>NC_089873.1:5675000-6284166 GCF_040182565.1 Anser cygnoides | reverse complement strand
GGAGATCTGCACTGGCAGGCTGTGTATTAGGCCCAGCCTTTATCTTCCAGCCTTTCCTGCAGGCTTTGGGAACTAACTAATTCAAGGCTGGATGAGGTCCTCCAGGCATCACCATTCTGCTAGACAGCTCAGCTTAGGCAACCACCCAAGAAGTCAGTTTTGCTTCCTGAGCAGAATTTGCTCTGTACATTAAACCTGTAAACAAGCTTGGGTCTGTCTCCGTCAGGTGTAAGGTTGGTGCATTTCTAACTCTACGCAGCAGGAAAAAAAAAGTAACACAAGAGTTTGGACATTACCAATAAATACCAAAGGTGTGACGTTTGAATATCTGTTTTCTGTTGGCCAACTAACAGGTGGATGTCTGCACATCTGGCTTTGACGTGGACAGGTTAGCATTAAAAAAGGCTTCTTGTTTATCATTTTTCCATCTCTAAATTAATCTCTGTTATGATGAGAACCGTGGCAGTTCATCCCAACTACGATGCTCATGAGCAGCGACTGTGACTTTCTGTTCCACTTTTACTGTACCCCACACTGATGTTTCTCACTGTAATCTCCTTGGAGCAGAGGTTGTCCTTTTGTGCAAAATCTATGTTACGTTTAAATTGGACTCAAATTGCAAAGGGGCCCTCTCCACATTTCTGTAAGTTGGACAGGGCCAGAGAGAGAACTGAAGCACTTGCACAATGAAATTACAGTTTTGGGGCACCGACTGACACCATTTTTCCTATGAAGTAGAGTTTCAAGTGGCTGACTGCTCAATATTAATGGTGTGGATTATCAATGCTTTGCTTTACGCATATTTGCAGTGAAGAATACTTCTTTCTGTATGGCAAGAAACATTTATTGATGCTACTTTAAAAAAAAAAAAAAAAGGATTTGATTACAACCAAATGCTTATATATTTGTGACATGCCAACAACCACATTAGAATAGCACCAGGCTTTTAAAATTCAGGACACGTAGGACCATCTGTTTTCTTGTCAACAACATCAGTCTCTCTCTCCACACCTACTAATCAAAATGTACTAAGTTGCTACTCAACTTCCTCCTTCTTTTGCCCCCAGAAACATCAAAAGCAATAATGAAGGCTTAAAAAATATATATTTTTATGTAGTAATTAATGACGTGACAATTTCAGCATGACGTGACAATTTCACATAATTTTCAATTATGTGCAGGCTGGCAGTTACCTGCAAGTTCTTCTGTGGTTTGAAAGGACTTGCCTACTTCATGGCAAACCGTGTCCTGGAGCTGGGGAGGGATGGAGAAGATGGGAAGGAATCCTCCAGGCATTTGTTTGGAAACACAGCAGAGGTTTCAGTGTACTAAAACCAAACGATTATTGCAGGAAGTACTTTACAGCATGACATATTTTCAGCCTGGCACCCATGTGTGTACCCGCTTGTACCCGCTCGCTGCTGAGCTTCACGGAGCACAGAGAGCTGGTTCTGTAGGGCCCAAAAGCATAAGTCAAAAGAGAGGGAGGCCAACAGCTCGTGGCTGACAAGGCTGCTTTACCTAAATAGCTCCCTTAAAAAGGGAATGGAAGATCACAGCACTGCTCTTGTTAAGGGTCCTGCCAATTTCAGTTAGCTGGGCTTATATATAGGAGATCTGAAATAGACAATTAAAGCAAGCTGTGACATTCAATTTTCTTACTTAAAACAAAATATCCTATCAGGCTTGCTCTTAGTCCCCCCTTCTACAAATCAGAATATATGAAAAGATTATTGTCCAAAGTATGATGCAATTGTAATTTTAACAAGTTGAGCATCGTTATAGCAAAATCCCCCTCAGCTGATTTTTTTTTAAACCATTTCTTCATTTTTTTTTTTGACACCACATCTGGCATATAGAATACAGATGATCATTTGTTTATATATCTGTCTAAATGCCTTTTCCAAACACAGCCAGATGGAGCCTTTCAAAATCAAATTAATTTCAGATTAATTCACTCTGGACCCACTCCAGTTTCATGACTCTATGCTTTGAGGCACCATCTAAATTGATTTAGAGTCATGAACTTAGAGAGCTCAAGTCCTTAGGTATAGAAAAAAAAATCTTTCTTGCATACTGAAAGAGTCAGCAAATCAAGAGTCCGCAATCGTAAGTTTTTGCTGCTTCAAACAAACTCCCAAATCAATCTCAGAATGCATCAGTCTACATAATGCCAAAATCATCTATAAAAACCTCCATATTTCGCCCCCCAAAAACCACACCAGAATTTATATCATCAATGCTCTGACCTTCCTTGATGAGCCCAATAATTTATTGCTCTAATTAAAAAGCAAAATAAAAAAATGTTGCTCTAAACCTTGCAATAAGCAGCATAGAAAGACAGGAGACAGATAATAAAAATCTCCACTGCAATAGATTTATCTAAGGAACTATAAACAAATGTAGCCTGCAAACACTGTGGGCTTGCATACTGTCAATCCTCTATGGATGCCTTTATTATCTCACTTGTTTCAATTGCAATTTGGGTTTCCATGGAGATGTAACAGTCAACTCTGGAAAATTATAAGATAAATGTCAGGCAGTGATAACGGTGTTAATGAAGCTTCATTGACAAGCAGAACTATGCTTCAAATAATAGGCATATTTCTATTAGCATATGTATAACCTGTCCAGAAAAGGAAGAAAAAAAATCCCAACAACTGGGAAAGACAATATTAAAAAATTAAAATGAAACTGTTTATATATAAGACATGCAACACACAATGAAACATTGCATCTATGTGAAATGATGAATTCCTAACAAACAGAAGAGATGTTGGTTCGAAATTTAATTGCCTGATTCCTTTTGAAATTTCTGCACTCTGCCATCACGCTGAAAAAAGCGCTCGGCTGACATGCGCAGAGGCACTTCTGCATGGTGTGACACTTGTTTCCCTACAACGAGAGGCTGGAAGGATCTGCTTCACCAGGCACTTTGGATCACGCAATTTTCCAGTTCCCAAATACAGCTGCAGCGAGCTGGTGGAAAGATGCAGACCGCAGTGGAAACACAACCAGCATCTACACAAACACAGCTCTTGGGTGCTGGGCATGCTCAGGGCAGGGTGGTCAGCCCTCCGCATCTGGCTGCGTGCTGGGATTAATGGGATGCTGCTGGGGTGACTTGGTGGGCTCGCCTCCTACCTCTGCACCAAGTGAGCCAGGAGAAATCATATGGGGAAGCTGTCGACTGTCTGTGAAGGACTGTACCCGACTTTTTGCTTTCCTCACATGGAAAGGTTTCACCGAGCTGGAGGTCAAAGAGGTGACAAAGCTGTTTTCTGCAGCACGGAGGGAAACACAGAGCACTGAGCTTCGCTTCAATGAATCAAAGGTTTGATTTGGGCAGGTTGGGAACTTCCACAACTGGCCGGGGAAGGAGCCTGACCACTGCAGCACTTAAGGTTTAATTTAGGCTATTCACCAGGAGTCAGGAGGAGCAGGGCAGAAGTACAGCAATCCTGTCTCGGAAGTTTCTAGGACAATTTTTGCAGATGGATGAGATGTGCTAAGATATTCGCTGCCTATCCACTAAGAGGTGTTTCTGCTGGCTGGAGAGCCAAGAGGTGCTAGAGGTTGTTCCCATCTCTTCTCATCCCACTATCTGGCCTTTTTAACTCCTCAAGGTGGAGCCAATCTTGTTGTAAGAGTGAAGAGTCTTGGAAATCTGGGTTCTGGTATTAGCTGAGTGTTAGGTTACAGACAAAATGATGACACTGAAAATCAGAATCAAGCTTGGTTTAGTGGCAGAGAAGGGCGAAATCTTAAACCTACAAGCAAACGAAGAAGAAAATCTTTATCCCTCCCAAGGCTTGAGAATAAAGTATGTGGGCAGGCAAAACTTTGCGTATTGTGGGAAAGCTTTCAAATATTACTGGGATGAATAATCTTATGAAAATATAGCTCGACTGAACATCTACATGCAGAGCAGGAGGCAGGATGACTTTGCCATTTACATGGAAAATAAAGCAGGGGTGTGGGGTCAGGGGCAGATGGCTTTGCTCTTTTTCCTTTCCTCTCCACCGAACTCCTCTGTTCCTCCCACCTCTTCTAAATTCTGCCTGTTTAGTAAAGGAGACCATGAATGCTGTCTGGGAAATGCTTCCCCGTTCTTCAGAGTGGTGTATGGAAATCTTTGGTTAGGTATGAGGGGCAGAAAAGGGAGTGGGAAAAGTACCCAGCCTTTCTGTAGAGCAGAGCTCAGCTCTGATCAGATTGCTGGACAACCACGAAGTCAACAGGGATACATATTTCTTTCAAGTCATATTGCAGGGAAGTTAAAAAAAAAAACACCAACTTCCCTGTTTCTGAATCTTTTTTAATCACTCCTCTATATTACATACTAGAAAAACCTAAGAACCTCATTAGATTGCTACTGAAATGTCAATAGTTAGAAAGTGATTTTCCCCAATGATTTCCAACATACTTATAACTCTCTCTAGTGCTTTTTGGGAAAAAAACAAAAAACAAAAAAACTCTCTTTCTACTGGTTGTTGATTCTATGTTACACCATGAATACTCATACCAACTTCATGGAAGAGAGAATAATGAAATAACGAGGAGCTTGACTTCAACTGCAGCTGGGAAAATTTATATACTACTGCTAGCGTTGAATGTTGGTAAAACCAGGTCGCACCAGATGTACCACTACCAACACATGCAACGGTGATATGTGGATTACAGAAGAGGAAACTGGCTCCGAACCCAGAATACTAAGCAATTTTTAATGGAAAAAACACACTGTGTGTGCTGGGTGGAAAGCATAGCTTTGTACACAGGGCAAAATGGGCCACGCTGTCTCCATTTCGCCCCTGTTGAAACTTCTACATCCCACTGCAATATGTACACTACGCTCTTCAAAACAGGATTCTTTTTCCTTTGTATTTTTGGCTGCCAACATTTATACTTTAACACCTACAGAGAGAGCGGTTATGTAAATGCACTGACACACAATTAGTCAACAGAGAACATGAGCTCTAAGGTAAATCTTAGTTAAAGTACAAAATATTATTCAGTTTCTTATATTTACCCTAATATTACAAATAATTTATTTTGCTCCCCTGCATTACATGGCTACAATATTCTTTTAAGACTTACAAGAAAATAAACAATGACATGTAATTAGGAAAGGAGCAACTCCCCTTTTAAGAGCATCATTCAAAGAAATGAAAAACCTCAGAAAAACTGGTTTAAATTTTCCTAATAAACATACCATGAAAAATCCCAACATCACCACACCCTAACACACTTCCGAAATCATGTGGGAGTCATTTATGGGGACACTGCTGACTTCAAAGGCAGACCTTCATCTTCTCTGCACAAGCTGAGCAGTGGAAAACCATCCGAGCGGCTCTGAAGCCTCTTGCCAAACCGAAAGGCAAACACATCGTGAAACGTTGTCGAAAACTGTGTTTTTAAGGTCATAGCAAATACTTGCCGCAGGAGAAGTTTAAAAGGATAACTTCTTAATTGGATGTTTTGGACAGAAGCTTGTTCTAGTAGATTATTTATTCCCATGGAGGTTTTACTCACAAATGCAAAATGAATCCAGGTTTTGGGGGCTGGCTGGCACCCTTCCAGAAGAAATGGGAAAGGAGGAGATGGGAAAAATGGGAATAACATTCCCATCCCATTGGCCATCCCGTGACGTACAAAGCTTCTTAACTTCAGAAGCCTCGTGCACCAGCAAAGGCAGCTAAAGACTTGTGGATGTATTTTTAAGCTCCCTGTAACGTACTCGACCTGCAGAAACTTGGCCATCTCAGGTCTGGCTGGCCGTTAGCACCAGTGGGAAATGCAGTGTGATTTATAGAAATCTCTGTCATCACACCACAGGGTTAATTTCTGTCTTTCTTTTTTCTTTTTCCCTCCTCCCCCTGAAAGTAGAAAACTCTTATTTGCGATGACAAGTCTTTGGAAAGCCAGAGGATTAGTAACACCATGTGGTTCCCCAAGATCTCTAGCCCTTTTCCAACTGTTTTTCCATACAACCCCTCTCTGTACGGACATCGTCACTTTCTCTCAGCAGATGGAAAAAGGAAGAAACCTGCCCCGGGGCAGGCGGAGGCACCTGGACACTGCCGACGGGAGAACACAGAACCGAAGCTCGCAGGTGTCATTTGCTTGATAGGGGAAACACGGGGGAATCCAACGGGCAGAGATGGCATTTTAGTATAGTGCCATTTGTTTTAATGATCTGAGGTCTGAACCTGCTGGGTTTCTAAGTGAGAAAAATAGAGAAAAAACCTGAAGATTGAAGGTTTTCTTACTTTGGTGTAGCGCAGACAGGGATGTCTGTGCCTCGTGTCCAGGGGGTCTGTCAGCTGTGGACACCAAATGTGGAGTTTAGTCGAGCAACTTCAAATTCATCAAGAAGGGTACTACTAACTGCTTACTATAAGGCATATCCATCCTCATGCTATAACCATCCTACAGAGAAGACAAAAGCCTACAGAAGAACCAAACTGGGAAGTGTTGCTAATGGGAAAAAACAGAGGGCAACATAACAAAGAAACTGGTTTCTCAGCCACGCTCTTGTAAGTCTCTTCCCTTTGCTGTGCTCATTTCCCTCACCCTAGAAGAGGAGCATTATGTTCCCATCCCAGTGAAGTACCCTGAAACATTCAGAGGAAAGCACTACATGAACGTTGAACTGTTATATTATTAAAGACAAATAAACAAACCCGAAACCTTTCATGATATGCTTTTTTTTTTTTTTTAACTTCATGCAATTCTAATTTGTCTTTTAAAAGCAGTATTTGAAAATTATGCAACACGGCAGAAGTGAAGTACTTTTCAAAGCCTACTATTATTATTTGCGTTGCATGAGCATCTCTGAGGCCCCAAACAATGCTGGCTGCTTTTTAAGTAGCAGACCTAATTTTATTAGTAAGCCCAGATGTTTTCCCACTATTTTCATATGTTAGGAAACATGATGCACTCCCAGAGGACTTTAATAGGTGGTTAAGAAAAAGAAGAGGAGAAGGAGACACGGCACGTCTAAATTCACTTATCCTACAAAGTCAGGAATATTTAATCTATTGTTTTCTACCAAGTATCTTCATTAAGCAGCCCAACATCTTGAATGCTTCTTTACTTTCCTGTGTTTCCATCTCTCCGTGATTGGACTGAATGCCAAGACAGCTGACTGAAGTAGTTCATGCTTTATTAAAAATTGTCAGACAATCTGGGGGTTACCATCTAGAGTTTTCTGTCACAATGGGTATATGTTCCATGAAGTTTCAAGATGGATGGAACGCGAATCTGATGTGCCAGTTCACATCTGACATCACTCCAGATTTGTCAGTCACTTATCCAGTACACCTTCTGTTATCCTTTGCTATTCCACTTCCCCAGGGAAGTTGTCACAGCACTGAGCCTGCCGGAGTTCAAGAAGTGTTTGGACAATGCTCTCAGACACATGGCCTGATTTTTACTTATTTAGGTGGTCCTTTGGGGATCCAGGAGTTGGACTCGATGATCCTTGTGGGTCCCTTCCAACTCAGATACTCTAAGATTCTATTTATTTCAAAGATGCATTCTGGAGCAGAGTTGCATTAGGCTGAGACGCTAATTAAAACTACCTTGAAGTATTAGCAGCTATACAACATCTGATTGGTGTAAGAAAAATAGTTTGGATATGAAAATTGCTATCAGTTTTTACATAAAATAAATTATTTAATAAATTCTAATTGCCTGAGGGATTTTTACAAACAATGGGGATTAACAAATATAATGTATACATTTCTGTATTTAATAAACAGAAAAATCAACCTTGACAATGTACTTTTGCATATTTCAGAACAGATACGCAGCCCACATGGAAAAGGAAAGCGATTACAAGCTTTCCCTTATCCACATGGAGCTGTAAGAAGCTCAGAGTCAGCAAAGGCAGCGCACTTATGACAGCAGTGGACGTGCCACTGACAGCTACATCAAAACTATGCATCCTCGAGGAGTCATTAAGCCTAAATCACAGCTTGCGATTCCTAATCTTACACGGTCAATGGGTCTGTATTTCTTAAAGACGGGAATATTGGTGCAAGTAAGATTTCGACTTTCGGAGATCCGCTTTACTAGCTCAGTTCTACGAGTGCTGCAGAAATGTACACAAAGCTTTACAAATGACCTCATTTCTACCAGGAAAGGACAGCTCAGCTATGTTCTATATTTTCCTGAACTGAAAGGAAGGCCCCACAGCCAAACTGTCATGTCTAATCATTGTGTTGCTTGAGCGTGTTTAAAACAAACAACTTTTTTTTTTTTTTCCCCTTTAAAAAACAAAAGCCATGGAGCAATTGTAGTGTTTGAGAGAGCAGGAGCTGCACTTTCTAGCACATAACCATGACACCAGAAGAGCAGTTTTTCCCAGTTTGATGAATGAGCCTTATAGGGATACGGTTTCACCTCATTAATGATCTGAGCTGATTATTCCCTCCCCCCACTTTTCCTTTTAGGTCATGGATCAAATGTGACCCACTTTCCTTGAATGCTTTCCCACCATCTCTTTTTCCCATTAGAGTAGAAAGCCAGTTGCTAAGGACACATTACAAAGCCCCCACGCAACCACTAAATATCTCCCCGCCCCAAACACACACACTTTTCTTCTCCCCTGCCTTTCTGATATTTTCCCCCCTCTCAGCATCCACTCTGAACAAGATCCTGCTTTACATTCAGGAAAGCCAACAACTGCTTATAAGGACAAGCTTAGCACGAGAATAGGATTTTCTAATGACTACAGAGACTCCTGGGGCCCTTCATATTTAAAAAAATATAAAGGCAGCAGCCTTGGTTTTTAATTACTCCTAATTCTAAATCTCATGGCCTTAAACACAATAGCTCTTTCAACTCGGAAAAAAATGACACTAATCAGTAACAGAGTCCCCGGCGCAACCTGCTAGCCCTCTGATGGCATTGCAGTGTTTGCACTGTTCTGATTTTTCAAGGTTGACCAATGAGTCAGCAAAGCCACGATGACTTAAAAGCATTAGATCATGCAAGTAAAATGGCTTTTTTTCGCATACAGTGCTGGATGGGTTGCAATTAGCAAGGGGAATCAGGACAAGGCAAATATTGTAAGAGCAGGGAGAGACAAATAGGGAATTAAGGGAGATGGTGTTCATTTTGGAGCAAATGAGCCCCAGATGTTAAGGTATTTGGGGCTTAATACGGCGCCTCTCACTAGCCAGGTAAGGAATGTAATTAAAAAGCCTTAAGGTTCAATTGCTGAGGCTCAACAGAAAGTAAATGAAGATTTCATCCATCTGCCCTACTTCCCACAGAGTAGCCAACTAGTATTCCTGCTCGATGCAAACTTCTGTGAAACAGAAGATTGTTCCACGATACTTTCTAAGAAAACCCTTGGCCTGGGCATTTGTTAAAGAAGTCATTCCAAGTGTCTCATTTAAAATTTAAAGGTGAGGACATAACATTGCAGCAACTTGGATTTCCCTGAAGATTTCAATTTTCTGTGTCATTTATTACACTGCCCAGTACTGCACAATGCTGGCATTGATTTTGATAACCAATACCTCTGATCCTCAAGCAAGTAGATGAACACACTATGATGAATGCTTCCATTATATAGATGGACATTTAAGTTACAGCTACAGAATGGACAAGATGAGGATTTGGTCACAACCTGCATTTCTACCTCATACCACCTGTTCTTTTTCCACCGCACATCCAGAACATGCTTCCTCCTAACTCTTGTCCAGATGACAGAAATTATACCGTCAGTGGGATTATCCAGCCAGCAGGATGGTGAACCCGTATGTCGGAGCTGAATTGTACCACTGACAGCACAAAAAGATTAGTCACCAGGATCCAAACAAAATGAACCATAAATACAATTACTGTTGAACCACCAGTGATCAAACTAAGGATGCGTTTCCAGTAGTAGTGGTCTAAGGAAAAGCCTCCTGAAAAAAACTTAAATCCTGTTGATTGCCTGAGTTCCTGAACTCAGACCAAAATCTCCAGTTTTGGATTAAAGGAACAATGCCGTTAGCTTTATTTGAAGAACAGATTTTTACCCTCTATATTGACTGAGCTGCCCACCAGAAAGAGGACCCTGACATATGGCTGAAGCTGCCAAGAATCCCGAAGAGAGTCCCAAGTGCTCCTTACATGTACATGGAAAGGACAGGCCGGATCCGTAGGCAGAATTCAAGGGAAAAGGCATCATTTGTCCATCTGAAACAGGCAATCAAACTTACGTTTTCTAGACATTCAAATAACTTTTGATAACCTTGGCCAAATTTTCTTCTCCTTCATTGTATACCCTATTCCTCTACTTCCCTTTGTACTTGGTCTTTTTCCTACCACTCCTTTTTTCCTTTGTCCTTAAGACACTTTTTCTTCATGCTTAGTTTATTTGCTCTTGACTAAACTCATTATTCCACCAAAAATATATCAAACATATACAAACAAGGAAAGCTGCCAAGGTAACTGGCCCTCATTACTGTTTTTTCCTGGACAGTATTCTGAAAAACGGAGTAAGCAACGGCAACTTCAAAGTGTTTGAACACAGGACTCTTAGCATCATCTTCTATCATTTTCCAGCAGTTCAGATTCCCAACAGTTCTCTTCCAGTCCACAAGAACAAATGTGTTGTACACCGCTGACTTCTTTTTCTCTTTACTGTTTTTGTCAAAGTGCTTTCAAGCACCTGTGATATTCTACAGCCACCGCTGCTTGTTCCTTGCATGCTTAACTTATAAAGAACACACAAAGGTGGAGGAAAAACTCATCCTTAGCCCTTCCAGTAGCCAAGGCAGAGCTGTCCTCTGGGGTGCACTGGTTATCTGCTCACTGGATGATTTCTGAGAGACACTCCGCTGCCATTTCCTCCAGTCCCCAACAGTGGCTGAGCTCCCAGCAGAGCTCCTGTGCAAATCAAACACCGAGCAGATAGGCATCAATTTTCTCCCTCTGCTACAGTCTGGAAAAGAGATGTCACGCAGCAGCATTCAGCTGCTCCATTTTGGTGTTTAGTGTGCCTTGCATCATCATTTCAGTGGTATATGCAAGCAGTGACTGTTTTCCAAAGGCAGACACGGGGAGCCAGGTTACAGTGCAGTGAAGAATACCCATTACTGTAAATTAAAATCCTTAAACAAATCACCAGCAGTGAAACAATCTCTGCTTCAATTACGTGGTTAGCTGGCACATCAAGTCTTTTCTTGCTTTGGCCAGAAATCCTGAAGCCATGATTGATCTAATCTGTAATCATGTTGTTTATTTCAAATTAGAGATAATATAAAAAGCACAATATCGTGCATATATTCACAGCACCATTGCAGACATCCAAAAGGAAGTCTATTTTATCTTCACTGCTTTGCATTTTAACCTAATTTATTCCCTTTTGCAGTCTATGGTAAATACAATATTTGCTTTTAGAGTTCTGACTCTCCAGGGGTTAGCAAGGAAAAGTACTTAACACAGAGATTATCTTTCTGGCGTTGCACTGTACCAATGAAAATTGTTACATTAATGGGAGTATGCAGTCATATTCAAACACCATTAAGTACCTCTCCAGAAAACGGAGGGAAAAAGAGTGATGAACTACAGCATAGTTCTGCTTGGACTTGCAACTACGTTTGTGTTTCTCCCCCTTCCCCAAGCACAGGATTCCCCGGGAAGGAATTTCCAGCCTTTCTTCTTCTTGCTTTAACTCCTTCTAGCCTGTGCTATGAGCAAGAAGGAATATTAACACAAAGCAGGTTCGGAAGCACAGCCGCACACAACAGCTGATTCCCTGAATTGTAAGGTCAACAACTCGTACAAATCCTGCAGTAAAATTCTGCCAAATTCAAATTCAAATTGTAAGTTGAATATGGACTTGCATCATCGGGACCCAATTTCATACCTATAAACCCAAATCCTGTGCATGTCTGCATGCACAAATTGCTTTCAAAGAGACCAGGGCTTGCTACTTCATTCTGTTACACATTCCTCTTCTTCCCTGGGTTTAGGACTTACTTTAGCTGGTTCAAATCAGCCTAGGTCAGATGTATATCTGCTAATGAGTATTGGTAATTACGGTTTCAAACCACACAGCAGCAATCCAACACTTTCATGTTGCTGATCTCTCTCTAAATTTGTGTATGTGTTCAGAGCAATTTCTGAGTGTCCTGTTTGATTTAATTCCATTAAGATCTTCAAGGCTAAATTTACTGGCAAGAGTTCAAAATATCACTAAACATAGATTTTTCATGTCAGATTTTTGTCTTTTATTCTTTGAAAACCTTTGCAACGGTTTTGTATAATAGATTTTCATTTATCACAAAAAAAAAATAAAATTAGGAATGAATATACTGAGACTTCTGGGCTTTTGTATGTTGACATACATTAAAAAATGGAAAACACAACAGCTCTTAAATACTTATTTCATTGCTTACAAATACTACATCAAGCACACTGACCTGTGCTGAAGAGGTGGCTTAATTAGAAACCTTTACAAAACTTCCTTGGAAAAGCTCTAATCGTATCTTGGTTAACTTTTGGGAAGCATTTTGGGCAACATCAGCTATTTTACTGTTCCCTCCTATAAACTGGAGATATCTGTTTATCTCTGTCAAGTGCTTTAAAATAGCATGTGAGAGGATTGTGAGTGGTGCAGGTACAGAAGCTGTGCAGGAATGCAGCAAGAAATGCAGTCCTTTCCCCTAGATTTCAATTTAAGTAATTCATAGCAATCAGACAGGCCTCTCTGAGTAGGTCTGTTCAAATATAATTTCATTTCATTTGTATGTGTCTACTTCCCCCCACACAGTGTAGAAAATAAAGAAAAGAAAGCCTCAGCATGATCCTGAAATTAATTTTCATGATACGAGCAATTGAGTCCATCTACTAAGGTACTTATAATTACATTACACTGTTACTTGGGAGAAAAACGGCCAGCTATATTCTAAGAAAATATTAACCCCATCAGCCCAATCACAAATCACTACATTTAATGTATTCTTCCTTTTATTAACACTCACAAGGTGCCCATTAGAGGCACCTTCACTGCTATCCTAAATCACTTCTAATTAGGAGACTAGCAAAAACATGACAGAAATGTTATTTCACATCTTTGAGCGAAAGGCTCTTTGCTGTCCAAAAGACATACCAGCACTGGATGATTTAGTCCATGATTTTGTTTACTGCCTTCAGCTTTCATTAGTGTTAAAAGTGCTAAGATTGTTTCACTGACTGCTGAGATTTCCTAGGAGAAAACAAAAAAAAAACAACAAAAAAACCCACAACAAAACACGCTGATACTGAACTCTGTTCTACCTGCAACTGGCCAGAGAGGCAAAAAGGTCTGTGGGTGGCAGGCAGGGTGCAGTCACCCATGCCTTTGCTTTTCGGGTTGCATTATCACAGCCCTTGCTTCCTAGGGGAGGGAAGGTGAAAGGCACGGAAGCTGTGGCTGGTCTCCACACAGAGCCTGCAGGGATGGACACGTCTTGCTCCTGCCCTTCCATTGCACCCATCTCCCGAGCCAGGTTTCGCTCCGACTCAAGGCTTTCCATTCATCCCACATGCCTGCCATCCTGCAGCAAAATAAGCAGCAAATTTAAACACCTCAAGTGCCTGAACTGGTTATCTGGCTTCTGGTAAGGTGCCTCATTGAGGTTTGGTGTTCTAAAAAAATGACTGGAATCAACGCTTGATAAATTTTTAGTAAAACCTACTTTGCTCCCTGATTTTAGCTCTAAGCTTTTGACTGAGCTTTCAAAAAATACTAGGAACATTTCACATGAGTCAAACCTTCTAGCCGAAGAAAACAACTATTATTTCCTAAAACACTCGTCACTGCAAGGCTTTTACGAGTTTAATCCCATTCAGACACATATTAATACCCTCTCAAACTGAAATGAAAAAGTGAAATACGACAGAAGCATTTCACTAAGAAGAAGGACTTAAAATAATTATGCTGGTGTTTCACTCTTAGAGTTTTGTGTGCAAGGGCATGACAAGCCCCCGAGCAACCTGATCTAATTGGACCTGCTTCTGGTGAGGGGTTGGAGCAGATGACCCCGGAGGTCCAAACTTACCATAGCGCTCCTCTATTGCTCTGGACATCAGCATCCAGAAGAAAATTTACTGGACTTGGACAAAATGCTATAGGAAATATATTACATCTCCTCGAAGAAAACTCTGAAATACCAAGTTAAGAGTCATTACCCATCCTTTTTCAGTAGGACTTGATACCAATTTTTTTCGCAACACCATTTATTCCCTTAGAGGTGGCATTATGCATAAGTAAGGCCTGGCTCCTCAATCCACAAAAGGTAGCAATAGGAATGTTCTCTCCATCCCATCGCTAATTCTTCAGACCCAAACCATCTATCCATATCACAGGTGTAACATACAACTTCTGTTCAGAAGCTCTACACTTGTATTTTTAATTTGATATACATCGCTAAGGGATTATGTGGATTTATTATACAGCAACTGTACTGTGGTATTATGTTTTACTAGTGAAAATGCAAACATTATTCTGCTGAAAATATCTCTGTGCCATTCCACAATATTGTTATTAACATACACATACAACAATAAAAACTTATGGGCATTCACAAGCAGTTGTTATATCATTTATGAGACAATGATGAAGCTGTACACTATAATCGTAATTTGTCAAAATGGAAAAAAGGGTACAAATTAAACGAGAATCAATTATTTAAACTATGATGAGCTACCAAAAGAGTAGTTTTCCACCAAAATGATGCAACTGAGTAGATGCACATGGAAATCCTGAAATCAAAAAACCAAACACCAGTCAAATCCATCAATCTCCTAAACACAGGCATCTCCTCAGTATATGTTGGAATCAATGATTAAAAAAGTTGCATTTGAGCTAACATATTAGACACACAATTATATGTCAGAATATTGTAATGCTAGCCCTTGCTGCCCTGAAATCAGTGGGTCAGATAAAAAGGAAATCCAGATCCCCAAAGCCTCTCATTTTGATTGCAAACTAAAAACTTGACTTTCTCAACCTCCCTTTAGCTTTTGGTTACTTGTCAATACTTCACAAGAAATGACGAATGATTTCTAGAGCAAAAAGATTCCTCGAAGCCAGCAAGTAATGACCTATGCAATTTATTAGCTCTCTTTCACCTCTTTTTCTCTAGGGTTGGCCTTGAGCAGGAAAAACAACAAGCTGCCAGAGAATCTACACTTCTGCAGCCTGTGGAGTACAAGCGATTCAAGGGCCAGCCCATGCTTCAGTCCAGAAACAGCACCATAAGGGAATATGTTCCCTGGCCTGATCTTCTATTTGAGCAGCTTGGGAGCCAGGAAAACCATCGTACTGGCTGCATTCCTTCCGCACACAAGCAAAATGGACACCTCTTATGTATATACAAACAAAGAAGCCATTACAAAAAGTGTTTTCCAAATATCAGTTTGTAGTCTGGTTCCACTCAGAATATAAAGAACACTCCAAGAGGGGAAGGATATACCTTAGTTTTCAAAAAAAGAACAGTGCTGGTAACATATTTGCATTTAATCTGTTGCATAAATTTTAGAAACCTTGTTAGCACGATATCCAAATAAATATTTATTACTGTAGTAATCCTTCCCCTTGTTGTTGGTTAGCACGTAAACCCAAACAATAACTTAAAAAGACCTAAATTGTAAACGAGCATCTTAGCAGTTTACTATGCACTGAAACAAGTCAAGCAAAAAGCAATACAAATATCTGCCATCTGAACAAAAGGCTGGTGCAATTCACTTTGAAGATGCATCTCTCTTGGCTTCTGGAACACCGCTTTGCTCTTCTCTTCTTGGTCCCTAGCTGCCTCTTTGCCAAATGTAACACATATTTATAAGAGTTTAAAATAAGAAACAAAACACCACCAACAACCAACCAAACAAGCCAACATTGTGTAAGGGGGAGGACAAATAGTGGAGTTGGATGTAGCAGCTTGCTTTTACTGTCTCTTCGCTCTCGGGAAAATGCAATAGCGGCTTCTGAATATTAATTGAATAAGGAGCCATGCAAATTCCAGCTGTTGCCCATGCGACTGGGTTTGGAAGAAGTGTTTTTTCTCTGCCCTTCATTTCATTTCCGGACTTCCAGAGACTCTGCACATATGTAGCCCTGTAAGTGCACAATTTAATTCTGTAATCCATCTGTGAAACTCCAACTTCTCTGACTCCAGTGGCACATCAACATTATGGAAACTATAACTAGGATGAGAAACATTTAACGAGGCTCTCCTCCGCATGTTGTGGCTACATAGGGCAATAAAGGGACCAGGCTGCCAAGAGAAGAACATATGATTCAAACCCCATTTTTCTGGGACACGTTTATCCAAGTTTAGAGGCCGTGAGGCGAGATTACTGGGCAAGCGTGCTTCCTCTGATTTTCATGGGTTTTGCTACCGGGTTGTGTACTTAAACACATTCTACACACTTCAGCACAGGTCATCACTGTAGATGGCAGCCCTGTGCTACCTGTGCCCCGGAGCAGTGATGTTCAACAAAAGGGTTCATCTGGAAGGATGGGGAAGGCCATCACAGCTGGGGACCACTTACACCCAAACTCTTAGAAAAGTAGCAAATGATGACCTGCAGCTCAGTTTCAGAGGTCAAACTTGAGCGAGCATGAATTTGGAAGAGGTGCCACCACCTGTTTTATGAAAAAAAAAAAAAGGTCTTTTCAGTTGTTCCATGCTGAGTCCTCACATCACTGACCAGTTTTGACCTTACAGGACACACGGAAGTATCAATAAGTGCAATCAGGGAGGTCTTTAAAAAGATTTTTTAAATGACTAGGGTCTTTATCCTGTCACATTTTCTGGGCACCAGTACAATTTAATTTGATTTTAAACTGTACTGTTTGATGAAATGTCCTGTTCTTTAGTTCAGTGAAGTCAAGACACAATAAATGGATTTTTAATGGACGAAAGTTCAATTTCTCTGGCAGCAGAGGCACATGAGGAAAAGAGACACAATGTACAAATGATGCACTCCGTGCTGACTTTCGACCTCAACCATTTCATGACAGGTATAAAAATGAAGTACTGGGACTGGGGGGAGGAGAGAAGGAAAGGGAGAGAGCCTTGAATGGCAGCAATGCTAATAGCCAAGCAGCATACAAGTCATGTAGAAACAAACGTTGGTTTCGGGGCTACGACAGCAGCACAGCCAAAAGAGAGCTAAAAACCTTCTTTTTCTTTTCTTATCCTTCTTTTTACATATTAGCTACTATTTCTGTTCAATGTTGGACTTTCTACGGTAGTCTATGCAGCTCAGTAAAGTCAAGTCAGGTGTTTTAGGGGGATAAATATAGTAAAATTATTAGTCTCTGTATCATGTGAAGGAATCCTTAGAATACATGCAAATGACGCTTTTCTGCAGTGTATTTGTTCAGCAGGAAATGAGTTCACCATTAAAGACTCAGTTCAAGGCAGTGTTTCCTCAGTCCTGCTCGAGAAATGAATCAGGAAATAAAAATAACTCTGATGGTGCCCATATTTATCATTACTTGACTGAGCCAAATTAATTAAATAATGATTCTTTAATTGAAAATATGATGCGCTGTATCTAAAGCTCTGAAAGACCATTACGAATAATTTGGAAGCTCCAAAAATCCTTCAGAATCAATTAAATGATATTAAAATTGAATACAAATTAAAGACCAAAGCATCCATTCACGTATTTTTACTTCCGTTCATTCACTGATATCCAACTTAAAATCTCGAGTTGTTTGCCCAATACAGATTTTGTCTTTTAACATATAATATCAATAGATTGCTACTGCTTACTTCTGCTCAGTGGCTCTGGGATAGAAAATGGTATTTTCAGTGTTTTCCCAGAGAGGAGGAAAGCATCAGCATGTAAATATACCCCCACAAATGTTTGTATTTGAAGTACTCTCGCTGGATCTGCCAACAGAGGCCTTCACACAGACTTATCGCAGGGCAATATTTATCTCCCAGCTTCACCTAGCAGGGGACACAGCGCTGTTTCTGCCTTTGAACTGCACTCATCAGCTTAATTAACTGATTTCTCCTCACCCGTTGCTCTGGCCTGTCACTGTTCCTAATGCTCCTTTTGATTTCACCTGCTATGGGTGGCGCTTCTGCAAGGTTTTTGGGTTCACTGGTCAGCTCGGCAGCTCTGCATGCAATTGGTGCCATTTCTGACCTTCAAACAAGGCTGATTTGTTCTCAACGAACACGACAAAGGGTGTACGCAGCCTCTGGGAAGACAACCTGGGGGTCTGGTTTTGGCCTCTGGTTGGTTAGGCCACAAGGGATGTTGACATCTCCAATGGGTGCCAATGGATTTTGAGGCACCTTTTCATCAGGACTTCTTCATGGGAGAAGAAGTTTGCTGCCATATGAGGGTGCTGCAGATATCGGATCTGGAATGAACTGTGACTTTCTACAGCAAACATTTACAGCGTGAATACAATTTGGGGTGTCTTCTCATTGCCTTAATATCCCTGACTATCCAAGATCCTGCAGCTTCAAATGTCCCTACAGTAGCACCCCAATGTTCCTATAATTTGTGTTTGTTTAGGGGCCTGTTTTCACTAGTTGATCAAAAAGTTTTGGGGTTTTCAAACAGAAAACTCATATTTAGCCTTATACCTTCACTTCTCTACTAACAGCTCCTTCAAATGCTTACTGTACCCAACTGCGTTATACCCACAAATATAATGTTCCCTTTTCAGATGCATTCATTTGCATCTGGCGTTAAATGGCTTATAATGGAGCCATGTCATTCAAATGTTAACTGAAAATTATCATTCTTAATTATCTCTTACCTTTATAAATTTTTCAGGTCACCTCTCTTCTACTATGAAATGTAATCTGGATGCCTTGATTTTATTTACAACCAACAAGGTGCAGAAGATCTATGCATAAGCCCAGCCAATATTTTTATGAGGCTTGTTGCCTTCCCCTAGAGAAATTACTGAAGCTCTTTTAATGTTTACAACTGACTTCTTCACAGAAACAGTAATGTCTTTTCCCCTGAAGTCACAGCCAACAGCAACCTTTAAATTGCTGAGGGAAAGACATTTTGAGGCTGGAGAAACATTCTGCAGAAGGCACAAATCGCTGTCATCTTCAGAATAACTTAGTGTATCCCAGCCACAGAATGTTCAGTCCTGCACTACTACGAAAATATTATTTTAGGGACTTCCTCTGAACCTCTAGTCTAAAAATAAGTATTGATCTTGTAATGCGCACCGAAGAGTTCATAAAATAGGGATGCTATGAGAGTTTGGAGGAATGGTGACACTAAGAGATGCCCTTGCAGTGTTTCAGTAGCTCTGCTTCCAAGCAGAAAGAGAGGGCTACACAAAACAAACAAACAAAAAATCATTAGCTTAAATTACGCAGCGGGTCCTAAGGCACTTGTAGCCAGTATCATGCATGACCAGTGGTATTTCATACAAGTAACAAGTCTGAATGGATCCAATGAAACCACATTTTTCAGCGAATGTTAAAATAATCGTGCGACCACAGAGCACTCAAGCGAACTGTTATATTAATGAGAGGAAACCTCTTGTTTTTGCTTCACTACAGCAGTACTAAGAGCTCTGGTCTTGGGCAGCCTTATTATCAGGGGCTACCAGCAGACAGAGGAAACTCAGGAATATCAGAGGAGGCCACAGATTCTCAGAGGACCACCAGTCTTTGCTGCCATCCTTGATGAAAGGATCATCTGGAAGAAACACTGAGTAGCTCCCCCAAATCTGCACGTATTTACGCTTGATTTAGAAAAAGATTGCAGTGGAGTTTTGCTTCATTACTAGTTGTTGTGTTATTTCAGTTGAAAGATGATGGGTTTCTATAGCACTTAATTTAGAAAGCAAAAAACAGTAACACTGTACTGAATATTTCATCACCTTTAAAAATAACTACGTGAAAGAAAACCTGCTCATCATCACTTAGGCTTCAATGAGAAACAATTCCTGAAGAGCTTTAAACATTGTTTGTAATGCTATTATATTTTGCTTTATTCTTTTCAGCTCTGGGAGGAGTATGGGATTTGCATATCTAGGAAAAAGTAAAAGGAACAATGTACATAAGTTCCACAATTCAGTACTTCCCTTTTCTTTTAAGTGAGGAAGCGTTTCTTTTAGCATTAGCACAAGCATCAAATTCTACAGAAATTCTGCCAATGAGTACATTCCCCACTTCAAAAATGAAATATTGATGAAGATAAAGTGCATTTTTCTCCTAGTTGTAGGTTGCAAGCGTTCAGATCTTTAACATCTGCATTTCCCAAAAGAAGCAATTTTCTCTGGAATGTCAGATTTTGGTTACATGTTGTGCCATCTGAAACATTCAAAAGCACAGAACTGGATATATTCCACCACGGGGTTCTCCACACAGGCATACGTAGTTCAGACTTACATTCTCCCAATTCTAAATGAATACACTTAACCAAACAGCACGGATGTGGCTAACTGCTGGAAACATAACCTGAGATCCCAACCCAAGTAGTCTTTCAAGTGAACAGAGAATAAACCGAACTCACATCCTTGTCATGGACCTGACAGTGATCAGAATTAATCTTAGGATTTCTATCCACATTCATTCTAAATCTTGCTAGATATAGCCATCTATTGAAATAGCCATCCAAGAAAGGAAATTAAATAGAGAGATCTGCTTCTAAGCTGAAGCTCAGTGCCTATCCTAAATCAAATCTATATCTAAACTTTGCCCAGTTGTCTTACTCCTGTCTTACACTTAATCCCCAAAGGTAGCTGAGTTAGTCTCCCCCCTGCTCAGGTATTACATCTCAGAACAAAAGTTGACAGCCTTCCATGCATGAAAAATATTACTGTTTTAGCCTAGGAGATTATGTATAGAGCTTCTTAGAGGCAGTGAAAACTGGCTTTGGAGCTGCTACCATGAGGATGATGGAAAAGCACGTACAATTGGGAACCTTGATAAAGAGATACAGACCAAACCCATCAAACCTGGGATGCCATGAATGCCAGAGTCCTTCTCTTTCTTCTGCAATGCAGGGTAGGATTGAGTAGTTCAGATTCAACACCAAACACACGATCAGCCTGCATGCAAAACCACAAGCTTTAAAAAGCCAAGTGTCTACAGCCAAGTGCCTTCTGGAATTACAATAGTGAAGACCGTGATTGATCACACATTCTCCCAGCACAACTTCTGCCAACAACTTACCGAGATTAGAAAGTTGGAAAGAAATGTATGGAGGAATTGCTTTCTGGAGTCATCTTGAATTAATAAATAATAGGCACCTTTCTGAGATAGCTGTTTTAGGGCAGCATACAGCTGGATGAAAACTAGCTCCATGGTTCAATTTATTTACCATTAGTTTCTTTCTCTTTCTCTCTTTCTCTTTTTAAACTCTAACACACAATTTCAGACTACTGTGAAAGCCTCCTTAATTTTCCTCTGTATTGTGTAAAGCAGATGTCCTGCCTTCACAAACTGATTAGTAAGTGGTTTATATTATTGCAGTGGTTGTCATCATTATTGCAGAAATGTTGAGCAAGGCTGCTGTAGGCTGCTTTTGAAAATGTCTAGAATGACAGACCGTCTGTTTCAGAAGTGATACAGGTGTGCAAAACACACTTTCTGGTGAAGACAGACTAAATAACATTCCATGCTACAGCATGTCAAGTTTCAGGTAGAGGGATATCCTCCGTATCATGGCAGATAGAGTATAAAAAATAATGCACACACTGGACTGTGACTCGTAAGACCTGCGTCTTATTCGAGGCCTTGGCACGATACCAGAAATTTGGTCTTTGACAAGTCCTGTTGTTGTTTGGCAGACGTGGTATCCTAGTAGACCCTAATATATCCGAGGCAATCTTCTGCAGGACCCATTCTTTACCCGTAGGCTACAAGAGGACCATGGTAGATGAACACTTGAGAGAGCTGCAATTAGGTGGGGTGGATCTTGTCGTGAGACACACAGGCAGCATAAAATTTAAGTTAATTGTTTTTGTTCAAGAAGGTGAAGCGAAGTCTGCCTCTCTTATGTGTTTCTTCATCTAGCAACTGACCTTGATTGAGCTCTCTGAATACTACTGCAATAGAAATTAATGCTAATTATAGCTTTAAAAGATTAGATATGTTAAATCTGCTCCTAGATGTCCTGACAGCCATAAAAAGCAGAAAAAGAGGTGGACATTTAGCTGATTCTGAAGTCATACTTCACCCCTGGCTCATCCCATGCCTTATGGGATCCAAGCAGTTCCTCCTTGTCTATATCCAACAACTCTCCAACAAAATCAGAGTGCAATGGAGGTGACTACAAATGCTTATTTGCTGCAGGAACTCTGAACTACTACTGCAATCCTTGCAAAAACATAGTCATGCAGTTCCTGCATCTGCAGAAAAATAAAATATTCTAGCTTGCTGCATTCTGCTCACAAGTTGTGTAAAACTGAACAACTGATAAGTAAGGACTTTTTTCTTTTCTTTTTCCTTTTTCTTTTTTTTTCCTTCTTTAAACTTCAGATGAATGGTTCTTAAAGCAGGAAGAACTGACCTTTTCCCTTTTGTCAGCATGAAAATTTCATGACTGCAATGTTAAAGAGTGAGCCAGTGTCAGCACAGCTTCACAGAGTAATTTTGGTTGGAAGGGACATCTTGAGGTCACCTGGTCAAGCCACCCTCAGAACAGGGCCAACTAGATCACGGCACTCAGGGCTGTGCGGATTTTTCAGTATCTCCAAGGATGGAGACTTCACAATCCCTCTGGGTGCCTGCGATAGTGTTTGACCACCACGGTGAAAATCTTTTTCTTTGTATCTAAAGTATATTTGCATTTACCTCCTTACAACTCGTGTCCGTTGCCTCCTATGTCCTCTGTGCATCTCTGAACAAGTCTTGTCTAGATGTCTTTCTAACTTCTCAGTAAGTAGCTGAGAACAGCTTTAAGATTTCCCCTTTACCTTCTCTTCCAGGATACCAAACCCAGCTCTTTGAACCTCTCCTTGTACACCACATGCATCAGTCCCCAATCATCTTGGTGGCCCTCCACTGAACACCTTTCCAGTATGCTGATGTCTTTTACTGCGGAACCCAAAACTGGACAGTGTCTACATGTGGACTCATGGGTACCAAACAGAAGAATAATCATTTCTCTTGGCCAGTTGCCTACCCTTTTGATAGCACACTTCAGTACGTGGCTGTCCTTCCTTGCTGTAGGGGAACATTGTTGACTCCTGTGCAACTTTTTGCCCAGCAAGATCCTCCCCTGGGCTTTTTTCTGCAAAGCAAATGATACTCAAGTCCCATGGATGCACATGCATGCACAAAAGGTTTGACCAACTGCAATCACTGCTAGCATCAAAGCAAAGCAACAAGACCAGCAGCTAAACAGGTCTATAGGTCATTAAAAACAAACAACAACAACAAAACCAACAACGTTTTTTGCACCAAATACCCAACCCTCACACAGAACAGACACAATCCAATTATCTTGCCTTCAACTCTAATTTGACTCAGAAATACATAAACTCTATTTTTTTCCTTTCACTCGAGGACAATAGCATCAGAGCAAATTATTCTTTTTTTAAGACAAAGCAAGACACTCTTCATCTCTTACACAAAAGTGAATCAAAGGCCCAGACTCTGACACGCTCTCCATCTTTCCGATTTTCAAAGGACAAACACAGATCCAAGCTCAGCTTTTGCAATGATTCACTCATATCCAGCAAACCATTAGCAGAATTTTTATCTTAAAGCCTTTCAAAACTATTTAGAAAAAAGAGACAAAGTTTAAATTTTTTTTTTCTTCCTAAAATAGTTCAACAGAATTGTTATCTTGGGAGTCCAAGAAAGCTTTACAATGTAGAATCCCAATTTTTCTGCTACTACAGACAAATTGCTTCCCCATTTTAAAGATAAACTTTCCAGGTACAGACAAAACCAAGAGTAACCCTAGCTGCTATTCTGATCAGAAGAAAAACGGTCAAAATGTGTTAAAGCAAGCCAAATGAATGGAATCCTGCCAGCAAGCACTGGAAGACATCAAGAGCACAGTTGTTTACATCAGATTACAAATTTTCTTTAGGAAATCAAGCTATCAGTGAGAGCACAAAAACTACCTACATACTAATGAATCCAATAAGCATAAATATATACTTTGAAATATCCCCTGCTCAGTTGAATTTTATTTTTTTTGTACTTCGATTCAAGTTACAAAATTAAATCCATGAACCATCGCTGCTTTTCACTTCTGTTGTTAGCAGCTACCTGAGCTAAGTCTCAGGACTGAATACAACAGAAAGCCACTCCTAATACTTTTCCTAACCTAATTTGTTTCAAGATCAGCCTGTTCACAGATACACATATGCAAGTGTGTGCTCATGGTATAAAATATACAAAATATACACAAACAGCCATTTCCACAAAGAGCATACGCATTCTTGGCAGCCAAAATTCTTACCCTTTTCATTTAGGACCAGCAGAAAGCAGCCTTTTTCTAGACATCCTTCCACCTTTAAACATCATACCTTTAATAAAAAAAACCCTGAAATTTGAAGACTACTATAAAAAATTTTCAACATTTTCATTACCCTTTTGTTCCAAAAAGCACAAGCACTGAGACTAGACATTTCAGTGCAGCCATTAAAGCAGAATGCCTTTTGAGGCAGAATTCTATGAATGCACTCTGGCTTATAAAAAATGTATTAGATGATAGCTCTGAAAAAGGCTCTGAGGCGTAACATGGTCTATCATGTTGTGCATGCATGAGTTAGCTTTTACAAGATCAGAACCAGAAGCGAAGATGAATGCTATTCATTGTAAGCCCAAAGCTTTGGAAGTTCAGTATCGCAGTGCTTGGGGGTCAGTACTAGAGCTATTCAAAAAAGTACATTCTTTAGAGAATTGTCCATTTTTTTAAAGTGTTCGGCACAAATGTCCACCCTTGGTTCTCGATGGCATGAAGCTGGGGCTGCCACAGAAGAGCCGCACACGCCTGGCCGCTGCCTGGCTCCGCAGTCCCGCTCACCTTGGGTTGAATTTGTTACAGGAAGGTCAGTGGTGATCTTGTTAGTGGGTTTTAAAAAGTCAAATATCACTTAATGAAAAAAAGCAATGACTTGACAATGGGTGTAAAGAGGAACAATTCTGGCAAGGACTCATCCACTTACTGTCAAAGAAAATTACATACAATTTACTATTTTGACATTCTGGAGTGTGTTCGATGCATTATTAGGATTTGGAGGTCTTAAAGAGAAGCAATTCAAATGAACATTAAACTAAATGGATTTTCTTTGATGAAATAATGATAAATAATAACACAGATGACTTTGGTTGTTTGCAAAATAGCCTATTCATAGGCAGTTGCCCATATTATTTTGAAAATATCCCAAAGCTCAGGACAAACCTTTTTCAAATGTTAGCTCTACCCAGCTAACAAACAGTTGTTGTTATTATTACTCAATCTATTATATATGTTATGTGAAAGCATGCCTGAGCAACGCTGCACTGAATCCTGAGAAAATGTAAATTTCAAAAATTATCTCATGGTTTGCTACTGACTTCAAGCAACACAACACAGCGGCCGACAGAACGCGACGGGGCGATGTCCCCACGGATGCGCTCTCCTCGGACGTCTCTTCTGTGTTTTGCCTTCTAACCCAATTGCTCTTCTTTGCCACCAACCCGAAATGTCAGCTGCGACTTTCTGAGCAGCTCTGAGTAATGGGATCAGCTAATGTTCGGCACATGAAGAAATTCTGTATCCTTCTCCTCTCTAAAAATACCGCGGGCTGCCGCTGGAGCCACTCAGCAGTGACAAATAGCTGAGGGGACAAGCAGGTCTGTAAATTTACTTCGTATCTGACAGCACTTCAGTAGATATGGGTAATGGATCCTACTTACTCCAAACTACTGTATATTGCGAGGCGCTTTCCCACCGTGTGAATATATATGCTCAGTATGGGCTTCTTAATGATCGTGATTTTTTTCTTCCCCATTAAGTCAAGCTGATTACACATTAAAAAGCTGTTAGTAAATTTTGAAACATGTTACTAATTCCAGCAAAAAAGGCATGTTTGGTCTTCAAATGCACCTCCAAGCCTCTATCAGCGAAGGTCTCAATTGACTTCTAGGGATTTGCCTCGAGTGTTGAAAGTGCGCGCATCTTATAAATGCACACAGCTAATTATCTTCAATGGCTTCAGCTGATTCGAGCACTTAATACACAGGTCTGTCTTTCCTGGGTATGCAGCATTACAATTTTATTTCCTGAAGGTCACTTGATGACTTTTTGCAATTCTTTTTGAATGTGTGCGTTTTTAATACGGTCCCATTTCTGAATCTAGGAAAAGAGCATTTGACGAGACAAAGGGTATTTACTGCATATCTAGGGATCTCCAGATTGGCAATTATATCATAATTGTTTTTAAATTCTAAAAAAGGGGGTGGAGTGGGGAGGTAAGAGATAATTAAGTCACATGAACAGGACCCAAATTGCATTTGCTCTCAGTTTTGTTGTGCACAATATCAGTTTAATTGAATCATCTGTAATTCTTCTCACTTCTTTTTCCAGCCTGCAGGAACGCATACAAGACATTATGAATGAGAGGCTGGCTGGCAAATTTCTTGAGAACGGAGATTCCAAGTATCCATAGGATCTGCCAGAAAACAGCAGATATTATATATGTACATGTGTGTGTGAGCACCCAAATGTGCCAGGGAGGGTGGAGAAGAGGGAAGGCCCTTGGCAAATTGATGTCTGTCAGCTAGCGAACCTTGATTTCACTATTAATATGTCACGGTTCACCGCACAGAAGCTTTCAGCAAGCATCAGCTGTGCTCTGCACACACGCGGGCGGACACACACACACACACGGGCCGACTTCAGTCAAACCAGTCTGTCATCTTCAATGAATCACTGAAACAATGGAATGGGCAGAGTCTGTCCTAACTCAATTAGCAAGGCATTTTTTTCGGTAATAATTGATTTGAGTAACATTTGTTTCTGTGGTTTTTTAAAAGAGAAAATCTTCACAATTTAACTGGCTTTGGCTAATGGGAAAGAACCTCGGCTGATGCGAAATCAAATCATGCTTGCAGTTAACAGTGGAATTACAGACGGTAGATAGGGAAATAAGAGCAGCCCCTTATCCACGATCTTCTGAGTGCAAGCTGAAGGATTCCAGCATATCTGGGGGCTTCCCCACTTGGAACGCTATCCCTAAAAAACCCGCAGCACTCACTCTTAAAGACATTTGCCCTACATTTTCTTCTCCGTTACTTCTTTTTCCTTTGGTGCGTACATCCCCCAAACGTTTGTGCACATCCATACTAAATGGCCTTCATTAGCACAGTACTGGGGTGACTCATAAGCTTGATTCATTTATCTTGATGTTCCCCTTAGCAAGCGTAATTCTCCTTTTACAGATAGAGTGACCTGACCAAGGTAATAAAGTAGGTCCGTGGCAGAGGAGGGGAATTAATCTGTGTCTGCTGAGTCTCTTAATAGCCCTGTAACCACTGAACACTCTGACCCCATATCTTTCTATTACAGCTCATCTGCAGTGCATATATTCAGCTTTGGACTGTGGCTTTCTCCTTTCCCCAGAGAGTAAGCAGGAGCCCAATGAAGTCTTTAAAATAAGAAGTACACTTTCTTTCTCTTAAGAACCCTAATGATTCAAAGAATATTTTTACTTTTACTTTACTTTATTGTCTAAAATATTTTTGTTAATGTTTTTCAAGTTTTTTTTTCTTCTTTATTAATTAATTAATTTATTTTCTATTTGGTGATAAAGCTGTGAGGCTAGATTTTAGTCTCCTTTATACCCAGATGAATTCATAACAACCCCACAGGTTTCAGAAAATTTGACCCAGATTCAGCAACGCACAAAAGAAGAAGAGGTAACAGCTACCAGCTCTGCCAGCCTCACTGCCACAGGTAGATTAACATTGCTTCTGGCAATCCTAGAAAACTGCGCAGAGCCAAAGTCCACACCACAAATAGCTTCTGGGACAAAGGCTTATTGTAAGTGACACCTTTAATGATCTGGCTATTTATAGGCTTCAGACCCAGGACAAATGATAGATTCCTTGCCAGCTGCTTATACTCAGCTTTGCTTAGCATATGAAGAGGGAGGAGGAGAAGGTCTCAGCATATTTTCACCTTTAGCCTCTGCTATCAGTTCCTGAGCAAGGGCTACACGCTGAGCAAGCTGATGGTGAACGGGATGATGTGCAAAGCCTAGAAGCCTGCCAGGCATGCTGACAGGAGCACCAACAAGCTGCATTTGCAAAACAGGGATCCTGGAATGGGGTTTCAGTGGTGATAAGCACACCCAGCCCGGGCTAGATCCAGAGTGCTCAGCTCCCAGTTATCTGAAAGATGCAATCAGGTTATCAGAAGCGTTCACGCGCAAACAATCTCGACAAGATCAATCGAGTCTGCAGTTCAAAGTTGCTTATTTAGATGCCTAAATGCAAACTATCAAATGACAGGCTCTTTTGAAGTTGAAGCCTTTGAGTCTCGTTCCTTAACCCACAGAGAAATGATTTGACATTTCTTTAGTTGTAACAAGGGAGCTCAAGATGCAAAGACCAAACTCATGAATGCTTCTGCACTCTAAGCACCTTGAGGGCTGATTTGCACAGATAATCCAATCTATCAAACCCCTATGTGAAACTACTGCTGTTCTCTTAAATTCATGTGCAGAAAGTATTCCTCAGTTAGCAAAATACTGGCGAATATCCAGTTGTTTCATTAGGTGTGCCACAGGCTAGCAAGACCTCCAAAGATGTTACTGCAAACATTCTTGAACCAACCCATGGCATGGACAAAATTGGTCTTTGCAAGGAAAAACTACTAGAGTGAGTGGTAGTTGGAGAACAGCTGCAAAACAGGGCATTAAGTCTGTTTCACTGCAGTCAAAATGAACAAAGGCTTTTTGCTACACTCTAATACACACACATAATCTGACTCGCTGCATTAGAGTCTTTTGAAATCACGACCCTTCTGATAGGAGGCAACATTGCTCAGTAAGCAACATAGATGAGTCCAATATTAAAAAGGTACACTCCTCTGTCTTTAAACAACAGGAAATAATTTATCATTTTACTTAGCTTAATGATTTATACAGTGCCTAGGAGAATGGAAGTGATGGGCTCTGAACTCAATGTACATTCATATATGCATATATATATACAAATACATATACATTACACATGTGTACTTATGTATATTCACATCAGAACCCAGTTTCTAAATTTGGACAATAAAATCATTCTCTAAAATGACAGTCATCAAAATCTGTCAGAAAGATCTTAAGAAAAAGAAAAAAAAAGGATAAAAAGTCATTAGAGCTGGCTACAGTGCTAGCTTGACCTACCTTAGAAACTGGAAACAACCCTTAAATCCTCCAAAAGTTGAATAGCATTATCCTTTCTGGAGCAACATTTAACAAAAATTAAAGTTTAAATGGAGTTAGTACAATGATGGTGATGAGGCAAACGGTCGTAGTAGGTAGGATACACAGAATGCCAAAATAAAGCCAAACACGAAAAGAACTCAGCCCGTAACAAGCTAGTTAATATTTGCTTTTGGCTCTTTTTCAGCAGGCTGATGGAAATGCTGATACAGATCATTAATGCTCTTAAATTGTCATCATGGTAATGTCAGTAGTAGTGTATGAGCTTGTTTGATCATATCATCGTAAACCGCTACCGAAGCGTGCTGTACCTTTATTCTTTTTGGATGCCTGGTTTCATTCACCCATGACCACCTTTGTTCTTTTTGTAAATCATGACAAAGACAGATTGAGGGAGAATGAAACGAAGTCCAAAGACACACCTGCTGCATCGGAGCCTGGAAGAGTGTCAAAGAGAAGCTAGGCAAAGGGCCCTTACTGCAAAAATGATGCCAACCAAAGCCGCAATAAATACCTCCTTGCTCCCCTTTTCTGTCTCTGAAAACAGAGTAATGGGGTTCCCTGTGATTTACAGGTTTTACAGACTGCTGCAAAGGCTCAAAGTTTCACCCACGAAGAAAGAAAAAGTCAAGTCCAAGGGTGATCACTGGCTACCGAGTCCCTGGATGTTGTGGTGTGGCTGAAGCTCCTGCCATGTTCGGGGAGCCAAGGAGGCCAATTCCCAGCACTGGTTCGTGTCTGCACCAGGCTACACCACTGCACTCTGTCTGCTTCTGTGCTCCTGCAAACAGGGAGACAGAGCTCCCTGGGAGAGAAGGAGCACGTCTGGGAGAGATGCTCTCGGCCATATTGGCGAGAGCATGACAGCCAGGGCAACGAAGAAAAGAGAGGACTGTTGGGAAGAGCAGGCTACAGAAATGTTGGAAATATTAATTTTCCAGCAACCCAGAAAGCTACAACCTGTTGACTGAAAGAACCCAACCTGCAAGACTCATGGCGTAGAGTGGAGCTTGATTTATAGCCCCATTTGGTTTTGAGTCCATCTTGTTCGCTTATACCATTAAAAAACACCAAACACATATATATCTTTTTTTTTTTTTGATATAAAATTCAAAGTTCTTGGAATGTTTGCTTTAAACAGATAACCAGCAGATCCTGATTGACGTGGGCTCAAATCAGAGAGGCATTAACTCAGCACTGAACTCACTACGTGTCTATTGGCTGCCACCGACAGATGTATTTCACAGGTGTTTGGTTTTGCTCACCCATATCTAAGCAATTTCATGATTTAAAATCAAAGCTGATTGACTGAAACAAAAAGTTTGAAAAGGTCTCATTTTTCAAGCCTATTGCAGAAAAATACTTTGCCTTTTAGGAAGCAACTGGTAATATGCATAAATGATTTCCTCATTTCAGGAAGCGGTGAAATTTCAAAATGCTAAGAATTGCTTTTGATGGTCCAGAAGACACCCCTTCTAACCCCATACTCATTTATAACTGTAAAAGCCTTAATGAGTAAAGCACCACAATTCCCTGTTTTAACCTTCTTATCAGCATCCCTGAGTTGGGAATGCAAAAAGAACATCAGCTGGTTTCATCCGATGCCTAGGAAAGCTTCACCTCTGCAATACATTGCATTACATTTCATAACCATGTTCATTCACCATCTTCAAGCTCAAAGGTTAGCTATCTTCATTAGTCCTGGGAAGAACATCCATATTCACTTAACTGCCATCACACTCCACTCTGAGAAGCCCATTAATACTGCACAGCTGTATCTTAACTGTGGTTCCTCACTCTACTTAGACAAAATGATTGCTATGCTTTTAGTAGTTTCAGCATCTCTAGGATTGAAATATACAGTATAACTCCGGAGTTTCAAAGCAGAAGAAGCACTGCCATAACTTCAAAGATCCCATCAGAGAAACATCCAGCCATAACTCAAAAAACAGGCAGTCTTTGCATGCTGCTCAGAAGCCCTCATCACAAAATTCACCACCGGTGATGACACTAGCTGGTATTCAGCACAAAATTGGATGGGATGTAGAAGACAAAATCTGAAGGAAAGACAAGTAGAAAAGACATCAAATTTCTATTTTTCAAATTATAGGTTCTTTCTAACTGGCTGTGGAGAAAGAAGGGAAGCTGGCTGGCTGCCAGTTAGTGGTATAACCACTGCTTCATGACCAGTATTGGAGGCAGCAGAGGTAGATTTAGTGATTTGCCAGTATTATCTACTTCTGCCGCAGAATTTTGCACGCAAATTGCTTGCTCTGATCGTTACGTTCCTAGATTATTGTCACGATAACCGATCATTCTCCTTAAAACCTGAAGCAATTTCCCAGTTTACTCCTGATAGCAGTCCCACGACTCTGGTCTCAAAATCTCTTACTTGTTCTTGTAATGTTTCTTCTACTGGCTAGGACTATCCTGGAGAGTTGTTTGGCTAGAAGAGAGCAACTGAACTTGAATGAGCAGTCAACTGACGTAAGCTGTCTTGAGTAAATGACAAACCTCAATTTTATCAAAGTATTTCTCCAGAAATAAGTGTCCATTGCATAGATAGAGCCACCTCATCCACCCCAATCTGCATTGGAGCAGGGCACACCATACTCTTACTGCAGTCAGGGAACCTCTTGTTTGGGCCCTACTCTTGTTCCTTGCCTCTGCTTGAAGTTTAAGCTTTGCCAAGCTAAAACAAAAATATGTGTTGGGTCTGCTAGCTACGATAACCACAGGGAATCCTGTAGGTATGACCAACCTCAAGGAAAGTATACCAGAAATTACAACTCCGTGGATGATGCTGTAAGGAAGACAGAAAAAAAGATGGTGTAATTTGGATTGATATACTCTTCTCTAGACAGTTTGTTCCACTTTCTCTTTGAAGCGGCGAGCAACTAACTCATAACGTGAAAATGCTCCTGACTGCAGTGGAACAAGAGCTTCACCCTTGGCCTGGTCAAAGTGGCTGAAGCAAAGCTGTGAGCCACCACGCCTGGCAAGCAAGCCCCCCAGTTCCCTCAGCCTTTTGGGCTCAAGGCCAAACTGTTAATTTTACAAGAACAAAAGTAAAGATTATGTTCACATAATAATGGAACTAGCAGAAAAAGATAAAGGAAAATAAAGCGTGAAAGCCTTTTGACGCATGTCTGAGTAAACATGTTTTGTGGTAACATCACTATTATTTCCAAAAAGCTGTGAATTTAACTCTTCCAGCCCCACCAAAATTGGCAGAAAAAATAATGGCATTCCTCTTAAAGATTTATTCTTCACCGAGTTTAGTTAATACCTCGCGTACACTCCAGAACAGCATTCCCACTGCTGATGGTCAGAAAATGAGTGTGCTATATAATTGTTGTTTACTGTACACCGCTGCTCAGTAGAAGAATGGGAAATCTTGGGATTTAAAGAGGCTGGGCAGATTATAGCATGTTACCTGTTTTCTGACTGATTGGCAAAAGGTTATAATGGATTGCAGCAACATAAAAGATGCAATCAAGCAAATGAGGGCAGATGCTGGAATTAACGCCTTATACACCTTGAGATTTTAACCATCATTCATAAAAAAAAAAGGAACACAACATTATCTGAACATAAGTATAGCCTCAGTATACTTTGTTGGCAGTGACAGGCGAGATCAATATTGGAGACCAAATGCCAACAGTAAAAGGGTATGTCAGTCAGTATTTCACTGACTAACTGCCCTTATCTGAAGCTCTCATGCTTCACTGGGTGAAAATACAGCCATTGATCTTAGTGTCACAACTCAAATTCTTCATATATCAACTAGTTTTTTTCCTCTTTTTCAGCTGAATTTCTGGGCCACTATTTATTTTTATGATCAATATTTCTATCACTCTCCCAGGAACTACATTTTTATTATATTAACCTTTAAGCACAATTTTTAACATATCTGTTTGGTGTAATGTCACGTTTTTTAACTCAACATCTCTTTTCCAACAGTGTCAGAAGTACATCTGAAGTTCAGGCTTTTTCAAGCATTTGTGGCCAAACTGCTGTGATTTGAGGATAAAGCTGCCCAAAGCAGCACTCCTGAGGAGTTCTCCTGGGCTGTGGAGCTGTACTTCCAGGGACTGTTTTCCCTTCCAGGAATTCACAGCTGAGCTGTATTTTTTTTTTTTTTCTAAGAAAACAAGCTTTCCTAGTAATTGATCGGACTGCTTTATCTTAAAGAATGTAAGTGTTAGCAACTAGCAGGGAAAAAAAATCCATCCATGCAAATAGACCTACGTTTGTAAGTAAAAGAGATAGGTTGTTCTACTAAACAAAATCAAGTACTCGGAGGGGCTTTAAGGTATATAATGGGTGTGTATCAGGTTCCTGGCTTGTTTTATGGCCTTGGCTGATGCAGTTGAGCTCTCTGAGTTTCCCTTTTCCTGTTTGCAAAGCGGGGCTATGAAGGACAACCCACTTGCATTAGGTCCTTTGGATCTACAAATGAATGAAACCATATTCCAGAAGCTGTATGTGTATGACTGACCTACATTTAGTGTTTTGTGAGACTAACCGTTAATAAAGGAACTGAAGTTCAATGTTTTAAGATCTTTAAATAAAAGGCAGTAAATGGACAATAAAAAACATATATGGACATTATAAAGCATTAATATCTTAGGGAATAAGCCTTAAAGTAAGAATTTGGCGGAAATTATTAAGAAAAAACAAACCCAAGCTTTCTCCCTCTCTGTTAGAACAATGTAAAAGTCTCTCACTAAGCTCATTTATTTGGCTTAGTGAAAAATCCCAGAAAACTATTAGTCGTGTTATTAATGTCCATCTTGGAAGCAATATAAACAAGGTAATTCCTTGATTGTTCGACAAGGTGAAAGAAAATTCTGTCACTATGTGTTTTTTTCTGATCAAGAGCAATTTTCAATCTTCCTTTAAGTACTATCAGAAACAAAAATCAGCAAGAGACACTAAGTAATGCAGTCAAAGACTCTTTCATTTTATTTTTTTAATTATTATTATTTAAAGTTTCAGTGTATTACATTAGGGCTATAATTTTAACACAAAAGTCGATGTCTCCCAAAGGAAATTGTTCTACCCCAAAGTGTTTCATCAGTTATTGTGTTGCTCCGTCATTATCCAAATTGTCAAAGCAATTTCATTATAAATCCCACATAAAGTAGCACTAAGGGGTGATGGCAAAGTGGCTTTGGTCCCTGTAGGACCATCTCAAGAAAAATAATTTCAGGCAAATAGGAAACGATGCTTTGTTCTTGTTCTGCGGGAGGGAGGTTCGTCTTTTTGGCTATGGCTCCAAGACAGAAAAAAACCACACAAATGGGGACTGTTTAAGGCTGGGAAAACAGCACGCTATACACAAGTTAGTTCGCTTAGGCATCCCACAACAAGAGCTTAATGATAACAGGACTGACTGGAGCTAGATATGGTAATGAGGCTTAATTTCTCAGCTACAGAGAGCTCTTCAAGGGAAGAATGCAGTGGGAGGATGGGAGGGTAAAGAAGCGGGTGCCCACGCGCCTGCAGGCACAGACGAGAGGAGAGGGGTGTGCTTGTACATAAATAACCTCTCAACTACAGTCAGACTTTTTCTCTAGCTGTCCAAAATAGTGTATATAGCATACAGACTTCAGATCTGTTGGGTCCACTTTTTCCAAGGGAAGATAAAAGGTCCAGGTTAGAGGACAGCCTTTGTAGCAAGGAGAAGTCATGAAAATACTTATTTTTTAATTAATTCTACAAAATTAAAATACTAATTCCACAGCATCCTTGTACATAGGTGAAGAGGACAAACATATGGACATTATTTATTTTTAGAAACTTCTTTGGGAGATGAGGGGCAGAGAAGGGGACAATGTAAAAAGGAAGTACAAATAAATGAAAGGGAAAGAAGAACTCTACAGGTCAAGAAATACTCATAACCGTACTATGCACCAGAAAATTAAATCCTTAGAGAGCAAGCAGTTCAGAAGAAACTTAAAACATTTAGAATATACAAAGGCAATATACAATCATATTTTAGTTGATGAACACAGAGTCAGTAAAGTGGTCGGTGGCTGGAGAATCCTGATCCTATTTCTGGCTCTTAGGAATGGAAAATTACTTCATTTCCCTGTGCCACAACAAAACAACATGAAAAATGACTAGAGAACCACATAAGGGAATTTTTGAGGTTTAGTTAATATTTAATGAAGGGGTTGACATTCTTGTATGAACAACATCACAATAGCAACTCGTATTATTAAAACTAATTAAAGAATGATTTTATATAGCTAAACTACGCACTTCATGCAACTGTAGTTGCTATAGTTTACTCAAAAGATATCCATTGCTAAGTTTACAAATTACTCTAGTGAGCTCTTTTAAAATGTAAGGTTTTATTAAAATGTACTAAATCGGTTTGTCAGATTTCAGGCCATTACTACCAGTTATACACTGCTCCTAAAAATTCATTTTCTGGCAATGTTCCACGCTGCAGAAAGCCTCAAGACAAGATGAAATTTAAAGCAACTGGATCAATGAACACTAGATTCCTAAATGTGTTCTGCATTTCTGAAATCTCCGTGCCTTACCGTATGAGTCTCTCTGACCGTTTCCTGAATTCACATCCCACAATGCAGTCAGAGCATTTAAAACTATGATTAGGAATAGCACCGTATTAAAGATGTAACACACACCATCATCAGTGGTCACATTGGTATATAGAGCCATCTCATTACCCAATATTGCATAAATTGTAAAAATACATCTGTGTAAATGGACCACCTATAAAAATTAGTCTGATTTTGTCCCCTTCCATATACATATAGAAAAAAAAAAGATCTAAAATGGAGAGAGAACAAAAAAGTCTCATTTAAGAAGCTCTAAATTTTTCTCTTCTATTGTGCTGCGCTTTTTTGGATGCCAGAAGAGGAAACACCAACATCCTGATCATACTGTCCCTCAGCCCCTTGTATTTGCCAAAGTCAGAGTCACCCCAACAGAAAGAGGCTTCCAAAAGCTCCCACGGCACTAAAGAGAGCATGGCTGAGTCTTCAAGAAGCTGAGGATGAAAGATTAATATAATATTTTCCATCTTCCACCCAAGGCTGGTGGACATTTCATTTTGCCACAGAGACTGATCAAGAAAAGAGACCAAGACCCTTCTTCACCCCAGTTGTGGTGTACAGTTCCATGTGCCACTGCGCACAGAGGCTAACCTTCATGCAGCCTGCCTTTGCTTTCAGGTTACTTTTCCTGTTTACAGAGAGAAAGAAGAAGCACAAAACTAAAGACTAGATGGAAATCTTTTTCTGGACTGGGATGTCAGAACTGCATTCAACATTTTGCATATCAACCTCAATTTGGCTCTTGTTTTTGAGTCATTAGGACTTTCCTTCATCATGCTAAAGACCTCGGTACTTGGTATGGCCAACTCTGACATAAAGAGGAATAAATAAAATTTTAAAAAGCTGCACATTATAGCCATTATAGATGCCTTGTTGGTGATAGAGGGTTACCATGATTTCCTACGTGGCTACAGATTGCAGTATCTCTCCAAAAGATTTTCTGTCCATTGCTTTGGAGCAACTGCAAGCACCAGCTGATTCCCATCATTTACAGAAGCCAGAGAGCAGCACGATGAACAGAGTTTAAATACAGGATCCATTGAAGGAGAGGGAAAAAAAATCTAACCAGCTGACAGTGTTCATCAAGTTACTTCAGCTGATCCTTAAAAGCACAATTTTAAATGAAAAAGTAATGCATGCAGGCAATTAGATACCATGGAACGTGTGGCAGGTCACTAACCAAGAAGGAATTGCAGCGAACCAAGGAGACCAAGCAAAGACAGATTACAAAATATCAATAAAACTAACATGACTGTCATTATTGATGGGATTAACTCTCTCAGCCCAGCAGCAGCAGCAAAAGGGGAAGCTGATATTCTATTTACTGTCAACTTCCCATCTCTACTTGTCATATGAAATTGTTGTTTTGCCAATCTTTCTTTTTTTGCCGGGCAAAAATATTTTGAAGAAGCGAGAAACAATACTCCAGAAGGAAAAATCAATTCTGATGGTGGGGAGGACAGGCCTCTGTCATAGGTTATAAGAAAAGGACATTTAAAAATCTAGATATTTATATCATACGACACAAAGCAGTTTTATATACACATGACCATTCTGAGTTACTTTGTTGCACAGTTAAGGTGACAGCACGTGTTACCATTTTTGCTGAAGAGCAGGAAAGGTACTTACATTTAGGCCTGTGAAATATGCTGTCATCGAAGTTAGAAGGAAATATATTCAATTTCTATGACCACATTTTCACGAGTCTGCATTTCACGCACTCTAAGCAAAGGGTGAGCACATTGCAGTTCAGGGATTTCACTTCTCTGGTTTTTAGGTTCATTGAAAAGAAGCCCATAATGCTGGGGACAACTTTTTGTCAAGGGGGTCATTACATTTATTAAATTTCCTTTTTTAAAATAAACATGTATAAAACCTACTCTCATGCTTATATGTAAAAATCCTGTAATTTGGAGAATATGTTCTGAAAATCTACTTCTAAATGCAGAGCATGGAGAGGTATCACAAATCCCTTTAATTAGGTCTTACTTGCTTTTGAGTAACACATATGCCGGGTTTTCAATTGTGTTTTCTCTTATTGTTAGTACTTGTGAACACTTGTGGTTCATTGACTGAGCCTCATTACCCCTGGAGATTGTTTGTTCATCTATTTGTCAGAATTTAATTACTGGAGCACAACCACTGATATAACAACATACACACAAGAGCCTAATATTTTCTCTTCTCCGTCACCTACAGTAGTAGGTAGCTTTATTTCCCCTCTAGAAAATTTCTCTTAATCAACTTGTCACTGTGTAGAACACCACATTTCGTAAGCAAAGGAGGGGACTTTTAGAGAGACAAATACCATACTGGAACTGTCTCTGAAAATCTACCTTCTCAACTGAATAGCTGAAGACCTAAGCAGCTCATTGCCTTCTTATTCAGAAGTAGAAAGCCAATGGCTGCATTACACTTGCTGATTACAAAGTCTGTTGTCCAGTTGCATCGCTAAAGTGAAAAAACCCCTGCAAAATGCAAAGCAACACCAGCGGTGTCAAAGCAATTTCTTGGAGGCAAAAGCAATGTGCTAGACTGTCTGCTTGCCCTTCAACGGTAGTCTCTGCCCTTCATCCCCAAAGAAGAGTCCTTACAGAGTTCAGCTATGGAACACTTTCTGTGCAATTCTGGCATATCTACAGCTGCAAAGAAGACTCCTGACTGTACTTCTGCGTGATGCACCCGTATCTATAAATTCAAAAAACCACGAAAGTGAAGACTTGCTGCTTCAACTTCATTTTTTTTTAACCTGGGGAGAAAACCACCAGCACATACTTCATCTAGTTGTCACACAGACTGAGTTACTACCTGTAAAATATATATCACAGAAAGTGAGAACAAAATACGTAAGGATTTGCATAATGCGTTTCAACCACTGGAATGTGTTTAAGACCCGCATTTCCAGAGATTAGAGAAAGTATTCTAGAAAATGCCTCAAGAAACTATTTTCAAGTAAGCCTTCCTTCATAAGCACACAGTACAAAATATCAGTGTTAACCTTCCCCTCAAAAACATCCTCAACTAAAAAAAAAAAAAACAGTAATCTTGATAGAAATTAACCTCTAAAAAATTAATGATATTTCACAAGACAAAACCATCCTTTAGCTGAAATTCTGATTGTCTTCTAGGTAGGAAGATCCATTTTTTACTGTTAAACTATATTCAAGCTTACCATTGGAAATTCAGCTACAGTATTTTCACACGTCAACAGGGCAAAGCAAACCTTTTGGTATCACGAGACACTATACTTTATTATATACTTTATCTAGCATTTGTTGTGGAAATATGTCTTGAACAGAATCAAAACCAGCATCTTGTCCCTATTTTACAATCTCCATAAATGAGAATGGTCTCCTAGCATTGCTGTTTTAATGGCACTACTTAGCAGCATTCAAGGGTGTAGAGTAGGACTCAAGAGGCAGAGAATCCTATTTGAATGCATAATAAAGAAGCATCTGAAGTTTTACCAGGTTTATTAAATTGTTTATGGCTATTTCAATAGTAGCTGTTAAATTAACCATCCTAAAAAAGAGAGAAAAGAATAGGTAACAGTGGCTATTATCACACTTTTAATATGAGTCTAGTAATAAGCCTATGCTTTATTTTAAAAGCTCTGATTCTTGAAGTCACATTTATATGGACATCTTTGGCTTTCATTTTCATACAAAATGCCTGTTGAATAAAGCTTGAAGACATGAATTGTTCAGGTTCAGATATCAATAAGTAACTAAAAAGGATGCCACTATTAAAAAAAATTCTCAATTTCTAAGCGTCTGAAAATCTTGTGAAGGCTCATTCATGAATTTCAGAGTGGCTACACTGACATCACCACTTCAAAGCTTTCTTTTTCCCCATAAATCTAGACTACAAAAATTAATTTCCTGAATCTTCTGAGTCATTTCATTTAACAACTTAGGAAGACAAACAACACAGGCAGACCTTCCACTGCCCGCCACAGAGAGCAAAATTGTGCTGATAAACAAAACAATTATCAGGGCGTGCAGGAGGGATGGATTCAAAGAGCCACCTTTACTAGTGTTAAAAACACAATCAAGCTAATGACGGAGTAGCTGCCTGCATTACCTGCTCTTGCTGGCCAGGGGCAAACACAAGGATTCAACGCAATCCTCTGCAACTGGCCCAGCCGATCGATCCCCTTCTCCTGGTGACGAGCAAAGGGCACGGAGCACACACCGTGCATGGGCTGAGGGAGGGAAAAAGTGCCAAGGGGACACGGTGGGGTTACCTCGGATTTATTTTCTATCACAGAGGCAATAGAGCCATGGACCAGCAAAGGCTCGGTGCAATTGCACGCACACATTTGTCCACTCTGTGAGAGTTTTTCAGGGCTCATCTGTTTTCTCAGTAATTCAACCCGCATAGTTGTGTTTCTTCCCAAACAAAATGATGCAAACTGGAAACATTTTTAAAAATCCTCATCCACGACTAATTACTGATGCTGAAGATTAACATTCTGTGGCACTTCAGCTTTAGTTACTTTTCTTAATTAATGTCATATTTGCAAAGATCTGTAAAAACACTGTTTAGGTAAATGATGTGTGTTCATTAACTATTTAAATTCTGTGTCTTTTTTTATTTTATTTTGTATAAGTATTTGGAATGCCTCTCGCAATTCTTATGAAGAACCTTTCAAGCCTCAAGGGATCTGTAGGTGCTTAACAAAAAGGCCAAAATTTCATTAATTATCAGGACGAAAGGTGTTGGTGTCAGGCATGTTAAGAGCCCTTAACATCCACGTGTGCATGTATTTATAAATACGTATTGTGCATGCAAGGATCAATTTTTTCAAAGAAACAAATTACTGTTGCACTACACAGCAGCAACAGCTGAGTTGCAGAGCGCAGTAACAACACCTAAGCCGTTATTATTAGGACTGTGTGGCTAAGAGTGGCTTCCTTGCTCTGGGCAGGCAGACAAACCATTTCTGATACTCGTTTCCTCTACCACAGAGCACAGTTCATAAACTGAAGACTTCTTTTCTGGGCATGCAACGCAGAGCAATGTATTTAGTGGCATAAGCTTTTCTGATGTAAAGCTGAGGGATAAGGACACCGCTGGTGTAAGATGTAGTTTTGAAGACTATCCACCCAACGACAGTCCTAGGGTAGGTTTGCCTGATGCAGTTTTATCACATCTCTAAGCCATGGGCAACCCTCAGTATTTGTCCTGGCCTGCTCAACTTACAACCTCCTCCCATCTAACATTTCAATAACTACTTTGCTTGAGAATTTTAACAACAAGTATCACTATGGTCCCATCCAGGATAAGATGTCATTAAGTCTTGACTTCCTTACTCTGTTTTTTTTTTTTTAATAGCAAAACCATCTTTTTTTTGGGCCCTGTTCTAGCAATGCTTTTTATCTATTTTTATTTCATTTTATTTTTTATTTTTTACCACTGCCACAGTATACAGCACTGCATAAATCCTTGCAAAGGGAGAGGCTGTGCTGGGCATGAAGATGAGGTGACAAACCCCAGCTGGGAAACACGCTGTCAGGCAGGCTGGTTTTGAAGGCTGCGATGGGATGGTACTTGCTGCATTTGGGTCATGGAGCCCGACAGCGACCCCAGGCCTGGGGCATGCACCCAGCTGTGTGCAACTTGCATGCCAAACTGTACAACGGGTCTTCTCTATTTCTGAGGAAACAGAGGAGAAGCTGTTGGGGACCGAAGTGGGGACAGAGGAAATAAGTTACACTAGACAAGACCCTGAGTTTTTGTCAGCTCTCTTGAATTTCTGCATCATTGCAATAGTGAATGAAAAGTCTCCTACTGGTTGCCAAAAAAGCACCTATTTTAACAACACAATTTTAGGGCCAGATTCTCAGTCTAGATAGATGCTGGCTCCTAGAGTAAACCTACTTATCCTCCTGCACTACCACCAAAGAGAAAAAGAGCACCATGAGACTAAATAACTTCATAACTCACCTCCTATAGATTAGGAGTATCTTTAACAACAGCTTGTAAAACAAGCATCACCATGGGAGAGCCTGGGAAGCTGTCATGTGCCCCTGCTGTCTTCCCCCTTCAACTCACTTTGCTCTCTGAAGCTACCCAGCCACGGGGCTGGTTTACACCAGGGAGCTCAGGGATCACTGGCAGTATGCTTCTGGTTCCTCCGAGCTCAACAGCTACTCACGGATAAGCAAAGCAGCATCTCCTCAGCCTCCGGAGAGAGCTTCACCATCTGTGCTGGCCCTTGTCACCCACCTGCTCTTCCCAACCGGCCAGCTGCAAACCGGGCGATGTGGGTGGGAGGCAGCCAGTTCCCCTTGTCTTCCTTTAATGCCCTATTCTGACCGTAAGCCAAGCTTCATCCCATGCTGTTGTGTGTAATATATGTCACAACGCGGGTCCTACAGAGACTGCAAAAAGCAACAGCCACAAAAACCATGCTGGTGAGCAAAACTGATTGTATGCATATTTGTAGGACTGGGTCCATGCAGTTTAAGCCATAGCTACAAGTGAAAGAAAATTAGTGAAAATATGAATTAATATATAAGCATGCATAATTAAGAACAAACTTGCTGTCATAATTTTCAGCCTCCAGAAAACGTGGAAAACGCTCTATAGAGAAGGGGAAAATTGAGCACATCACTTGCAACCTTAAATGCTTTCCTAAATAGAAACAAAGGGACAGCAGTCACACTGAGATCTGTTTTAAAAGAAAGCAGAGCTTGTGCCTGACCTAAGCAAGCAGGGAGCCCCACATTGCCTGTTAATCAAAGAGAACCCAAGGAGAAAAAAAGGATAACTATAGGAATAAGGGATAGATGCAATGAATAACTTGAAAGATCAAAAGCATATCAAATTCTGTTATTACTTTTGCAGAAATATCAAAGCATAATTATGCTGTTTTCACATATCATTATTTGACTCTCTAGGGAATTAAAATGAACATAATTAATAAATAAAAAGTATCCATTTAAAACAGAAACATGGGGTACTTTTCTGCAACTGCAGGTAACTTGTTGCAGTACTTTCTGTGCCCTCATATATCATTTGTATCTTGAATATATTAACTTTGAGCTAGGCACAAAGAGTCACATTATTACCGGTCACATTGTAAAAGCAGACTCTGTACAAACACGCTGGATCACTCTGGCAGATACGTAGAAGACAGGCTGCAAAAATTCAAGTGCGGGATACAACACAGTACGAGGACTCTCCAATAAGGAGAACATTATTCAATTATGGTGTCTGCTTGTTTTCCTTTCCAATTTCCTTCCTTCTTTCACCTCTTCTACCAAAGCCCTCCGTGTGACACAGGGATGCTGTGGTTTAGCAGGATGTCATTGGCTCGGGCCCCTTTCTAACCGAGTACTAAGCACATCAAGGGACAGCCTTGACCAACCCAGGAGGCGACGTGCACCAAAAGAGATCACTTCAGCAAACCCACAAGACCATCACAGCATGTAAATAACGAACAGCATAGCATCGCTCTGATATCCTGCTCATAACCTCACATTGCACTAGAAAAGCCAAACAACACATCTGACCACAAAGCAGCACATTTGCAAATCAAAAATGGAAGCCTTAAACAAAAAAAATTAAAAACTCCTGTTTCCTACAGTCATCTGAACTATGCATGGTCCAGATGCCTCTTTCAGTATTGCAGTTGCTGCTTTCTTGAAAATCATGGGGAGGTCAGTTTGACAACTGCAAATACTCTACGGTTTCTTAAAATGACTCACAGGGGGTGGGGGCAGGGAGGAAACACGGGAAGGAAAGAAAAAAAGTTACACCAAATCTATCTAAATTTCTCGCAAATCTCTAAATACATTTTCTTCTGCTTATTGGTTCTACTTCCAACAATCCTATTCTACTTTCTACGTTACAATAATACTCTCTTCTTGCCATTAATATTGTGTTCAGTGAAATGCTAATATTTTTCAGTTCACTGTCAGAGAGAACTAAATCTACAGCAAGCTAATCTGCCATAAAGTCATGTTTTATACACATGACTACAAATTGAGTTTTACACTCCATGGAAAGCAATCTTCCATCTTTAAGGGTATCATGAGACACAGAATTAGATCTATTCTTCTGGCATTACTAAATCATAAGATGAAATATAATTTGACGTGCAAATGATATTGTAAACCCAAGGCAATGAAGCACTGAGAATGTTTTTAGTACTAAACTTACTTGTTTGCTTAGTATTAAGAGTCTTTTTGAGAAAATTAGTCTCTATTTATAATGGAAACAGCATTACATAAACTTTTTTTCCGTAACACAGGTCCTAGTCTAGAGATTGAGAGACTATACGCATTTATTTCTAAATTGGGCAACTAAGTTTAAACATGTGTTTCTCATCTCTTGAGCTCCGGAGATGTGAGCACTGGGAGTCTGTCACAACTACAACTTCTATTTCAGATACTCAAAGTAACATTTTTGAATCTGGATGTCATTTAGGGCTGCTTTCACTTGTCACGTTTCCAAACATCTTAAAAATAAACCAGTTAATGTATTTTTCTGTTTACACTGGGAACAGGTTTTGGTCACTTGATCTCGCAGAAGCAAACTTGGGAGTCAGTCGTTGTGCTCCCTGCAAAGAGTCCCTCCCCAGCTTTCCTGCAGCCCCTTCAGGCCCTGGCAGGCCGCTGGGAGGTCTCCCCGGAGCCTTCTCTTCTCCAGGCTGAACACCCCCAGCTCCCTCAGCCTGGCTCCACAGCAGAGGGGCTCCAGCCTCTGATCATCCTCGTGGCCTCCTCTGGACTCGCTCTGATACATCCCTGTCCTTGTGCTGGGCCCCAGAGCTGAACGCAGGCTCCAAGTGGGGTCTCAGAAGATCTCACCACTTCCTCCAACCGCTTCCTAAAAAAGCACTTGTTTGAGAAGAGGCATTCACTTGCAGCTTGCTGCACTGTCTAAGTGCAGGAAGTGGACAGACCATTGCCACTCTGCAGTTTATTAAACAGAAGAGAGACAGAGAAGTAACCAAGTTCACGTAGCTCAGAGCTGAGACTTAGCCAGAGGTAGAAAGATGGAAACAGGAACAGTATCAAAATGTCTCTTAAGCCATTTAAGGGTATATCATATTTTCCACCTGGTTAAGGTCTTTTTGTTGGTGGCCGACTACCACATCAATGATCAGGTGATCATGAGGAAAGGTGGCTTTTTGCATTAACTCCTGAAGAAGGGAATTACTATAAGGGCATGTAGTGATAGAACAAGGTGTAATGGCTTTAAACTAAAAGAAGATAGATTTAGATCAGATATTAGGGGAAAATTCTTCATTCAGAGAGTTTTGAGGCCCTGGCCCAGGCTGCCCAGAGGAGCTGTGGCTGCCCCATCCCTGGCAGTGCCCAAGGCCAGGCTGGATGGGGCTGGGGGCAGCCTGGGCTGGGGGGAGGTGTCCCTGCCCATGGCAGGGGGTGGCACTGGGGGGGTTTTGAGGTCCCTTCCAACCCAAACCATTCTGGGATTCTATTCTAAGAAACAATTCCTGCATTTTGATAATTTCCCCAACAGAAGATCAGGATGCTCCCACTTTTGGAGGTAATTGCAAGTGGCACCAACTAAAGATTGGTCCAAGCAAGAAAACCAGGCAGGCACCCTTTAGGTCACGAACTCAAGCTGCTCTCCACCATCAACTCCTCACTCCTTGGAGAAATCAGCCCACCAGCCGGGCAGGGCAGAAGATCAACCCCAAGTGCCTGCACATCACTTTGTGTCCATCTGCATGCTAGTTTTCAGACACAATAAGAAATCATGTCCGATGCCCATCAGTGTGTGTAGTTCTGCTGCACACATTGGCATTACTGGAATTGTATTGTACGGCATCCAAATCGCCAGCACGTTCCTTTTCGTGGAGAGGTAAAAGGGAAAACATCGCTCACTGAGACACGGAGGCACCTCATGGCCGACAACCACTTGGTGCAAACAGCTCTTTGATGTTTATATAATGTATGGCTTCAAGAACAAGCAAGTTCATTCTTTAATTAAGAGAAACACTTTGAACTTAAAATAATTCCTTTCATCAAAAGACTGTGGAACATTTTACAAAGACGGTGAAGTATTAATAGTATAGTTTTATACAGGGAGAAACTGAGGCCAAGGGAGATTAAGGGAGTTACTTGAATGTCTGTCAGACAGCTAGGAATAGCTCAGTTATCCTCAGTTATTCCAAAACCGTGCTTCAAACTACCCAAGTGCGCAGATATCAAAGAACATTTTCAAGCCAAAATTCACTGCTATTTGACACGTAGAGAGTTCTTTGGAGAGCTCTGAAGACAAATGTATCTAAACACAAACGCCAAGCCTACAAGATCCTGGATCCATCTAATCAAACTTAAAAGATGTTGAACATTTTCAATTTTTTTTTTTTTACTAAAACTTCCTGGGGGTAAAACTCATTCTTCATGTCTGTGCAAGGTACGTTGCCTGTGGGTATTATCAGTGTGTATGTATTTAGGAACAGAGAGACTGCACTGGAGTGCAAGGTAGTCTGTTAAAGGCCTGTGACACTTATAGGTACGTACTGCATTCACATGCAAAGGAATTAAAGAAACAGAATTGAGCGACGTGCAAAGCAGATCTTGGAAAGAGAAGTAGATCCAAAGTTCAGGTCGTTCTTGTTTTTAACTCTGGAAGATGACACATGTTCTCTTTTCTTTTAGATTTGAAGGAAAATACATCTTCAGAACTTTTTACACTGGGTGAAGGGGGGACGTGAACACGAAGAGAAAACCCACCCTAAAGCAGTTCAGTTGTTAGTCTTTTAAATTCTTTCTGCTCACATGAAATTGCTGTTTTGGTGCCCCAGGTCACAGAACAAAATCCTGGGTTTTTGAGAGAATTTGGACACACGGGGGGAGAGAAAAGAAAGGAGGCGAAATGGGGTTGCAGGCAAAGATGAGGGCAATCAGATCTCACGCTTTATACTGGATGAGAGGAAGGCTCACCTCTGAGTACAGCTTCACGCTTCTGAAACTTCAGTCAGCAGAACTTACTCTTAAACAGCAGGTTCGGGTCACTATCATTACGAACATATAAAAGGTACTAGTCTTCTTCTATGGAAAGATGTTCTTCTTTTCCCTCCCGTAACCCTGTTTATCCTTTTCTAATATCAACTGCATTCAAACCAGGATATTTTACATATTTTTTACAGTTAGTATGTCTCTTTTTTTTTCCCGCTTTGCACCATTAGCTTGAAGACAACCATCACACTTCGATCAGCAAGCTGAAGCACAGCCTGCAGTACAGGATCAACTATTAGAGCAGCTCTGCTATTCTTACCAAAAGGATCATACACATCGTTATTCTAAATACGATGTCTTTCTCAGATCCATTACGATGCGCTGGCGTATTTAAGGTGCAGTTGAGGAAAAAATGATAAACAGATCAGATCAGAGCTGTGGTTTCCTTTGATGATTTTGGCACTTTTCAAAGGAAAGCTTTGGGAAGAGCACAAGAAAAAGAGGGAATCAGTAGTATAAATTATGAATACTAAATTGTTTGGGATTCAGGATATTTCTCAGCTGCTTCTATTTTCCCCTGTCTACATTCCTTAAAGAGCATGCATGAAGGCTGCAGCTGCAGCCTCCTTTATCTCCCTGGCCAAAACTCTCAGGAAGAAAATCCCATCTACTTCAGGCTATAAATAAATGAATTCCTTGATTCAAATAGAGACATCATAACACTGGAAACCAAAAAAATAAAAAGCAAAAAAAAGAAAAAAAGCAAACCCAGAAAAGATGTCACCTTCTTTTCACAAATCTCTGTCCCACTCGTTTCAGTCCAGTTCATTGTTATTCATACCCATCCCTTTTCTATAAATATTTGTCTTGCATTTGTCAAGAATTATATTTAAAAAATGAAATTCTATTTGGGGTTTTACAGTACAGGAGGCTATTATATATACATTATCCTTATGTGCATGATTGGGGAGAATAGATGATTTGTGAAGTTATCTATTATGGGGAATAATCAAGATTAATGAGCCCTATGGCACTTGCTGAATGCCTCCAGAGATTTATTACTCAGGTTGTTCGTTTTTCTTGTTATGTTGGTGCTGTCAAGAGTCCTGTAACAAATGCAAACACAGACGTGTATTAATTGCAAATGTGGAACAAGGCTGCTGTGATGTTACTAAATGCTTGCAACTCTGCTGTTTCTACAGCAGCTTCACTGGCTGTACGATTTCTTATCTGCCACGTTTCTGGTGAATTTCCTATCTTGGCATACAACGCAAGTGATTTTAATGTATAGAAAGATAAGTGGGGATGGAGGGATTAAAGAGGAAAGGGAACTCTGTGTCCATCTTACTCTTAAGAAGGCAAGCTGCTCTGGGTGGAAGTGACAGATCCCTGGGCTTTTCCAGCAGCCAAGTCTGGAAGGTCAAATTTTATCATAGGTACATTTTACAGAACTAGACTTTTAAACCTCCAGTAACTGTGGCATAAAATACATTTCTCAGGAAACGTGAGCTCTATTTTGCTTTCAGATTTGTCTAAGGATGCCATTATAACACACATCTGTCAGGATGCTAATGCTGTTTCACCAGCTGGCATTCCTGTTTTTCCAGGGAGGTGTCAGCTGCCAGCAAACTCCGTGGTATCAACAGGAGGATCAGCGACCCCTGAGCCTATTAAGTTATTTAATAACAGCTCAATGTGTTCTTTTTCCTGTATGGGATCTCTTCATCAATTTCTTCAAGCTGAATACCTATCAGGCATCGCCACGCTTAGCATACACCGTTCATCCCGAATGGATAATATTAAATAATTTCAGAAATCCAAGAAAAGCTTTTGGAAAACAAACACACACCCACACACAGGGGGTGTATCGATGTTACCTTAAATATTCCCCGTGCTGAATATGGAGTTCAAGCAATGCAACACTGACCTAAATTAATGACAATGTAGTTTGTGGATTCCAGTGAAATACTGTGTATCTCAGTGCCACCCAGTCTGGGGCTTTACTCTTGCAGGAAACGATGGCTGTGCCAGCTTGCTTCATTTATACTGATGTGGACCGACACCTTTTCTCGTCAAACCTTCTCCCAGGGGATTTGCACAAGGGCCAGTTCCTAGCTGCAGACACTCACAGGTTTCTTTCATGCTCTCCGGTGTGAGTTCAGGCCAGAAGTTGTAGAGCTTTCATGTTTACGTATTCATATATAAAAACACATTTCTACCTCCCAGGCAGATGTTTTTCTGATTCACCATGCTGGCATAAACACAGAACGTGTGGGATGATGCTAATAGCTCAGCTCTATTAATGTACAGGAGGGTATAATAATGATAATAACATAGCAGCAAACAGTGATAGCATCCAAATACATTGAGCTCTTCCCTCTCAAAGTAGCACAGTATGTGAGGACCTGGAATGATCTGCCAAATCCTTCCTCAATGGAAAAGAAACAATTAAAAAGTTATTATTTAAGGCAAATTGGGTACAACTTCAGGGTCAGAAGTCACCATGTTAGAGTTCACCAAAATCTGGGAAGCCTACAGAAGAAAAAGATCCCAAGCTCTTTCATCATTCTTTTGTTTATTTTTACTTATATATTTTTATGGGCTTCTGATGAAGACAGGCTACTAGGTTAGGTGGATATTTAGTCTGGTCCTCTTAAGCTGTTCGTATGCCTTTACATATCCAGCCTGAAAGTTTGAACAGCTTTAAAAAATTATTTAATCCTCTTTTTTAGTCATATCTTAAGTTATAATGGATCATAGTTTGTCTAGTCGGCACTGCTCTTAGAATAGAAACCTGCTGTCTCTTACCTTGAAAATAATTTGCCATAAAAACTCAAATCCTTTCCTCTCTCTCTGTTCCCCACTCCTTACTTTCCTGACTCCATATTCAGAAGACAAACTTTTTTTTGGATGAGAAGTTACAGACTTTACAAAGGCAGAGTAAAGTATGTTTCTGAGGCACTACAGTAGTATTAGCAATAGTAACAACCACCCAAAAATGAGAAATGTAGCAAGTCCTTTGAAAGGACTGAACAGGATATCTTTCTCATTAAATAGTTATTTACTATTGCACCTGTTTTTCCTCTGATGAGAAATCAAATACAGAAGTTTGTTTCATTTAGGTCTGCGGTTTGTACCTAAATAATTTGCTATTCCTGAGGGAATGGAGCTGTGTTGGATTTAGAAATCCAAATTAGAGATTCAATCCTGACTACTAACCTGGTTTTATTCCTCTCTTAACATTACGGAAAAAATGCAAAACCCGGAGATATACAACAAGGAAATAATAGCATAGTCCCAAATGTTTTTTAAAAAGTCAGCTCAAAAGAGATGGGTATTTATTGGCAGATTTTTTTTTTTCTTAAGCAAAGCAAAACAAGGAAATATGTTATTAAACAGCTGGAGAATAGTGATGCAATTCTTTGCCTTTTGGTGTTCCTCTGCTTTACAATGCAACAAGTTTTCGTATACCCGCCACCCAGACTGATAGGTACTGTCTGAACAACAATTTCCCCATTTTCCTAAGTGTCAACCATTTGTAGCAGTAATCCTTACAACTTTAGAGAATAAGTTAATGTGACATGGCTATTGGAGAGAAAATTCAGACACATGCAAAAACAGAGACAATCAATTCTTATTTTTGCACGTGTGTTAGCAATTCAAGGGAAAATCTGTTGTATTTGTTAAGGAAAACTGACGCCTAGCAAGTCTCACTCCATGCATTAGCAGATTGCCAGTGGACTGTGGATGCTCAAAAGACTACTTCAGTCACAAGAGAGGCATCACTGAAAGGACAAGACGTCAGCAAGGCCGAACAGATACCCCAAGTCAAAGGCTAGAAGGAGAGCAAGAATCCCGTAAATTCCCACACTCTTCTTTAAAACATCTTCTTTCAAAGGCTTTTACAGAGTGAACAACTAGGTAATTCCAGACCAAGCTTCCTTGATAAAATGGTAAGGGAATATATACTGAACGAGCTTGTTTTTGTCTTCTCAATAGCTTCAAGTAGGCGTGTGAAGGTTCCTCTGAAGCCTTCTGAAGGTTCCTCTGAAGCCTCAGGCAATTCCAAAATACCAGAAGTCAGGCAGGCGGGGCAGAAGGCTGGCCTGGCTGACCAGGGATCTTCTACTGAAGCTTAGGCGAAAAAAGGAAGTGTATGGCTGCTGGAAGGAGGGTCAGGCGACGAGGAAGGAATACAGGGATGCTGCTCGTGTTTGTAGGGAGAAAATTCACATGGCCAAAGCCCAACTAGAGTTGAAGCTGGCCATGTCTGTGAGAGACAATAAAAAAGTTTTTTTAGATATGTGAACAGAAAAAGGAGAACTAAAGAAAACATAGGTCCACTACTTGATGGGGAAGGTCTCCTCACAAACAATGACATAGGCAAAGCAGAGACGTTTAATGCCTTCTTCCCCTCTGTCTTCAACACTGATGATGGGCTTCGGGACCCAGGGTGCCCTGAGCTGGAGGACCATGACGGTGGGAATGACAAACTCGCAACCGACCCTGAACGTGTGCGGGATTTGCTGCTCCACCTGGATCCATACAAGTCCATGGGTCCGGATGGGATTCATCCCAGGGTGCTTAAAGAGCTGGATGACGTCATTGAAGGACCTCTCTCAATTATTTTTCAACAATCTTAGGAATCTGGAGAGGTCCCAGTGGACTGGAAGCTGGGAAATGTTGTGCCAGTTTTCAAGAAGGGTAAGAAAGAAGACCCTAGCAATTACAGGCCTGTCAGTCTCACGTCAGTGCCTGGTAAAATTATGGAGAGGACGATCCTTGAAGTTATTGAAGCACACCTGGGGGACAATGCAGTCATTGGTCCCAGCCAACATGGGTTCATGAGGGGTAGGTCCTGCCTAACAAATTTGATTTCCTTTTATGATAAGATCACCCATCTAGTCGATTAAGGGAAACCAGCTGATGTGATTTTTTTGACACGCTTCAGCAAAGCTTTTGACACGGTTTCCCGTAGGATCCTACTGGACAAAACGTGCAGCATACAACTTAACAAAAACATCATACGATGGCTGAGCAATTGGCTGACGGGCAGGGCTCAAAGGGTTGTGGTAAATGGGGCCACATCTGGCTGGCGGATGGTCACTAGTGGGGTCCCCCAAGGCTCCATTTTAGGGCCAGTCCTCTTCAATGTTTTTATAAATGATTTGGATGTAGGACTAGAAGGTGTTTTGAGCAAATTTGCCGATGACACTAAACTTGGAGGAGCTGTGGACTCGGATGAGGGTGGAAAGGCCTTGCAGAGAGATCTGGACAGACTGGAGATCTGGGCGATCACCAACCACATGAGGTTTAACAAAAGCACGTGCCGGGTCCTGCACCTGGGATGGGGCAACCCTGGCTGTACGTACAGACTGGGCGACGAGACGCTGGAGAGCAGCCCCGCAGAGAGGGATCTGGGGGTTGTGGTTGACAGCAAGTCGAATATGAGCCAGCAGTGTGCCCTGGCAGCCAGGAGGGCCAACCGTATCCTGGGGTGCATCAAGCACTGCATCGCTAGTCGGTCGAGGGAAGTGATTGTCCTGCTCTACTCTGCGCTGGTGCGGCCTCACCTCGAGTACTATGTGCAGTTCTGGGCACCACAGTACAAAAAGGACATGAAACTGTTGGAGAGTGTCCAGAGGAGGGCGACGAAGATGGTGAAGGGCCTAGAGGGAAAGATGTATGAGGAGTGGCTGAGGTCACTGGGCCTGTTCAGCCTGGAGAAGAGGAGGCTGAGGGGGGACCTCATCGCAGTCTACAACTTCCTCACGAGGGGGAGTGAGAGGCAGGTGACCTATTCTCCGTAAACACCAGAGATAGGACCCCCAGGAATGGTGTTAAGCTGAGGCAGGGGAAGTTTAGGCTGGACATCAGGAAGAGGTTCTTCACTGAGAGGGTGGTCGCACACTGGAACAGGCTCCCCAGGGAAGCAGTCACTGCACCAAGCCTGTCTGAATTTAAGAAGCGATTGGACTGTGCACTTAGTCACATGGTCTAAACTTTTGGGTAGACCTGTGTGGTGCCAGGAGTTGGACTTGATGATCCTTATGGGTCCCTTCCAACTCAGGATATTCTATGATTCTATGATCCTCTTCTCTGGGCTGCAAAATGCCAGGTCCCTTGCACGGCACAACAGTGGGTAGACAACGAGCAATATGTGTAAGTTAAAAGAAGTGTATTTTGCTGGCTAGAAGGTAAAAACTTTTCCCTGTGAGGACAGTCAGTCAGCCATTGAAGCAGGCTGTCCAGAAAGACTCTACAGTCTCCATCTTCGGAGGTTTTCAAGACCTGACTGCATCGAGCCCTGAGCAATGTGATCCCATCTCACAGCTGACCCAGCTCTGAGCAGCCGTTAGGCTAGAGACCTCCCAGGGGACCTTCCAACTGGAGTTAGCACATGATCCTATTGCCACCAACAGCAGGAGCACTTAGCAATACTTTACATAAATGAGAACTGACAATGGAGACCTGAACTGACATCATGACGGGAAGACACTGAAATATCAGAGCGTATGTAAAAAGTGAATTCTGGGGCAGTACAACCTTATCTCATGCAGCACAGCAGCCGATCAGTCTTATGTGACAGGACAGAGAGTATCTAAGTCCTTAGGTTGCGATAAATTATGAACCATCTACACGCACAGGCAAAATATCACCAGAACATCTGAGACGTCACTGAGAAAACCTGTCCCCCTTCACTACAAATGATGATCTGCAGCAGTTAGGGATTGAGAATTTTGCTCTCTGGATATGGCAACATACTGGATGTAGAAATGAATGATGGGCAGTTTATCATGGCTGATGATGTAGGCATCCTTAGAAAGTAGATACTTGATTTCTTCGTACCAGAAAATGGAAGAAAAATCTCTATATCAGTTATACCTAATTGCAAACTCATCTCATAATTTAAACACACAGAAATTATTTCTGTTTACTATAACAGCTGATATTAAATATGCACAATAAAGACCATAAAGACAAGGTAATATGCATTTGAAAAGTTCCTACACAGTAGCACTCTCCACTCTGTAGGATATGCAATCAAATATACACGCCATAGCAGTGGACAGAACATTTAACAGACCCCTAAAGTCCTCTACAAGTTCAGTGCAGGATCTGTGAGCACCACTGAAGTCAACCATTTGCAGACCTCTTAGTTCTGCTTCTGTAAGGGAAGTTATTGCAGACAAAGAAAAACTCCACGAGTGAATGTTAAATGTGTAGCTGGGAACTACTTCCCATCCAAATATGGAGTCTAAATTATAAAAAACCTAGAAGAAAAGTTAATAACATGCAGCTGTTTGCCTGTTTAATTCCAAAGGCTCAATTCCACCTTTTCAGCACCTTAAAAACCTGGTAAAATGGTCAGACACCACAAGACAACTGATATAATGATGTGCTTCAAAATCCAAAAACTACCAGTGAATACCTCAAAATTACAAATCTTCTCCAAGCCACATGAGTCAACAGCATTAAAAAGAAATATTTTTTGGATTTTCTCAATGAGATTTCCCCAAAACCTAATCACCGTGACAGCCTCCATCTTTTTGACTACTTTAATACTTTCCCTACAATTCATACCCAATGACGGGGCTGCACAACTGGCAAGACGGACAAAGGAAAATGTAAAACACATGGCACTGAAAGCGTAGAAAGTCTGCACTTGTCAGAAGGGAGTTTTGTGCGATTCCAGAAAAAGACAAATAGCTGACATGAAGATTATTCATGTTATGCTCATGGGTTATTCAAACAGGCTTCTTTTCATACTAAGCTCTGAAGTTCGGAAATTTGTCATTTGTTATAATGTTTATAAGAACAACTGATGGTTAATTCTGCAGGCTGGCTAACTGCTGATATCTGCTTACTGTTTCATAGTGCTTAATGAAGTCGTATACATACATATATATATATATTACAGTTTAATGCAAAAAGCAAAAGCAAGCAGATAAAACCAGAGAATAGAGAGCCAACAGATGCAGAGGGACTATGCACACAGCCCAGTTGCTGGCAAATAGTCACATCCTAAATAAAGGTCTCCTTACCTTTTCTGCATATATTAAAAGGGATATATCCAAGACAAACTGGAATTATTTAACTACTTTCCAGACATGCCTAAGAACATTACCTAAAAGCATTATTTCACAGAGAAACATGGTTCATAAGACATCTAGTACTCATTTATTTTTTTGTGCTCCACTTGCATGCTGTGTATGTCTACGTATTTGTTTGTGCCCTACTTTCAGGCTGTACATTGCACTTTTTAGAGCAAACACTACACCGCTCAGGATGCTGCTTTCTCTTTTGACTTTGCCTTTTTTCTCCAGGCATTTTGAACACAGTAGTAAGACCACAATTCCTCTGTGTGACATCACCTACGTTTCACAGACAGAAAAATGGAGGCAGTAAAGCTCAGACTGATTTCACCTAGACCTCAGCAAGTGCCCCATTAGTAACCCAGCCACCCTCCCTTCCTTCTACAGTCAGTGAAGAGAAAAAGGAGACCAGACTGCCCTGCCAAGGACGCCTCCCTTTCCTTTGACATTAGAGGATTTTAGGGTCAACAGACTCCTCTTTCAGGGTCCATGAGGCATGGAGAGCACTAACCCTATTTCCTGCCCTTGATGCGCACAGATGCCACTGGGAAGAGTGGTGGCATCACCCAGACAGTTCTTCCGCCTGCTGAAAAATCTGACTTTGTCCTTGCAGGACTTTCTCCACTGACACACACTGCGACAAAATGACTATAAAATCTGTAAATACACCCCATAAGAGACAAAGTGCTAGGTCACTGGCAGATAAAGGAATAAAATCGGGACTCATCGCCCCGTCCCCTGTTTCAAATGCCAGATCATGTATTTTTTAAATCCTCTTTAGCTTCTATATTCATCTTCATGCCAAATGGTACGGTCTGACTGACATTTTTGACCTTTTATGTATAGGAAGCTATACAGAGAGAAACGGTGGGACAGTCATTTTAGTATACATTAAATCCCTAGTTCTTAAAATCATGGCTAGGACTGAGATCCCATATTAAGTCAGTTAAATAAGATTGTCAAAAACAAAAAAAAGAAAAAATACCTATTGGAAATCATGTCTTTTGTTTCAGTTGTTGGAGGAACAATTTTTTTTTTATCTGATCTTGCCCATTATTTAAAGGCAGTAAACATAATTCTCAATTTTCCCAGCAAAATTTATGATCTCTGTCATCATGTGGACAAAAGACGTTTCTTCTTTCTTTCAGGTGGCTCGAGAGGCAAAGAAGAAAAATTCCTAGAAAATGTCTGCCTACTACCAAAGGAAGAAAAAAAAAAGGTAAAAAAAAAAAAAAAGTGGACAATCCAAAGAGAAAAAGAATACTGCAGAAGTGTGGCAGAGCCTTAAAGGGTGGCTGAAGATTCAGAGCGAGAGCTTTGAGCCTGGTGCACACAGGTCAGTCAGCACTTTCAGAACCTGACACAGGTTTTTCTGGGGAGATGAAATAACTGCACAACGACACCGTGCCAGGCTCTGGCTGTTTCGTTAGAGAAAGAGCTGAAAAATATTTTGATCAAAGTTGTAGTTGTTTCCTCTATCTGCACTTGCTACAGCTACTGAAGTGCAGACTGCGAGCGGAAATTATTCTGGCTTCTCAAACCAGAAGCACTACGAAATTGGCTGGAAGCAGTAATAAATTTTGATGGTTTGGGGTGCTTTCCTGTCTTTTTTTTTTCTCCTTTTTTTTTTTTTCCTTCTTTTTGGCTTAAGTAAAATACAACCTACACCCACAGGCTGTGCTCAGCTTGAATTCAGCAGAGTAATAACATTTCTTACTTGTCTTAGAAGTACAACAAAACCCACAAACATCAACGCAACACTCTATGGAGGACCCCCGGGGCTTTTACCTCCGTCCATCGGTAAACTGAGGCATGGATTTAAAACTATAAAAGCCCTCTCTAAAGCCTTGTGAAATCCGCAGACGGAGCTGCAGTTTGGACACACCAGGCAGTTCTCTACCCTTCATCTTCCTGCAGGCTTCAGATCACAGGCAGCTTCCCAAAGGGTCATCCTTGGAAAGAGAAACTTGCATAGCATTTATTCATTTTTAGGCGTGGGGTCTTTGTATGCAATGACCAAGGCAAAAGGTTGCAGCTGATAGCTAGCCTATCACATCAAGCAATCTCTGAAATAATGACAGAAGTACTCAGAATTGGGACAACTTCACCCTGCATCCACTTCAGCACACCGGAGACAGAGCATCTGTCCTGGGGCGAGGTGGAATAGGCCCATCGTGCTGGAAATGCTGGTCCCAGCTTTCAGTGCTGTATAAAGCAGGGTTATCATGCTCTTCCCCCTCATCCCACCCTTTAAACACACGCAGTTCAATTTATTCAGCGCTCTGAACTCTACAGATAGGGACTTTATTCCTTTTGTCTATGGTGCCCAACACAATAGGACCTCAATCCTTTGTTGGAGCCCCTTAGAGCTACTGGAAAACAACAGCTTTAATCTGCTTTATCCAGTCCTAGTGAATGAAGCTTTAGAGGGTATTTTTTTTTGCCAGCTCTGCCAACTAGATACTTCATAAAGTGAAACAGAATCTCTGCTTCCTTCAGGGCACCTGCTTTCAATTACAGGAAACATACGGCACCTTCAGATTTTCAGCTTTCAACATCTGTGCTTTGCAGGTACAATTTGTTGCATTCAAATTACTGCTCAACCTGCAGACTGGTGCCTGGCTTTCAGGGGCACGCTCGAGAAACACTAGAGATGGACAGAAAGTAATGGCATTTGCAATCACTTTCTAATGACTGATTAATGACTGTTCTGAAGAAAATCCTTTAAGTTGTTCAGAAACCTCACCCTGCTTGTCTTGGGAGGTCCGTTCTGCCTCAGCATGATTAGAAACATCACCTCTCCTGTGTAGTAGATGTACATACTGATGTCGCTGTCTGCCAAATACACCAGCCTCACACCCTCTTCTAAAAGATATGCTACCATGAATACCTTTAAAAAGGAAAGGACTCTTTACTCTCACCTGGAGAACTGTGTCCAGTTCTGGGCTCCCCAGTACAAAAAGACAGGGATCTCCTGGAAAGAGTCCAGCGGAGGGCCACAAAGGTGATACCAGACCTGGAGCATCTTCCCTGTGAGGAAAGGCTGAGAGACCTGGCTCTGTTCAGCCTGGAGAAGAGAAGACTGAGGGGGAAATCTTACCAGCTGTGCAAATACCTGAAGTGTGGGAGACAGAGGGATTTGGCCAACCTCTTTTCAGCGGTCTGTGGGGACTGGGCAAGGGGCAATGGCCACAAAATGGAGCCCAGGAAGTTCCACCCCAACATGCAAAAGAACTTCTTCATGGTGAGGGTGACGGAGCCCTGGGACAGGCTGCCCAGGGAGGTTGTGGAGTCTCCTTCTCTGGAGATATTCAAGGCCCGTCTGGACGCCTACCTGGGCAGCCTGCTCTGGGGAACCTGCTTTGGCAGGGGGGTTGGACCCGATGATCTCTGGAGGTCCCTTCCAACCCCTACAATTCAGTGACTCTGTGTGAAAACTAACAGCCCTTTAAAACCAAGCAGTCACAGCTGGCCACTACGAAGGGATGAGACAGTGACAGCTGCGGGTTCGACTTCATTCTCTGCATTTGTAGCCCATCAGGTTTGATGCATCAGTCAGGTCTGTATAGGGGCTTTCACCCTCCCACCTTTGCCAGATAGCACTGGTCCATACAAAATGCACCAGGTCATCTGAGCAACCCCCCAGCATTCCTCCAGGCTGGCGCAGTAACACTTCACCACTGATGGCAGGAATCCCAGGTTAACCACAGCCTGCGGTGCTCTCTATATCTTTACATTCTCACTGCCAGCCTACTGGCTCCCGATTTCTACTGCCACCATGTCTCAGCTGGTGTTTGCCGAAATCACAAACTAAAATATAGCTTGGTGACTTGCTGGACTTAGGAAACACAAACCAGCAGACCCACAGGTCTGCTGACAAGGTAGAAAATGGTAAGAAGAAGTAGCAGAGCAAAAGTTGCACACTACTGCTAAAGGGAAAAACCAGGGGGAAACATTTTCTAATTCTAGACCTGCAAGAACATATTTTCATGGATGGATAGATGAGAGATCTGTGGTGGCACAGAACTCGTAGGAATACATTCCAGTCGGGTATCACCAGGATCAAACCCAGCTGGTTTTCTATACAGCGATAGCTACTGTAGTATTTAAGTGTTTACATTATTTATGTTTGCATTCTTTTATTAAATAATTGTAACTAAATTACATTATTTCCTATTTACTTACAAGGATCATCCTTCTGCTCAGTATAAGGAAGTATATTCTGCTCCAGAGGAATTTCACTGAACTGGCTTAAAATCACGAGAGGTCTGCTACGGAGGGATGTGCACCGAGTGCTCATCCCTCTCCCGTCCTCATGGCCCTAGCATCTTATGGGAGAGCAGTTAGGAACTTAGAAAAAATCAATTATTATATGTGGATAAATCATATCTTAAAAGAGGAGGGGAGAGATTTTTTAGATTAGAACAAACAGAAAAGGAAGCAAGGAATCACCTGATGTTGCTTACCTAATGTGAGGAAAATCCCCCAGATTACTGCCATACCAACCTTCACGAGCCTTCCAGGCCATCAGTCTTTTCTCTTAGAGCACAGCATTTTGTGCAGGTTCATATCACAGTAACGAGGAGAACATTACCAACCCACACTGTGGTAGTTCACTATGCTTTTTTAGCTGGATTTTGCTCTGAGCTTCTCCCTCCTGCAATTTTGCTTCAGGAGACAGGAGCAGTAGGATGGGATCCAGACTCGTCTTTGCATTCCAGGCAGGACACATCTCCTATGTTTGGTTCAGGACTTTTTCCGCTTTAATTATGTTTGCTCTTGAATGTAAGTTAAGTCACTGCTCAACCATTAACTGTGTTCTGCTATGGCATCTACCACTCTGTATTTGACTTCACTAAACGCCTTGTGTTTTGCCGTAAGTTTTTGATAAGTGTGTGTTTGCAGATTTTCATGACAGACTAATAACACCAAAGGAGGCTCCAGGAATGTTTTAAGTAAATATTATGTGTATATTTTCTCAACAGTGTCTGCCTACCATTACCTTCAGAGCTGCATAATCTTATCTAGAATATTTTTACATATTGTTTGCACTACCAGTGTGGTCCACACTACTAAGCAAACTATTATTTGATTAAAATACTATGCAGCACATAATTCCAGGACACACAGTCATGCAGCTCTGAAGAGGCAGCAGTCTCTATTTCTGTCTCGCAAAATCCTCCTTGCCATCATTAAATATTTCTTCATCAATCATAATGAAGACTGAGTAGATATAAACTGTTACCTAGGCCGGGAACTTTTTAAAGCTATTTTAAGAAACTATTTGTTTTTCTCCCTCTGCCTTCTCCCTTTTCCATTGTTATTGCCCATTTCAGCCAAAAATTTACAAAAGAGGATGGATGCCTGGAACGCAGGTCCAGCTGCAAATGATTTAAATGTGTAAGATCTTCAGAGCAGGCATCTTCTCTGACTGTGTCATGAAATGACAGAACATCGATATGGGGAAGATGCTCAAGCTTGGTGGAGAGCAGATGTTAGGCATCTTAACTTTTTCTAGTAATTTATTATATCGTCATCTTTTCGGCTGCCACCAGCAGATGGTTTAACAGTTTGGAGTGATAGCCGAATTGCAAAGAATTTAGTAGTGCCAGTGACATCACATTACATGGACGAGAACTGATTAGGGCATTATCTTCTCATCTGAAATATGAGAGTCGAATTCCATGCTCAGCCATAGACTTCCTGTGGACATGCCTCATTTGGGGTATAATAACTGTACGGTCTAAATGACATCGGTTGCCTGTATAGACCATACATGAAACAAATTTAAGCTAAGCTAGTTACCGGTAACAGCTGTGAAAGCAAGAGCTCTGAAACTCATCTGCTGTAGACAAATCTCTAATCTCTTTGGCTCAGATTTATTAAATCTGTGTGTCCAGGATTTCCTATTTAGCCTGTGAAGAGAAATAATCAATTTAGGGGGCAATTCAGACTTCAGGTGGACTAAAATGGAGGTAGCAATGTCTCTCCATTGGCTACAGAGGCATCCTAGGGCAACGGTAGATAAATACTATCTATCTGTAAAGGAGGATAACAGCTTTTTCACAGCAATATCATGGAGACAAATAGAATGCATATGGCTTAGAAGAATGGCAGCAATTATTTACCTCAGTTAGATCAACTTTCTTGTTTTCTGTTCAACCTGTCTGCTAAAAGTAAGCCAATATACAACTGTTGTGTAAAGGTGAAGCGTTCCTTTTCCGTTTCAGCTGTTTAAGGTGTTGATAGGAACCGAAGACCAGATAGGACATCCTGTGTCACCAAGATTGGTCCCTGGCCAGTACGGATAAACCCAAATAATGATCTCATTCATCACGTTCAAGGCCTGTAGCTCAGTAAACACTGTATTGCCACAGGCTTTGTGCTGAGCCTGCACAGCCTTGGAACCGAGGCACGCCAGGCTTGTCTGCACTTGTGTAGCCCAGCCTCGAGCTTTGTTTTAGCTGTGTTAGCTGTAGCAGCGGTTTTCCTTAATGACCAGGTGGTTAGTGCCTAATTTATTTTACTTTTGCTTATCTCCACATAATCCTGTGGGTTCACTGCAACTTTTATACAGACAGTAGTAACAAGTAGTCACGCGGTATAGTATGAAATATTTACGATGCCAGAATAATGACACGGTAAAGAGAAGCACAGACATGGTGTAACAGCCTCAGAAGAGGTGACATGACACAGTGCAGAGGAGCAGAGGCACAGGCTAGTATCAGGTGAGGCACAGAGTGACACTCAGGACCTCAGGGCTATAAAAAATCACCCCCAGTTAGCTGAAGAAATGCAAGCCTGCAGAAAGAAAAGGTATGGAAGGCATTGCATACATACTGTATTCAGGGCTAATGCGGTGTTGCAATCCAAAGAAGAGTGCAAGTTGTAAAAACACAAAAAAAGAAAATAAAACCAGCCTGAAGTAGAGCCTGGATTGAGGAAGAAGAAACCATTGACATCAGCATCACGCTGCTCATGGGATGGAGGAAGCAGAAGCCCTGACCACCTGCTATAACTGCTGCCCACCTCCAAAAATTAAGTCCCCTACCCAAGGGGAAAGGGTGAACAGAACACCCCAGAGAGGAGCAGATACTTGGAAACGTGTGTATATCAATTTTAAATGTATCAGCATTGAAGCTTTATTCCCCCGTAGCGGTATTCTTTTTTTTCTCTCAATAAGTAGACCTAGACTAGTTATAATTCTTTGATTACAGTGTTAAGATTCCAATTACATTAACAATATTTTTCTCGTTTTTACACAGATGGCACATTTCACCTAGCCTGTAAGAAGATTTTGAGAGTAATGAAGTTCAACATTATGCCTTTTGCTTTCACTCCTCCCACTAGACAGCCATTTCAAGAACTCGCATTCCCCCCTTCCCCCTAAAAAAACCCTTACTAATTTTCAGCATGAATACATCCAATTTATATGCATTACTGTCTTGTGCTCCTCTGTGCTTTCGATGCTTTCCTATGTCCCTGCACAGTGGTCATGTTCCTGTTGGGCATGGCAGAACCTAATCAAGACAAACTCTTTTTAGCCTCATCATGTGGGACAGTCCCTCTCGTCTGTTCTCATAGCAGGAACCCGAGCACAGAAATACAGATTATTAAAAAAGTTCAGCATTACCTTATCCCCCAGTTAAGATGAAAACTGTAGACATGACAATTTTATGCTAATTTCAAACATTTGGGTTTGCTAGGGTAGTTTTTGAGTAGTAACAAAGCGAGATGTAATAATACAACAATCATGATAATATGTTAATAGTTTTAATTGAAGTAATTTCTGTAGACAATAAGAATTATACCCTAATGTGTTAATTAATCTGATTAGGAAATGTTGTGAAAATGAGTATGTAAAATGATATCAGAGGATAGCAGGAAAGGCATGTTTTACAGAGATGGTGTTCCTCAGGGTAAGATTTGTAGACGTTAGCTCGCAAGGCTTCGGCAAGGTAAACAGCTGTTTTGATTTTAGTTATAATGAACATTAACTCTACTTCCCCATTTCTGCTTAATTAAACCTCTGACTCTTCAACCAATCAAGTGCAAACAGCAAAGGTAACGGACACTAATTGGGCCCTGTGCAATTTCAGCCTCATCTTACATCGAGTGGTCTGCCTCAACCACCAAAACTCCTGCAAAAATAAGGGACAAAAATCAACTCTCCTCTGCCAGCCTACCCAATGATTTCTTTACTAATCAAAGGCAAACCACATGTATGTAGCAGAAAGAACTGGATCGTACAAAAGCACTGCAGGATGTGCAAAGTGAAAATTTAAATTAAAAGCCTTTTTACTCTTGTCCATGTAGTCACTTCCTTATTTTTTTGTTATACCATTTAAAGCAAAAAGCATCCAAAACAAAGAAACCAACTCACAAAAGATTCTCAGCAATCCTCCTGAAGGACGGACAGACAGCATGTTCCTCTGCTTTTTGATTAATTTTACCTACCCCGAGAGAGGATCAGAATGGTGGCAGTATGAAGTTAAAAACCAAACAAAAGCACATTGAAGAGAAGGAAAGAAAACGGCCCGTAACGGCCATGTGTTTTTTAAAGGCAAGTGTAAAAAAACACAGGAGACAATAGAGAAAACCTCAAAAAACTATAGTGTTATGCTCTAACCGGCTTTGTAAGAGCACACGGTCTCCTGTACAAAATGTCCCCTCTTCCTTCCTACAACACGCGCCCGGCAGCCCTGAAGTGCCTTCATCTGAGAGGAACTGAGGGCTCGGTGTGACAGAGCGCAGGCTTCTCCCAGCTCACTTACAGAGGGGAAAAAAAAAAACAAAGAGGAACTTCTGCCCCTGAGGACAGCAGATAATTTCACATTATTCTGTTAATGGATCTTTAAGACAATCCGATGGATAGGATAAGAAAATTATTGAAATACCTCGCAGTCCTTCGGTCTGGAAGAGACAGCTGCACCCTCTCTTGAACCGTCTTACTTTATGAGCATGCTCGTGAAGGTTTCTGTCAGACCTACAACCTTTATCTGAGCTTCCTTTGTGGCTTAGTAATACAAAAAGCGTCGCCTAATCGTTACGCGTAAACCATTCGTTTGTTGGCGAACTTTTTTTCTGCAGCGAGCTCACCCTTTTGTAAATCTAATAGGCAAAAACTGGGGAAAAAAAATCCTGTTGTTCACTACAGACAGACAATAACCCTTAATACAAATACAGACGTCAACTTGTGGCACTGTAACAGTCGGTTGGGATTGACATGCACAAGGAGGTTCAGCTACGAAAGCACCATTTTGTAGCTCTCCGAAAGGAAGTGGTAAATGCTGTGCTCGATCTCCCTTCTTCATGGGAGGCTGCCTACCTAAGCCCTGAACTGAGAGCAGACCTTAAATATAAATCACTTAATTGCTCATTTTATTTGATACCCGAGTACTTCATGCTAATAAAGTTAAGCATTAAAGGATTACAATGTGACAAATTATACGCCCATCTCATAAAAGAAATATTACTGAAACAGAGTCAGATCTGAAAGGCTCTCGATAACGTAGAGCGTAAGTCTAATTTTAGCTGATTCCTCAATCACTGGAGAGCTTGCAGTGTACACAGCCAGCCCAGCTCAATCAACTGACTTTTATCTCTATGACTGCAGGTCACATTATCTCATGAATGAACTGTTATGTAGGTCAGTCAAGAGTCATCTTCTAATTGAATGCACGTTTCAGCCTTGGCATTTATGCTCTAGATATCAAGACTGTAGACAACTGGCGAAGGCAGAAGAAAATATTGAAGAAAGGAGCTGTGGTAATTAGCCTTTGTTTCAGACAACAAGCATGGAAACAGATGTTAGCAGAAGCTCGTAGACAGTTGTTTTCGTTTCAACTGGATTTAGTACAGGTGGAAAGTGTGGGAGCAACAGCTCGCTGGGGAGAGGCTTTGCTGGGTCGCAGATCAGATTTTAGCCACAAATCAAGTGCTGTCCTGCTAACGTACCTCGGCGTGGCCGGGAGGTATATCGGTCCCTGCTGAGGCATGTGCCAAATACGTATCTGCTTACTTGCAGTAACTGATACCACCAGGTCCTTTCATGCAGGCCACTGCCCAGCCATCGGGAAGGAATATTTTTGGTTGCTCCCAAGTCAAGGTGGATTTGAGACAATGGAAGTGAAAGTTCCCACTCAGCGTCAGTTTCCTCAGCAATACTTGTACTTACACATTTTAAAGAGAGAAGTCTTTGGGGAGACTTCCCTATATGATTCATGAACTGTTTATTCAACTTTGCAATCAGGAGACTGATGTAAAATACATTCGAGTTATATCTCCAGCAACATTTGGGTAAAATGAGGAGTATCAGACTGGAGATGCTCCAGGAAACTAAAGCAAGAGATTTACCACGCTACAGAAACACTTTTGATCAGAGACTTCATTTCATTTCCTGTTCAATCCAAGTTATTCTAATTTAGATGTAAAGGCAAAATTGCAACTGATTAAAATTGGGTCTGCAGCCGTTCCCGTATGAGGAAACGTGGGGCTCACAATCAGATAAAAGCCAAGCTGTCTAAAAGCGGTACTGCCTGTACGTCACACCCGTGACCCACACAGCTATTTACTAGTCGCTTTTCTGTTTTCAATTCTCAGAAACAATTCACGAAGGATTTTCTCTTCCCTTTGTGCTCCCTCGACTTTAAAAATCGTTTGCAGGACGCGAAGGGTTACAACTAGGGAAGTGAAAGCAAAATGCCCAAGGCGAAGTTTTCCTGTAGCCTGTGTACTGGTTGCATTTTCAGCTCCCGTGTCCTGACAGCTGCTGTCTTCAAGTGTGCTGCGACATGCCTCTTGCTGTTCTAGCAGTCTTTTTGTTCAGCTCCAAGCTTGCTTTTTAAGGCTTTAAAACATTGGTGCATGGGGGGTGAAGAAAGGGAGGTGAGATGCAGAAACTGTTATATGGGAGATAGCTTTTTGCCATCTTATGCCCCACCAACTTCAAAACAAAGAGTTTTTTAAAAGTACCGAAGTAACTAAAAAAATAAAAAGCACCAGAAAACCCTACCTAACACCCTTCCCATCTCCAATAAAGCCTTTGCTCCAGTGTTGTTCTCATCTCCCAGCAACAACCGCTTCGCACTCACGTAGCGTGATTCTTAGGAGGATGTGAAAGCAGTTACAAACATCTGTTAATTAAGTCTCGATTTGCATGTGAGATGGGTAATATACTAATTTTACAAATGGGTATGTTGAACCACACAACACTGGATAAAGCTGGCCAGCACAAGTACTTGAATACAAGCTAGAATGAGGGACACTCCGCTTCCTTGGTCTGGCTACTGCTCTTCTGAACAAAATAAAGGCTGCATAAGTGTGCCCGAGGTGCCGACGCCTTTTACTTTGCAAAAGACAAAGTCAGAATAATTTTCCAGAACATAAACACAGATATTCATCCAAAAACACATAAACTGGTTATTGATGAATAAATTGCATCAGGTTCAACTTGCAAGAAAGGGAATTAATGTCTTTTTAATGGCTGAACCAAGGGAAGGTCATTATACAGTGTTTTAATTCTAGTACATTAGTTTTGCATTTATACATTAGCAGTTAATGTGATAATGTCAAACTCACCACTAGTTGTGACATCATAAAAATAAACGCTGTTTTAGTATTCTTTTGGAAAAACAAAAAAACAAAACAAAACAAAAAAAAACAACAGAGCTGTTAATAAGCTCTCTTACTCCAGCCATTGGGAGAATGTTTGTCTTGCTGTATCAATTTTGCATGCAAGATCAAAACTATAACGGCAAGTCAACAGATGTGAAGAATGTAAATCTTTGGGAAAGTGCTCAATAAACAAAGGCAGAGAGATGTTTGCTGTTGTTGTTTTGTTGTTGTTGTTTTGTTTTTATTCTTTTCCAAATGGAACCTTTCTAACGCTCCCTGACCTGTAAATGCCACTTTAAATGAAATGCAGAAAATAAATTAATAGCAGAAGTAAAAACAAATCTAAAGTAAGCTTGAGGAAACAGCCTCTTCAGCAGAGATGTTATTTTTTGATTCTTCAAAAGACACAAGCAATGATCTGGCAATCAGCACTGTTATAGTAAGCCGATGCTGCTCAGAGCTAATTTTGGGCCGTGCAGGAACAGAATTCAGTGTGCTGGATCTCGTATGTGGACACTGTGTGTATCCTCTAAAGGCAAAGTATTCTCCTAGGATTAGCACTTACAGAAATGGAGTATTTCCCTGAAGATCACACCTAGAACTTCCTTTATAAGGCTTCTAAATCGAGACGGTTGTTTATCATGCTATTAAACTTGGTTGTGTGTGTAGTTGTGTTGTTTTTTTTTTTCCCCTTCTCTTCCTTTCTCTCTGTGGAATTAACATTTAGCAAAATGAAAGTTTCCTGAAGGTAATTACCTGGCTGCAATTCAAGGCATTCATAAAAATTACAGTTCCCTTTGGCAAGGGATTGCGCTGAGGGGAAGGAGCCACTGTCACAGGAGGGCGGATTCGAGATGCTCAGCCACCCAAGGACACGGCCCTGGCGGGGCTTTGCTGCAGCCCTTCCTCGTTCTTTTTTTCCTCTTGCTCCTCTTTCAGTGCTCTCCTCTTGTTTCCTATGAGTGTATTTGCATTTGACCCATTTTCTTTGCCCTCACGGGGCCGCAGGGGTCTGGCATAGGCCCTGTGTTTCGTGGTAGTTACATGCTGCCTCTTGGATTGATTTTTTTTTCCCCCCAGAGCTACGGCGTATCGTCTGCTGTGCAGATGATACCATGCTCGGTGCAGCTCGGCTGTTTACAAGTGCTGCGGTGCAGCTGGGGCTCAACACCTCTGCAGGCACGTGGCGGCAGAGGTCGAGCAATTTTGCTGAACCCTATCCTAGGGAAGAGGAGAAACCAAGCTAAAGGCTCTGCTTCCACCAGTAATCACGGTAGGACTTAGTTCCACCCTTGAAATTTTGTCTTCCCTGCAACTTTCATCTCTTCTCGGGCATGGACCATTGCACCGTTGCATCCATCCGGCTGAGCTTTGCTGTATTTAGACTAAGCCATTCAGAGTATTTTTACCACTGTGCTCAGGGCAGTCTGGAGCGATCCGAGCCAAGATTCCCAAACGTTCCTACAGCACAACCAGCAGTGACAAAGGTCTCATTGAAAACTGGGCTGACAAAAGAGTGGATCACACCTTATTTTCCTCGTCTTCAGATGGCTCCATCTGTGGACTTAGAATGGATCAGGTTTGAAGGGACCTTAAAGATCATCTAGTTAAACTAAGTTAGACTTCCCTACCATTGATTTTTGCTTCACTATATTGCTTTTCCCCAAATCCTTTTCTGTAACCCTCTAAGCTGTTCAAGGAAACCACATCAGTTTTTATTAAAGTTTACTTTCACATGATTTGCCTGCCCCATTTCCTTTCTCCATACCATTATAAAACCTACCTTCAGTAGACTAACTGCTTAGAGCTGTTTCATCTTTTCAAAAACCTCCCCAATCTCTTCTGAAACTTTATTAACTTTCTCTTTTCTGCCAGCTCCCCCTCCCCTTCCTCAGAGGAAGGTGCTCCTAGACTTACAGATGATAAAATAAAGTTGCACCTGTGGTTGGAGGGCTGAGTCCCTAGTCAGCATATCTGCACAGGTAAATGGAATATTTCAAGGATTTCTTCCTTTTCAACCGATATATGATGTCACTATTCCTTCTTTAGGCATTGAATCCATGTCCCTGTCGCACGGAAAGAGATTACACTAAGATTTCTGTCGGGGAAAAAAAAAAAAAGCAGCTGCCATCTTCACACTGCCCACTAAGCTATTCAATAAGCATTCAAATGGACAATATATAATAAGAGACCTTCTTTTTGGACAATTTATGCAATTATGAATATGTAAGTTATGTTCTCATATTCTGGGTTGACCTCTGCTTACTGCAGTGTTGACAAGGACACTCACACTCTAACTGCAAGTCATGATTTTGTTACAGCCAAAAAACCCACTAAAAACAAAATCAAAACTGAAAGAACACAACCAGGCTGAATGCAAAGAATCCTCGGGTTTTACTTAAACAAAAAAATAGAAACAGAAAGTGTTCAGCCCATGTGGCAACAGCAACAAAAATAATTAAAACTTGAAATAAATATCCTAAAGGTTTATGAATCTCAAGACAAATAAATATGTATCTGGTTGGGGTTTTAGGTTCTGCTATTTCACAAAAATCCTATTTTTTTCCAGTAAATATAAAGACTCTTACAGGCACAATATTATTTGTAATGACCTGAACTTAGCAGCACCTTCCAGTTTTGCACCTTACTTTACTCTATCACCGCTGAATGTTTTAATTCACTGGAAAATGTGAAAATTTTCCTTGCTTAACTCACTGTAAACTTAATCCAACACAAAGATTAGTGATAATAGCTGTTTTACGCTAAAATTTAAGAGAAGGAAAGTGTTCTAGTGGGAGTTACTAAAAATTGCATATTTTGCCCAGATTACTTTGCCTAGCTTTTAAATAATCAGCTTCAAGGAAATGTAGAATTGCCCCCGAGATGCCCCCAAAGGAAAGCCTGAGATGCTGTCGGCAGGGTCCCAGAGCACTTGCGTAATGATCAAGAAATGGATAGACTACATACAGCCATGACTCTCACTACTCGCTTTCTCCAATGTTGAGATAACCAAGATAGCTCATATTACATAAAGAAAAACAGAAAACAAGAGTCTAACAGGAAGGAGGATAAAACAAAATTATCCACATTTATCCCATCCAAAGCCAGCTTGCCCATATTTAGCCCTGGCTCCTTTTACTCTGAGTTTTGCATCTTAGTTATTTTGAATTGGGGAAAAGGCAGCTGGAAAAGAGATAAGAAAGGCATGAGAATGAAAGGTCTTACGACAACCTAGTTTGGCTTTGTACAAGGATCACGTTACATCGGAGAAATCAAGTGTAATGGCATGCGGTAGGGGCAGGTAAAGGCAGGAGCAGCACGGAGCACAGCTGTGATTTAATGCTTTCCTCTGCACGCTGGCAGTGGGGTTTCGTTATCAGCCTCGATTTGCTGATGATCAGAAACCTAAGCCAAACAGCAAAAATTTCCATCAATGAATATTTATAGGGCAAAAGGTTAACAAATCTGGAAAAGTGGGACTGAGCTCACAGCAGAACACAGCTGGGAAAAGAAATCTGGAAAAGCTGAGAAGGCTGAATTTTGATTCAGACCCAGTTCTGGAAACACGCAAAAATCTCTTGGACTTAAAATTCAGAGTGGAAACTGGAGGTAGCATGAGGACTGCAAGACAATACTTTTTTGGGGGGGGTAAAAATGAGATTACTGAATATCATATCAAGGACAGCAGTGGAGCAACACAGCAGAATCAGATTTTTAAGATGGTCCAAGCCTGAGAGGAGGTCAAGCACTGGTCACTTGCTGCCTCACAGCTTTGGTGAAGTCACCTGAGATGCTGAGCCTGCTGGAGCACTCGCTGAGAGCTTGCTGGACCTGCACTTCTCTGGTCGGACACCACCACTTCAGATTTAAAAAGCTACAATACTTTTAAAAGTATGAAAATTGAAAAAATATTGTAGACTTTTAACACGGCATTCAGCCTAAGACATTTTGTGAAGCGCAGAGATATTAACTGAATTTGTACATAATGATATTGCTAATTCTTTCCCATGACTGACAAATCACATACAGAACACAAAGATCAACTACAATAAAAGGAAAAGATTAACAAAAGGAAAAACTGATTAAAATGTTTTATCTGAGATTGGAAATCTATTGGAAATTAGTAGAGTGGTTTAAAAAAAATCCTACTTCAAGATTTTAAAGGTAGAATTTGAATAAAGAGCCCTGAAGTCTATAAAATCGTCCAGTTTTCAGGCCAAGACATTTGAATATTAATTAAAAAGGCAAAACTACATTTCTTCTTCAAGGTGTTTATGCATGTGAACTGAATACACACCTGACAGGACATACCACCATCACTTTTTTCCCCTCATCTCTCCTACCTGCTACTTTTAAGGCGTACGATCACATAGCAAAATAAGTAAATGGAAACACATATTTGTAAGAAGAGTTTTAAATGATGAGACTTAAACAGGAAGATTTACGCTCATACTGGACTTCGAATCTAAAAACTCAAAAACATGAAAGTAACTGAAAATTCAATTTGATTGTATTTTTAATACCGCACTGATAAGCCTGGTGGCTTTTCATTGTCCTGTAATTCCTGGTATACAATGACTGGTACTCCATGCTGCCTGAATACTGAGAGGTGAACACGAGTTCCAATTCGAGTTGTTAAACTTCTCAATTTTCAAACACTTGGGCATGTTGCCTAAATGCTATTATATTAAAGCAAGATTTAGGTTCTCATGGGAATTAAAATGATAGAATTGTAACCGTAAATAGCTGTATGATCAGGAGAAAAGTTGCATTGTAAACAAAAATAGAGGATTTCTGGGAGGGATGGGGAAGTACAAGCTGTTCACAAGTTTTCAGGTTCCCAAGATTTTGACGCAAAAATTTGCCATTTTGCAGAGTTTCTGCAAAAAATAAGACCTCCTGCCTGTAGTAATCTAACCCAATCTTCTCTTGCCATTTTTGCCAAGCTCTGCAGACCTTACAGCTTAAAATCAGAACACGCACGCAGTTGCAAACACCTGTGACATGGTGCAGTTGATGTCCATGCTGTAACGGAGTTTCCTATGCAAAGGCATGCAGCAGCACGAGACTCTCCTGACTCCACACCATGATAGCACTCACCTTTTTGCTCCTGAAACCTTAGGTTTATGGGGAAGAGCAGTTCCCAATTTACAGTACCTAGTAGGCCTAACCTGTAAGCTGATAAGACATGTTTGGAGCAAGGTTTTACCCAGGAAAATACTAATAGGTTGAAAACTAAAACTTTCTGGAGGCATGCACCAGGTCTTGCCTTCATCTGTCAGCAAGCTGGGAAGGTCTTGTGAGAGAGGACGGAGCAGGTGTTTTCTAGTTCTTGGTATTTTCCTGTTCTTTCAATGGGATTTTGAAAAAGAGAATGCCTTTGGCTAGCTGCAAGAAAGTCTCCGGCTTGCTCTTTAGGAAAGAGAAGGTTTGCCATTCACTGAGGTCAAGGCACGAGCAAGGCTGCCTCTCCCTGTACCTTCCTTACCGTAAGCATACAAAAGTGTGGGAAACCACATCCTGGGAAGAAATGCTGGAAAGGATTGAACAGAACTGTCACCTCTCATTGCATGGCACCGCCAATTTGAAAGAGACTCAAAAAGCAGGAAAAAAAGAAAACCAAAGCGCAGAAACAGAGGGAAATGGGAAGAACGGTGAATGTCTTTATTTTAAAACTCAAAGGTGAGGGCTTTAATATTTAAAGCATCACTCATCTTACCAACTTGTGTCCCCTCCAGTTAATGGAGAGCCAGGCAAGTCAAACTGCCCGCAGAGGGACAGCCGGCAAGTCCCCTGGACTGTCCCCTGCCTCCAGGGCCAGACCCTGCTGCCTCTTTACCAAATTTTTTCCCCATAGCCTGCACCCTAACTGAGAAGCGAGGTGAAACAGCAACGGAAAAGCTGTGGGGGGTTGCTCAGAAGGTGGCATTCGGCCTGACACATCAAGCCTCTCGAAGGGGAAAACACCCACGATAAAATCCAGTGAGTTCCACGTGCTTCAGCGTGTCCTGCTCCCCTGCACTCTGCCGTCTTTGGCTGCTCTTCATTCGAGCTGTAGCCCTCAGTTAAAAGGTGCCTTTGAATAAGAAGACTAGCTCACATCAGCAGTTAATTTTGCCTCATCTTAACAAACAAACAACTAAAAAACCCTACCTAAAACGTATGGACACGAAGGTTTTTCTGACTTGCATACCTTCGACAAATACTAATCTCACGCTGACTCCAACCCATCTGCTCCGAGTAGGGAGTTTTGTGCAAACCCAGCCTAATGTGCAGCAACACATCGAGAACAGGAGCGGAGCTTTTCCCCAGGTCTGGTCCTTTCGAAGAGGCTTTTCTCCCAAAACTAAATCAACATGCACACCCTCGGGTGGACACAACCTCTTGACTCAGCTTGAATGCTACTGCAGAAAACTTGGCTGTCTGCAAAAAAGACCTTATGTATGGTGGCTGATAAATAACCACGCGTTGAACATGGTCCAACAGCACAGCCAGGGACCCTGAGCAGGAGATGCAGCAGGAAAAGCAGGAAAAAAAAAAAGTAGCAAGTTTAATATTGAAGGTAGAATTTAGGATGTCTGTTTCAGTGAAGTCGCATTATATTTACGCGTTAGGTTTAACACATGATGTCAGGAAAGGTGTATTTCAAGAACTGCATGTAAAAATGAACAATGTGATTTAGTTTAATTGAAAGAGACAGGCAGGCGAATGCAAAGGGACACGACTAACAAGCAAATAAAGCATTCCTTGGTGCGGCAACGAAGAATATAAAGCAAAAAGCACCACCCCAAGCTGGCCTGCTGCATGCCTATCTCAGCAGACCCAGACAACAGCATCAGTCCTCGCTGGCAGCCCTTGGGACGTCCCTTTCCCCCCGTCTGTACCTAAAGAAAGCGGAGTAGGCACATGCAAGGTATGGCACCCACCTCCTCGTTGTGCTCGATACCCCTGCCTTTCAGCCTTCTGCAACCTCCCGCTCCTTGACCACAGGAAAACAGGAGTACGACACTCTGCGTATTTTTTTTTTCCCCGATAACAAAGTTTAGCACTTCTGAGAAACAGCCAGAATAATGTTGTTTCAGAAAGTGCAAGTAACGAGCAGTATCTTCCAGCAGGCCCGTAATAAGTTACACCCAGAATCCTATTTAGCAGTTTACATAATTCACAGTTTCTCTGGTTACATACTTTGTAAAATATGACATCCAGCTGGGAAAGTTGGTCAACTTTATTGTCGTATGGCCGTGGCTTGCTTTATATCATTTAAAGATCAATTAAAAACATATTTAAAAAAAACACTATAAGGCAGATATCTTCATATTTTCATGTCACACTCACATGCACTCATACAAAATACTCACTGTCATCCAAAAAGGAAAATAACTGTGCCTGAATGTAAACTGACTAATCAGTGTTAGGAATCAAGTAGAATTTTAAAACCTTGGAAAAAAAAGAACAATGACCAGATATGCTTAAATTAAAGCTATTTTGATGGTACAGTTTTTCAGATAAATGAAATTTAACCAGAATATGCTGTCAAATAACAGCTCTATATCCTGAGCAGTCAACATGATAGCAGTTTAAAAATACGACATATAGATATAGAGCCTTTCCTGGTATATATGCACTTAGCAAATATTAGAAAAATCAATCAGAATCAAAATGCAAACTCTCTGAAATGACTGGATGCCTCGTGCTATTCATTTCCAATCCTAATTGTTTGATTTCATTCATCAGGATTTATATATGCACCAGCACACTACTGAGGCAGCTGAAATTAAATACATCCCATTTTTTTTCCCCCAGAAAAGGAACGTACTTTAACAGTCATTCTATTGCAATGAGAGATATTAACAAACAATTCTGCTCCTAACTCCAGGTTATAATGTAAGTGGATCAATTGATCACTTGCAAAAGGCAACAAAAAGAAAGTTTTGCTTGCTGCTGAGGGCAAACCACATCTATAAAATCCTGACCAGGCTGCCCATTATTTTCAGTGGACATCCATTCAGTGTCTAAATGCTACCCGAACAAGTTGCCAACTGTTAGCTCAGATTTGTGGTCCGTGAGAAGTAAAAAAGTACCATTTCACCAGGCGCTAGGAAAGGCCAAGTAATGAACCTCCTTCTGTGCCGCACCAAAACTATGCTACAAAGGATTTTACCACCCACATAATAAGACATGCACAGAGCAAGAAACCAGAGGAAAATGTATGTATCACAAGAGTTACCTGGTCGTTATACACTGTTTTTCATGCCTAGCCCTCACAGCAGGTTACAAGTGTAAGCAGAATGATCTGTAACTGGAATAAGGTTAACCAGGGCAACAGGGAAAAGTCAGTGGCTTATTCCACTGGAAGAAAGAGCCTATAACATGCATTGCATTAATAAACAGTAGTATTTCCTTTGGAAAGGGTAAATTTGATATCCATGGGGGGGGTGGAGGTGGAGGTTTAATTAATTAGTGGGGTCAACCATCCTTCATTTCATGTGTGCACAATCCTAAGGTTTATATTTAAAGTTACATGCATGTGTCGTATATACACATAAGCCAGCAGTTTAGAGGGTAAAAATCAAAAATATAATGGGGAAAAAAAGTGTGTTCCATAACTCAAGCACTAAAATCACTACAAAAAGAGTAACAGCTCTGAAATATTTACGAGTCAACATTAATATCATTAGACTTCGAAGGGTATCACCTTCTCAGCACCAGCTTCTTGCGCTGATCATCTGCAGAGCGAGCACTCGCACCAGGTTGTTTGCAGGAGCTTCTTCCCAACCACATCAGCTCAAAACGAAACCCTTGAATTCTTTCAAAGCCATAAAATGCCCTTGCAGAGATCTGCTCTGCACCTTCCCGAGTCCACTCCTGGATTTCTCAGAAACTTTGTAAATAATTTAGCATTCCCATGGGGAGAATAGGAACGCTCTTTAAGAACAAGAAGATATTAAACACTAACAAGGAGATAAGAGGCTTCTGAACATGGAAGTTATATTATTTGCAGAGATGTCTCCCGGTTTTCACATACTCTGTTCTCCATATGTGACCACAAAGGGTAGAACTGCAGTAAACATTTAAACTGCATTGCATTATTGTGTATAATAAGAGCTTGACATTTTTATTTTCTCCAAGGAGAAGCACTGCCTATATGCTCTCTAGTGGATGAACAGGGTTTTTACAAGGTCCCTCCTTCTCCCTCCTTTAAATGTGATCAAATATGAATTGAAAGACTTTTATTCTGCCAGAATCCCAGTCCAAGGTTTTGTGTTTCTGTGGCAACAATGACACACTCACAACTGAAGCAGGGCAGAGAGCAGCTTCTCCTCAATCCCTCTACTGCTTCAGGTGCTATCTGTGCCAGGGAAGTGGGAACAATGCACAGCTCCCGACCTGGACCTTGGCAAGGACTAAGGGTAAATGGATTAGTGGGAAATTCTTTTAATCCACGTTTTGAAGCGTACCTTCCTGTCACTGGTCTCCATAGACGAAGTCTTTCTGAGGCAATCCCACCATCTCATGAGCTACTGTACCCTTTCAGACATCAATATCCTCTCCTCGCCTATCGAAATCCCAGGCTCCCGCGGGACGAAGGCACCCAGCAGCGTTCCACCCCCGGCTCCCTGCCTCGCACCACGCTTCTTTTCCCGGCCGCCCAGCAGTCCCAGCTGGAAGGGAAGAGGCTGTTTGCAGATTGTTTCCTAAAAAGACTTTGTTTTCCACACCGAAAGCATGCTGGGGAGGGATGCGAGGATAGGGCGACTCACAGATTTGACACAGCTACAAGCCACTGGGGCTCCAGAACAAACTCTGCACCCGCTTGCAGACAGACCTTTACTTTCGCAGAAAGAAAAGGAGCCAGGACTCGGGACCCTCAGATTTACAGGCCAATGCTAAGCACTGCTGCAAAATCCTTATCTTTGCTTTCAACCTTTTTAGGGTAAATCAAGACCTATAGGCTGTCAGGGTGATGATCTTTCATCAACACTAACTTAAAACGATCCGCCCTGAGAGATTGTCAGATTTTTCCCATTTTGGCAGAGGAATTGTGAGCTAGCTGTGACGCAGTGCTGTCCGCTCCCAGACAGCAGGTGCACAGGCTGAAAGAGCCCATTGTCCTTTAGATTAGGTGTATGCACCACTTCTTAAAAATTTATCAATCACTTAGCTTTTCAAGGGCTAAATTCCCAGTATAGCAGCAGGAATTACAGCCACTCTAGCCGAAGAGGAGAAGAGTTTGTTAGAGTTGGCAAAAGACAGAGAACCATATTATAAATTACTGTGGGAAAAGGCTGCTAATGCCCTCTCTGTGCAGGCTCGGTAGATACTACTCTCCCCATAGTCCACTTTTGTGGAAATTAAAGAAGTTCAGTCATTTGAACAGAAGATATAGGCTTCTGCTCATCTGAAAGCATTTTTTCCCACCTAGAGGGCATAATCACCAATTACATCTAGATAATATAAATTTAATTATTTTTATTGGCTAATACGGTCTCTATCAGCAAGGAAAGAAAACACACTTTCAGAACTATTATCAGAAATTAGCATGCTCGCAACAAACAGCTCATCCCTGTGAGATAAACCACTCCATGGGACGGTGCCTTCGAGCCAGCTGACGGAGGGCTCCTGCAGGAGGCTTTGACCATCAGTACAAAACCAAAACTGAAACAACAAAGAAAACCCTGATGTCCCTTTGTTCCTTCTCAACCCACCTTCTCTTTTCTCCTTCTCTTTCCTTCTCGACTCTGATTTCTGAATTTTTAAAAGTCTTTCAAATACATATACTTCTATATGCTGTGCATTTTGTATGCAGAAAACCATGCATCTCCTCCTTTTAAGCTTTTGAAATCCGACATCTTCATGGATCACCTTATGCAGGAACTTCAATTTTGCTTTCCTTTGAAATCTTTCATTAAAACAGAACATTTTAGAACTGCCTCTCTTTTCTGGTTTCTACTCACGGCACTGGAAAAGTGAGCAGCATCACATCACCTCGTCCCATCTCAGACGCCTGAAGTCCTGATGCCCCAGACTGTGCAAGTCTCACCGCAGGCTCCCTCTGATATCAAGGACCAGAAATGGGCACGTCAGGGACGTTGGTTTGGTTTGCAAGGAGCTGGACAGCCCTTGTGGGTGTCCCCTTCTCCCCCCCCACCCCGAGGGGAACAGAAGCACCCAAGGGTGCAACCCCAGATTCCTGAGTCGGCTGCTACTGTAGGGAGATGGTGTTTTGGCTGGAAAGGCGCACTAACAGGGCGCTTAGCTCTGCTAATTATCACCACAATATCAACCACATTAGCAAACAGGTGACAATATTGGTATTCAGCATCACTCACTGCCCTGCTGGCACCTCATACATGGGCAGGTCAGCCCGCAGTCTCTGCCCTCCTGCCTTTTTTGTTCGCACGACCTGTGGCAGCCAGGAGGAAAGTCTGCATGTACACCCATGCTGGAGATGCACCTCCAAAACCAGCACGGACAGCCCTGCATCCATTAAGTGTCAGTACCACCCGCTTTGTTTTCCATCCTCTTGCAAACACAGCCATCCATCAGGCTTGTCTTTTCTTTTCCCTGCAGGAAAACCTCTACCCTCTAAGGCAGAGGCAGAAACACGGATGCTGCAGTGTGACTTCCCTCAGGCTCCAACTTTTTCCCCTCTCTTTACCTTTCCCCAGCTCTGCCCAGAAGAGGTGAGCATCCAAAGCTGCAGCTTTCCCCCCAAAAAAAGACTGCTGGGGGAGCTGGGGCAGTTACATAAGGGCTGCAGCAGCCCAGGAAAGTTGACATCAGAGAGAGATGAGGCAAGAGCAGCAGTAGGAAAGCTCATCATGGAGCACGGATGCCTGTTGCAGAGGACCTGCTCCATAACCCTGTGCAGGGAAATGTCCAGATGATGCTGAAGGGTAGCTCACATTTCTCGTTTCTCTACAGGCAAGTGGCTGCTGGCCCTGTGCAAGGTGATGGGGCTCCCTTTCGACCCCTTGACTTGCCCAGAAAGCAGCCGCTGATCATCCATCAGCTCTGGGAAGCAGAGGGGGGAGGATGAGTGATGGGGGAGGCTGACAGCCCCTCTGAGACATGTCCTTGGCTCCTCTGCACACTGGTGAAATGGAGGAGATGAAGGGAAGCAGGCTGCACCTTGCTGTAGGAGCTGTGTTGCTCCTTAAGCATCCCTGAAGGCATCATTATATCTGTTGTCATTAGGGCTCTCCCTGCTCCGGGAAGGGAAAAGGTGGCTAACGACTACCATAGGAGGACATCCAAATAAGTGCTGTACCTCAGCACTGCACTCCAAGCTGTAGCTCGATCATTTGAAAACATGCAGACTGTCAATCCCCTATCACTTATCATTTTAATTGACTGCCATTTCACAAAACTCTCCCAACTTAGGAGTTTGCATTCTCTTTCCATTCTGCAAACCCATCACAAATCCTCTTGAGCTCTCTCCACTTTTCATATTCCTTCTCATTTTTTTTTTTTACTTTTATTTTTGACTTTGCATTTATTTTTCCAGAACCTCTCTGAAGATGAGCTGGAATTTGCTAGGCAGAAGCATGGCATGCATATTTGTATAGTACTGCCCACTTTCACAAGGGTCTACTTGTGAACAGCAATAAGAAAGAATGGCCATGGGGATTTTCTACTTTTTTTTTTTGTCTTTAATTTGGGAGCTCTTCTTTTTTAATCACGACATAGCTATCACAAACCCTGACAGGAGATTTATTTCCTCATCTGCATTACTGTCTCTGACCCTGCCCTTTCTTGCACCCTCAAACACATCCAGAACACCCGTTCTTGTCTTCTTGGCACATTCTTTGTGCTTAATCACTTCCAAGAAGTTCCTTTTCTATCACTCCCTCCCCTTCCACTCACTTGTTTTAGTATTTCTTTTCCAGTCACTCCCTCCCTTTCCACTCACTTGCTTTAGTATTTCTTTTCCAGGACTCTGGGATTCCTCAAACCGTTCCTTTTGGAGGGCAGCACCTCCTTGACTGATCTAAAATCCTTCCTGCAAACACACCTGCTGAACGGCTCCCATGAATTGTGCATCTCCTCCTGTGCCTCTGCGTGCCTGTTCTCCGATTCACCTACCCGGGAGCGCAGCCATCCCAGGCTTCAGCTGGGAACAAAGGAGAGAGAGGGAGGGAGGAACGCCTCCAGAGGATCGTTCTGAGCACCTAAGATTTAATGTAATAGAACTATTAATAATACATAAGAAAAGAATTATCCAGAGCTTTTTAGTCAGAAAAAATCTCCAGCCCAGGTCCCATCTGAATTGAAGAGAGATTTTTTTTTCTGGTCGCTGGGACATGAATTAGCACCAAGTACATAACCTACATTTCCAGTTGAACGTGCAGTGTTGCATACAGCCCTTGCCTGATGTTTTAGTTCCTTATCCCAACTATAATCATCTTAAGCTTGCACTGAGATGCACTTGTCATTTACTGCCCATCACATCAACTGACGACACTTTTTTTTATCCTGTTGCATTGTTCCCAGTCATTAACTCTGCCTCCAGTTTCGGTATTTATAGCCCTGAGAGCTGGATGGATGGCTTCTTTTCAGCACAGGCACCCAAACTGCACTTGCTGGTGTCTCTCCCTCTCCTCTTTTTAAGCACAATACGCATAGGGCTGAATTCTCCAAGTGGTGAGAGACAAAGTATTCAATGTGCCAGCTGGACCATGTCCTCAGCTGTGGAAGCAGTACTTGTATCATTAAATCGGGCATACAGTGAAATGCTTTGCTGAATCGATGCCTACCTGCCCAAAGCCGTAAGGCCCTGAGTCCTGTCTTTAAAAACTGATCTTAGCCCCACTCTTATTCACTTCGGTGCAACCTGAAAGTTTCCGCTGAACGCTAACTTATCTTTGCTCTCTCAAATGGTGTCTAATTCAAGCTTCTAATCTGTGCCTTTTTATCTTATTCGTTGCTCCCTGAATGTGGAATTCACTATCTATTTTCAAAAGGGAAATAAGTACTACCACTGTTTCCTAGACAACAGAAGAGCAAAATTAACTCTTCCCCCACCCCTCCCAAAACAGAGGCGGTGATATTGAATTTTGCTATCGGAATCATATTAAGGAAGAGCTACAGCTTAAAAAATGTATGGCAAAAAAAATGTGCCACGCTGCTATGTCATGAGAACATACCTTGCCTTTCACTCCATGTCCTTTCCAAAACAAAATACAATTAGCCTCAGCTACGGAATCCACAGACTCGTCTTTACTTACGATAATTAGAGCAGAGAAGAGAAATTCAAAAAATCTCACTCATTTAGCGTGGGTAAAAATCCCCGCTTTTTCAGCCGGGCACACAAACAGAATTCTGCAGCTCCTCAGCTTTGCGTGACATTTCAGTAGGCACTGGGATGACATTACAAATAACAGAGTTTGCAGAAAAACAAAGTGCAAATTAATCTGAATCTACTGTGCTAGTTTTTGGCATATTACAGGACTCCTGGCATACTTACAATACGCTCAAGGATATTCATCCAGCGGACTGGCTGAACCTTTTCACCTTTTGCTCCTAATCTAGAGTCCAGGGATGCCTCGTGCTGGGAAACCAGTACCTCCTTTTATATTGTTTCCTTGTAAAATTGGTGGACTGCTCAGTTTTGAGGCGACACAAAAGGGGAGAAAGCATTCTTAGACACCAATAAAACCAAACTATTTCAGCTTGTTTTATATTTCTGTTCTTTACGATTAGTTTTATGGAACACTGAGGATCTGGGGGTCTTTTTGTGGTTGTGTTTAGTAGCCTTTTGCCTAGGTTGTGCCCGTGCAATTTGAGTGCACCGTCTTATAGCCCCAAACCAGAGTAATTCACGAGATACTTCACAAAATGAATAGAATTGATTTCAGGGCATCATATATATTAACAACAGATGTGAAGAAGAGGTTTTTCTAAAACTCCAAGCACCACGCTAGTCCTCTGCAGGTCTGTATCATGGAACTGCACAGTCTGCAAGCCTACCATATAACCATAGCACGGTTTGTATAGCTCCTGGAAGATTTTAGAGTGAAATGTCTACAGGATAACAACACAGAGCATCTTGCAAACAACACGAGAAACACTTTAAATAGTCACCAAGTAAGTTCTCAAGTATACAGTTGCAGAGCATCGTATTATCTCCTGGCTTTCCCAGGAGTTGGTACCACATCATGTCCAGCATGAAGAAGAGAGATGACAAATAACTTGATCTGGATTTTTCCTCCCTCCCCCTCCACCAGTGTACACTGCAGCAATCCATCATGCCTCGAAGCCTTTTTCCCTTCACCAAAAAGGGAAATTGCCCTTGTTGAGTTGCATTGGTAAAGGAGGAGGGGAAAAAACAAGCATACATTGTAAAGACGGGGAGAAACAAAGGATTCTTGATGGTTTCCTACTCACAGAGTTCTAAAGACGTGCTTGGACACAGCACAGTCGCCCACACTAAACTGTATCACGCTGCTTGTACCTATACACTCACACGCACGCCTTCCAGCTCTCCAAGCTGCCCCAAATGTCAGACACATCCAGGGAGAGCCGCAGATAAGAATTGTAGACTTAAGAGTACAAGTCACAAAATGCATTATTTGGCTGTCAAACCAGGACTTGCTAAATTAATGAAGCATTTTAATTCCCAGATCAACAGAAGCAAAGTTAATTTTGTGAAAGTGTGCTAGATTCCAAACCTATTACTATTAAGACTAACTTAAACCTCATCTACATTCTTCAGGGAACAGGAGGGGAGAATAAACAGAGGTGAAATTAAGCACAAATGTGAAGTGGTATTTTTTTTTTTGACTGCAGTAATTTTGATGGAAGAAACTTAGAGGCCTGTTAGCACTAATTCCTAATAGACCGGTCCATTTTCCAGCAGCCTAGCTGATACCATTTTCTTTATGCACACTTTTTTTTTTTTTCGTTCTGCCCTTCAACAACCAGCAAATACTTTTGTTTTTGCAGGGGTTAAGCCTATATTTCCCAAATGATTATTTGCACTGTAGGAGCTGCTTAGATCTTTCATGGATCAGGGTCCCCAGAATTAGGTTTTGTATAAACACAGTACAAGGAAATGGTCTTTTCTCTAAAGACCTTGCACAGTCTAAGGTCTAAAATGAGTCTGAAATGAGAAGCAAATTTATTCAGTAAAAGGAGTTCAGGACAGAGCCAAGCTCTTGACTGTAAGCAGTTGGTCTGTGGACCATCTTCTATGACTGTGTTTGTGCACTGCAAAGCAGCCTTTGAACTGTGTAGCATGTTAATAACTAGTAAGATAACTCTACTAATCACCAGAGAAGTGCAGAACTCGATCTACAGGCTGCCTCTAAAGGAAGAGTAGTTGCTTTAAGTTAGCAAAGATGTGTACAGATCAGTTGGATGCCCTACGACAGTTGATATTTTGGGGCGGGAGTGGATGGGAACAACAGGGGATGAGGTTTACAAACAAAAAAGAATTAACGTGGGCTCTACAGGCCGGAAAGCATTTAATTTAGAAAATCAGATTTATCTCGCACTGTCCTTGTGAGTCTTAAGTTCAGGGGTTTCAAAAAGGGAGAGAAGGAAGGACCAGCTCGTTTCATCGTGGCACAGGAAAACAAACAAGTTGTCAGGTGGGGAATTTGGTTGATATAAAACCACCAGGGTTCAAGTTCCTCACTCAAATCAGGTCATTGTACACAGAGGCCCACTTAGTAGCTTGCCAGTTCATCCCGATCAGTCTCCGTTTTACCCGTTTCCACTGCTGAGTGAAGGACTATTCCTTGATAGAAATCTGCTGTACTTCTATTAAACCAACTGAGATAACAAAGACTTGACATTTTGCAAAGAAAAGGATTTTCACCTGAAGTTCCCCAAACCACATAAAGCTAAATCTCCATCCTCGCTTTCAGCTTTTGATTAAGAGTTTCTGAGACAGGCTTATATTCGGGATGCCGCTTTAGCTTTCTCTGATCCTATTGCTTTCAGCTCGTTGGCTTGGATGGAGTTGCTGAAAGCAACTCTAGGGCTCAGCCTGGACAAAGGGGTCATACGGGACCAGCCAAATAACAAGGCATTCTTCACCTAACTTGACTCACATCAAGACGGACTACACAAAGACAAACCTGATGGAAAAATCTGGTCTTGTTTTTCTGCGATGGAAGCGTCTCCTACCAGGCCCTTCAAAGGGAAAGGTTTAGTCCTTAGTAAATAAATACCTGACAAGATCGAGATTGGGGATTTTATAGAGTTTGATCCAGTGATTTCCCAAGGGAAAAGAGAACAGGAAATGAAAGTCTTCCAGGTGGCAGCCACAGAAGAGTTCTCTTATACTCCGTTAGACAAAGCTGGTTATAGGCACAGGAATGCAGTGCCCTAGGTTCTCTCTATAGACGCCAGAGAAAAAGCTCTTCAGGTGATACAGAGCATCAACATTCGGTTCCAACAGGACACCTCAGAACTGGAGCTTCTCATTCTCCACAGCTCATAGAGGAAGCCAAGGCAAATAATCTTTTTCTTAAATACCTCCAAAGACTCCAGGCTGGGTTGAAAAGATTGTTATGCATTAAGATGGGAACAGAGATTCAACTTTACTTTGTCTCAAGATCAAATTTTCTTACTTTACCAAGACATTGACACACTTCATAAAAACATTACGAGCTCCTCAGAGAAAAAGCACTAAGTTAAAACTAAACTGTCATTACTTCTATAGAAAATGAACACGAGGCTTTACAATGTATTTCTGTGCTTGCAAAAATGGGTAGGGAGACTAAAATAATTGGCCTGATTTTCAGTGTCTAACTTTAGACACCCAAAATTGAAAATGTAGGTCATGTGACAATCTCTACTATTTAAATCTCATATCCTGGATTACTGAAACACAAAGCCACCCTTTATTGTTCCTCTATTTGGGATGTTGAAATGAAAACTGTTCAGGGTAAGAAGCAGATCTCTCTATTAACATGTTCTCAAAACTGCATCATCAGATTCATCAGCGGTAGGAACTGAAGCAACTTTAAGCTCGGCGCATTTTGTTTTAGAGAATTAAACATTAAGAAAGGCCTCTGCACTCCTGGAAATGCAGAGCCTTTGCCAAGTTTATCAATACACAGAGGCAAAATTGCTGTCAACCTGACCTGGACAATCGCAAAGGGTTCATTATTCATGCTCATTCAATTTCTGGCCGTTTTGCTGAGACAAGGATGTTACTCAGTGCCAATTGAGATGGTGGTTTTGACATGGACACTTTCCCACTACAAACTGGACCACATCCACTAGCTTATTTCATGCACTGAACAGCTGTTGCAAGGGGAAAAAAACACTGATCCAAGCCAGTGTCCCAGAGGTAAAACAGCCTGTAAAGCGGAATGCTATTTAGATGTAATGTTTATAAAATTATGTTTCAATTTAAATGTTGGTTTGGGAATAGAGAAATACAAAGTCTCTGTTCAATCCTTTGTTTTCTAGCTTTGAAAATAGCAAAACTAATACTACTTTGGCCAAAAATAACCCACAACAACTAAACTTTACAAAGTAACTGCCTTCTCATGCAGTTTGGTATACAACCTTTTAAGCAAGGAGAGACTTTTCTGAATGTGTAACTACAGCACAAGGGAAAGGGGAAAAGGTTGCTAAGAGCATCCTTACTACGGTGAGTTTGAGCGGTACTCTTGAAACTGCTTTTACATTGAACTGTAACTTTTTAGTAGGGTATGCCATTGCTACTTGAACACATTCCCAACTATTTTTCATTGATTACATAATAAAGATATGTGACAGAATCTTGCAAACTTTTGCATTCTTTACTTTCCACCGTTATTCAAGTCAAGCGTCTTTATCGCTAAAGCTGTAGAATAAGCCTTATTTACTTTGGTTCATCTGTTTGCTCCCTAGGGAGAAAACTACAAATGCAATTAGAAATTAAAAAAAAAGAAAAAAAAAACTATTTTGCTCGCACTTTCTATGCATATTTAGACAACTTCTCAAGAATATAGCAGCCGGAAAATGGAAGAACGCACATTTCCTTCGAATTATTTATGTGATCCTACTCCTTGAACATAAACACTTTCTTCTTTACCCGTTTTTATTTATACAGTAGACCACCTGTTAAATTACACCAGCATCACAATACTTTCTTTCCAGGCGTCCAGGAACATCAGAGACACAAGAATACAACAATTCACAGCTTGCCTATTTACCTGGATTTCAGAAAAGTAAGTACACACGATGGCAGTGGAAAACACCCTCAACGAGTACTGTCATGCTTGCAAATGCCTACCCCGTTGTGCACAACCTTCTTACTGCTCTGGTTTTTGTACGCTTCGCTGGTCACTCAGACACAACTGCCATAGTAGCATCTGCTTTAAAATTATAGCTGAAGTTTTTCCCTTTTTGTGGGCTTTTAGGGATAAAGTACACCTGCGCAGCTGAGCTGCAGGAGTATTTATTTAGAAAGCATGTTAGGAAACTAGGACTTGCTGAAAGTAACTGGGACTTAGAAGCCCTGAAGTACTGTTCGAAAATGGGGTTGGGTCTCCTAGTTGGTTTCTGACCTCTGGGAAGCACAGCCTTTATCTATCTATGGTCACACATGGCTGTTAATTTCTGTACCACTTTGCAAGGGAAAGCCATGCAAGAATGCTTTAATTATCCATGCAGCATGTCGCATGCTTATATTAACAATGCCTTTACATCTGCAGCACAAAAATGGGAGGTGCACAGAGGTTCAGAAAAACTGTAGGTATTTATGTCACAGTATCAACCTAACAACAGCATGATTTTGGAAAATACAAATCACCACCTCCTCAAAAAAACACTCTGTTTCCTTTCTGGTGGCACCTGAACCTCATCTGAAAGGCTGCTGCCCCTTCTAAACTCGAAGACCCATGTATGACACAGTTTTAAATGGAAAGAGAAAAAACAACAACAACAACACAACACAAACCCAAACCCAACCCTAAAAGACATTCCCTCCTGCAGCCTCTGCCAGCTTGTTTATCTGCCTGTGCTTGGCAGAAAGTATCTGAAAAAATATGTGGCAAATAGCTATTGTGATCACGAACCAAAGCAAAATGAGTCCATCTGAGAGAGTGCAGGCTCAGAGGAGAGGGAACCAGCCATCTCCTGGCCTCCACCAATACCACTGAGTCTAGAGGCACAATTCAGGTGTGCTTCCAGTTCAGTTTTTCCTTTCCAACCTTCTTTTTTTTGGCTGTTCCTTAGCCTGTATGCTTGTTAGGACAGGAATTCATAGGTCTTTACAGTACCCTTCGACAGGGTGCAGAGGAAAAGGAGCCCACAGGCATGGTTTGGCTGTCAACATTCAAGTCAGCTCAGTGCCTCCAAGTGTTCCAGTTCCCGCTCTCCAAGGATAAGCTTCAGAAAATTAAAAGGAAAAAACTTCTGCTCTTGGCCATGACTGTACAGCAACTGCTGTAGCCCAAACCAAGCACGTAAGGATGTTTCTGCAAGTTGTCCGTTCTCAGATTCTCAAAGTGACAGATATTATTAAGCCAGGAGCTAAAGAGAAGCTAGAACAACCCAGGAGCAATAGATGCACAGGAACAGTCGAAATTCAGATGCTATTGGCAAGATTTTCTTTAAGTCTCATATAGTTACTTCCTTTCGAGCTGAATATTCATCTTCCACAAATATAAATATTCTCTTGCAATGCTATACTTGTTTAACATCCACCACTGTGTATTCTCCACCTATAACAATGAGACGGTGCAGTAAACAGCCCTGCTGCAGGAGAGAGGTTCAGTTTTAATACACGCAAATGAATTAAATTAGACGTAAGCAGGTTATGAAACAGTGAGAGAGCTGCCAAGAATCAAAGAAGAGATCGAATTTAACCATTATTAAAATGACAAAACTTGGGATCACCAACTGTAAACAATTTTCATCACCTAATTAAACAGCCCATTAGTGTTTTCAAAAGAGATGGTTGGCGGTGGCCACTCAGAAAAACACTGTTGACTTTGCAATGGTTTGTGCTCCAAGTTAATGGAGTTGATTTCCAGCACGCATTTCCCCTGTGCAATTCATCACAACCGCACCAAACCCTTTGTGCAATCCCAACACGAGCACGTATCGCCCGCCACGTGGGTCTGAAGCCTGCTGCTGTGTGGCACGAACACCTCGGGCACGCACTGCGCCGAAATCAAGGCGCTGCTCTTAACCTGAGCAGCCTTGCTGGATTAGGAGGATTACCTGCGTGTGCCGAGCTGTAGGCAGCACAGAAACATGGGCTGGGGTAGGGGCTGGGGCTGAGCAAGGGAAGAAACAAGGAGCCACCACTATGCACTGTATTGTATTTACATTCTTACATTGAGGTAAGCCATATACCTGTAAACGACACAGCAGAACCTAAACCATGTGCTTTAAAGATTCACTGCTGATGAAAAATGAAAAACTCTAGAGAAAAGTTCATTTTCATAAAGATTTTGATGTACGCCGAGTCCCCACAGTCGGGGCGTTTTGCATTTGGGAAGAACAATCCCATCCAAAGTTTCTCAGAGGTCTCCAACCACGTGGGCTTCACCAAGGCTCCCCAAACCTGTGTGCAATGCCTGTCACCCGCTGCAGCACCTTGCCAAATGCTTCAGAGAGAACCACGGCAGAAAAATCGAACACTGTGACTCCCTTCTGCACCAGCACCTGCGCCAGAAAGGCTGAGCTGAGCAAGCCCTGCCTGCAGCTTGAGCAAGACATCGCAACGGCTTTGCAGCTATCCAGAGAAAACGAGAAATTAAAGAGGGTGAGGATTTGTTGAGCTGTTCTAAATTATTGGGAGTCATTGTTTAGAACAGGCTCCTTTCTGTCTTTATCTCTCTTAAATAGAACTGTATCTGAAAATATATTTGTTTATGCAGATTGGACATCCTTCTCCTGTTTGAATTAGCACTATAAGTACATTCTGTATCAGTGCAGACATACTCGATGTATTTAATGTCAACATTGCTAGCAACGATGGAGATTGGAAATATTGCTCTGCTTGTTGGCCATGGAATAAATTTGCCAGACAGAATCAGTGTAGCTCTAGAGTTTAAATTAATGCAAGCAACACTGTTATCAGTAGTCTTTAGCCTGCCACTCTTAGCTTCTAACAGAAACATTTAGGAATAGGAAGCATTACATCTGGCTACAGCTGCATATTACATGGTCCATTGAGACTTAGATGCTGATGGCTGAACTGAATAACAAACAGCTGGGTATAAATGCAAAGATCAGGGAATCATAAGAAAACGCTTGTATAGTATCTTTGAAGCCTCAAACACAATGATACTGTATTAGTGCTATTAGCATTACAGAATAAAATAGCCTGAGGATTGGAGTTCAACTCCTCAGCGTGGGGAAGCAGTCACTTTAAGGCAGGTACCAGCAGATTCTTTTCTGACTGCTGTAGTATTTAGATTCACACCATGTATTATATTAAAAAGTTGGTTGTGAAACTAACAGGAATCTTCACGTCTGCAGTACCGGGTAAAAGTCAGCCTGCCCCGGGAGTTACGGGACATGATTCCTCTCCATCTTTGGGAAAGTGTTGGTGAAAATCTTCGAAAATTAACAAAGGTGATATTTTCAGTGCCATCAAAAATGTAGTGGCAAAGATCTGAAATGAGACACATTTCATTCAGTACAGGGACAAGCCAAAACAGTATTTCACTCCCCCATAGGGCTAAAGGCAGCCGAGAAGGGAAACCAAACCCAGAGCACTGGTGGGGGCACAGTGACAGGTCTTCCCTCCCATCCTCCTAGTGCCCAAAGAAACACAAGCTGCCCTTGGTATTCAGCAGCTTCCACTGAATGAGAAACGTGTTTAAAGAAGAACAAATGTGTGTTATTCGATTAAATCTACGCTACAGATTGCATGTTGCCAGGACTGACACTAGACACGACTATCTGACCTACGGAGCAACAGTACAGAGAGCGTCGCAAGACCTCTCTACGGCAACTGAAGAACAAAGACAAAGAATCCAAGTGTGGCAGAAGAGAAGGCCTAAAATTGCTACTAATTGGCATAAGGAAAGAAAAATGGCTTGTAGTTCCTTTTATATGAAAAAAACTGTTTGTTCAGTAAGTGAATGTGAGTCGTTTGGGACCTGTAAAATGTAGAAACCCATTTTCCTGCCGGGTTTGAACTCTACAAACCTACCTAACTGAGCATCCTACAATCCAAAGGGCACTTTGTTAAATCTCGTCCACCTATATCAGCTCTAGGAGAGAGAGTGATACCTAGGGAAGGAGATCAGCACGCAAGCTGAATGAATATGGGATATGATAAGAAAATTCAAGAACAGCTCTCCTGTAGCCCATTCAATACAGCACATCTCTCTCTCTGTTGAAGGTCTTCAACTCTACTGAATGTTCCTGTCTCAGGAAGACAGCCACCCACATTTCTGAAGTAGTTCAAAGACCAAAGAAATCTCCCTCTAAGACTTCCTGAAGACTTGAGGAGACAAAATTGTGATTCATCAGACAAGAAAGACTGAACAGTTTTGAGACTGCTTTCTGGATTCCAACAGGGAAAGTAATCTTCAGTAGGATGGTGGAGACTCTCTGCTGAGCAAGTGTAACACTGGGTGGTGTAGCAAGCAGAGAAAGAAATACTTTTCTAGCCTGCCAGAGGTAACAAACGAGGAAGGAAAAAAAGGAAGAAAAAAAGGATTCTTGAAAACGAAGAATAGTTTTATAGTTACTTTCTAGTTTTTGAGCCTCAGGTGTTGATGAAAAGGTATGAGGTGACACGGCACAGAAGCACACCATGCACAAGTGGGCAGAAACATAGAACCTTGAACCTCCACAGAAAATGATCATAAAATAATATCAAAGGTGGATTACTTTCACTAGTTAGCACACCATCACCCTTTCATCTACCCAGGTCTCGATACTATTATATAAAAAGATACTTCCGTCACGATGCCAAGACCAAAGTGGGTTTAACTTCAACAAAGAAAGTTCCTTCAATTTCTCTACTGGAAACAGCCTCTGCCAATGTTGAAGATAGCTCTGAGAATTCAGGAGCATTAAGGAGGGTAATGTACTTGAGCTTTGTTCTAATTACTTTTCTTAATAAGTTTTGCTGGACCACTAAGAATAGAAGCTGTCCTGGGAACTCCAGCACTCAATCACTGTGGTGTTCCTGGGCAGAGCTTGCTGCAATCAGGCAGCAGAACTTGGAGGCAGAATTATCACCTTGGGCAGCAAGTGCCCAAAGCACGTGGATCTAAATGCCCTTATTGTCACCTGGCTGTGATGTGAAATTGCCTAGAGCCCCTTCCACAGAAGGGTAGATGGCCATAAACAGGTGTGTATTGAGACTGGTATTATTTTGTTCAAATGATTTTTAAAATAGCTTAAAAAAAAAAAAAAGAAAAGGGAACCTAAAAAGGCTATGCAGAACATCCAAATTATCACTTTCCTTAGGATAATAAAAACCAGCCACAACCAAAGGATAGCAGTGGGAACACACTAATTTCAGTCCAGACTGTTTGTGCTACTGGCAATAAATTCATCGATCTACATGCATGCACTCATTACTTGCTCATGGATGTATAGGCATTAAGGATTGTCCCTTACTTATTTATTAGCATTCATGTGATCATTAAACATCTCTACCCGCACTCGTCAATGCGGTAAATCACAGAGCCCATAACTGTATGTGACTTTCTAGTCAAAAGCAGCCTGTGGTCATCTCCTCCGAGACAAATCCCACTTTCAGAGAGGATTCAAATGCCCAGTTTGTTGGGGGGGGGACATGACCCAAAACCACTCAAACTAAAACTCATTAGAGGAAAAAGAATGTGTGGGTGTTATTAACAGGCAACTGATATACGATGCTTCTATGAATTGCTGCTCCAAAAAGCATATTCAGGATTTTGTCCTAAAAGTTTTTGTTCAAGCTTCCAGTGCCTGCTTTACATAATTAGGAAATCAAGGCTATCTATCTCCTCTCCACCAGGTTATAACTCCTGTTTCTTCAGCTATTGAAATGCAAAATGGTAACATTTTGATATGGGGAAGAGGTACATTAGTTTACTTGCGCAAAGATTAAGTTGCAACGCTAGAAATCCTGTGTGCGCAGGAGAAAAACATGAAAAACTGCCTTTTCAGTGCCATTTTTCTCCTCCTGAAAACTCTAGCTGTTCCACAGCATGGTGTGGTAGGAAGTTACAACACCTATGATATGACTTATTTAATAAACCTCACCACCAACCATGAATAAAGTTTCAAATCCATGAAAATAGTATTATAAACAAGCAATTAACAGACTCTGACTTTATTTATATTTATCTCAATTACAAATTTTAATTTGACTAGTTTCAACTGCACGCTACTGGAAGTAACAGCACTAGCTTGAACATGGAAAGGTCAGAATTTTTAGTGAAGAAAAGCTCTAACACAGGCTAACAGTGCTGGTTTCCTGTATTTGAAGGCTACAGTACTGGGCCATATAGTTTGATTTTTATAAGCCTTATAATGAGGGTGGAGAGGATATACATTCCATTCTTCAGCTGCATTTTTGTTCCACAAAGACTGCAATTTTCAGTCTCTTGAAAATGTAATTATAGATAATGTTTGCATCAGTGGCAAGAACACAATGAGCACATGGGGCATGAAAACTCCACTCAAATCACATCCTCTTAGGTTACGAAGCTTGTCTTCTGCCAAGAGTAGAGGCATTTCAACAAGCTAATGTTCAGTATGAAAAGGATTGTTTTATACTAGCCCATACATACACTCTGCTTTTACTTTTTTTCCATTATTCTACTCTTTGTATAGGGCATCTACATAAACCGGAACAAAGATTAATTGGAGTTTCTCTGAAAATCTGCTGTCTATAAAAAATTTAAAATCTTTAACTAAGAACATAGAGGTATATCAGCACACCTTGTTCCAATGATCATGGCATTTTGCAGTTGCAAAACTGAATCAAGTTCAAATCAAAAAGATAGCAAGTGAAAAGATAGCAATGTTGCAAGAGGGGAGGTCGCTTTGAGATAAACTAACCAGGTTTGGGTTAGAAGTGGGATTGAAGACTGCTTCATAGCCAACACAACCAGCTCTTTTGATGGATTTCAGAAAGAAAAATCAAGCAAATTACTTTGTGATAAACTACAGATATCTGATATGAAAAAAAAAAATCCTGATAAGAAGAGTTCTGCATCATGCAAGTTAACTGCATCCCAAAGTAACACTGACTTGTTCTTCTACATTCAGAGTAACTACTCTTCTGCCTCGGTAGTAAATCGGAATAAGCCTGAGGCATAAGTGATCTTGATGCCGCTTTGGTGCTACTTTCAACATATTCATCCCTTAGAGCGCATTGAGCTCCTTGACTAAGACAATTAACCTGCTTTCTAAAGAAAACAAGAGCTTTACACACACACAGAAGATGCAAATTTGCACATCAAAACAAAGAACCCACGCAGTATCCCAAAATCTCAGAGGCACGAGGCAGGAGGGGGCAGGCAGACGCCGAGCTCGATGCTGCAAAGGATTCCTCAGCCAGCGTAGGAACAACGGAGGGTGGTCAGCAAGCAGAGAACCTCAGCTGAGAGCCCACACTTCCCCTGCAAGTCTTTTAACGCCATTAAACTTATTGACATAGTAGATCGAGATGACTTTTAAACTTTTAATTGAAAAAAAAAAAAGCATGTGTGGGGGATGAATGCCTTAAAAACCGCAAGGCCAACCAGGAGAACCCCAAATTATATAACTGTCAACCCTAACTTTCTCTCCATTTCATAAAGGGTTGTGATTCTTAGCAGCAGGAGCCAGCACTTGCACTAACTGGGAGTCCTAGCATGCAGCTACCAAAATGTTTGTCTTCCAGAAAGCCCGGGGAGAAGCATACACTTGCGTTTCGTAAGCAAGGAGGAGAATCAAACTTCAGCTCTTGTCACACTGAATATGCCCAATCAACATGAATTCTTTGTCTTTATTCGTACATGGTGCATTTGGATCACAGACACAGAGCGCTTGAAAATCAAAGGGAGCCTACCCATCGACTCCAGCAAGCCTTGGCTTCGGTCCTTAATTTATGCCTAAGAACCAGTCTTTCTGGAATCACACTCTCTGACCTGATTCCACTCATGCTAGCTGAGTTTTACCACCAGTTTCACTGCAAACAGAGTCAAGATCTTAAAGAAAGGGCCATGATCTACTAAAGCCTCTATATAACCTCCTGATGCATCATCTGACTTCCAGCTGCATGCATTCATTGCACAGAATACCATTCCCTCTAGTGATAAAGGTTTCACAAACACCTCACCATTGAAGCAACTAATAACACAGAAGTCTGTCACGGCTATAATTTGGGAGAATTCCTTAAAACGTGATTACACTGAAGTCCTACTGAGTTTAACCAGGTCTTCTTTCAACGCTCCGAATTGCTGGCTGAAACTCTCAGCTTATCATGTGGAATTAACAGATGCCCTTGAGAAAGGCACGTTACGTAGATCCAGCGATTTGCATTGAGTAAGTAGGGCAACTTGTGGTTGTGAGAAAAAACACATGATGATACAGGGGTTGGTTGACAACAGTTGCGTGAGACTGCTTTAAAAAAAAATGTGCTGTGAGAGCCTGCTAACAAAAGACCCACTATAAAAATGCAAGAAAACATACTTTGTCTAATGAAAATGTTGCTTTGACATCATATATGTCCATACTCCCAGAAGACCTGGAAAATCATAGTTAGGGGTGATAATTCCAGCATGTTGGGTCAGGGAGCGCTACCCAAAAAGGACGGCCATACTTCCAGGGAGTTTCAAGACACAAGCCACTAGCTGGAAACTAAGAACATAAAATTATTAAGCAGTTCTGTTATAAATTATAAGTGGTTCTCCAAGTTCAATAGGTTCGTCCTACCCCTTTTATCAAAGAAGGAAAATAAAGTACCTGCTTTGCAGATTTTTATAGGAACTTATTCCACCAGAGCAGCTGGGGAAGAAGCACAGAGGTGTTTGTTTGAATATTTAATGGGTGGTGATAACAGGGTGACCCACTGGTCACAGCAACCTTTCAGTGGTGGCTATGTGGAGATAGCAGAGCAGGGTGGTTCTTACCTTGCAAGGCAGAAAAAGGGGAAGGAAGGCTTCATGCAGGCATGCAACGTGAAGCAGAGGATGCTGAAGGCTCCCAGCATTTTAAGCAGATACCAGCAGGGCAAATTGCAAGTGTCAAGGACAGAAAAAAATATGACGAGGTGGTAAGAGGCTGCAAAAGAGTTTTAGCTATGTTGATGGATTTTTTCAAGTGCTAGATGCTAAGCTTTTTCACTGATTAAAAAAAAAAAAAAGTTTTTCAGTTAGATCTATGAGGTTTTTTCATTATTTACAGCATATTATAGGATTGGATAAAAGGGCTTTGTTTGCTGGTTCTTGGCGATGTGATTATTTGCTGTTAAATATTTACAGATTTTTTTGCCCAAAGAGTTTTGGGGAAGGATAGGGGAGTTGATTTATTTCCTTCTAAGTTTCCATGAAGCCTTCCAGGTTCACATTCAAAAATTATCAGCAGCAATTTTGCATTTTCTGGGATTTGAGGCTTTGCTGGGCTTAAAAATAAAATCTCTATTCCTGTTAAGACAAATGATGCTCCACTTTCTAAAAATAACATTAATTTTAAATAATGATTTTCTCTGCTAAGTTACCCTGAGTTTGTTTGCATCTTTTACGAAAATCTGCCTAAAAACATATCTTTCTCTCCTCATTTGCTGCCTGGGGGCCTGGCATCTCTCAGCTCCAAATTCACTCTGTACCTATGCCTTCAAATCCGACAGGAAAATCAGAGACCTGACAGACCGCAGTCAGCTGCAGTCCCCTCCGTTTCCTTTCCCACTCGCATAGAAACCAACAGCCTGGGGATGCTGAGAGACCTTCAAATCCTTCGAAGGCCAGTGAAGGAAAAAAGTCTAAGTATCCCCTGATGTGGAGGTGAGGACGGAGGGAGCAAAGAGGCACAGAAACAGCCAAAAAGTCTCCAGCTCCTGCAGAGCTTCCAGGTACCAATACGGGCATCTTTGCAAGCTGAAAATTGTTCCTTTCTGAATCCCTGCGTGTATCTCTCACTACGAGTAGCCTGCTGTTCCTGAACAAAGATGCACAGGCAACAGTGATGCTAAAGGACCTCTTCCCAAATCCAATAAACTGTACGCACAAGGGAAAAAGAACTGACCTAAAAGAGCCTGGACTGACACTTTGAAAACACAGACAGCAGTCAGTGCTTCTGAACGCTGCTCAGGCCAAACTAAGCCAGATTTCTGGCTGGAAAACAGTCCTCAGTCCTCTATGAATTACTGCATGTTTGCTCCAAAGGAAGGGTTTGCAGAACGAGTTGAAGAGTTGCTTCTGCCTCACGTCACTGTGATACCCAAGAACCCTAAGTCAATGTCTATATGTCTGTCGTTAACAGCCATTGCAGAGAAAGGCTCAGAAACACACAGAATCTGCCCCAACAACTTTATGCTCTCCAACAGTAGAGCAAGGCATGTAAAGCTTCATTCAACTCCAGTAAAACACTGCAGGAACAGCACAGACATGAGCATGGTAAGGAGAAGATATTAAAAGGCCGAGGACTTATTCTCCCCTGCCTTGACTTGATGATAAATAAATGCGGTCTAGCATGTGAGATACTAAGCTACACTTAAGCAGTAATGAAATCAGGCAAAGACAATTGTTTTAAAAGTCAGTAATACACTGTTGGGCTTCCTTCTACTATATCTGAGCCTAGCTACGAAGCTGCTGCATTTAGTGTTCTTTTTTTTTTTTTTTCCTCCACAGGCAGCGAACCAACTTAAAAGGAAAAGTTGTATTCTGTCTTCTGCAGCCAAATGATAGAGATGTATGTCAGTGAAAACTGGGAGCCCCTGAGGCACCGATATGAATCCTCCTCTCTGGCAAAGGGGAAAAGGCTCGTCAAGAACAAAAGAAACCCCCCACACCCGACCTGAGAGGTGTGAGCATCCCTCAAATGAATTAAAACTGACTACCTTCCAACATGATAGCAACTCACTGGGCTAGCAAGGTAGGACGGTATCTAAAAAAGTTGGTTGCCTCTTGTTTCTGCGTTGAAGCTCAGTCTGACGTGAGCAACGGGAAAAAGACTGCAAAAAAACAAACACATTTATACTATCACAATTCATAGTTCAGAGCTGGCCAGGCTGGCACTGGAAGCAAAGCAGAACATTTTGCATTCCTCACTTAAGCCAAGCTCCTGTAAAGCCATTGGAAGTTTGGCTTGAACACGGACTGCAGGCTATAGTCTGTAATAAAATATCAGATAATGTTGCTTTCCATGTCCAGAGACGTTGTTCTCTTTCTAAGAACTGCTTCACTTGTCCATGTATGTTTCCACGTCCTGCAAAATTAAGACTAATTGTATTTCTTCTTCTTCCCCCTGGTTGCCTCCCACTCAATACACATCTCCAGAAAGAGCTGGCAACTCTAAACCTGCCAGGGAACGCACAGCCAGTGCTCACGTGGCAATCCTAAAACTGCCCTGCTTGAAGGAAGAAGTTGCATTACACGTGTCAGTTTAGGACAAGGGGAACGATATTTGCATTATTCCCCCTGGAGAGATCATCTAGATTTGCGGCTATCCCTTAATTAGGCATTTAGGTTTTGCAGTAAAAATCTTTGAAATAGGCTCCAATCAGGACACTGTCAAGAATCAGTTTTAAAGACTAAATTATCCAAAAGAACTATGGATTTTCACAACAAAACTCAAAGTAATAGTCACTAAAATCTCCTGAACTTTCTCTTTTTTTCTTTTTTTTTTTTTTTTTGGACAGCAGAAGATAAAAGTAGTTTGGATAAGATAGCTAAAGTATGAAAAAAAAGGTTTCCAAGCAAGATTTTGGAAGAGTAAGTTTAAACTGAATTTTAAGAAATTAAAAGTTCATTTACTGGTTAATGAAATTATCAGTTTTTCTGTGTGTTCATACAGAAACTGCAGAAAAAATGATATTTTTTTCCCCTGAAAGATGTGATGAGGCAATCAAGTTTACTAAAAAGCATGGAGAAATCACATAAACACGCAGCCATCAACTTGGAATTGCTTTGTATGAATAACAGTTACCAAACAGCCTTTTCTTTAAGACATAGCCACCGGGCATGCAGCATGTTTGACAACGTTTCAGACTCCTAGTGCTTGTTCTACAATCCATCTCTGGTAAAATATTAAAAAAAATAAATAAAAATAAAAGCATTTATTGATAAAGGGCATAGCCAGATGTCTCTCTCGCTGACAATGAATTGCAGACAAAAGCTGAGAGATCCAGGCAACTGAATGAGCCAGAAAAAAAATAAATTAAAGAGAAGAACAGAATAGATTACTTGATTTTGTAGATTTTCAAATACAGTTATCCTCTGCCATAAGTTAATAACTTTCAATTACCTGGGCCTGTTTCAGGCAAATGAAGTGCACTTATCGTACGCCAGGCCACCCAGTACCACTGGACCGAGTGTCAGCGAGGTCTCCAGTCAATGGCACAACAAGTGGTGGGTCAAGCAAGCTGCAGACTTTAGATTTTATTTTTCATTTTTTGCATCTCTGAGCGAGTCAGTGGTGCAAAGCCACGGAGAAGCAAGAAATGGGAAAAGCGAGTGTGTATCAAACAAGGCGACAGCGTCACGCCTCTGGATTAAGAGGATGAAGGATCTTCATTATTTTTCAGGGTTATGAAACAAAAGATAGCTCTTGTCAGCTGTGACTTGCGATCAGTCTGGAACTGCTTCAAAGGACATCGATGTGGTAACAGAGCACAATAAAAGCCTGCTATAGCACAGGGCAGAAAGGCTCATGGTGTTGCTTCGGCAGGAACAGCTCCTCCTCCTGCCGGGGAGGTAACCAGCTACACACATGGGCTAGAGGGGTAGGTCTAACCCATACATCCACCCCAGTGTCTACAGGCCATTACATTTGGATGGCAAGAAACTGCAAAAGCTGTAGATTAGTGTTGCACTGAACTACCAGCACTGCTGGGAGATGGTCAGAGTTAGGCCTTCCCCCCAGAACTGTATTTGCTTTAGCGTGACAGCCTACGCTGAAAAAGGAAAAAAATAAGTCATCTGATTTTTTTTATTTAATACATTTTCACAAAAGATCAGTCGGCGCATTTCTGAAACAACTGTGACTGTAAACTTTAAAACCCCAGAGTAAGATCCGCAGAACAATTCGAGAAACGAACAGGGACACGAAAACAATAAAACTAAACACTCAGGCCACTGTTCCTCTTCGGGCGAAGCGAAGTGGCTCAACTTGTGCAGCACGACGGGGGTGGGGAAGAAAGGAGGTGAATTCCCCGCATACCTCTTCACAGATGGAGCATCCCCGGTGGCAGCGTGGAGAAGGATGAGCTGGGAACAGCTGGACCCGACGACTGCCTCCTCCCAGGGTGAGGAATCCTGCAGGGCTGGGGTGTGTCTCTGGATGGTCCTGAGCCACAATCCCTTCCCCTGGGGTGGGACAAGGTGCTGCCCCTTCTAGCAAGCAATGGGCGAGGTCACAACACAACGCCCAGGAGGCCAGGGTCCCTCACACCCATCTTGCACCAAGGCTTTTGAAGCATCGCCTTTGAACTTGGCTTCAAGCGCTGGCACCGCTTTATAGGCGAGGGGAGCCAAACGAGAGAAGCTGTCCCATAGCAGGGGCCAGACCCGAGATACTCAATCTTCTTCATCTGAGTTATACGACATGAGAAAATAGAGCTGTTCTCTTCAATTGCTTTTTTTTTTTTTTAATTTGTGTAAATCCAAAGGAAAAAAAAAATCACCAAACAGGCGCTATTGGTACAGTAGGCAACTCCTTTGTGAATTGGCTCATTTAGGCATTCATTTAAATACAGTAATTAAGATTTAACACAAAACAGAAGCTGCTTTCAGATGTCATTTTGAAGGCCAGATGATCTTCTCTTTATTAATATTATAATTTTAAACTATTGTCAGCTGATTTTTCAAGGATCAAGCTGTGAGCAAAGAGAATACACTGCTGAAGTGTGTCCTATTTATGTAATACAATCTCAATGAAAATGAGGAATTGATTATAAATCTGTGATACAGAGGATGGATAAACTGCACAACTAAATCTCAAGGTGCTTTATCTGGACGAGAAGAGAGAATTTATCGCTTCAGCATCTGCCATTCACCTATAATATTTAACGCCATATGGAAGAACACAACACCGTTTAAGGCAACATATTTCTGAAAACCTTTATGAGAAAGCCAGCAGCTTACTGCAAATGAAAAATGAAATCCTGGAGGGAACACAAGTGCTTCTATTCCTTTACATAGGAATGCAGAATGCAGGAATGCGGGCGAAAGCAATTAAAGTATGATGATTCTAAAGGGGAATAATTATTTCACAATTACTTGAGAACATTACATTTATTGCTCTAATTAGTTTTTATTTTCCAAATAGGCATTCTAGTTCTTGCATTTTTCTTGCACCTACGAAGGCTTTTTTCCTGTTTTCCCACCTCTTCGCTAAGGAAAGCTCAGCCTCACTCTATCTGTGCGTTTTGTATATTGTGACTTTAGCCTCTGGTTAACCTCGCCCTGCCACCAGTTTGTTTTAATCAAGGGGAGCCATGTCAGAAGATGCAATATGCTTTGCAATTATACGAACACACAAGAAACAATCCACTATAGGAAACACAGTTTGTAGAAATGAAAAGAAAAAAAAATAATCACCTCCCTGCTTTAGAAGGAAGGCTTTTTTTATGCTAAAGTTATAAGACAATGACTTTTCTCTAGAGGGCTGTGTCTTGCAAGATGTACTCCTTATGTTCCAGGAGTTTTTAAAAACTACAAAAATTTTGTACACCTTTCCCCTATATTAGTTGGGTGAAATATTTTTATATTAATCTATGAATTAATTATGAACTCTGAATAGTCCAAATGCTCATAAGATATCAAACATCCTAAAATGCCAATGAAATATTTAGACTTGTCAAAGTTTTTAAAGCAATCATAACTGATGATTAATTTGGATGATGAATACGTGTGGGGGAGGCTTAAAAAACCTGTGAGATCACATCATAGGAAGTGGAAGATATATTTAAATATTAATGTGCTAAGAGTTATTGTGGGTTAAATACTCAGTGCGACTCTAGTCAGCTACCAGGAAAGATGATGGGGAGAAGGACCCCTGAAAACATAACTGTTTAGTTGACAGCTGAAGATCTGTTTTCCCTCCTGAAGCTCTTTGTCAACAGTCGAGAAATTTCCTCTCCTTCGGCTTTGCTTTTTCTCAATAGTGACCCCAGGAATCTCTGTCCGCTAAGTGAACTAACAAGTCATAATACTTAACATAAAGCTACTGCTAAATCAAAGTTAGAATAAAACGCCAGTACAAGGGTGAGGCTATGGGCTCAGAAAACAGCTGATAGCTAGATACCCATTTTCACTTAGCAAATCAGGGTTTGACATTCTACATACAAAGAAACAGATAGCTGATAAATTATTTTTGACAGTATGTTGAGTTTTCCCTGCAGTGAAGTTTAAAAAAAAAAAAAAGTTAATTTTATTACCTCCACTTCATGCTGTAAAGGCTCTATTTTGCAGGGTTAGTGGGGGAAAGGAAAGGTTTGTTTGTTTGTTTCAAGTGCAAGAATGACCCGTTAACGATGACATCCCTTCTTTATTAAACAATGCATACAAAGAGCACTGAAGATTGATTTTCGCTGCCTTTTTAATCAGCATATTGCACATATATCTGATTTTGACTCATCTTGGAGAAAAGAGAGAGGAATTCAAAGACCAAGGACTTTTTATGCATAATTACCACAGAACCCAAGCAGTTGTATGCGGACTGCTTTAAGCCCTCTGACAAACGTACCACAGAATTTATTGACATTATGCCCATATAGGAACTATTAAAGTGAAATTTGAGTTTGTCTTGGTAGGAAAAAACACTGCTTCTCCTTAACATTAAAGATAATCCCAGGCACTGGAATGTGCATCACAAAACCGAAAGCCTTTGGTGGTATTGCAGAAATCAATGCAGGGGGTTACTATGGTGAGTGTTTAATCCTCAAAGCGACCACTTTACAACCATCCCCTTGGCATGTACAGGTAACTCGGTAAAATTACTAAGCAAATTACGATGAGCTCGCGTTTTGTAACTGTCCTTAGGAATCGTTAACCCTCTCCTGCCCTGCCCAAATACACACACATACACTTCCACTTCCATCTTTTCTTCATATGTGGTTCTTGCACACCAATAACACACGCAAGCTATGAATAACATTAAGCAATTTCTGATCTTTCAACCAGAGCACTAACCAAGCGGTCTCTTTGCAAGCATTTGTGACGGTTTGAGCATCCAGCTTGCCACCTGCCCTCAAGAGCGAAAGTTTACATTTCATATCCTAGAGTGTCTATTTTCCAATGCCATTCCAGAAATAATTTTTATTAGTAAAATTGCCATTCGGTTACTAATCGGTTATAGTAACACCAAGCGTATAGTTTACTTACACTGAATAACCATGCTCAAAGTACCTGATGGTCTGTTTTACTTATATTCATCTAGACAGCAGCAGCAAAGCAAGGAAGGCAGCAGCATTTGAGAGCAATTAGCTGTCTACCAGAGCTGAGAGTATTTTAACTTTGACAATTATCAAGCTAGCAGTTAACTTTCAAAATAGGTAGGAAAACTGAGATTTCTCATTCCCTGTTGCTTGTTCAAAGAATGGACGATATTGAAAATAACTCCCTTTACAAACAACTTTGGAATGTACAAACAATGGGAAACGTGATACTGCATGGTACCAATTTCCTAAAACATCTGATACGCCACTGGCATTAAAAAAAAAAAAAAAAAAAAATCTAGTTCCGCAAATATTCACTGTAAAACAGAAGAGGAGATTTCTACATGCATCTTGCTAATTGCCTCACTCTAAAATAGGAAATTCCTTTCTGCTAAAGGCTGAACCACACTATACTGTGTGGCTGGACCAGATGGCGAGGTTAAAAGTTTTGTGCATCATCATAACTTGGAGCATGCTCTCGGATGCACTCTCACACCGCAGAGCGCTGCTGGTGTCTGGCTGCACGTCTGGGGTGGGCCAGCGAAAGGGTACGGTGCGGACGTGCCCCTGACCCCTTATGCGTAATCAAACTGCATTCTCTTCAGCACTGATTAGTCCAGAGAGCTGGGGACCGGCAAATAAATGCACGTTGCCACTTGGCTAGAGGGACGAAATCATGTTTTAAACAGTGAATTACACAGTTTTAGAAAGGTGGCGAGGAACGCTTCCACTGAGAGCATTTAGTTTTAAGATTTTTTAGGGATGGATGCGCTGCTGGTTAATAGCAATTTAGCCTTGATATTAATTTGTATGCATGACACATGATCCCTTGAAATCATACATCTTCACAATTACTTAGATCAGCAGCAAAGCAAAGCTTTGTTAATGCAAGGAAGCAGCATTTCCAGAACATCACAACACGACCACTGAAGACGCAGGAGGTAAAGTTTTTTTTTTCCTTCAAGAAATTACAAAGTCCCCCCCCGGCAAAAAAAAAAAAAAAAAAAAAGAGAAACCAGCATCAAATCCTACAAGGATGTGCATGTGGAAGCAATACCCCCTAGTTTCATCATTCCACTCCGGTATTTAGAGATCCGCTTAAGAAGCTGACATATATCTGGAGTAATTTTTGTTTCTTTGGACACACATTAAGACCTGTGCCTGATGAACACTGACTGCATTTCAAGCTGTGTTAAAATGTATTATGGATGCCTCGCAAAGAAGAGGAGCGCAGAGACAGCATGCAGGAGCAAGAGTTTGACATGGTACTCCCCCCTCGAGGGGCAAGTTGGAGATAAAGTTATGTAAGCCTAAGTGACAACAGGGCATCATCAGATGCAGTTAATAATGCCTCTGAGCTTGGAGATGTTTGTTAGCAGTATCTTTTCTGACTGCCTGGAAGGACAGCAGGTAGAAAAGTCTAATCAGAGCCGAGAAGATGAAGGCAAGGGAAAGCTTGGCTGTGGCACGTCCCTACAGAGGGCTGCAAACCAAGCGATCTGAACGTTCAGCAGCAACTTTGCACCCCAGCATTCAAACCTACGTTATTTTTAAGCAAAAGGGGGGGAGACGCAGCACCTTTTCCAACTAAACCTAATTGACCGGTGCCAATAAAAAGCGCAGATCTTATGGGAGGGGGGAAACCAGCAGAGAACTCATTGAAATCCTGGGGTCACTAAACAGAGACAACGGGCAGCATCTACACAAACGCTCCGCTGTCCTCCAAGGACTGCAAAAAAAATTTAAGACATCCACAGTAAGTGGGTTCTCCCCCTGCCTCTTCTCCCTCTCTGCCACGCTTCCTAAACCTCAGCTGCCTGAACAACCGGCCGCTGCTGAACGCCTCTGCTCAGAGCGCTGCTGGAGCTGAGGGAAGCATCCCACCTGAGCAGAAAGTTTGCTGCCAGTCAGGGAGGTAATAAAAAAAAAAAGTCAGAACCGTCTCAGATCGGGGCTCGCAGGTGACGGTCTCCGCTGCACGCAGGGTTTTATTTACACTCGCAACTTAGGCACTGCCTCGGCCGGAACGGCTCCAGCGCCAGAGCCTCCTCGCTTCCTTCTCACGCAACCCAAACCACATTTGTCATCCCGACGAAAGAAGCAAAGGCAACAAAATAAAAGACAGCCCGGGCACTGTTAAAACGCAGCGCAGCAGCGCTCAGCCTTCGTACGTTTCAGCCAGCGAGCCTTTCCCCCCCCTCTCCCTAGCTTTTATTTTTCATACGAGGCTTAGGTTACCTGAAAACCCCTCTCAATTGGCAATGCCCAGGAGAATGATAACAGAAACTTTCAGATGGAGATTAACGGAGCAGAGGCAGGCCAGGGGGAATACTTTTATTTTTTTTTTATTTATTTATTTTCCGAAATTCCTGCGCTCGGCGCCTCCCGATAAATCTGATCAGCGGTCCAAGTGCACGTCAAGCAGCCGGCCTCATGTTAATTAACACTCTCCGCACCGGACGGGGGGGGGGGGGGGGGGTAGGTTTAAAAAAAAAAAAAAAAAAAAGGAAAAAAGCGCCCTGATTTCTGCCTGCCCTGACTTCCAGCTGACGCCGGTCCATCTCAACGTGGTCAAGAGGTTTTTATTCCGCCGGGGAGGGCAGGGCGCAGGGGGTCGCCGATCGCCTCTCCCACCCCCCACCCCGTTGCATCCGACACTTGGCCCCTCGGTCGCGACCTGCCCGCCCCTATCGCGACTCGTAACGCTGTCGGGATCCACGGGGGGGTGTGGGGGGGGTCGCAAAGAAACTGCGAGGGACTCGGGAGGGGATGCGGAGAGGGGGACGGAGCATTGAGGGGGGGGGGAGTCCCCGGCGGCGGCGGCAGCCCCCCGCCGCCACTTACATTCTGTCAGAGACCAGCAAGCGGCCGTCGACCATCATCTCCGGAAGGAAATCCAGCTTGAACGAAGAAGTCATGCTGGGCTCCGGGGCTCGCCGCGGCGGTCGTGGAGGGAAGGATGTGGCGGGGGCTCGCCGGATCCCACAACTGCGCCGGGCGGCGGAGAGGCAGGCACAGGTGCGGAGGCCTCCCCGCGGCAGCCGCCAGCCCCGGCAGTTGTCACATTTCTCTCCCCCTCTCTCGGTGCCTTTTTTTTTTTTTTTTTTTTTTTTTTTTTTTTTTCCGCCAATCCCCTCCGAAATCGACTGCTGAGGCAAGTGTCGGTGGAGCGCCAGGTGCTGAGCGGGGAGGCGGAGCCACCTCCCCGCCGCAGCTCCCCGGTTAACCCCCGAGGCCCCGGCGGGGCCCGCAGCCCCGGGGACAGGCCTAGCGGAGCCCCACCGCCCTGACCGGGGTCCCCGGGGGTCTCCTGGGGCTCCCCCTGTGCCCACGGGCAAAGTTTAGGAGGGGACGGTGGAGCAGGAGCTGCCCGGCGCCTCAGGGACGCTGCCCTCTTATCCCCCCCACCCCGGGTTTGAGGGGTTGCTGCCACAGCAAGCCTTGCCCTGGTGGAATTGGAGGTGCACACTGAGAGAAAGCCCTCTTCTTATTAAAGCCCTCTTCCTAAATTCCTAAATAAAACCCCCAAACCAACCCCGTGCGGTTGGTTTGTACGTACACCCTCGTCACCGTGGGCAGGTTTGGCGGGTGGAAGGCGCAGCCGCCTCGCCACGCTGAGGGCATGGGGAAGGTGTGAGGAGCTTTCTGTCCGAACCCCTACATTCAGACCTCGGCACCTATCAGACACCCAAACTGGCTGTACTGGCTCCTGAGAGATGGCGTAGTGACTATATCCCTGCCTGATCCAAAAAAAAAAAAAAAAAAAAGGGATTTAAATAGGTATCGGTGGAAAACCAGCACGTCTATAACCTGCCAAATGCCCGTTCCCAACCGTGCTGCGCTTGGGGTTGTCCGCAGTGAAGGCACAGGAGCGACAACACCAAGACGTACACAAAATTCCACACATACAAACAGCTGAGGCAGCCCCCCCACGCTACCGCCCCCTGAAAATCTGTATAAATTTTCCTCTGCATCTCCAAAACCTCCTTGCTTCAATAGAAAGCAGCTCCAGGCAAAAGAATATTAACATATTTGCAAAGATTACTGGATGATCTGAGCAGTCTAGACAGACAAAATGTTTATCTGCATTGTATTTGCTTCTCCTTCTGAATCTCTCTCCACATTTCATAATTCATTTGCTCCAGATAATCAATGCTCAAAAAAAGCAACAAACACTAATTAAACACTATGACACTTAAGCTTTTCAAATAGTATTCCGAAAAAAAAAATAACGCGACCAAGGCATAAATATGCTATAAATCAGAAGTTTTAAATTTTGACCAACATTGATTTGATAATAAAAATACAGGCTAGGCGAGTTTTCAGAGTCCAGTTTACTGCTCTGTTCAAGATACTTTTCCATTTTAAACAGTTAAAAGGAAGAAAAACCCCTCAGGCTGCTAAAATTTTTGCCTACTTTGCAAGTCTAAAGAAAGAGAAGGTTCACTTGGCCCTCAGTGTAATCCCCATAGGACAGCTGCAGTCCTGCACAGATATCTATAGTGTTATTTATCTGCTCCGTTCTATATGTTCACATACTGTCCTCATCACCACGGCACCTAAACATCTCTGTAGAGATGTACAAAGAAAAGCTATGACTCCCCTTTACTAAATTGATCGTGATTCTTCTCCGCCAGCCATCCGCCGCAGTGTAGGCCTACACAGAGGATAAAAAAAAAAAAAGTGCAAATTGGAAATAAAAGGAGAGACCAGCACAACTTTCTCCAGCTGGATTCAGCCACCTGGGTTTTGATCTGAGGCCTCCATGGTGGTTAATCCAGCCCAGAGCAGAGTTGGATTAACTTTCAATTTCGAAATCTTGCCACTGCAGAAGGGGCAGGTTTTAGCTCAGAAGAAATGCAGGCAGCTCACTGAGGATGAGGATATTCCCGCAAGCAAGAAGTCTCCACCCTCACTTCACCCCGCGTCGCTGGATCCATACCTCTCCATCATCATTTCCTTGGTACGCGCTAAATCTGAAGCACTTCAGTTTCACCAGCCACTTTTCAAGTCCCACTGCTCCTGACTGAAAAGTAAATTCACACTTTGCATAGGATGGAACCGACTGGGGGGCAGGGAGCATCACAAATAATTTTGCTAAAAATCCGAGTATGAGATTGTGAGATCTTTATAAATTTGCTCCATTTCACAAGGTGTAAGTGCTTAAAAATGCTTCATTAAAACGTATGTTCTTTTGAAATATTTATTTTCCTTTTAATTACATGTGAATTAGCTGGAAGAAGCTGTAGGGAAGCCCTCTTACTGACTTAAGCCTTCTCAGCAGTTTGTTAAATTCTAGCCTCAAATCCCTTGAGGGAATAGTGGATTCAAAGCAGCTTTTAATCATACTATAAGGAGGGTGAAGTAGTATGTAAGTAGGTCATAGAGAAAGCATTACAAGTGCATAGGTTATTGCTTTATTTAACAACTACAGTGTAACACACTTTTCAAAGCACATTTGCTTTTGCCATTTAAAAGTTAGAGGCAGGAACAGGGTCAAATGCAAAAAGGAACCCAGCCTATAAAAGATACTGAGATATGACTCGAGGAAAGTTTATAGGGAGAAACTGCATTCAAATAATATGGTTCTCAAACATAAATTATGTAGTGCCTACATATGAATTAACTCTTGAATGCAGAGGGCAAGCAGTGAAAAACAAAAACAAAAAAAAATTTGCATGTTTCGCACACTGTTACAGTCGTGGCTCTGTTATTTGTAATGGTAATGCCAGTTTCCTGACCGGCACAAAATAGCAACTTTTATTAAAAATGAAGGAACACTGCTGAGGTAAAAAATGAAAGCTTTGGTCCGTTACTACAGTACAGAGGGAAATGGGGAGGGGGAATAGCAAATGAAGCCGCATTAATTTTCACAGCATAAATCAGACAGTAGAGGTAAACAGGAACTTAGTGGAGCTGCATTATTGCTGTGCTACCACTGTCCACCAATATTAAGCACCTTCAGCTGGTGGAGCATATGGCAGTTTTGAGGAAGGAACCTGGAATTTGGAATCAGCAGTTTTGGGGGTTTAATCCTATTCCAGCTATAAATGTCGCCTCCTTGCCAACCTCCCCTCATTTCAGAGGCCCAGACCCCACTTGTCCCATGGTTGCACAGTTTACTCTCAGTGCCTCAGTTTCTCCATGCGTCTAACAAGGCAGACAAAGCATTTCCACCTCCTATTTACAGATTAGTCACCGTTCAAGCAGCTTTTCAAACCCACAGCACTAGATGCAGTTCTCCAAACAACCCAGTCTTTGAAAACAAACACCTCCTCAGAGCAGAAAAGCCCATGCGAAAAAGGTAGGGCTGGAGAAAGAGAAAGGCTACGCCAGGTCACTCCAAAGCGTATGAGCACCCTGACATCACTGCCTACCCTTCTCATCCAGCGAGTGACAAAGCAGGCACCCCCTCACTTGCAGGTACCGCAGCCAAATCCAGCTCACCTCTCCTCCCTTCTCCGGACCCGCTCTTCACCCCTTCCTTAATTGCCATTCTTTTAATCAGCGTGCCTCCCAGTATTGCACCAAGGAAATGCTGCTGTTGGAATCACTTCAAGGGAAAGTTTCCGAGTGACTTCACTCTCCACCGAGCCTGCAAGGCAGCACGAAGAGAGTTCAAATCCTCTGCTTTATTCCCCCCTAAGCCAATGAACATGCTCTGGATTCAGCTTATCTCTGGCATCAAAGCAAGTTTCTCGCAGAGGAGGCAGAATCAGAGCTCGGCGGCGGTGGTGTAAATTTGGAGCAGGCTCAAATGACTCCGGTAGAATCACTCAGGATCTTGCACTAATGTGAGGGGGGAAAAAGAAATCTGGTCCAGATAGCGCTGGTGAATGCAAATGAGGTGTTCGCTATCTTTCACAAAGAAATAATCTTCCAGGCAAACCATGAGCTGGAAAGGAGTACCATGGCTAATAGCAGAAAATAGAGCATCTTGTTTTGTGTGGTGGGACGTGAGCCTACCTGCCCAGCAGTAAGCCGGGAAGCCTATCAGCTTAACTTCTGCAGGGTCAAGAAAGGGGGAGAAAAAGAAAAGAAAAGCGCATGAGTACAAGCTGCACAAAGTTTCCGGGCAGAACTGCACAATGGTGTAAAAGCAGAAAGCAATTAAAGCAAAAAGCAGAAATTTCTTTGAGTGGCCAAAGAAATGGACCCAATTCTGCACTATTTTACTATTTGTGAAGATTTTGATTATTTGTAACAAGTCCATCTTTGCCAATTAGGTCTGGCATTGGAATAAAGTTTTGCATTATGAAGCCTTAACCTTTCAGTAAGGAATTTTTATTTGCCTTATGTTCTCACCTGAAACAAAACCAAACACATGACAGCCTTCCCTTCAGCATGGTTTGAGAAACACAACAATTTGCAAATAATCAAAAGCCTTTTAAAAGGAAAAATTAAATTATTGGCTACAACTTATCAATGAATGTTAAGTACAGAAATCTTAGTTGCTTGTGAGGTTTCCCCCCAGCTCTACAGGCTCTTGCAACTAATCAGTAATTTTCAGAAATAAACGTCATTTCAAATTAGCCCTGTAGAAAGGCACCTCAAATTAAGCATTTCTAGAGCCTTCACTTGAAGCACACTGATATTATGTAAACTTGGTTGCTATAGTAAAACTTCCCACTCACTTTTTCTTTTTTTTTTTTGCTATTTTATCCCACTGAAGAGGTGATTTCATCATACTGTGGGTATGAGGCCTTTGTTCCATTTTGCGGGTAATAACTCAATCTTTCCTGAAACAATTAGGCAGGATTTTGTGGCACAAGGCAGACACTCTGTGTTACAGAGGGCTTTTAAAAAAGTTTGGAGGAACAGCTGACTTTGTTAACCACATGCAAATACTTGCGTTGGTCAAACATGCCACCAGGGTCCGATCTTACTCAGTGCTCATGCTGAGCAGTGTTGATGCCAGCAGCAGCTGGTTGGTACCATTTGCTCCAGTCAGGCTCTCCGTGGCACACGTGTAAATAGCAACAAGTAAGTATCTGCAGGACCGAGCCTCATCGTCCTGTTATTTATTTACAGCCCTATAGAAGAGCATCGCTATTGATCCGTAGGTGTTGCCTTTGTGTAGCGCCTTTTGCGTATGTACACAAGACCAAGGCTTTTTTCAGCCCAGTTGCAACTTGACAACAAGTATTGACTTTTTTCCTTTTTTTTTTCTTTTTTTTTTTTTCTTTTATATTTTATGAACTAGTTTATCTTCTCACCTGATGACTGATTCCAGCACCAACCACAACTGAACAAGGAAAGAAATAGAGGTTCTGCATGCTTGGGGCCGATCTGATTTTGATCTCACACTATGGCCAAAAAAGCCACCTTTCCAGATAACCCTAGAAGAACAACCTACAGTTAAGGGAACTTAATATTATTGGATTTGGCTGTTATAGCATCTTCACGTGATGAACTATAATCTTGTATGACAGGATAGGAGGGATCACACATCTGGTGCTCATATGTGTGGAGCTCCATCCTCACGATGCTCAAAAGCCCTACTAATGCTTTCACAGGGCAGGGGAAAAAGCCCACCATAACCAAAAACCTCTTACCCCAGCCCAAATCCACACTAGGAGAGATAAAAATACTCTCATTTTATCATCACGTTGAGATTCCTGGAGGGTTTGGCCCAGCTCATGGGGCTGGTTGTTGTGAGAGATGCGGGATCAAGGAAGCAGGTGGTGAGCACGGGCTGGGTACAGCAAAAGGCTGGATCAGGAGGCAATGCTAGGGGCAGCACCCACTCCAAAAGAGATGGGCAAATGCAGGTGTGAAATTACAACAGGGCACCAGCAAGGCAAGAGGATGGATAAGGAACATCAAAAGGGACATGAAGCCAAAAGTAGAGTTATTTTTAAAACAAAATGTGAACATATCTGAGAGGTTTATTACAGTATCTAAATTAACCTGCTGCATCACACTTTTGACTAACTGCACGATCTTCGTAACATTAACCTCCATCTTCCTTCTCATTCACTTCTGCCATGTGTTTTACCTCCCTTTTCACTGCCAACAATTGGCTCTCACCTTACGCTCAATTTGCAACATCTTTAAGGTCTTTTTTTTCATTTGTTCGTGAAGTGCCTAGCACACATCTCAGTCCTCAGAAATAACAAACAATTGTCCTGATAATATGTAAAGTAACTGGCTTTGTTTGACATCATTATTTCCTGCAGACAGAACCCATTAAACCTCAGACACGAAGGAAGGAAAGAAAAGGCTCCTACAGCAACTGTAGGGCATTCAGACATGCAGAAAACTCCACATGCCTGTTTTGTTTGTTTGTTTGTTTGTTTTGTTGTTGTTTTTTCATAAATACACACTATGAATATTGCCACATGGGTGAGATCAGAAAGTCCATGTAGTCCATGCTCCCATCTCTGATAATGGCTTGTAATGGGTGCAAAGAGAAAGAGTATGAGTAGGGCAAGCGTACTGTCACCCTTTCCATCTTCCAGCAACCACTGGCTCGGGGACATAGCAAAGTCAAAGACTGAATCCAAACCAAGATGTTCAGGTTCACAATCACTGATTCAATTTTTCCTCGCTGAGTTCCCTCTCCAAAAGGAACATTTATAAAGTCAAATGTTTATTACTCCCAGAGCTGCCTGTTAAATGGGATGTTCTTAACAATTCCAGAGATTTGGGGCTCAGTGCAACAAATAGGAACATTGGCTTCCTGTTCTGAAGCAAGACATTAAAACCAGCTCAGTTTTTAACATAAAATGATTCCCTTCAGTAGAGTCACAATAATTCATCTGGAACTTTTACATCTATTTAATACACAAAAATGAGCAAACCATGAGGTTCCTAGGGCAGGCAACAAGTTTGGCATCCTTTTGTGGAAATGCCTCTTTAGAAAAAAATTTGGTCACTCTGAATTGCTATGTTCAGGCATGGGGGTTAACTAAGTTAAATGTACGTTCATGAGCCGTACACAGACAAATCTCCGTATGATTCATCTGAGCAGCACTGCAGAACACCTGATGTTGCCGATGCAGTTCTGTTAGTGTTTTGTTATTTTTAAAGGGGGTTATATAACCCTCTCATTAAAATTAAATGTGGGCTGAAATGATGCAGACAAATTCTCAAGCTTTAGAGTGAGCTTCTTCCTCACATTTTAGCTGAAAATAGGTAATTTTTTTAGGCAGAAGAAAAGGAAAATGAAAGCAAGAGATTATTACAGTTGAAAATAGGGTCTCCAAGAATTTAAGTTTTCTGATAATTCACCATTTCCTTTCTAGAGGGCCTCAATTCTTCAGATGCTGACCTGCAGCTTCCAGGGGAGAGCAGGTGCAGGATTTGAATCTTAAATTCACTCCACAGCACAGCTATCACATCATCCGCAGCTATCTACACTTGCAAGGTTCAATTTCCAGATGATCTACGTCAGGGTGCCCTTGCTTTTCTCTTCACTCCTCTATTTGTCTAAAAGGGATAGTAAATTCCCACATCCTCTCTCTGATTTTCTATCATTTTTTTTTCCCCTCCAGCCCTCTGCCCGTGACAGACTTTTGTCTGGCATCCTCAAAGGCTGCTCTTGAAGATGACCTGCTGATTTGCTGCCATGGGAACTCCAGAGCAAGGACAGCATTTCCCCCTCGCGCACCCAAGGGCACGTGCAACAGTTCCCAACACCACCTCTCCCCACGCGGCAAAAGTTTGCCCTCTGTTTCAGAAACCTTGCAGGGACATCAGAAGGCTGTGCCTTAAATAACAGGAGTGAGGCAGCCCCTCCGGCATCCGGCGCCTAGCAGCAGCCACTGCTGAATTATTCGGAGGAAGGTGAAGAAGTCTAATAGCGAATGTGAGCATGCAAATTGCTTTTCAGAACTAGTGGAGAAAAGCTTAGGCAGCAAAGCGTAAGACTCAAGAAAAACCCTCTCTAACGTAATGGCAGAAAGCATTATCTTTATATAAGTGCCACATTTAAAACTTCCTAAGCAATTTCATTGATAATCCTATTCCTCTGAATCAGAGTTAACCTAAAATTAGGTTATTCTACCAGAAGAGGGGACACAGGCTAGCACATCAGCCGCCAACTTCACTGCATGGACAGAGAAGCAAGTAATTTTCTCCGCTCCCCACCCTCCCAACACAATGTTGAGTGTTTTAATTGAAATACGAGGATCATTTTTACTTGGCTGCATTTTGCAGGGCAGCTTGTGATCCACACTGTGTCAGTCTTGTCAGTGCACTGGCAGGTTTACAGACCACGATACTTTCCTACAAGCACTGACTCCTAAGAGCCTAATCCAGTAATGTGGTCTTAATGCATAATATAATTTCATGAACCACCTAGAAAGTGAGTGCAAATTTGAGAGTCGATGCTTTCCAGAAATGTCAATTTAGCCATTATTTGAGAAACCCTGAAGATGTATCTGGCTGATATTAGCTCATGAAATGGTCACTGATCCTTAGGACAGTAGAGAGAATAAAGTTGTGAGTGAGAACAGCTAAAATCCTTTTTGCATCCTGCTCGAGCTCGTTACTACTCACATTACGTGAGTCTCAAGCCCAGAGTGAAAGATGAAAAAATTAAGGTCCAGATCAAAATTTACCCCAAATTTGCAAAAACTCCTGCCTAGACATTCACTCCTGCCCCCTTCTATCCCATAAAGAGAGTTAACCTTCAGTGCATCATTAACTTGCCAAGCCCAGTATTAAAGCGAATTAAATTGCCGTATTTGCTTCCGCTGCAGGGCGAAAAAACACAAAAGCAAAACAAACAACAACAACAAAAAAGCTGTATTTTTGCCACGACGAGAGTGTTAGAGGAAAAATCCAGTTTTTATTTCCTCTGTGAGGATGCCAGCAGTCCTGTTTCATAAACTCCAGCGATTCATCACTATCCCAGGCAGCCAATCATTCGGCAGGTCAAGTCGAAATGGGCTGTGGAGCCAGCAACTCCTGCTGCCCTGATAATGCATGTCATTCCAGGCATGGCGACATGCTTTCTCAACAGCTGCCATTTTCAGTTACCTTTTATACGGCTGACATACAAGTAAATGTGTTGGAAGCAGTAAAACAGTCATAGGGAAGCAGTTGCAAAGATAAATAGCACCTGCACGTGATAATCTCTAATGTCATTAGAGAGTGAAGAAGGATATGTTTTGAAACAGAATTTCTTTCTTCTAAAAACATCACTTTACTTCAGGGGCTTTACATGAGCGTGTGTGTGAAAGAGAGAGAGATTTATTCTTTTTTTTTTTTTTTCTACAGTGTGCTGAAATAAACATCCAGACATTCATCTTGGTTATAACCTAAATAGATATAACTAGAGGGAAAGGGGGAAAAAAGACAGAAAAAATACAAAAACAACTAGCCAGCATGAAAGAAAGCTTGCCACAATTCACTTGTGAGAAAAGATTTGACATAGCTAGATTTTCCTGAATTCAGTAACGCTCACTTTAAGAAGCACAACTGCTCTAATTAAGGGAGAAGAAAATGGTTTTCTTCTGTTGTATCTTTTCAGTCTTTATCCCTTACAATCTGCCTTAAATTTCATGAACTGCTTGTTCAATAACTGGTTTCTGAATTATATGTAGTTGAACACTTTTTTTTGTAGATAGAAACTGAGTGGGAGTTCTGGGGGCACAGGGCTATAGAAATAAACAGCCACAATGAACAAATGTTTAAACTTACATGCACACATAAGGGATACACACAGATGGATACCTGCATATTCGACAGACAGTTTACGTACACAGAACATGCAAAGACCCCATGCCTGCACACAAACGATTAAAAATAAAAAATAAAAACTCTTTCCAATAGCACTACTGGAACAAGATTTCAAATGCATAAGACTATCCATATTAATTTATGGTAATCTGTAAATGAATGCTGCAGAGACAGTACAGGTTATCCAAAATGGTACTTGCACTTAATGAGAAACTACCACAAAATATCATCAAGACAGATTTAGTTGCATCATCTAATACTCCCCAAATTAATATCATGCAAAACACAAAGTAGAAGCCATGCTTCCCCTTTGGAACAACTAGCTCTTCAACTGTCAAAGGAAAGCCAAGCCTTTCTCTCTATATAAAGTCCTCCTCAACATCTTGCTTTCAGATTTCATCAACTTAGGTGTTTTCAGGGCTGTAAGCAGTGAACTTTCCATCAGCGGCATCTTCAGCTAATTAACCCTCCTGATTACAATAATTAGTATTGATTCACTCCTGAATGACTTCTTAAGTATTCAAGCACAATCTACACTTGCAGTAAAACTTCTAGATATGAATATTAATTGAATGCTCTCCTTTGTTTTTCAGCCCCAAAGGTATAGTTTGCAATCTTATATACTTAAATTTGATAACAGAAACACTTCAGTTTTATTCTCATTTAACAAAGAGAATATTAACATGTTGATGTTAGAGATTGTGCTCCATGAATCTGGAAAAAAATACAGACAAAGACTCCAGGCTAATAAATATAGTTCACTCCCATTTCCTATGGCAGAATGGGAAGCCGGGTCCCAGGTTAACACCTTGCTCTGCCAGGTACAACCGAGGACAGTATTTCTTTTTGGCATTACACCTGCTCACTGCAAGAACAAATAACAACTCATGCACAGTCCGAATGAGCTCTCTTAGCACTGTTATAGAAACAGATGTTGCCAAGTTTGACAACTGCTAGGCACCACATTGCTTTGTGACTGGGTGAGATTCAGCACAGGTAACGCTAAGGACACCTGTGATGTTAATGCATGAGAGCTCTGAACCTATAGCCTCTCAAAAGCTGGCACTTTTGTTCAAGCATGCTACGGAACAGCTTATGTTACAGATTTGCTTCACCCTCTTTGATGTTAATAATAATTGTTATGGCTCAAAAAGCAATATTTCAGTAAATATGCATAGAAAGATTTTTTTTTTTTTTGGAGGAGGAGGGTTCACCCAGAATAATTCAAAAAATTAGTCTTTGATGTGAATGGCATGTCAGAAAATACCCTTGGAAAAGAACAAAGTAATTGACAATCCAAGACACAAACCTGTCTTGTATGTATTTTATGCAGCATTTCATCTGAAAACATAGGAGCTACTATAAGTTTAGTATGAACTCACCTGTGAGAAGAGCGCTTAGGAAAGAGTTTTAGTATTGAATAGTCCTTACAAGTGGAGGGTGGCTGTGCTGCCCAGGTGGCTCTGGGTGTCTGCTACAGGAGTGGCACCCACCCTGCTCTGGGCAGCCACCAACGGGGCATTTCCATGTCAGCGGGAGCGAGGTATTCACTTGGCTGCCACTCACAAAGGGCAGTGTCTGCTAGAAAGCACGGGCTACAGGCGGATAACTTGGTAAAGCATAACACACCCCAGTTCTGGCAGCCAAGAGCCGTTGTGAACTAGTTAATGTTTGGCTCCTGAGAAGTTCTCCCAAGAAAGTGAATTATTGCACGGTCCCATTATATTAAACACCAACCTTTCTCTCTTCTTGTTTATGCACGACACACAGCATGCAAGCACTACCTGATAATCCATAACCTCTAGGCTTCAAGAGTATTTTATGCGATATTACCTTTTTGTTCATGTAAACTCTTTTGTATTGATTTATACCATCTCAACACACAAGGGGAGATGAGACAACAATAGAAAAAAATGCAAAAAAAATAGCAAGTATTCAAGAGTCTCCCCATAAAACATTTTTTTGTTGAAAATACATGCTTTAGAAAGCTCTGAACCCCACCAATAAATCTTCACTTTTTTTTTTTTTTTTTTAAATTAAGGGGTCTTATAGCTCCCTGAACCTGTGTAAATCAAGCACTGGAATCCAGTTGGAAAAAAAAAATCATGAAACCCTTAAAATTAATTGACCCAAGCAAAAAATAAACCACTCTGATAACTATCCACCTGTTCTCTCAGAAAATTATTACAATTATTGCTAAAAGTGATGTATTTACTTAACGTGTAAACTACTTAAAGACTTCAAGCAGCTTCAGAAACTCCACGAGACTGATGACAATTCATTTTATTTAAGACATAAGCTGTTGTCCAAGAAACAACTCAAAAATTTTAAATAGCTTTGTAACAGTTTCTTTTCATAATGCATAATGTACGTGAGCATTTTTCCAAATGCAAAACAAAAATTGTTAACTGTTCTAATCCTAAACTATGGCTGTCTAAATAGATAGATAATTCATGAAATGTCATATGAATAATTTGTTAGATTTTGGGATAGGAATAGGAATCATCCAGGTAAATTATTCTGCCTGACCTTAAAATATGCTAATAGCTGGATTATAAAAAGGGAAAGTAGCATGGGCTCCCACTTTGAGATCTGATTTATCATTTTTATTGCATTTTCATTACCTAAACAAAATTAGAAACAGTATCTTCAAAACAGCAGTTAAAGTTGATATGATCAGGCATAAAATCATGCAAGGGCACATTTGGCAACTGTGTATTTGCCAGATTGACAGCAGTATTGTAAGCTTTCAGAATCAATAAGTTTTCTCTCCACAGTTAAAGGAGAGGTTGCTAGCAATAAATCTCCAACTTAATGCAATGGACATAATTGTAAGATGCAAACCTCCCCCTCCCTGCACTATTAGCAGCGGATCTCAAATGAAACAACCTTCACAAATTAGGTGATGGACTTCATATTCTACCGCGTATACAAAAAGATTAAGGGAAATGACAAAGGGGCTGAGAAAAGAAAAAACAAAAACAAAAACAAAAACAAAACCCACCCCACCGCCAGACATACATTAAGCTAGTTTGACAGCACCATTGTTCAGCTGTCCCATTGTCAGACCAAAAGATGTATTCAGTGCTATGATGTCTGCTAGCAAATAAACAAAAGACTACATTTTTCAAAGCAGGGTGCCAATTCCAGCATAATTCCGAGTGTGTGTGTGTGTGCGTGTGTGCGTGTGTCTGCGTGTGTGTGTGTCTCTGAAAAGAGTAGTCGATGCTGGCCCCCCGCTAAACCTTGGAACATTAAGAATATATGTGTAATCCCACATATGGGAGTATTTACATATTTTTAAAACATCTTCAAGTGGCGAGGACGAGGTAGAGCATTAATAACTATTTACATAGGCTAAGTGAAAATTAAAGTGGTATTTAGGGCACTAGCTCTAATATGGAGTCTCCCTGAGCTTTTTCCATGCTTATTCCATGCCCAGTGCATAATAATGAAGCAGGCAGAAACATTGCAAAGGAGGTGATAAAAGAAATACCAGCTCTCATTTAGGAAAAACAGATATAAATATATTATTATTTTTTGTCTTCTTGCCCTCTCCGTACATTTGTCGTCAGACGTGAAATGTGCGATTCTAACTAGTGAAACGCTCCTTGCACGCAGCAATGCCTGTCTTTTCCTTTAAATAGGGAAACTACTTAATACCCAGCACGGTTATAGTTGCAGCAGGCCCAGGCAACTCGAAAGCACGCGTTAAAACAAAGGAGACAACATACCTTAAAAGCAGCTCCTCATTTCTCATAGTAACAGCGGATTTGGGACAGCGCATGCTTTCTGCACCGATATTCTCAACAAAAGCCAGTTCAGAAGTGCGCTCAAACATCAATGCCACAGTAGCTACTCACTAATGGCTACTCTTTCTCTCTTTCTCTCTCTAGGCAGACGCTGAGTGGTGGAGCAAAGGGGCCCCTGCAGATTCACTAAGCAGAAATAATCCTCTCTGACAAGTTATGTTGTCTGGGCATATTTTACATTAATGCACTGTGCTGCCTATAGGGGTCTTGTTTGCGTTCACTCTAGCCTAGCTGGTGTTAGCTCTCTTAATTACCATCAAGAAAAAAAAAATAAAAAAATTAGTGACATCTTCCCCCCCTCTCCCCCCCCCCCAAAAAAAAAAAAAAATAACTGAAAGACAACAGGGAAAAATATATGGGTGAAGGAGGGGAGGCTTTTCCCCCCCTGGAAGGATGCATGCTTGATATGGATCTTTTGTTTGCCCTGTGAACTCGGTGAATACAGTGGCAAACAGATGCTGCGGCTCGCAAGGCTTGTGCACTTGAAGGGAATTGGGTTAGAGGCTCTTTCTGGGGCTTTGGAGTCGCAGCTGGAGCTCTTGTTCCCTGCCTCCTTCCCTTCCCCGTTCAAGGCTGAGTGGCTTTATGGGACCTGCCAGCTCACATCAGAGTGACTGGGAAGTATTAATGCAGGCACCTGGGGATCTTCTGCAAGTTTTCCGCTTATCTGGGCAATTTTAACCCCTCCAAAACACAAATCCTCTACGTTGCTTTATCAAGGCACTGAGTTTGTTTGAACCCAGTCCCATGCGCTTGGTTTGGCAGAGTTCTCACAGACAGGAAAGGGGCTGCATTATTCAATGATTTACTCACTTCCGATGTATGAAAGGAACTATAGCATGACTCTGATTTCAAGGAAACAGTCTTTTGGGCCCTAATTCAGAGATCCGCCATGTGATTTGTAGAAATTGGTCGTGGGCTTCCCAGTTGCCAGGGTAGTCAAAGAGAGGTTTATTTTCACATCTTGGTTTCGGCTTCTGGCGGTGAATGCAGCTACTTTGGGGGCAGGAAGATAGCTGGTGTTTTCTTTCTTTTTTTTTTTTTTTTTCTTTTTTTTTTCCTTTTTGTTTGTTTGCTTTCTTTCATTTTTGTTTGTTTTAAATCTACATCAGATGCTTGAGTTGGTGCTTAAAATGTCAACAAGACCTTGACGCTTTTTTCAGCCAAAGGCTTCTCTGCATCACTGACGCAGTAAAATACATCTTAACAATGATTGTCATTTTCTCTGAGGTCCTGTTCACGTAAGCACATGCAAAACTCAATGAACACAGTCATCGAAAAATGAAAGCTACTCAAAGAGCCCAGTAGGAGTCAAATACACTAAGCTTGAAATAGATCTGGACCTCAAATTTTGAATCCAAACTTTCGCAGACTTCCAGCTATATCTGTGGTTGGTCTGAACTTCTTTCCTACATTATATACCAGTGTCTTAAAATATACTGCTGTGATACCCTGATGCAGTGCTAACGCTTCTATTTCCTGAACAGAACTTCGCATTTAGGGGCTTGATCTTTCTGGTAAACTTGAGCCTGGGAATGAAGGCAAAGAGGGAGCAATCACCAGTATAAATATACTGATAGCAACTTCTTGCCTTCCAGATAGCAGCTGTAAACGTCTATTAAGGTCATAAATTGCAGCAGAAACGATCCTTTTGTTCTATGCTTCTCATTTAACACTGTGAGACCTTGGGATTAGTTTCAGTCATTCTGGTATAATATTTATCAAATGACCAAAAGACAAGTGACAAAAACAAAACTAGGTCTAATCTACTTGTAATGATGTAGAGAGAAAGAGATGAAGACAGTAGTTGGGGAAACATGGATATCATGAAGGACTGCAAGTCAAGAGAAGACGGGTTTCAGTTTGCTTCCCTTTTCATCTGCAAAACATGACTGGGATTCTAGTTGCTCTTGTAATAAAAAATAATAAATCATTTTAATGATTAGCAATTCAAACCAATGCCATGTTAAAATGTCATGTTCCAAGGTCAACTAAGACAACATAGCTTGTACTTCATGCTAAAAATATCTGAACAGTCATGGAAGGCGGCCAGGAAAATACTAAACCAACATGACAAATCCCATACCTCCTGCCCCAAATACTAAATCCATTACTACCATTTCAGGCATGGGCACCAGCACTCCAGATTCCTCCTCCTTCGCCGTTTGTCTTCGAATGACTTTTGAGCGGCGTAACTCACCGTGACGCCTGGGCTGCTCCAGACCTGTCTCATGCTCGTGAGACTGATGTATGAGCGATGTATGATGTATGACTGACTGTATGAGCGGAGGCAAATACCAGAGTATGCTCAAGAATACACATCTGAATGGGAAGTGTCAAACAGTCTGATAAACTGCTACAGTTTTCCAAAAATATGGCAAGTATCGGCATCTTAAGACACTACCAGCTGAGGGAACAAAGATTTCTTTTCAGGCTGGAGTAGAATGGCTCCCACAGAGCCCTTTGGTGGGGAATCAATGGGCTTCTGTTGGGCAGCTCCACGCAATTGCAAGTTCTCCATCGTTTCTGTACTTAGAAAGACGGCGGAGCAGCAGCAATAGGAAATAAAGTGAAGTATTAAGGAAGGACTCATCTACGGCCAAAGGAATAAATAAAGAAAAAGAAAATAAAATCCACAAAGCGGTAACACAGACAGACAAAAAGAACCTATGTTTTCTATCACACATAATGAAACGTCTGACAGAGCAACATCTGCAGAGGGATCAGAGCTGCTGAGGATGAGAAGGAATATGAGTATTATTTTTCAATTGTAAGATGTACTAAGCAGGAGTGCCTTTAAAATAATATGGCTTAAGGGAAGATTAAACCAGATGCACAGGGCTATCTGGCTTCTTTCAAGATGAAAGTCCAGCTGTGGAGTTTAAATTCAGCATTTAACACTAAAATTGATTGTAGATTCATAACTGGTATGTATATATTGCAGAATGTTCTACACAACTTACATGCAGTGGTGGACATTGGAAGTTTAATAGTTTTGTTGCCTTGTATTTAAAGTAAACCCAAGCCCTGTACACAGGGTGTATGAATTGCTGAACTAATTATGCAGGATTGCAAAACCTTTAAAGGCCCCAGGAATACCAACCATTTAGAGAGAAAATGATCAAAACTTATGTGGCAACCAGTAGTAATATTAATGATTTATATCAATTAAAAAACTGTCTTCTGCTCTCTTCTTCTACTTTAGAGTATTCTTTGACACTTTAGTTTGTCTACAAAATTTTTAAAGTATTCAGAAGTCCTAAACATAGTATTTTTTTTTCTATACTACGCAAGCAATACTGCCAGCCAAGCAACAAACTATACTTCATGGCAGAAAAATGGTGGACAAAAGTCCAGGACAACTGCCCAAAAATCATGAATGCCCAAAAATCATGAATGCAATCGTGAGAGCAATAGAAAGCCGTGATTCATTTTCCCATTTTACCACGTTCCCGTGTCAGATCTTATGCAAGCCAATTAACCTCTTGCTCACATCTACATCCTTAAAATGGAAAAACCCACTGAATTGCATAGAGCACCGTGACAATAAATATACGTAACACTAAGAGCTATTTAAAACAGTGTATTGTTGGGAGTCACACAAATACTTCTCACAGGAGGAGTCTATGTCCTGGTTATCTGTCGTTCTGTGTAGTTATTTAAGCTCAAATCAGTTGTTTTGTATGAAAAGCTACTCTTCTAATCTGATAGCATTTTACTGTTCTAGATGGTTAAATCCTACCGTTGAAGCTGAGCAATTAGTCTAAGCTAGTCATTTAGGGTTTCTCTATTGTCAGTGCAAAGATATTAGTTATCCTAAAGAGTATTAACATCTCTCTCCATTGACTACAAGGGGAGGAGATACCCAACTTTTAAATACATACATTAGGCAAGATGAATTCCACTTACATGCCAAAAACGAAGGCGAGAATTCTCATGTTTCTGCTTCAGCATCACCAGGCAGGACACATGCGTTGTGCTGGGACCACCCTGGTGCCCTAAGCACATCTGCCACTTCCAGATGTGGATGTACCCTGCCTTCAGGACACCTCCAGCGCTCAAGCTGAAGCTAAGCAGGGCTTCCAGGTCTGAAGGAGACCTATATGCTACACCCATGTAAAGTCTGAAGCAAAAAGAAAAATCACCCTCAGCTTCAGAAGTGGAACACATGGGGTCTTTCCAGTGTGCTTTGGGAGAGCAGACAGTTCGTTTAGGTGTCTCCTCTTGAAATCTCCTAGCAAAATGAGCAACTCATCACCTGCAGCTCTTAGGTTGTTAGAAATCTCTAAACGTAACTGGACAGTTTCACTGGTGAATGTGAGTAGCAAGAAACGGGCTATAACTCCATGGGTTATGTCTCATTAGGCATCACCTCTGCTCTTGAGGTTATTGCTTGTTTTAATCTAGAACAAATTATCATGTGTTTGTCTCAGTTTCCTCTTTTGACTTGTTTGTTGACACAGCCTTTAAGATAGCTGTATACGGGAGATAAAATTTGGTTGCAGACTTCAGCAATTTGACATTTTATCAGATCACTAATCACATGGTACTGGAGTCCTGCACTTGCTAGTTGTACTCTGCATGTACACCCAGGTCGATATGTTTCTTCACTGTTTGAGAATATGATAACCCAAGATACAGAGACACCATTTCTCACCAGTATGTATCTTAATACAATTTCATGGTAATACCATATTGATCAGTTGTAGGGGCAGCTGCACGTGTGCACTCCATGATGTCTTCAAGACAAATACTAACTTTATGCATTGTGTGTGTTAATCATAGCCACACTATCTGGGGGTGTCATCATGGTGTGCAGGAAAAGGAAAATTATTTTCAAGCTCATATAGTAAAGATGCAGCAAATCATAGTGGTTTTTTTTGTCTCTTTTTTTTTTTTTTTTAAGACATGCAATAAAAACAGTCTAACATTTGCTAGCACCTTCTTTTGTCTGTTTTGGCAGATCTTTTAGATTATATACCTAGCTTTCCTTTCTGAGTCATGGGGGTAGCAATTACTTACAGACCTACAAAATGCAGGTCAGTCTGGATGATGCAAAAGGTCTTTTCTAGTGTTACTTTTTCCACCTGGGAGCATCCAAGGAGCATCATGAAAATAAAATATCACAGACAGAAACCACATAAGTTCAAAATGTTGCGTAAATGCTGAAGATTAATATTTGGGCAGCAGCGAAATAAAAAGTTTCCTCTTTAAAGAGTAAGCGAGACTGGTATCCACTGCCTCTCTCCGTTAGAAAAGGTGTGTGCTGCCTCTCTCTAGCATTCAACAGTGCTGACTCAGAGCATCTCAGCATCTGGAAGACAGGGGAACCAGAAGGAACAAAATCCCCTATTTACTTAAATTACGTGCTCTGGTGCTTCCCCCACCCTCAACAAGGAAGGGGCAAAAATTGCAGCATATGCAAATCACAGATTCTAACACATAAACACACATCAGAGGGGGTTTTTTGTTTTGTTTTGTTTGTTTTTTAAGACAATACATCACTTGAAACAACTTACAACTGGCCAGGTTGTGACTGCAGACATGGCTACTCTACAAAGCAAATAATTTAGTTGGAAAGATCTACATGTCATAAGAACATCTGGCCGGCAACTAAGGGGAAGGAGGAGAAAGCTGATCAAAAGAGCAAAGAGAAACAGGGGAGGCAACAGAGCAGCAGATCTGAGAGAAAGAGAGAACGAACACAGCTGCTTATAGAATCATTTATTTTCTGCTTTAATTTAAAGTCTATTTAAGGTATAAGTAGAACCTGCTCTGTCTAAACAGGAATATTTTTATTTCAGACTTTCAGCAATGCCGAGATAATCACTTTTAGGTATGTCATGTGGAAAATCAAAGACTTTGTGTTCTTATGGGCACAATCTAAAGAAAGTGAACTTTCACAATATATACAAATGTATAAGCTGTGTATATGAACATGCATGAATGAATGCAAACAATGTTAATAATTACAGATGAGAATTTAATGGGTATTCATCCTCTCAAATTACAACTAAAAAAAAATCACATTTAAAAATTCTATCAAGCCTATTTTAAAATGATCTTATGGTGGTCTATGCAGAAGGATTGTTTCACGTAACTATGAACATTAGGAATGATTGTGGATATTTAAAAACAAGGTATCAGAAGACAGAACAATGTTCAGGAGAAACTGATGTACAAGTGAAAATGAAGTGGAGGTTTAACGTCTTGGATTTTGTATCCAGATGAGTGGATGCATCTACCAAGAGTAGAATGTGTGTGATGTGATAAGTGGACTTTACTCCAGTACGGTCCGACGTGAAATGTAGGCTTATTAGAACAACTCAGCATCCATGAATTTGCCTATAGAGATAGCTAATGTAGCATTGTCCTATATGGAAGGGAGAGCCACTGCAAGTATTATAGTTTGAATTAGGTGAAGTGATCTTTAGCTGCAAATATTGGCTGAGAACTCGATTCGTTACCTAATAATGCTGAGTTAGACTTTGAAGAAAGAGTATTTACAGATAACATATTTCCTTTTATATACTCTCCAAAGAGAAGGAAATGGATCAATTTCTATACAGTTGCCATAAAAATAAAATGAATAGCTACAAAATATTTTTATTATTTTATAAATAAATTAGTATAAACAGTTATTTCAGAAGCTTTCACCCTTCCTAATTAACTTTACTGCATGATAAAAAAATCATGTCACTTCTTTAATACTTTAAATTCACTACCTAATATTTTATATACAGAAGATGCTCTTTTCTTCTCTCTTTTTTTTTTTCTTTAAAAGTCTATTAGCATTGATTAAAAGGAAAGAGCTGGAATATAAATCTTCAGTTAGATTTACTACAGAATACATTTTTTGACCTTTCTCATGTCATCCAACACATGACAACTTTGTGCAAGATGTTAAAAAATGGTTAGTGATTTTTTAGTGATTCTAGTCCCCAGATTCATAGTTTTATAGGGTCTGTGGTTCAGAGTTAGGACATTAATTTGTGGGGAGGAAGAAATAAATCAGAACCCATGAAAACACCCTGTGGATGGAGGCATTTGAAACTCCCTGATGTAAAACCTGGCCAAACTGAGGTTCTGGGCTAAACAATTCCTCTAAAATTCCTCGAAAGGTATCAAGTTTGAATTTGCTTTTATTAGTCTGACATACACATTTAAAATGAAATACATATATTTTAGTAGTGAGATACCTAACCGGGGAAAGCATTGCTTAAAACCAAAATCTTTCTAAATTAATGGAGGCAGCATAAGAAGTGGCATAGATCTACTTGCAAAAAGCTCTCTCCTGTGAAAGGCAGACTGTTTCCACCAGCTTGAATGTTTTAGTGGAAGATACATGTATATCCTAAGCCACAGAGGGAGGAAGGCTTAAGCTAAACCAAGCTGTCTGATAAAGGTATGATCCCAGCTCACGAACATGAACAAACTGGATCCTAATTCTGAGTCCCAAGGTGAGCACACTTTGCATGACCAAACTCTTCATATAGCTGGTTCCTCCAGACATGCTTTGGCCTGATTAATCCTACTTAACTTTGGAAACTTAACAGAGAAGCCCGAGAGAGTAGTCACTCTTGGCTTCCTCCACAGTGAGCAGAAAAAGATGCATGTTTCCCCCTAATATTTCCAGTCCAGCTCACCAAGGAGCTCCCTTTGACTACATGGGAAGTGCAGGTGAACTAGTGTCAACCTCTGCATCTCAGTTAAGCACCATCAATAACTGGATGACAGGTCTCCATGTCTATCTTGTCCACAGATCCTGCTTCCACAAGAATATTTGGGTTATGGGTGCAGGCCTGGCAATGATGTTCTCTCTGGAAAAGGGTTGTGCAGTACTGCTCACACTTCTTTCTAACTTTGGTGTGGCAAAGATGCACATGTGGCACCTCCAAAGTGCCTTGATGTTACCCCTGGAGAAAACCAGGTAACAGAAAAGACTTTCTTTCAAACAATTTCCATGCCCTACAACTGATAAATGGTTTAATTCAAATAAAAAAGCATGAGAGCAACCACATATTATTTATCTCTCTCTTCCCCACAACCAAACACCAGCAGCTTCTCATTTTCCACAACTAGATGATCAGATACCAATTGCCAAAAGCAGTTTCTTAGTCTCCAGCAGTGGATTTCTTGCGATGCTTGCCATGTTGCTAGCACCAAACAAAGGTCCCTGAAGCCCCAGAAGGCTTATTGAAATGAAAAGGCAGTAGAGGCAAAAGCTGGAGAGTGAAAGGGGTGCACAAGGAAATAAGTCATTTGCAGATTCCTCCCATTTCAGAACTCAGTGAGGTGACACCGTGGAGCTGCACAGAGGCCCATGCTTTTGGGACATCTGCCTGTGTTCCTGAATTGTTTGGTGCAATGCATGGTCAGTGCCCACAGCCTTGTGGGACCCCATCCACATTCAGGTGGACACAGCCCTTCAGCACGAGCAATGTGCTAGACACTTCAGCAAAACCTGCGCTCTGATGCTTACAAGTGTCAAGAAATCTGCTAAAGCGTTTACATATTGTGACATTAAACGCTTGGTAACTCTCCACATCGTTCTGTACTTTCGGTGTTCTCAAATCCACATCATTCATCTGTCTTCTGCAAGGCCAACCCCTGCAAAATTTGCTGAGTGCACTTAACTCCAAATTAACACCCTGTAAAAGCAGTTCCTCCCTTCTTCTCATATGCCGTTATATGTAAAATCTACACCCAAAGTTAATTTCTTGCTGACCTTGTGCTGATTAATGCAAATTAAATTATATGCTAATTGCCCCAAATGGTTTGCATGCAGCCCAGAAATCAGTTCTTTTTGCTGGTGGTAAAACACATTTGTGATTTTTACACAATGGTTGCATTAAGTCATTGTTAGTCTTGCGGCATCTTCAAAAATCACACGTTTTTTGTAGCACCTTATAGAAAGCAAGAAAAAATAACCTAAAAAAGCATTATTATGTTCTGATCCAGTCTTGCAGAAACCTCACTTCGACCTCGTGGGAGGAATTTTATGGCTCGTTCGGAGCTCAAGCTCCAAGATGCATTTTACAAAACCTTGAGCCAGTTTTGTTAAACCCGTCACTCCCTAATCCCCTTGTGCTTGTCAGCAGAGTACACAGGCACTTGATTTTGGACGTCTGACTTGATAAAGGGTGGGGGAGGTAGGGAGGGAAACAGGGACTGCTATTTTAGATAGATCCTACAATATTCTTGCAATTCAAAAGAGAACAAGGAATTATTTCAAACTGTGTTACCTTGCAGAGAAGCTCATGGAAAGGGGCTGTGTACTGTGTTCCAGGGTATCGGTGTTTGGGCACCGAAGCTGAATCCCAGCCATCATACCTGATGTATGATGGTTTACTGGAGCTCTGTTTGGCACTTGGCATGGGGATCAAATGCAACAGCAGGTAGTGCTCAGCTCTTCAGCAGTCCCTGGAGAGGCTGCTGAAGTAAGTAGTCATATTCCCCTCCATACTTTATCCCAAAGTAGGTAAAGAAAATTATGCCCATTTTACAGAAAAATCTGTCACACAGAAACATGAATTAATCAAAATTATGCATGTGGCATGAGGCAGAGCTGAAAACAGATTTAGCTGAGAGAAGAGCAATGCACTCAGATAGCACTCCCAGCCGAGCGATCAAGTTTGGAAAGGATTTTTCTGCCCCATTCATGGGCAATAGATGCTCAGACCAAAAAGGCACAAACCAGCTACTCCACATGCCCCCAGCCACCCAAAATGTCCTAACCCCAGCAACAGAACATGAGATCCGACAACAAACAGTCCAACATCCACAATGCAAAAGGCCATAAGGGTTAGACTGTAGAAAGGACAAGGAGGCTGAAGACTCTCACCATTGTCATTCCTATTCTAGTCATCCAAAGACTGAACAAGTAGGAGGAACTGACAAAAAATGACGTATACAGATATGGCAAGCCTAAGATGACCTAATTCCTAAGAAGTGATTTTTTTTTTCTTTCTTTTGTTTTTAATAGTCTTTTCCTTTATCATTCTACTATTAATTGATGCTATTTCTCCCTTCCTTCTGTAACAGCCATGACCCTGTTTGGCCTGATTTTGGTAGCATACCTCCTTTCTTAGATATACTTGACTTTGACTTCTACTACAAACTGAGGCTGCCAAAATCCAGGCCACCCACACTACATAATCATGACAGCACAATTCACCCAGTTTTAAACACAAGTTCAAAGTCTATCTTAACAAAGCTTTATAACAGATACCTGACAACGTAAATTCCTCAATTCCGAGATGAAAATGTGACCATCACCACCATGAGCTCTGCTCCACAACACTGACCCTAAGGGGCTTGTGCTGTTGAGTAATAAAAGTATTATCCTTCCAAAGTCTCTCCTGAGCTGAGACTGTTGTGTCACATGCTGTTAAATTACATGTGATGGGTCTGTCGTTAGGATTACTCTGTAGGAGAGAGAGCTTGGAGGCTGCCAGATTCATTAAACATCTTCAGTGGGACTTCATGGCGGCCTTTCACTTACCCTGAACAAACAACAAACACACCCTTTGTGCTCAAGAACAAAGGCAGATTTTTGCACTTTTGTTTGATGTCAGTCACAACTCAAGATTAAAGCTTCTGCTCTGTGTATTTCAAAGTTGTCTTCCCCCCCCCCCCCCCCCCAAGCTGCTCCTCTGGCTGTTCACTAGGCACTTCAAAAAGGTTTACAGCTAAGAAACCCCAAACAGAACAATATTAATAACAATCAGCTTCAGAAGTGCTACATATTTTTGGCATTTGAATGCATTTCACTTGTAGATATGACTGAGGAAATGAAGTGCAGGAGTAACATATGCAGGAACTATGTTTTTCTTAATCACTTTGCATCAGTGATGCAAAACCAAATCATGGCTTCCCTTGCAGGCTCCATACTCTGATGCAAGTGAAAGATGGATGTTCACTGGTATATACAACAGATTGCTTGGTTTTGGATGCCTTTTCCGAAATCTGTAGTATATAACAGTGAACATCCGTCTTTCAGAAATGGCATCCAAAATCAAGCAGCCTGATATCTAGGAGAAGGTTACACCTCTTTTGTCACCTCAGGGACAACCCAACACACATTCCCATCTAAAAGGGCACCTTAGCAAGTGTCCACCTCCCACACGCTATTTTAAAATATCTGAAGTGGAATAAGGTGAGCTGCTACGAATGCTGCCAAAACAAAAGTAGGTATTGTCAAATTCAGGAAAGAAACAAGTGACAACCAGTGAATCAGAAATGCTCTCTGGCATGTGGCAAAGAGCACCCAGACTTAATGCTTCAATTGTCTGGGAAACTCTTCCTCCCCTTGGATCTGTAGGGAATAGTAATTTAAAGTCTCGTCTGTGTGGCAGAGGTTAGCAACCACATCTCTCAAAACGGCCTGACTTGATGACGTGGGGTCACTTGATCCAGCTTGACTCTTCCCAACTTGTGAAGAAGACAAATTTTTGCTGTGCTTGATTGTCCTTCTCCACACCCCCAGCTACAGAACTCAATTAGATAGAAAACATAACCTCTCACAGTAAGTGTCCTTGGAATATAAACTATATGAAGGGTCACATTCTGCTACCTGAAACCTTTAGTGCTGTCAAAGAATGGATGGAGCCACTCTGAATGTAAAAGCCTTTGACTTTGGCTGAGATATCAAACATTAGATGACAGAACCTGAAGGTGAGAAGGAGCCACAAGAACAAGTGACTGTTGGAAAATGCTTTTCAAAGCAGAGGACGGAGTGTTTCTATGGTTTATCTGTGCAAGAAGTTGAAGATTTTACTGCTGCTGTCTGTGAGCTCTCTTTGGATGTCTGCATGAGTCTGAATTTCTTATCTTTCTTATCATTCTAACATAATCCATTATGATGAAAAAAATGTCTTTCTTTTTCACTTACAATACTAGATTTTAGGAAATATGTACATGTGAGGTTTTTTTGTTGATTTTTTTCCCCTCTAATCGTTTTTCTACACTGCATTTGGAGCAGGTGCCTTCTGGGTTGTTCTCTATTGACACCATGCATGCCATATATTTATTTCTTCGGCAGTTGAGCCGTATAAATTGGTATATGCTTTCATCCAGGTGCCAGAGCATGGCTGAAGGAACACCACATAGAAATGCGTGTAGCGATCTGAAATGTGCCAAACCAGAGGTTAACAGAAGCACACATGTGTGGGTTTGATTTCTCATTTAAAGCCTTTTCTATTCCAGTCATGTTTAGAAGTGTTAAAATTGTCAACGAATTGTGATCTCCTGATGTCTGGAACTTCTTCAGGGGTCCAACACGTCTCTTATACAACTCTTTTGAGAAATACCATAGAAAGTTTTACACACTCAAGAGATACAGGCACGATTGGGCAAACCCTGTGATTTGGACATGATTTTTCCTTGCTAGTTCTTGTCTTGGTCCATCTGATGGCACCCATGTATCTTATTTAAAGCATTTAGGATTTCTGTAGATGCTATATAAAGAACAGGCTATGGAACATATTCCAAGTTCTTTATGTTTGACCAGTTACAAAGAAGACTGTAAATTTAACAGTTACTCAGAGGCCCACCTTGGTATACTTGTTTAGTAGTTTCAGTGTGAAGTGATCTAATTATTGCAAGCAGCAGTAAACATGGTTAAATCCTCAAATTCTTGTCAGCATACGCTCCGTTGGACATAAATTATGCAGAAAGCCTCACCAAAAGATATGAGCTGATGTGAATTGGTAGCACAGTGCTTTAATGCACAGCAGCCCCATCATTAATATTAGGTTTGCTTTAAATAATGAAACAAAAGTAAAAATGTTCCCCAGAGGACACAAAGCGTAAAGATGGAAAGTTGTAGTGTGTGTGTAGAAAGCTAGTTGTGTAGTTCAGAGCATCTTCTTAGGAGTTAATCAAGCAGCCAGGGGATGTGCTCAGAGGGGTTCTGTTCCACAGGAGCTTTACCATTCACTCCTTGATGTACTTCAATATTACAGCTGATCATGTTGAAGTTCATTGTTACAATCTAAGACAACATTACAATATACAGGTCATCCAAGCTCTGCAGATTTCTTACTGTACCAAAATGTCTTTATCTTCTTATTTCCAGTTCATAAAGCTACACCAGGAGGGAGAGAGGGAAAGATCCTACCTGCGAATGGTGCTGTTTTCCCCAAACAGCAGTTACAGATACTGTGCTAGGAAATGTGTCTAATCCCAAGTTGCCCACTGATGGCGACCCAGGGATGAGAGATGGTAAATGGAAGAAAGAAATGAGAACACTTAACATGAGGGTTGTATCCTGACAAAGTCAGGATGCAGCCAAGGAGCGATAGGTCTGGTGGGAAGGAAATACTCTGAGACCCCATCATTTAAATGTTTGCTGGGATGGAAGTACAGCAATACCAGTAGTGACAAGAAGTTTTCCAAGACCACATACTATTTCTCTCATTTGTTTCATCAGCTCTCATTGCTTCTACCCAACTGCACTGATAACCTATGACCATGATATGCAGAATAGATGAAAGCTAGCACTACAAACCCAAGTTTTGCCTAACTCCAGTGCTTGGGTGACATTCAAGGCTGTCCCAGTGGCTGTCCCTCCGGGCTAAAATACCCATGGCTAGGGGGCATTCAACTGCTCTCTGCTGCATGAACTCTCAGCGCTGAGAAGAAAAAGTTGCCAAGTTTATGTGCCTGGGCTGGAGCACAGTGCAAGGAAATATGCAGGCAATAGAAAGCACCGAAAGCTCAGTTCTTGGCCTCCATGCCAGACAGAATAAAAGACATCCCTTACTTTTCCAGAGCCTGCAATTCAGACACCACAAATCAGTTGGAGAAGTCAAGGGATTCTGGCCTCAAGGAAAGGGTTATCTAACATTTTATAATAGTAAAGAATCTATTTCATATTCTGCCTGGTATAGTTCAACTTCACTTCACTAAAAAGTTCTTTGAAGCCCTTGACCTCTACTTTCTGAAACAGAATAGCATGAAAACATACGTTCAAAACAGATTATGATATTCAGCTGCTCTTAGGAAATTCTCTATGCAGCACCAGTAGATCAAATTATTTTCATTATATCATTTGGTCACAAAGAATACTGACATAATTAGGGAGCTAAATAGCAACAGTTTCCTTCTGGTAAATTTGCTGTAGCTAATTTTGTTAATAAGACTGATAATTGTTTTACGCTCATTCAATATGTTAAGTTTACCTAATACTAAAACCAATCAGAACCTTTAAATTAATTTTTGTTTCATTTCTAAAGGAATCAATGTCATTATTAATCATAAAAGGAGTGCCGAGTCAGAGGATGATAAATCTCCTTTGGGCTTATTTGACTTTCATATTTATGGTTTGGATAAGGTTATTATGAAGGAATTTTCAAGAAATGATTGAGGAGGACAGGGAAGAGAGGGAGCTAGGAAATACTATGCTTGAATGCTATCCTGCTATTGACTTCAACAGAATGCATGCAAACAGTTTGATTTCTTTAAGTTCTGCAGATTTAAGCATGGCAAAAACGTGTTCAAAATAAAACAAATTGCTCGGAGTGCCAGGCTACAGAGCCCTAAGATGTACAATTTCCAAACCAATATGTTTGAGAGTGGATTTACAAGAAAACAGGAGAGGAAAAGATCTGGGGCATAGAACTGATGGGATTTTGCATGCCTGGCACTGGTGGTTTTGCTTTTAAAGCATTAGGAGAACATTCGCTCAGACTACAGTTGCCTTTGTTGCATTTCTAGCTTCACTGCAAAAACTTACAATATGGCAGCTATTTTAGCTACACTTCCACAACTCAATATATGATAATGTGGTGAAACGTCCTAGATAAATGTGTCCAATTTTCACAACGCCAGTGTTGCACACATTGCTTTTTACATGCTTTGACAGGATAAGGTCAATGCCCGTTGGCTGTGCAAAGAACAGAGAATGTCATCGGTGTTGCTATTGTCATAGTAACGTTCAGACCCGGCTTTGGGAGGTGGCAGTCGTTGGTCACCGTGCCGAGAAGCTGCACGCACACGCGCTCACTGTTAATTCTCTCTTAAAAGACAGGACACGCTGTGCTTGCAGGTTAAGTGCAGGACTGTATTTTACTGTTGCCTTGAAAGACAGACGTGGTAGGTTATGCTGAAATGTTGGTAATCAAAGGTTGCCTCCCAGAACTTATCACGCCTTCTGCTGAAGAGGATTTTAATAAAAGGTGAAAGCCACACATTGCTTGAATCAGGATCTGAATTTGGAAACCAACCAACAAAACCCAGGCACCCCTCAACACAATCCATCACAACTGGCCCCTGTAAAACACCAATATATGTTTTTTGAATTGATATGATGAAACACATTTACTGACAAAATACGGAAGATATAAACAATTAGAACAGAAATGACTTCAACATGGGTCTTACAAAAGCATCCTTTGTCTTTCATTGTAACTTTTAGGAGACAAATCTATCAAAGGAAAATGTTATGATAATGTATTACCATGCTGAGTTAATTGTCAATTGCAAGTTACTTAAGTGTACTTTAATGATATGTTTAAAGCCTTTTTTCAACTCTAATAGCTATTAATGGTAGCAAGAGAAAATGAAACCAATTTTCCCTAACTTAAAGTGGAGCTCTATTAAGCATAAGGGAACAAAATTCTAAATATAACAAATTGTTTAGGTATTCCAGCTAGCAGGAACCCACACTGTCCATATTTCAGTCTAGCTACATACTATTTTCCAGGCAGCACTTACATAACATCATGCAGTATCAAATATGTCAATGTTAGAGAAGTTGGATTCAGTTCTTCAAATGGTCTGAAATCATTCCCAAGGATCGAGATGCGTGAACAGAAAGGAGAATGACATTACTGCCCAAAGGATTAATTCAGTCTGAAAAACCAAGGGCCATTAAATACGGTTTTCGAAGATTGCTGTTTCCACAGATGGAGAATTTTGTTTCATGGATAGTTGACCCTATGACAACAAAGCCAAATATAACTTAACAAATCCTCCTAAAATTTGAGATGTCTACAGTTAATCTCAAGAAAATATTTTTGGGTGCCAGAAATTCCATCCCCAAATAATTTCCATTTGTTTCCATTGCTCTACTATGCTCTTCAACACAAACCTTCTTCCTGCCACCTAAATGAGTGGATTTTGCCAGTCTTGTGTCATTTAAAGGCATATTACTGTCTTGAATCATTTGTTGTGGCGTAAGTCAAGCAACATATCATTAACCAAGATGGTACCTACCACCCTGGAGATGCCATGAGTGTGAACAACTACTTGCCAGGTGTTTGCAGGCTTTTCTAGAAAAGACCTTCTTTCTTTTCTCATAAATCAATATAAATAAGATTAAATCTTTTAAGGGAAACAAGCACAGATGACAGCATGACATCTTCCACAGTCTCCCATGCTGGTCTTTTAAACCTGATAATTTTATTAAGGTGTTTAAGTGTCAAATAATTTCATAATAAAATACACTGAGAAAACTGTTAGCAATGTGAAAATCAGCCACTGTCAGTTGTTAAGGGTTCAGCAAGTTTTTTCTACATGACAAGAAAATCTGTACTTTCGTTACTGATTCGCTTCTTGCATTAATACTTTTGAAACAGAAGTGCCGATGAAACCTAATTCCTTGCTATTCCATTTTCATTAAGAAAAAAATTGTAAGTTGTCTCCTATATCTTGGGAACAAGGTACTCATTAGGAAAAGCTGTTTCACTCAATCATCGGGTTTCAATATGCTTAAATTAAGCTACTCTTAAATCTTACAACTAAATACTTTAATTCAGCAAAGTCAGTCAAAAGAGGGAGATTTTTAATGCCAGAGATGCTACAGTGTTAAATCTCCTTTGTGACTATTTTGTTGCACCAGATCCCAGAAATGGGGTATGAACCAAATGTAAACACGTGTTCTTGCTTATGAACTTATAAGCCTTTTTTTTTTTTTTGCTTATGTGGCATTTAAAAACAACCATATAGCATCAGACAATCTTCATAACCAAATGTCTTTACGTATACACATCTGAAAGAACATATGTTTGGTTGTTTGCTGCAGCCCTATAAACAAAAAACATAAATAGAAGCCTATGGTTTCGCTCTCTTATTTTTCCAAAGAACTTCCAATATGAAGTAAACTCTCCTGCATTTAAACAGTCTTGCCATGTGCATGCATAATGGCATATGCTGGAGGCAATTCTGCCTGGCTTAAACAGTAAATTGTGAACATGATTCCTACATGTAGGGACACAGTCATGTTTTTCAGGGGAAATAAGCCCCTTGTGTTGACTCTTGTGCGAACCGTTCATCAGCTCAGAAGAATGGAGTCCAGCAGTCAAGCACAAGACAGGAGCATTAGCTCCTGAATTGCCACATTGTATGGCTGGTCTCACCTGAGCGAGAATCTGAAACCTGGATGTTCGTATTTAAAATCTGATGGTATTGTTAACTAAACTTCCCAGACTCATTTGGACTGTTGCTGGGGTGAGGCTGCAAAAAAAAGGGGGTCAAAGCTCAAATGCCGCTTCCTACAGGAGCCTTTAGTAAAAGGGAAGGATTTATGCAATTTCAAGAACAACCAGAGTTCCCACTTACTCCTGTTTTCATCCTTAAGCCCTTGCCAAAAAGCTGCAGTTTTTGACTCGTAGAGTGAAGGCACAGTAGAGAGGAAGGAGGAAATTCAATGCTGTGTAAACAAATACTCTACCTGAAGGGGAATAAAAAAAAGCACCAAAACTGCAGTCAAATATTTACACTTCTGCAGATTCAGGCAAAACATCAAATCATGCTGTACTGTTAAGAGCCCTGTTCCCTTCCTCTCTATTCTTTCTTCATTGCCTCCTCCTGTATGTGCTTTTCAGCTGTTCCTCTCTGCATTGAGAGCTGCAGCTACAAGGAAAGATCCTCTACAAAGCTCTGGAGATAGAGCTGGGGATCTACCTGGTGTATGGGGCAACACCCACCCTGCTGAACCCTCCGTGAAATACATTTGTGAAATGATTTTAAAGAATAGATCCAAAATTTTTGGATCCCAAGTATTTTTTTTTAATCATCTAGGTATTTGAGATACACTTTATATCTTTTATATACACTTATATATACTTATATACTTTACATACACTTTATATATGTATCTTTTTATATATATCTTTTTTTTTTTTTTAATCATCTAGGTATTTGGGATACACCATCATTCCTATGGATTTTTTTGGTAAATTTTGTTTTGTGTGGAAAATTAAGCCCATATTTTTGGAGGTATATCAGGCAGTATTTCATCCTGGCATATACTGCAGAAAAGGCCTGGAAAGAAGATGCACAAAATAATACCCAAAGTGTTCTTAAGTTCATGCTGTCCACGTGATGATCACAGTAACACAAAGACTTCGCTGCTTGAGTCTGTCTACCACCTAATTTCATAGTAATTGCTCGTCAGTTGGGGAAAACATGAAGCAAACAATATGGTATTATTATTATTTTAACTCAAATCTATACTTCATGGTAACAGTATTAAACAATTCTTGACAGAAGATTACACACCCCTTGGCCAAATCAGCAGCAGTATTTTAAAATTGCCAAAAGAAGTAATTCAGGATATGTTTGGGGAAAATGAATGAGTAAACAAATATTTTCAGTTGTGTTTCATTACAATTCATTTATTTTCCTTATCTGTGCTACTTTAAAAACATCACCAAATAATTAAATCTCTCAAAAGAATATATTTAGAAGATTGTCACATAAGAAGATGACATCTTACAGAAAGGGACTTCTCTGTATATTCAGCTAATTGATAGTTTCCATACCACCAAGTCTGTCTGTGTGTTTTATTCTGAAACAAAAACTAATTTCGTAATAAGCAGCTAGGGCTAGAAATGAGTTTCAGTGGGTCACACTTAATCCCTTTTCATCTCCCACCAAATCAATCACTTGCTTCAAAAAATACTTAATTGCCAAAACAAAACAATTAGCAATATCAAACAAAGCATTTTCTTCCCACACTCTCCCTCTGGTTCATCAACATTCGTCTGCCTGCCTCACAGATTTTCAGATGCTCTGACTGTCCACTCCTGTTAAAGATCAATGAAAGCAGCAATCACTCAGAAGATCTGAAAAATCAGGACCAAATTGGGCAGCCGTAGTTAGTGGCTACTTCTGAATTACTGGGCATTTCAAAAGGGTTTCGCAGGAACTGTGTGCCGTGTTGCCATGCTTTAATCAAAACTATTTAAATCTTTTAATAATTTAAATGATCATATTACTTTTTTATTGTTGTTGTTATTGTTACGGTTATTATTATTAAGAAAAGGGGAAACTGCTTTAGCCTCAACAGAGAAGTCAGGGATGAAGTGGCTCTCAGAATGCTGCGCCGGATAGAAGAACCACAGACATATACTGAGTTTTTATTTTTATTTTTAAATATAATAGATTGGATTTCTTATGGAGCCCCAAGGGGCATAAAAGCAAAAAGGGACCGGTGACACCAGCTGCCCCACATGGCACACCCCGCAGATATTTCTCCTGATTCTCTCTCTCTGGCCCCATTCGGAGTCCTTCCCCCGCAGCATCCTTGGCTGCACCTGCGGCAGGAGCAGCTGGCAGCACAACACCCCAGATTCCTCTTTGCAGAGCTGAATAGCTTGCAAGAAGAAAGGGAGGCCACCTTCTCTGCTCCATCTGCAGCAGGGACGAGGTTACTGGGCTATATTTCATGTTGGCTTGAATGAGCTTACTCCTAGGAAGGGCACCAGCGCAACTTGGGGTCATATGGCGAAGTCCTGTGCTCAGGCTTTCCTATGAGTGTTTGAGCATGGCAAAGCAGAAAACCCTTGTCAACACTGAGATATATTATATACGGGCCCTGTTCCCACTCATACACATCTGCCCTCTGTGCCGCATACATAGTATGCAGGGAACTGAACATAGGTGTAAATTCCTTCCTCCAGCTGCTTTATATTCCAGGGAGAGATAAAAAGACTTTAATGCAAAAGATAATCACCCCTCTCATTCCCACACTCACGTGTGTATTACAAGTGCATGTGAACAACCTCCTGAGAAAAATGCGTACTGGATGCTTTATGTGTTGATCAGCTTTACTCTTACCACGCAGCAGCTTTACACCAGTGTCAGCAGTTATCTGGGATATATTAGTTTTATTAGTGCAGCCCCCATTGGCCCTACTCATGCACAAGAATCACCTCAAAGACCAAAGGGCCCACAATCTTCCTTAATTACATCAGTATAAATGAGATCAGAATGTGGTTCTGTTGCTTCATTTCCCAGCACACAGTTAGTGTCAGCTTAGGTAACTTTTCAAACAAGTGATTCTTCCGCAATGAAATTCAATGGATTTATTTAAGTTCAATAGATTTTAATATTATACTTGCAAGAAAGGAGCAGGTCTTTTTCTTCTGACGTGTTTTATTTGGCAGTAAATGGGCTGCCACACATCAATTACAGCAATGTAATCGATGTAATCTTTTCACCTTCTCCGGAAAAATAAAAAATGAACTAACAAGCAAAACCTCACCTCCCTCCCTAAAACCTCAGTTCCTGAACACAACCCCTTGAATTTATGTTCCCCCAATACTTCAAAGTTTCCCCAGGTATCCAGAGACTTCACTATCCATGAAACCTAAGGGAAATTATACAGTGATTGACTTCATAGTTATTGCAATTTGACATTGTGCTTCTCAACCTCTGGGGTCTCAATTCTTATTTGAATTACGCAGATTAAGTATAATGGCACTAATGAAATCACTGTCAGTTTATAGAGGTGTAAGATGGAGAATAGATCCTGCCCCAAAACCTAACCAGTACAAAACCATGATCCTATCAGCAAAGGCTGAGCTGCTTTCTGTACACTATTGTTATTTTGTAGATTACATTGCTTTCAAATTGCACAAACTCTTTTTTTTTTTTTTCAGTTTTACTAATTTAGCTGAACCTAAACATTTAGGCTGTAAATCTGTATCACTAAATATTCTCTGATTGCTTAAAATCAGATCGAGAACACGCATTACATTTTGAAGCTATTCTTAAATGAAATAAGAATAGTATTTATAACGCATCATCACACCTGATGGTTTATATAATGAAACTACTCATTACTTCGGATTTTCATGAAGTTAAAGAAAAAAAATCTAGTCAGTCTCCTCTTTTTGCTACCCATCCTAATTACTTAATACTTTCAATAGTCATTCCTTAGATCTTTTCATCCAACCTGTAGCAATGAGCAGCAAGGCAGCCCATATTAATCTCATTCAGGCATCACTTACTGCCACTTATATAATTGCATTCTAGACAAGCAAAAGGGTTTTGGAGTCTGAAAGTCATCAATATCTCATTTTTAACTGTGCTCCAGACATGAGGAGCATCACTGTACAGGGCGAAGAATAAAGCCAGCATTAGAAATAACAATTTGGCCTTTGGTCTGTTACAAACCCATCTCTACTGCAAGGTCTGATGTTCACTATAGCTCTAAAAATAGGTCTCTGAAGCATGAACCCCAATTAAAGAGCTGCAAAAAAGGAAAAAGAAAACCCACACCAGAGAATAGTTACTGCAGATTATTGGAGGTAGTAGTTTAGGAGTAAATCCAGCCCTGATAGAGTTCCAGCAAAATGGACATGCTCGAGGTGGCCCTGCTTGAGCAGTGGGCTTGGACCAGATAACTTCCAGAGGTCCCTTCCAAGCTCAGCCACTCTCTGATTCTGTGAAAATCAGCTGCATTTGTTCACTAAATCTCTGCATTCTGATAAAAATAGTACAATGAAGTTCCTATAGCTTACAAAATCCCTACATTTCATATTTTAAAAACTAGCTAGTAAGGGAGCAGTTCCCTACATTATACCTGACTCAGTCAAGTTTTACTTTCCCCCGTGCATGCTGACTTCATGCACTATGTTGGACTCTCCAGGCTACGATCCTGACAGCATCTCTAAATTCCACCAGGTGAGCGCACATGCCCATGGTCAAGCTGCTAATAACGTATGTGCCTGACTCAGGTCTCAGATCTGTGACTTCTTTGTAGGGCAGCTTCATGTCATAATCATACAAAGCATCTTTGAAACAGGTAGTGTTTTGAAGAAAGAGATTTGAATAATTAATTCTGTCTCTATAAGCCCCCCCCCCCCCCATCCCTTTGCAAATTAGCACATTATTTAGTGCTGCTGGAGCTCCAGCTTCCCTGGCCCCTCTCTTACACCATGCATGGGCAAGCCCCATGCCTCTGCACAGCCCTCCCCTTCTGTCTGCATCCTCAGAGCAGCAAGCAAGTTTGTTTTAGAAAGCCACAACAGTGGAAGAGCAATGCAATGAAATTTGAATGTTCAATTAACAGGCTGGGGAAGATTCACCAGCTTTTGGTCATATTCTTCCCGTGCCTATGCCTGCCTCTCTCCCCAAGACAGTAGGAGTCACCTGAAAGACATTGTTACGATATAAACCAGTTAGTACCTAAATCAAAAATAGCTTTTATTAGCTGTCATTTTAGAAGGATGCCATTTCAGCTGCTAGGTCTTACAAGGACCCTTATGTTTATGAATGTACTACAAAACCCTGAAACAATTTATGTTTATTTATGCCCAGAAGTTGCTATAAATAAATAAAAAATACTTCTAAGACATGCAACCACTTTTCTCCAGCAGCCTTCAAAAATCCTCAGTATTTTAATTGAAGATGCTTTTTTTTTTATTTTTTTTAAGCTGTATATGCAATTATTTTTGTAGAGTGGCACAAATGTAAGAGAAAGAAGTTGAAGGCAAAAATGTTTGCTCAGTTCAAACAGCATCGCATGATGCTACATTCAGGATGGCATGCCTTTGAAAAGGCACAGTCAGAAATCTGAAGGTTTCAGTATATTCTTCATCTAGTATCTGTTTTGGATAGGACTTACAAAAGCGACTTCACGCTTTGATCAGAGAGGTATATTTAGAAAGGACTACATGAGCCAAATGATTTTTCCAACAGATTCCTGCCTTGTTTTCTGTCCACTGACTATCCAAATCGGTCCTCAGATGGTGATAAATGAAGGGACTTGCTTTAAAAAGCAATAGCCCATCACTAATCAGATAAAACAAGAGATATTATTTATACTGTGCTCTCATAACTTCAGAGGCCTTGGTTTCTCAAAACACTGCACTCGTCTCTAAAGTTAGCGAGACTTAAACAAATGCTGACATGCTTTGCTGAAACATGGCCTTGAACCAACATTCAAATTAAAAAAAAAAAAAAAAAGAAAAAAAAAAAGTACAGAAGACACCAGGCACCCTTTGAGTTTTATTCCTACTTAATGGACAGGCAGGCGCAGGAATAGAAAAGGAACGGGATGGGAACGAGCAAGGCGTTGGGAATACGATTCAGAGATCTGTTGCCAACATCTTTTGTGATACTACTGGGCCCTGCTTATTTAAAAAAAAAAAAAAGGTATCTAAATCTATTATGGTAAGTAATGAACTCTGTCACACTACAATGACTAGAGGATGATCCTTGCAGAAACCAAAGGACTATATCTTACATTTTTTAATCAAATGGTGTGTGGTCTGACTACCATGTTATCCAGTTCTCCAGTGCCCGAAGTTGCACAGAGTATCTCGACTGCTGGGGATTTGCTGTCTGCACTCATATTGCTGACTGCTACAGCTTGCGAGGAGGACTTCCAACACAACAATAGCAATGATGAGAAGATGGTTGAATGAGATGGGGTCTTCAAAGAAGTCAATGTTGGTTTCTACTGACCAGAAAGTTAAAATTTCCCATCTACTTGAATGCAAACAGAATTAAATTGGCCTTAAGAGCATTGCAGAGACCTGATCTCGCCCATCAATCTTTGGATATATTTTTCTTTTGCTGTGTCTCCTTAGTCTTCAAATCCCCTGAATTCATGTAAAAACAGCTTTAAATGTGTTGTCTATTTTTTCCCCTTCAGTTTGTTTATTAATTTGTTTGTTTTTAAACCTTTTTAATAATCTTACTTAGCAAAATGAACAAGCCCCTAGAAACTTGTCTAAACAAATTAAAACACGGGTAAGAAATGTAAAAGCTAATGTACAAATAGTACCAAAAAGAAAAAAAATGTTCTCGCAGTCTGTGTTACAAGAAGAACTGAGAGCACTTTCAAACCATGTCTTGCACTGAAATAAAGCAGTGATTAATACATCAAAAAGCGTTCAGTTGCTCTGAAAATCAGACTATTTTAAAAATTATTTCTAATACTTACATCAATATCTTGGCACACGGAAATCACTTGAACTATTTATTTCAGTGGAGCAACATTCTGCAACAGCCTGAGGATGTGACCCGTACGAGGTCTATTATTTCATTTGGATTTAACCAGATAGAACAGCTTTCAAAGCGCATTACTTTAAAGGATGGTTTGATATGAACAGCCTAACTTTATTAGAGGCTCAGCTGATTCAGAGGCACAGAAATAAGGCAACTGAAAATCCCCCCCCCAGTTCTTGGATAACTTCAGTGCTGTATAGAAGCAGGAGGCTGATGAGATGCCGATAAGTAACAACTAGTGTTAGCGGAAGGAAATGGGTCCTGTACATTGTCATGAGCAGATTTTCTAGCTTTTTCATACACGGATATTAACATTCTAAATGAAAGCAGATTTGAAAGCCCAAACCACGGAAAACTCAAGTATTTACAAGTGCTGTAATCCTGATATTTAAAAAAAAAAGATGACTCCCTGCTCATCTCAAGCCTTCCCAAGCTTTCAAGACAGACTGGAGGAGAAGTTTCTTAGCTTCCCATTCCATCTACGTGCCCTTTGAAGCACCGCTGGGTATGGTTATTAAACAGTTCCCACCTTTAACAATCAAAAATCCAAAGGCCCATTAAATTGATAAAGTGAAAGACGACAACCTTAAGTGTGAAACATTAAAAAAAAAAAAAAAAAGTTGCACTCTTGACTAAAGCAGGCAGAGTTACTTACAGGGAAGGCTAATCCATTCGACCTGCTAAAGCTGTATTTCACATTTGATTAAAAACATGCCACTCTAAGTACACAGAAAAGGCTGGAAGATGACGGAGTTGGGCCACTGCTGCTCCAGCCAATATTTTCTGTGAACTTGTGGGGAACTGGCAGAAACATTAATCTTCTTTCCATCCCCTTTCCCCCCACCATTAAATCCGCTGCTAGGAAAACACTCCCTTGTGATGCCCATGGGGAAGACGTCCCTGCTGAGACAGGATAAAAGACTTACATGACTGTTACTAGCCTGTGTGGGTCCATCAGTGGCTCATATCCAGGAAAGCAATCTTATACTCTGTTGATCTGTGAAAGAGCCCTCTACAGATCGTAAGTGATGAGCGAGCCCCGTCTAGTTCCTGTTAGAAATGCACCTTTGCCAGATAAACATGCTACTGGGTTTCTGTGGCTGTAGTTTACTGGATGCTGCTATCACTGTGATCACAGAGAGGTGAAAAGATAGAAAGGATTGTGGACAAAAATAGAACAATTTTTTCTCTTTTTTTTTTCTTTTTTTTTTTTTTTTAAGAATGCTGTATGCATTCTTAATTCTCCTTTCAATCCCTTGGCGTTGTAGGACGTTAAATGCACTGGAAATTTAAATTGGCATCCAGCAACCAGATCACTGAAAAAAGAAATGCAGCAGACTAGAAAATGAAAGAAGAAGCCAAAAGGCAAAAAGAAGTCTAAGCAGAGCTCCTGGCATATTTCCCCTTTCTCTCCCCTGTTTTGCAAGTCACACTATTTTCTAATTTGCAAGGAAAGAAATTAACCTGTAACAGAATGTCACAGTCCCTGACACTCAACAGGGGTTTATAGCATTTAAGCCTCGGTAAAAATTAATCCTATCGTGTAAATAAGGTGGATTTTCTTAATGATATAACGGGGCCAGTTCCTTTTCTTGTATTAATTCTCCTGAGCAATGGAACCTATTTTACAGGCACTAGAGAAACTTTTCCCACCACTTGAAATAAGGCTTTTTCTTTTACTAATGGAGTGCATCTGGGTCACTTCATAATTTAACCCCTTGTTGTATTTCCAAGGCCTCACATCTCTCAATACGGTGTTGTACTGTACGTGTTTATTACCATGTAGTGTTGTCTCACTTGGAAAGTGAGAGTCATCAGTGTATTTTAAATATCTTGTCTTTATACTTTAGAGGGTGCATCTCAAAATTAAGAAAAGTTTTACATTCATTAGGCATACATTAGCAATGTCAAAAAAACAAACCAAGAGATCAGGAGGCTGTGGAGATTGCCTTGTCCTAAGACACTGTCCCATCTAGTCTGAAATTGGGTCGGTATCCCACTTAGAAAACACAGATCACCTATATACACCTTACTGCCTCCAAATGCCTTCAATCTGGTGCTTCTCTGAACAGGTAAGATTCTACCATTATACATATATTTATTTTTGAATGATGTTACTGGGAATGTGTATGACCAGGTACATCTGTAGTGAAAAAAAAATCAATCAAAAATATTAAAACCCCACATTCCTGGCATGAAAGAATAAGATTCAAATGTAAGGATCTCATGGTCATTCTGCACTGTTTCAGGAAAGCACTACATTTTTGCAGATTCTCAGAGCTGGAATAATCTAGCCTAGGGCAGAATCATCTTCTGCTTCACCCTGTTATTTAATTAGGCAAACATTAACAATGGGACCAAAGAAAGCAGCATCTGGGGAATCTCAAATATGTAAAACATGCCAGAACTGCAAAAATCTCTGTTGTAGGGCTTTAAAATACAACTAAAAGAATAAAGCCTTCATATGAAACCACCCTGAAAAAAAGCCAGCCTATGAGATCTTCTTCTCTTGTGTATGTCTGAAGTTAATGTCTAATAATTGTTTAAGGATCTATTGGACATAAAGTTATCACTGCTTGCAGGGATCAATGATACAGAAAAATGTCAGGTCTCATGACAGCAGTTATGACATCTTTTGGTGCTGTATGTTTTAGTCCCCAGTGGTACACTGTCTGCTGCAAAGGTCTTGATTTTAGGAGGTAGTCAAAAAAAATCTAAAAAAAGTTAAGACCTCCCCTTTTTTTCCATAAAATAATTAAATGATTGTGAGTGACATCCAAGATTCACTGAGCAAAACAGAGTTTTCAAAAGCACTTGGGTTGCTAAATCTTCTGAGAGGCTGAAATCTGTTGGTCGCGATTGGGGTGAGGGCCCCCTAAATGCAGTGCAATACTGTGGGATAAAGTCAGTGGAAGTAGTGTTTTGTTCTGAAGATGTGATGAACTAACAAAAACAGTGCAAAGGGAAACCAATGAACAAAACCGCTAAGGGGAAAGGGCAGGAATTATTCATTTTGATTGGCAGTGTTTCTTCTCATGAGATAAATTTAGCCCATTACATCCCACATCCCATTCTTTTTTTTTTTTTTAAATTTTACAAGGAGAAACAAAGGGGAAAAAAAGTTTTGCATCCTATTCTGATTGACTGTAGGCCTCTTGCATTCACAGCATCAACACATGAAGTTCCACCACTGCATATTATGAGATGAAAGATAACCGTGGGTTTCCCACATGCTACTTCAATATTATTCATAAAATCCTAGCTTCACCACTTCCCAGACAAACTGCATTGCAATACCTGAGATATCACTGGGTCTTTTTATGTAGTTTTCATTGCTCAATGATCATTTTCCTCTAGCTTGTAAAGATTATCTATGTGTTCATATTCCATAATTCTATCTTTCAGAGCTATAAGGAGTTTAATTTTGATTTTTTTGAAACCAACTTCATGAAATCTGTTTGACCATAAAAGCTAATTAGCAAAGATTCTCAGTGTTAATCATGTGCAATAGATTATAGCTGGAGGATGCAAAAAGTCCATTTCTTCCATAATAACTGCTGCATTTCATCATCACAAGCTACACAGCAATGCAAAGGTAATGGCATCTTTATTTTATTTTATTTTTTATGATGGGATTCATCAATACCATTATCCATTTTCAGATTTTATTTTTCCTAACATCTGCTAGTAATATACAAGGAAAGTCTCTGGAGAATTATACAATCGTTTTCAGATGCTAGTACACCGAAAATAAGGATTTTGAGATCCCAAGAAACATTAATGGCACGTAGCCTAATAATACAAACATTAGTTCCGTCTTTGACTTATTCACATTACAGGCATTTAAAAAGCCCTGCTAAAAGCAGTGTAAGGCAAGGCAGTTGGCTCTGTTCTTTGATGCAAGGGAACTTCTGTGTTCTGCAAGCAGCGTGGCCTGAGCAGAAAAGCTGGTTTGCTCCATTTGTGCCAGGCTGATGAACCAGCTTTCTAGGAACATTCAAGGAAGAAAAGCCCGAGGACAGCACGTGATACAGCTTGCATCCTCAGGGACAAACAAGTTTAAGCGGGTAATAGCAATATGATTCCTGTCTGACTTCCTGTCTGAAAGTAAAAACAAAGAATAATGCTGTATTGATCGCCATCCTTCCGTGGCTTGGATGGCCCTTGGTGACTTAAGGATCTAAAATCATCTAGTACTAGTTGACCTGAAACTGCCTTTCTCATTCATAAAGTCCAGCGCAGTCCAAATCTGCAAACTTTGGTGACCACCTTAGTACCGAGTAGGGAAAATTCTGGGAAGCTTCACTATCAGACAATTCACATGTTGCTTGCAATCAATTCTTTTTATTGTTTGATATTTCCAAAGTACCATCAGTGTTCTGCACCAGCAGGTAAAGGCAGGAAGAAAAGCTTCTTGTCACAAAGAGATTGCCATTTAGATACACTGTGTACTGACAAAGGAGAGTGTAATGGGAAGCAAAGAGTGAGCAGAGTAATTGAATGATGCATTTAAGCATACATTTTGTTATCTCTGTGGGGTTTTATGTTTGTTTTCTTCTTGACTTATTGAATTCGGTGTTCATACTTTTCAATCATTCATTAGCTAAACAGTTCTCTTGTGGTTTGCCTGGATTAGGAAATGAGGACTGGGACAAGCTAAAACTAGGAAAAAGGTGGATATTTTCTTAAGCGGAGGCAGCTCACATCACTCCTGGAACACCTCTCGCTACTTACTCATTAGCATTTACCACAGAGCTGCCTGATGGAAGCTATACTCTGCAGAATTAGTTTTTTTCTTAACACCAGTGAAGCCTGTACAGACAAGATGGTTTGCTGCAGACATTGCAAATTGGCCAGCCAAAACTCAGGCAACCAAATCATTAGGATTTGGAACATAAAGAGAATCTGGGCAAAATCTGCCTAATTAACTTGATAGATCATGGAAATGGGTGATCTTTTTAGCATCTCTCAGTCCATGAGAATTTATTCTGTGACACAGCATAATGGAAAGAATGAAGGGAAGGATTTTATTTTCTTCCCATAAGGAGTCAAAGGACAAATATGTACAATCTATTTTATATGATTTTAAACCTCTTCAAAGAACGTGTCCAAACCCGAACAACTAACTCCCCCCCTCACCCCGTAGCAATGTCCATTTCTCCCCATTGAGGAGTAAGCAATCCATCTAACCTATTTTAAATATCTACCTTGGAAAAAGTTATTTGAAAAACTTCCTGCTTTTCTCTGCTGACCTTAAAGGAAATGTAGAACAGCCAGCCCAGATGAGGGCATTTGCAGAGTTGATATCACTATGCAATTAGAATGCGTTGTTTAGGTTTAATCTAATGTCTCAATAAATATTCCATGGGAAACATGGACGAGCAAATGTTACAAGCTCAACAAACGCCAAATCTACACACAGCCTTTCCAGTGGAGGTATTTATTACTTATTCTGGGTAATATTAAATAAAAAATATTTCTGAGAGTGATTTTACCCCATTTTATCACAACAGTGTAAGTGAAACTTCTTAGCAAGGCAAGCAAAGATTAGTTGTATGTGGCACTTTTCTTCAATATCTAATACAGAAGAAAAATCTATTAAGAAATCTTAGGGGGATATCCTGAATTAGCAGACAAAGTTGTGCTTGTGACTGTGGACATTATAGTCTGTTGGGGCAATAATCATATCTTCCTGTGTGCTTGTCCCTTATGGGGAATAAAAATATCCCAACCCGTCAACCTAACTCTGGTCAGTTTTCACCACCCCATTATTAGAATTTTATTGCTAATGAAAACAAAATCTAAATTCTAAAAATATAACTACAGCATGCATTCAGGGTCTCCAAGAGCAGACTGAAATCTTGTTAGTCAATATTATTCCTTCCTGTTAGAGCAGAATTCTTCTGCCCTCAGAAATGTCAGCTCAGGTTCAGCTCTGACGTTTCGGCAGAACTACTAAGTAGCCCAAGCTACTTTTTCACATTACATTCAAGAAGCAAGAAGTTTTTAGGACAATACAGGTGATTTAGATACAGCTTAAAATGGAAGAAGATGAAGTCATCTACATTTATATTCACTGCTGATGTAAACCACAGTATGTAACATTTCCAGTTGCTACACAGAAATCTATCTGGACATTTGGTGTACTATCCTGGCCGTACTTTGTTTCAGGGGCCAATTATAACCAGCATCGTGATTGCCATTGTACACGATGAGGTCCTTAACTAGTGCATTACACTATATAAATGGGGAAAAACAAATTTAAAAAAATCCTAAACATTGTTAGATTTATATTTAGGATAACAGTGTCCTTTCAGCTATCCTTGCAACATTTTATTTCAGCTACATCCAGAAGTAAATCAGAAACCACAGCTATTAGAACATGTTTATCCAACAGGTTTGGGACCTCTTCTTGGAGAATCAATTTAATTAAGTATGAGGGATTTTAAAATCTCATAAATCTCATTTCATAACACTTTGTTGGTGCTTTTTTTTTTTTTTTTTTTCAGGGAGAGGAAAAAATAACTTGCAAAACAAGTATCCCACATTCTGAAAGCTCTTTTTGGAACATATGGTCTTATCCTTCAGAAATTATGAGTTCTCTTGACACAGGCTGTGACAATCAACTTGCATATGAAGTACTGCTATATTCTAATTACTCGGTTATGCCAGGCTTTTCAACAAAACTTTCCCAGAAGTTCCTGTCACTCAATTTTGAATGTGCATTCAGAGATTTGAAGCCTTAATGAGCCTTGATCAAATTAAGTAAAGCCCCCACCCAGCCACTGAAGACAATCCCTGCTAGCTATGCTGAGGGTTTTGGTGATAGCGAGCCCCAGGCAATGAATTCCAAGTCTAAGGTAACTTCCAGAGATTTCAGAAAGCTTCAACCTAGAAACAAAGTCTCCCATGGAAATGGCATCAGCACACTCCCATCTCCTAGGAACAGATGGATCCATCACATAAAGCTTTGTGAAATGAGAAACAAGCCAGACTGGAAGCGTGGTACCGTATTACAAACTCTGCTTGCATTTCCTCAACACCTTCCTATAAAAAGACTCATTATCGACATTATGTAAATACACTGCATTGGGGTCATCTGATAGTCTCTTAACTTAATAATGGAGTGAATTTGGCTGGTGTATTAGCTTATCTCTGGCCTGAGATGGGCTAGTCCACATGAGTAGCATTTTAAATCTAAATGTGAATTTAGCCTGAATGGAATTTGCATCTCTTTCACATCAACTCTGTACAACTGCAAATCCCATATTTTAAAGAGCTGCGCCCAGTCACTTTTCAGTGCACAGTTTCTGATTTTTTCATCTCTCTGCCCTTCCCTTTCTAAAATTGAAAGCTTCCTTTCCCAAGTATGCATAGAAAATAAGATATTTACCGTGATAAGCTCAGACAGCTCTCTTCAGCACAGCAAACTACCTAAAGCCTATACGGCACCCTAGTGAAATATAACTACAGTGTAGGGCTGGGCATAATAGGAATATGCCTCATTTCATAGGCTATGCCCTGGCCCATGGACTGTGGCTGCAAAACACAGTAGGCTTTTCTGCCTCTCTCCGAAAATCAGTGCAGCAAACAGGATCCACAGACCTTCATGGGTCAACAGACTCCAAACCTCCTGCTCTGCAAGGTGGAAGTAGATCCTCCGAACACACTGAGTGGATCAGCACAGAAATAATTCCAGCCCATGGCCAGATATCCATCCTGGGGACCTGCCAGACTTCCCACTCAGCCAATCCATTTTTAAAGACAGGGCCTTATTAGCACCTTACAGGTCTTGAATTACTTTGCTGAATCTTTCTAATGAGACAGCAATCTGTCCCAGGGTATTAGGGAAGTAAATGATAGATTTTTACTTTCTGATTGGATTTCACATGTGTATTCAAAGGTTAGGTGGATAACAGCAAGCTTGAGCACAGGAAAACTTACCCTGAGCAGCTGTAGGCTACAACACACGCAGAGACAGACTTGCAAATTCTGGCTTTTTGTCCTGGCAGAAAATGAGGATCTTTTTTTCTGCCCCGTAACAGGCAACAGCCACAGCATACACCTTCTGGTTTGATCAGACCCACGTATAACCTTCAGCCCTACATTTTAGAGCTTTCTGTAAATACTCACACCCAACCGAAACAAACTCTGAACACCTACACCACCTCTTTTTCTCTGATAAAAGACTCTAATGAAACCAGTTCTGCTGGGTGCATTTTTTAAATGCATTTTTCTAGTTTTGCTTCCCAATTTGCAAGCCATATCAAGAAATGACAATATCTTGCTCCCAGAAAGATAACTAAATATCTTTCACTGACCAAAATATTCATTAATGTCTAATGCTCAAAACCACACAACAGTTCTCACCTTACCATAGTTTTCACTACATCAGCCTCACTTCTGCAGCTTGCCAAATGCTACCACATATTGGGACCTGTACATCACTACACTTTCCCCTCTGTGTGTTATTTCCAAAAAGTGAGAAAAGTAACCCCAGGCTCCCTAAAACGATGGCAGAGACAACAGTGAGTCTTATCCCCCTCAACTTCCCCTGTCTGCAGCATGGACTTTTACATGGGAACCCTGTTGCGTAGGCACCCTTCAAGTCAACAGCGAAAACAGACAGTTTGGGAGAATGATTCATCTCACTCCAATATGGAGCTGTAAAGGACTGTGGGATGGATCCCTTCACCTGGGAGGGTGAGGAACAGTTTCAAAGCAAAGTTGGAATAACAAAAATCAGTGATGAGTCACACGAGCAGGGAACCACATGGAAACACAACTTATCTCCAAGGGAAATGAGGAAGTTTGGATTTTTCACTTCCTTACTAAAAAGTTTAGAATTTATATTTAAATTTTTGATTACATGCATTTCTCCTTTTTTTTTTTTTTTTTTTTTTTCCCCTGTGAACACTCCCCATAGAAAAATACAGTCAGAAATCCTCCATTCATGGATGCTCTGCAAAGCAAAAAACGCATCCTCAATGGCAACCATTTTATGTAAATCGCTACAGAAAGGTTGCACCGAAACTGAGAAACTTCTGCTAGAGGAGCACGGGCAGAACCTCAGCTGTCACCCCTCTTGAATGGTTTGGGTCGATATGGTCTTGACAGCTCCAAGAGCTGGGTCCTGCATGGGTTGTGTGCTTTGATTGTGCCCACAGGGCATAGTGGTTGAAGCATGTCTGAGCTGCTGCTCCTTGCAGAGCTGGTTGGGAGCCATGTGAGAGCATCCTGGTCCTCCAAAGGTGTCCCTGAGCCGTGACATTTGACCGAGTTCCTTTGGTCGATGAGTATAGTGTTTTGTGAAAAAAGACCATAAAAATCTTTCCTAGCCAACCATTTTCCCCTATCATCAAAAGGGCATTCAAAATACAAAACCAAAGTGCTCTTTCTGTACATGTTGGGTTTTTTTTTTTTGTTTGTTTGTTTTTCAGTGCAGCACTATGTCTTTCCTGAGCTCAAACACTTCTCCAGCTTTACCCAGTAAACTCCTGTCAGCTGAATGCTATCGTGTGGCTGTCCTGCTCTCTTCCCCAGTCATGGGAGCACAAGTCACAAGCTATGGTATTAATCCATGCAACCTCTGCCTAAACCTACAAGATCCACACAAGTTCTGCAAGAAGAAAACCACTAAAAAGCGGAGAAAACTCTCTGTGCCTTTGATACCCTCCATCAATCCAGCAACATTTAGATGACAACATATTGCATGCAGTCACAAAAGAACATACTTTAAATAGTAGACTTGTTACAAATTTGTAAACATAGCTAAGCAATGATAATACCTCCCTTCATGCTCGCTTTTGGAACAGCTGCTGTCACTGTTGCAGACCATCTGCAGATAGGAAAGCAACTTTGTGAATACCTCCAAAATCCCTCTGCTTAATGAGCAGGTAAGGAGGCACAATAAAAACCTGAGCAGCAGCAAGAGATGCTCCTGCTTGTCTGTTCCCACACTGCTAGCTCTTAGGACTAATTTCAAAGACTCGTTGATAAATTGGACCTGGGTTGGTTGAAGTCAACAGTTCCCAGGACTATGTTGCTGAGAACTGCCCTGCAGTTTGTGAAAGAATTTACATAAGCCCAAGAATGATACAGCCTAGTTCAACCACTCTCTTGACTCTTTAAAATTAGTTTAATTTTATTTTTTTAATATAAAGAACAGTCCTTTGCACCATCTGATGATGTCTCTAAAGATCTAAATTCACTGCCTGGCTTATTACTAAGTTTTCCTGAGCTTGGAAACAAAGTTTACCCTCTGGATTTTGATGCAGGGCAAGACCCTGATGGCTTCATGGGGAATTTGGCACAGATGAGCTCAAGGAAAGGGCTGGGATGTGTAGAAAAGTGCTTGTTGTATGGGCAGCAGGAGGCAGCTCCATGCGTAGGAGGTGAGAGAAGGCAGTACGCTGGGAGTGGGAGAAGGCTACAAAGAAAGTCAGCTCAGAGGAGAGAGTGTGGAACATAAGGAATATCACAGTGTGTGGGATGAGATGAGAACAGAGATGTAGGTTTTTAGAGAACTTTAAAACAATTATAGGTTTTTACCATGGGAGGTTCTGTTTGACTAGATCAGAGCTCTTGCTTCCTTGTTACGTGCCTGGAATTGAAGCTTTCTTTGAAAGAGCTTGCTAATACTATTCTATACTTTCAATTAACATTTTATTTAAATGTTTTAAGATAGCTTCCAGATACATTAAAGCCTTACTGATGAAATCTTGAATATAATTTACATATCTAAGCCACATTTGCATTCAATAACAAGACAGCTTTCCAGTATGGAGTGTGCCATCAATAGCCCCCATTACTTGTGTCTTCCTGAATTTCCCTAGCTGCAGCATTCACTTTGAATTCAAAAGACTGCAGATTTAGCTGAAAGAAAGGAGACAGCGATATTATCAGGGATCAGGTATCTTTTCCAAATTTTAGCTTGATACATCATATCAATTTTAACACATGTACTTAGTCCAGCCACAACTGGCATATCTTCAGGAGCTTCACAAGAGACACAAGTCTATTCTTTAATTTAGTATTCCTTTCTGTTAAAAAGAAAGGGAGCATTGTTCCTACAAATAAAACACAAAACGTCTGTATCTTTCCACAGTACATCTCCATGCTTCCCTCAGGGTTTTTTTCATTATAAAATCGTATCTCAGTTATCCAGACTCAGAATCATAAAACACGTACGGGTCCAGTAAGAGACACTGGTGATTGGAGTAGAGTTTTTGGAAAGGCACATTTTGAGAATTTCTGAATGTAAGGACTAGAAAAGATGGTGAGAGAGGCAAAAGATGACTGATGCATCATGTGCCTGAGAGCAGCAGCCCACCAGCGAGCACTACACGGGCAGTACTGGATACGGGCAAATCATCAACCAAGAGAATTGCCTCTGGTTACTCTGAGAGGTTCTTACACTGGAAGAATAATATTAAGGGTGGGCTTGGTGGAGGTTTGTTTGGTTTTGGTTTTGCTTTGGACATTCTGATTTCTCTCATCTTAGAGCTGATGCTTCAACATAAGATTTACGGAGACTATGAATCTCATAAGCCTTTAGAGAGTCACATGAAACTGGTTTTGATGCATGCAGAATGAAGGAAATAAGGGGAAAAAAGATTTTGTTGTTGCTGTTATTTATCAGTAATCAGTTTTGTGAACTCTCGCCATAGTTCTTTAAAGCTGTGTCTTGTCTTCCAGAATGGAGTTGATCCAAAACCTGTTTTGGGTTTTGGTTCATCAGAAGAAATCGTGACAGCTGAAATTTGGAAGAAAACTGAACATCTATATCTCTCAAAAGAGCAGAATATCAGAAGTCATAGAAGTTTTGAAAACCCTAGAAAAAGAGGCTATAAAGCATCTACTTACTGCTTGCATAGGGGAAGTGAGGATTTTCTTGCAGATATTTATTTCCAGATCTGTCTCTTCTAAACTTTGTCAGCTTGTCTGTCAAAGCAGCTAGTGAATAATGCCAGATGAACCATGGGCTTCCTCCTGAACAACAACTCTCATGCTGCCATAAAGATGCACAGCTTCTGCCACATATTTTTTATTGTCCAACACCCACTACCAAGGCTGTACAGCATTCCTGAACTTAAAAAAACATCACCTGCTAAAGACCAAAATTCAAAAGTCTGCATTAGAATAGCAAGCCAAACCTGACTGCCACTATTTCAGCACCTGCCTGAGCTCTGAATTTTTCAAATGGGTTAATATCTAAAATGTCTGTTATGTTCCTGCTTCTGTGAGAGAAACTCATGATGGGAATTTATTTCCCGTTATGTCACATTCACTACCTGATGGAACTGCTGAAGAAAGTCAGTCACTCACAAGACAAAATGGAAGGTAGAAGAAACAAGGCAGAATCTCTCACTGACTTGCTCTAAACTAAATAGCACCAAAAGAAAGTAGAACTGACAAAATTTTTCTCAGTCATTAAAGAAACTTTTTATTATTATTTTTTTTAATTTTACTTGTCGTGCATCGGACTCACTATTTTTACAGAAAAACTTCAAGGAAAATCTAAATTTTCAATTTATAAACTCTGAATTAATTCTACGATGTTCAGAGACAGTCTGGGGTTGTGGCATGAGTTCATGCATAGCTCTGTCAAATCATATCCACTTTAAACCACATCTCACCTTGCAAGTTTTGAAATAGAAGATATAAGGCACTGCTTTAACTGGGTGTTTTTCTTATATGATTTCTTCTCCCATTTCTACATGCACAATATTTTCCCAGGGGATACTACTTTTTTTAATCCCAGCTTCAACTGCTGAACTGATATTTCTACAGGCATTCTCTGTAACACAGAGGAAAAACCATCAGCACTGCATCCTTTCTGTAAGAAAAAGCCACAATGAAATGCCAATTAGAAGTTTCTGCTGCTATGCACTCACAGTGGTTTGAATACTTTCTTTGCAAGTTGGGGGCAGCTGTTGAACACACAGCTCTGGACTCCTTTGAAAAACAGGTCATGGGGTGGGGGCTAAAAGAAAAATCAATCAATCAATATATGAAGTACTTTCACTGCTATCATTTTCTGATTTTTTTTTTTTTTAAATCAGCCGGAACACTTGCAAGCTGCGTGTCACATTTCTTTGATTGCCACCTTTCTCTTCATCTTCCCACCACTCAGCACCGCAGCCTGCGCTTCAGTCGCCAAGTTTCTGCTGACGCCGTGACCAGCTGCTGCAGCGAGCCCGCAGCTCCGCTGGGGTCAGAGGTGCAATATCTGTGCTGTTATTAGAGAAATTACTCAGTGCAATTTCACAGTTCAGCAGAACAGACTTATTGCTTGTATGCACTGTGTGTGTGTGCCTTAACAAGCACTTAAAAGTTTTTCTGCTTCTGTTCCTTCGTGGAAACATCTATCTTTAACAGCTTTAGAAATGTTAGTGGGCAAGGTTTCTTTTTCTACTCAACTTTAATAAGGAATTACTACCTTGCGTTTAATAAGGTTTATAAGAGCTGGATTTCTGATCTCTGCTATAAATTCAGAAACAACAAAGTGAACTTTATGTTTTAGAGAAAAACTGAAGAAAGTAACAGGTGGCTTTTTGGTAACGTGATTAGTTTTATTATTACGTTCTAAATATTCAGTGTTAGCAGCAACCATCTATTCTTGTGAATGCCTTTCCAAATTCAATTGCTTTATCCAAGTTATCTCTGTTTATTTCTGCAAAGGCAGGGCCAGGGAAAAGCAAAGCTATTTCTGCAATACTTTATTTTATTTATTCAATACTTTATTTTGTTTATTCTCAATGAAAATGAGAAGGTCTTTTTTACAGCTGCACAGCCTGTAATGTCAGCTTCAAGCAATCAGCTAATAAAAAACCCTATAGTCACTTTGCAGGTTTAAAAAAAAAAAAAAAAAAGAAAGAAAAAAGAAAAAGAAGAAATCAATTCATGTTGTCACAGTCTATCTAGAGTCATATTGTCCCCAGCCATTGATACAGAATGAGAACATCTGGGGATTCAATTACTCATGACATGAATAATAATATTTCATTTTCGTTAAATAAAAGTTTTTAGTCGCAGGAACTTCTGCTTACTTCCCCATGTGATCCTGGAATGAAAGCTCACAGCACCTGAGACGCGGGAAGCTACAATCTCTTTGGCATCCACGGATGTATCAGTGCAGGTGCATCTGCACCCCCCAACAGAAAACCTTAATGAGGAAAATAATTTTTGAGCTTCTAGGTAAAAGATGGGCTCCTGAGCTCCAGGCCCTAGCAGATTTCCTAACTGCCACAACTGCCTTTTAAGAGCATGAATTAATAGCCTGCATCAGAAATATGGACTTGCCATTTGAATCTAAGTCTGTGACACCTGCAGCTGTCCAGTATGTTTGATTAACCTAAACCATCTATCTAAATAGTTTTAAGAGATATAAAGGACTTTTTATTATTATTATTTTATTTTAGGTTTCCAGTTTAAGATGAATCTCAGTTCATATGTTTCAAGAGAGTGCCACCAAAACTGAGTTTACAGCATGTAATTTTTTCTTAATCAGGTAGAGCTGCCTACAGTTTTATTGACAAAGTTGGGCTCAAATCAGATGATAGTCATTTTCCAGCAGTGAATGGGCAACAATATTCATGTTAACTTTGCAATGACTTGTGCAATCACACTGATATCTGTGGGACTATTCTCCAAAATGTAGCACACGAACAGTTGTGAGATGAGTATCTTAAAGTCTAGAAGGCAAATACTCAGAAAAGGCTGAAGGACAGTTCTACATTTTTTGTGCTAGGTGAAGCCTGGCACCTTGTTTTCTCCCCTCCTTTCTCCATGCCCATTCATTAAGAACAGATTATGGCAAACAGACATGATTTGCATCCCCTCTACAATATCATGGCTTTGCTGAAGCTTAAGTGTTCCCTGCAGGAAACAGTGCAAAAGCCTTAAAATTCCAAGGGTCGGAATGAAAAATATGTTCCATTATAGCCCAGCTAAGCGAAATGCCGCGCTGGCACTTCGCTGTTGTAGAAGTGCTGCGCAGAGCACAACTTGCAAAATACATCAGGAGAACATATAAAGAAAGTGGGGTAGGTCCTCAGTGGCTCTGAACTGGCAAAACATCATTGCTAGTAACAGTATCACAGCCCCACTATGAGATTGCTCTGAACACCTGAGATCAGGGCTCACAATTGTCTTCTGCTGACCACAAGAGCTTTAGGGACCGCCTGGTTATAATGGCAAGGCCCAGATGTAAAAATCTGCATCGCCTCATGGGAGGAATCTCAAGTCAGCACCCTCCAAAAATAAAAAACAGTCACCAATTACTGCTTGCAGGTCTTGTGTCTGGTTTTATGTAATGTATCTAGTCCCACTGCGATCATTGCCTTTTAAAAATGTTTAACATTTATGGACTCCAGTAAAAATGTTTTTAATATAATGTAGATGAAGTATAAACTGTTAACCTTGAACACTGGGGAAATGTGCTAGGGTTTTGGTGTTTTATTTTTTACACCTAAATACTTTAGTAAGGATTGTCTAAGTGTTACTAACATAGCAAATCTTTTGGAATCATTCAAATATTTCCAATTTTTGTAAATGATACAATATATGTTATTTCATAAGCAGAAGTGATGCTCGGAAGGCAGAGAATGTTGAAGAGAGAACTAAAACAGTGTCTTTGCTGTCCTAGGACTGTTGGTGCAGGTTTCCTGACATTGTCCCATCAATGTGTCTTACTACTGCCCTTTGGGGACCAACGCTAATGATCACACACACAAAAATCCTGTGTATCAGCAGCTCGTTTCTAACTCTTTACTAGATGTATGATATAAAGGTAAATACACAGACAAACTGGGGTGAGCAGCTGACTCACCAGAGGACCGTGCTGCCATCCAGAGGGACCCTGACAGGCTGGTGAGGAGGGCTGACAGGAACCTCATGAAGTTCCCCTGGTGAGGACGGCTGACAGGAACCTCATAAAATTCAACAAGAAGTGCAAAGTCCTGAACCTGGGGAGGAACAACCATAGGCACCAGGACATGCTGGGGGTACCCAGCTGGAAACAGCTCTGCAGAAGAGGATTTGGGGTCCTGGTAGAGCCCAAGTTGACCATGAGTCAGCAATGTGCCCTTGCTGTTAAGAAGGCTAAGAGTATTTTTGGCTGCATTAGGCAAAGTACTGACAGCAGGTCAAGAGAGGTGATCCTTCCCCTTTGGTGAGGCCACACCTGGAGTGCTGTGTCCAGTTCTGGGACCCCAGTAAAAGAAACACTTGTACATACTGGAAACAGTCCAGTGGCGGGCCACCAAGATGATCAAGGGACTGTAGCACCTCGCTATGAGGAGAGGCTGAGGGAGCTGGGACTGTTCAGCCTGGAGAAGAGGAAGATCAGGGGGATCTTATCAATGTCTATGAATGCCTGAAGGGAAGATGCAAAGAAGATGATGTCAGGCTATTGCCAGGATAAGAGGCAATGGGCACAAACTGGAACACAAGAGGTTTGGTCTGACATCCAAACATCAGGAGGCACAGCTTTCCTGTGTGGGTGACGGAGCCCTGGCACAGGCTGCCCAGAGAGGCTGTGGGGTCTCCTCCTTGGAGATCTCCAGAAGCCTCCTGGATGTGGTCCCAGAGGTCCCTTCCACCCTTAACCATTCTGTGATAAAACGCCAGATCAGTCACATGCCTAACCTACGCTGTAGCAAAAATACTAAGAGAAAGCTCCTCCATGTCAACAAAACACTCCTAAACCTCTGTTGCTGGGCTGTTTCTCCAGAAGCAGATGTGTATACACATTTTTTTCTTTTTTCCCCAAATGTATATTTACATCTCAACCTATTCCTAACAAGTTTCGTCCTTTCCACTGACTTTGTAAATAATGTTATTCTGATGATCTTAAGTGCTTAAACATCACTCAAACGAAGGGTACACACAAATGACTAACTTGGTGAATGAGTATTTTGAGTAGAAAATGAAGCTGGGGGAAGGATTTGTATTTTTAAGGTTGTCCCTTTTGCTGTTTCTTACATCGGATTGACCTCTCAAAACCCATCCATACCGGTCCCTTTCTCTATCTTCATTCAAGTTGCCATTCAAAGTCTCATTTTTTGAGCAAACCCAAGAAATACTATTCCTGTGTCAGTCAAATCTTCTCCCCACACCAATGTAAATTTAACTTAAACCAGTAAGATATTGCAGCGCTATTAAGTGGAACAGATAATGAACCTAAATAACTGCTCAATCTTATTAGTGTAGCCCTCATATACCTTCCGTTTTTCTTCAAGCCCTGCTGCTTAGCATTCATACTGCCTGATTTGAGACTAAAATTAGATTATAGGAATGCGTGCTTTTTACAAGAGGTCTTTTATTTGTTCCATAAAGTATTTAGCACTCTTTAGGCACTATATAAATAAAAATAATCACGATCTTGGAATTCACCTTCAGGAATGGAAATGAAGAGATCTGAGTCCTTTCATTTCTGCTGCACATTATCCTCATTGGGCACGTATGGATGGCAAGGCTTTGTAAGACAAGTTAAAAAGAAGCTTGGAAGTCTGGTAAAGGTGAATAACAGAAAAAAAAAGTAAAAAAAAAAGTGAATGTGTGTCTAGTTTCAGAATTTTACAATAGGGACAATAGGGATTAAAAATAAAAGCTCTACCTGACTTTTAAGATAAAGATCTGCTGTCAAATTTGTCAAATTCATTAATGTTTGTGAGAGATGCTAACGATTGCTGGTGAAAAATGGTGGTGGGTTCAAAAACCAGGTCATTGAGTAAAATCACTTACACTCATTTTAAGATGAAAAAGCTATGTATAATTAGGAGCCATTTCAACACTGTAAGCAGTGATTTCTGAAGGCTCTGCACATCGAAAACAGCTACCTGCCTTCTGGGTCAGAGCTGTATCAAGTCCAATAATCACTTTTTCTGACTTTCCCCCTCCTTCCCAGGGTCTATATTTAGGACTTAAGTACCAAATATTGAAAGTTTTCGAGGTTAAGGATGCCAATGTCCTCAAAACTCCAGTAGGCATCAGTTTATGTCATTTGCCGCTTTAACACTTCTAAAACTCAGTCTGCTAGGACTCACCTTAAATTAAAGCTATCATCAGGTGAAACATCTAGTCTACGCTATTCCCCCAGGCTCTGCTTTCAGACAGCAGAGAAAGAAAAACAATTCCCCAAGGTTACTCACCCTGTCCTGAGATAACGCACCTATTTCTCTTCATTTCTCCCCTGGTTCTTTAGACTGAGGACGCTTATGATCGCTAAATTTAGGCAATGTGAATCTTACAGTTAGTACCTTCATAATTTTTGAATGCAAGTCATCAGTAAGCACATATGGATAATCACCTCTATGCTCCTTAGACTCCTCTTAAGATTTTAAAAATATCTCTTCAGAAATGGATCAGATTGCACATAAGTGCATATTAAGATTAACATCGGCTGTAAAAAAATATATATATATTTCAAAAGGGAAGTAAAACGACAACAAAAATGCCGACAGCTACCAGAAGCAATAACTCCATGTCACATTTTCATTATATTAAAGCTTTACTTTAAAACAAAAATCAGAATAGTAAAGAGACAACACTTATGTTATTCTTTCAGAAAAGCAGATTCACTTATAATAATATCAAACCTGTTACTATCCCAAATAATTACTGTTGTTTATATTACTGCACCTCAGAAGGACCAAACAGCATCAGGGCATTCCTATACAACATGTATAATAGGCAGTCCTGCCTGCAGTACAGAAAAACAACTCAAAGGTTGGATGAAAGTATTATTTATAAATAAGCATCTGAGGCATAGAAAAAGGTCAAATGTAAGATTTTTTAGTGATTAGTTACATTTGAGTCTCAATTTAAAATAATGATTTTCTTCAGAAAGTGGCAGGCTTCGAAATTATGAAAAAACTGCTCTTTGAGACAGTTGACTCCAGAACATTAAATATTGAGGGTTGGAATCTTTTTCTTTTCTTTTTAATGATGTGGTTTCAGAAAAGATACAAGATGATATAATTTCCAAAGACTAACTCTGGTTAGCAGCATACAGTTTGACATTCAAGAGATTTTAATGTTATCAGCTACCACTGCCTGCCACCTGGGATGAGCAACATTTTCTTGACCTATTATTTATATGCCTTTAAATTAAATTGAGTTTTGAGAAGGGATTTGGAAGTAGAAAGCAGAATGTCTCCATTTGCAGAGGGGGTCACAAATGGACTACACCAAATCCCTGCTTTATATAAAGATGAATAAAACTTTAGCAAATCTTGTATCAATGTAAGGAAAATTCTGTTGTAGACCAGGAGAGAGAGACGTATAGTGTCAGTGGATGGGTGTTCAAGCCTGACATCACTAGCAAAGCAGCACTGGTGACATGAGCGGACATCCATCATATACGAAGCACAAGAAGAAAAAGGTATAACCTCATGTTCTCAGAGTGAGAGAAATTGCTAGACAGAAGAGCTCAACCAGAAGGGGAACAAAAGACCAGACAGAAACTAACCCCAGCTCCTTTGTCCCTGCAGTACTCGTGAAGATAGCAACTGATCTGGATTTAGTCCATACCCCTATTACTGTCAGAAAAAAAAAAAATCCTTTTCATTTCATAGTAATTAAAATGCTCATGGATGTTTTATTAACTCACTCTACAGAGCCACATAGATTTTATAATTCATCCAAGCACTTACAAGTAGTTACTTGGGTTAGGCTGTCAAGACAGAAATGATTCAAAACCTTGTGTACTTAGCTCCTTGGAAGACATATCATTCCCTAACACAATAGTATTAGAAAGACTGCTGACAGTTAGTGATCAAGAGATTTCATTTTGCTTGTCATATGGTGGGTTGTCAATTCTTCTTTTTCCCTTTAGGTAAAAGCTTAGTTGCATTAGATTTAAATAATGGTGAAGTTGCAGGTTAACATTTTTCAGAAGTACCAAAGTGACTTCAGTACTCAAATTCTATTTTGAAAACGCTGTAGACATGCAGGAACATGTCTCTACAGTAAATGAAACTTAGACACCATTAAACAGATCTATGGAAGAGTTAAGAATCAAGCATCAAATCAAGAGGGCTTAAAGTTTGTACCCTACTCCAGACCGCTGCCTTAAAATATATGAAGACTACAAATTATTATAAGAGAAGCTAACGATTTAAATTTCCACGCTGAATGTAACTTTTTGGCACATCAATTTATCCTCACTGTTATATTCTATTGCAGATTTCCTCCCACCCTTCCAAAAAAAAAAAAAAAATCAATAACAATTCTAAATGGCCTTTACCTCAAAATCCAAGTTTTACTGAGTTATGCTCAAGATTTAAGCAGGGGCTGCATAGATGATCTTTTTTTCTTCCTATGAAAAATATCTATGCAAATTATTTGTTGATTTTTTTATTTTTTAATCAGTAAATAAGAAAAGCCTGGAAGAGGAAGTGACCATTTAAACTTTAATCCCCCTGAGTAAAATGCAAAATTGAACAGCTACATAAAAAACGAAAAGTAAAACAAATTTTACTTCTGTTATCATTACTAACCTAGTATTAAGTAAATAAATAATCCATGTGGTTATTCTATATTTAAAATATTTGTTCTTCTTTAAATATAAAGTACCTTTCACAGAAACAAACAGAAGAGGCTAGAGACTGAAATCATTCCTTTGATATTGAAGCAGAGCGTTTTCTCATTTAAGCTCCAAACATCATCTCCCTTGTGCCCGCAGGGCTTTGCACTGTGCATGAGCACTCCACCTCACTATATTACATCTCCCCGGACATTGTACCGCTCCTCTCACTGGCTTGGCTCAAACACTGGTCTATGAAGGGGTGGTTGCTAGCTTGGTTATAACAAGTCTTTAGGAGCTTATCTTCATTCATTAATTGTTCTGCATCATGCATAATGGTTTTTTTCTCAATTTAAGGTATATATACTTTTAATAATCTCAGTTTGGTCTCCTATTGCATGTGCTGAGTATATAACGTGGAGAGCAAATACAGTTTGAAATAAGACTGCCATAGCAGCTATAGAACATCTAAAAGAAAAAAAAAATAGGCCAGACCTTTATTAAATTTTAAAGTATGCCTTCGCTACACTCTTGTAAAGATCCAAATAGGGTATTCAAATCTCTAGAGATCACCAGTATAATTTCTTTATCATGTTCCATTTAAAATTTAATTATGTAGTCTACAACAAGAAATATCTGAGTACTCTAAATAGGTCATGCAATGAACAACTTAATATTATTATAAAGTTTTCCTTGTGAAGATCCTTTCTTTGATGTGCTGTTGCACACAGAAAGCCTTTCTTCGAAAAAACAGTATACATTCACAGATATAATAATGTCATTTAATATAAAAATTGTAAGGCTTCTTTATCATATTTAAAGTTTAAATTTTCAATTCCTTCTCTAGTCAGAGCTTCTTAAAATCATCAGAAATAACTGGTAAATTAGAACTGACACAATATAATTGTAGAGAATATTGTTATATCTTTCTATAGGCAAAGTTAATCTATTAGGTTTCCTTCTAAATGATGCCCACTAACTCAAATTTTTCCACTTCTTCCTATGAATGAAACACGTTCTTCAGCTGCAAAAAGTAAGGTAATTTCTTCTTGCTTTTAGATAAAATCATTAGAAACCAATCAGCAGTATTTCATGGAAAATGGCTACACTAAAAATATAGTATACCGTTTTCCAAGACACTTTGTTATATTTGCTTTTTTATTTTTATTTTTTAAAAGCACATAAAGACCCTAATCTTGGTTACTATACAAGAGAAATCTTTGCCTGTAAATTCTGACTACTTACATAGCTTTCTGGTTACAACCCCTTAACTTCTCTTTAGTAAAACAACTATGTAAAATTCAGAACTTTGATTTTCTGCCCCCCCCCCCCTTTTTTTTTTAATGGCAACAACAACAAAGTAATTTCACCAGTGCCTAAATCTCTCTGGCTGGCAGACAAAATACTCCAAGTACAGACACAACTGCTCACACATGGCTTCCAATATGAAGACCCTTTCACCAGGTTTACAAATATTTGAAATGTGTTTGATCAATCTTGGGACATAAATATATCCATGAGCCATTACCGCCCTGAGAAAAGGCATCATGTTTGGCTGCATAAGTGAGAGCTGGATTTCTAGAAATACAATTTTTTTTTTTTTTTTTTTTTTGCCCCATTGGACCAAATACAACTAGCAGAGTAACTCTGGAAAAGTGGTTATTAATTTCATCATTTCAAGGTGCAGCAACTAAGATTTTATATGATATAAAGTAGCTTCAGAGTAGGGGTGTGGTAGGGAAGTTGTGGCATGGTAGGGAATATTAGTTTCACAGTTACAAATTAATAACAACAAAATGGTTCACTTAAAGTTTCAATGAAGAACATAAAATATTATATTAATACATCGTAAGAGAAGATTAAAAGCCCTAGTGAACGGCTTTCTTAGAGAAATGTGAATTTCTCTAAGGTGAATCCCAGGTGAATCCCAGAGAAGAGCTGAGGACCAGCCAACCTGCACACAGCTGTAAACATTTATTTTAAATCTAGACAAGATCATTGGTTTTAATATTTATAACATAATTACATTGCCTTGTGCACAGTGTTTGTACAATCTGATTTTTACTTGCGACATCTTGCCACAGTTGAAATTAAAGCCTTGTGGTAATAATTCAAAAAACACATTTAGGCAATCATTAATGGCAAGTATGAAACTGGATGTTTATTCTAGCACCTGGATCTCTCATTTTAACTTTAATTTAAATTGGAATTCATTTCAGCAGTACAAGGACTGCATGTTTCCAGTGTATTAGTCATATAATACCTAACCAATTAGGGGCATGTAGTCAAACTGGAAATATTTTAGCACTAAAACCAGTAAAAAACATTCCAGATCAAGGAGACAGATCAAGGAACGGCTACTCTGTTGAATCTCTATTTCCTTTTTCTTTGTGTTTGAAGAATTGTGATTCTTTTGCACAGAAAATGAATAAAATCTTGTTTTAGGTAGGCTTGGCAATTGGTCAGCACTTCAAATGCTTGGCAAAACTTCACAATCATATTTTTGCTTGCACAATCAAATGATGGTAAGTAATAAAAAGAATCTAATGAGTGAACAACCGATATAAATCAAACAAGTTTGTAGTCACAGAACAAGGTAATACATTACAGGGAGTGGGATAAACGTCACATTCAGTGGAAATCTGCATTTATGCAGCTTATCAATACAGATGAGTCAATGCCATGCAAACCTCATGAGGTTCAACAAGGCCAAGTGCAAGGCCCTGCACCTGGGCTGGGGCAATGCCAAGCACAAATCCAGGCTGAGTGGAGAATGGATGGAGAGTAGCCCAGAGGAGAAGGACCTGGGGGTTAACGAGAAGCTCAACACAAGCCAGCAATGTGCGCCTGCAGCCCAGAAATCCAACCGTGTGCTGGGCTGCACCAACACAGCGTGGGCAGCAGGGCAGGGAGGGGATTGTCCCCCTCTGCTCTGCTCTCGTCAGACCCCGCCTGGAGCCTGCGTTCAGCTCTGGGGCCCAGCACAAGGACAGGGATGTGTCAGAGCGAGTCCAGAGGAGGCCACGAGGATGATCAGAGGCTGCAGCCCCTCTGCTGTGGAGCCAGGCTGAGGGAGCTGGGGGTGTTCAGCCTGGAGAAGAGAAGGCTCCGGGGAGACCTCCCAGCGGCCTTCCCATACCTAAAGGGGGCTGCGGGAAAGCTGGGGAGGGACTTTTTGTGAGGGAATGTAGGGCTAGGACAAGGTGGAATAGCTTTAAACTAAAAGAGGGTAGATTTAAATTAGCTATAAGGAAGAAATTCTTCACTCTGAGGGCGGTGAGGCCCTGTCCCAGGCTGCCCAGAGGAGCTGTGGCTGCCCCATCCCTGGCAGTGCCCAAGGCCAGGCTGGATGGGGCTTTGGGCAGCCTGGGCTGGGGGGAGGTGTCCCTGCCCATGGCAGGGGGTGGCACTGGGTGGGCTTTGAGGTCCCTTCCCACCAAAACCATTCTGGGATTCTATGATTGAACTAATGAACCCCACACACTGTAAAGGTAGCCATTTTTTTCTGTCTTGGAAGCAGAAATAAGTCACATGTATTACTATGCTTAAAGAGAACTGACTTTTCTGCTGAATTATTCCTTTAACATTTACATGAACTACAACATTGCTATTTATCAAAGGATAAAAAACCACCCCAAACCATTACCTCATTAAAACCCTCCTGCACCTCACAGAGCAAAACTGGTGGCAGAAGATGCAAGAGGAATGAGAGAACCATTTCTTCTTGCTCACCAGGCATCTCTGTTACGTGACAGGGTACCATATCAGTTTTTTTTTTTTCCCTTCTCTCCACCCTTTTCTTTATCTGCATAATAACAGCATTTTAGCACACCCTCTGACAATATGTAGGCAGGTCTCTCTTCAAAAACCTCTGTCACAGCCTGGGAGTCACGTCTAGTTCTATTATTTTATGAAAAGCTTTCCCAGCATAGAAGAATTTGATCTAAGCTGTTCTTCTGCTTTCCAAATGAAAATGCCTTAAGATCACAGTACTTTTTTCTCCAACCTCCAAGTTTCCCTTCCTCACCCCTCTGGTGAAATTTAAAGCAAAAGCCATGCCACCTGCAGTGGGTATCATTGCACAGCTGGCAGAAAGCCACAGCTGGGATTTTTCTTTCTCAGGTACACAACGGAGCTAAGCCTCAAAACAACTTCAATGTGTTGCTGCCGTAAGCTGTGGAGTTTTGGTTGCTCCAATATTTCATGGTCATATTTTCTCTATGGCATGCATTACGTGTTCTCCTCCCGGCATCCACAGTTCTCAGCATCCCAGCAGTTTTCTTTAGGAAAAGGATCATGTTCTGGCTCAAAAGGTCACGCATCTTCCAGCAGCTGCCAGCCACTGATACCCACAGTCAGTTCAGAGCAACTTGCTTACCTTGGTAATGCTCCAGACAACTCTGTGGAAGTCTCTCTGAAAGACAAAAAGCAAGGAAAAATAAGTTTGTTCTTAAAGAAGCTACAAATTTTTAAAAGTACTTTTATACTACTTGTATTTTATAGGAGTGCAGGCCCATACACACAATTTTATACACAAATGTGTCATTTGTGGATGCAATGTCTGCATGATCATATATACAAGAATGTGAAAAACAGATGATGGTGTGTGATCTAAGGATTTCCTCAGAATAATGTTCTCAATTACTCATTTTTTAAGTGTAAAATTATCATTCCTTCAAATACCAGCACTGCATGATCCTGCATAGCTAAAATGCAGCACTGGGCCAATTTTCCAGTTGAAAAAGTTCCCTTTTTCAGTTCTGCAGCAATGAGGCATAAGACATTTATAATGATGTCGTGCGCTGAGAAAATGCTACATTAGTGTTAAACTTTCTTATCTTGGGTTTTAGGCAATAGTTATTTTCCATACATGTGTTTTTTGATCCATTTTACTTGTTTGAATATATTTTGTGGATGTGCAATATGTCTGGGGGGGAACAAAGTGTGAGATACTGAAGTGGGCTCATGTAACTGATACATCAAGTTAAAGCACAATTAAACGTTATTGTTACCTATGTACACAGTCCTTAAAACACATCCGAGATCTACCACCAATGTATGTCCTTGTGGTCCCTCTAAACACAGAATCATGGAATTATCATGGTTGGAAAAGACCTTCAAGATCATAAAATCCAACTATCAACCTGACCTGCCGAGAGTTTTGCTTCAAAAAGCACAGATCACAGTGGTGCTCTGCGGGTGCACTCAGAGCAATAAACAGAAAATAAAAAGACCTCTCACGCCCTTTTCTTGCACACCCAGTTCAGCAGCAGACCAACACATATATGAGCCCTTTCAGAAGTGCCAGCTCCCACCCAGCAAGGGCTGCCAGGTCAGTATTTAACAGGTGCCAGGAATGGACAAAGTCCATGATGTGAATAACATTAAAGATGAGAGCTGGAAGGAAAAGGAAGAGAATGGAAAGAGGAAGAAAATGAAATTAGAGTGGAGCAATACAGCCTTGGTTTCTACAGGGCATTTTGATGCAGCCATACATTTCAGGTATTTTTTCATTTAACTGTCCTGCACATTGGCATCAGATCACTTTATTTTCCAAGCCCTACTTATAAGTTAGGCATTGAAAAAAATTAATGTAACATTTTCTGGAAGCTATCAATGAACTGTATCACTAAATGGTTCCGACAGTCAAGAATTTTTTCCTGTCCACCTCTAATCACAGGTACCATCTCCTTTAATTTAAAGGTTTTTTGGGGAGGAAAGAACCCGGACTAAAAAGTAAGGCTAAGCATTTCTTTGTTTCTTCTTCTGAAGGGACTCCCTAGCCTTTAGCCACCTATTATCACTCAAATAACAGAATAGCACAAACCTTATTGCTCCAGGGTACGGGACCGCATTTTATGAAAGAGCAGTTGCTCATCCAGCTTAAAGAGACATCCATACGAATCACGAGTAGTGGCAAGAAGCAGAAGAATGTATGTTCAAAAGAGGACGTTAAACTGAAACTGCACTGCCAGCTTCTGAGCAGAGCAGTGAGTGATTGGTGCATCTAAATTTCTAAAGATTTTCATTTTTGTTAAATAACCCACTCTACAACAGATGCCAGCCTTATGAAAACAATTATTAAATAGTCGATATGGTGGTAAAAATGGGAATGTGATCAGAATCTTAAACAAAGATGTTGCAGACCTTTAGCATATACATTTTTAATGTAATTAATTGTGTTGCCAGTTTCACATTTCGGTAGATCAAATTCCAATTTTAAACAAAAATATGTAAGGTAACGATTTTTTGAAATACAGATCTAACTCAAATAAAACTCTGTAACTCACAAATAAAAGAGAAGTCTGATTACTTCCCAGCTATCTAAAGTTTTTACTGTTTCTCATCAACTCACCAACATTTAAACCATAAAAAACCCCCACAACTTTACAATAATAAGCTAAAAATATTATTTTCCTAGAAAACATACCCAATTATCTTTGCAACCTCACTGGAAATAAATCGTACGCTGACTGCTGAAGATGGTTAATGTCCACTGTTAGTGTACCATAAATATCAGGAATAGCAGCAACACTGCTCTATAAATATATTTCATGGGAGTTTAAAAAAGAAAATCTTATGGAGCAAATTAGTCATCAAGAATACCCTTAAAGTTTATTTAAAGATAATGGATACTCATTCTGCAACATTTCAAGAAACTGAAGCTAGACTTATACAACTAATGCTCAGATTCCCACTACTTCTAAGTGACACATACAAGGAACACAAGTGAAAAAAACAACTTGATATAAGACCACGTATTTTCATATATTGCCTATGACGTACAAGGACAACCTTTAAAGAGTGAAAATGGAAACCTAAATATTTCATCAGGACTGCTCCAAATCCCACTGAAATCAGTGCCAATGCAAATGGGATGAGCTAATGCACAACAGTGCTAAGGACAAGAGAGGACAAGGCTAAAGAGCCTGGAAAAGCTGTTAGGTAGATGGTGACATCATGAAGCACAGTCAGAGCATTTCCAGGAAGGTCATTTACAATTTTTCAGCATTATGCATACAGCTACATAGGACAGATCGGGGGCAGAATGGTCCAGACATATGGAAGGTAAAGATGTTGTTGAAGCCAGGAGGATGCCACGTGGGAGGTCTGCACCCCAATATGCTGCCCCATTGCATATGGCCTTCCAGAAATCAAACTGCACATTTTCAAATTGTTCACTAGATCTGCAATGAGCTTTGACTTATTGAAGATGCCCTGCACCCTCCAGAGAGGGCTACACATAGCTGTTCTCAAAAACCAGTAAGCCAGGGTGGGCGAACCAAATACTGTGCGCACACACACACACATTTTGTCATTTCTCTCCACAGGCTGAGAAATCCTTCCCGTAGGATCCAAGTAGGATGTGTACCAAAGCAGAAACGTATAAATATTTTAGTCAAAACCTTATACTGAAGTGGAAGTGGGAAGATCTGCATAAAGATCAGCAAACAGACTTTACTGCCTAATAGTCTTGTTGAGAGAAAGTTGCTCAGGAGAACTCTTCAGAATATTTGGAAAGTGTTGTGTTTGTATTAAATGTTTTGTTCTCTGAGAAATCATATGGTGCTCTTCTCTCAGAAGCTGACTGGCAGCTGTTGTTACCCACCTACATGCAGGGTTTGGCACAACACAGCTTGGTAGTTTTCACAGTACAACATTTTTGTCTGATTTAATGCGCTGTGCAGTGCTTCTGCAGAGATGTAAACTGAGGCACCAGAGACAGGGGAGGGGGCTTAAAAGGCGGCTGGGAAAATCTCTTGTGTATTCTGCTAGATGCATACCAGAAAGCTTGAGTTCAACTGATATGAGTCAGGACTATGCTTAGAAATAATTTTTGCTTCCTCAGAATCATGGCCCTTAGTGCTTTGGAAAGCCTTAGTTCTCCATCGAGAATGGTTTCTGTTCTGGAAAGAAAAGCATATAAATTCAAGCCAAGCAACGCATCAGGGTGCTAGGAAGGATGCAAATAGAAAGGCAGCAACACATCCCTCCGATTGTGTCAATGTTCTTCCTTTCTCCATCTCACACTTTGGGGAGAGGATAAAGCCCGCCTACAGCACATGAGGCATATGAGGATAAGGACATAAGGATAAGAGCAAAGCTGAAGAAGGGATCTGTATCGTGTGCAATAAAGAAAGCAGCACAAATGCAAGCAGAAAAAAAACAGATGCAGAATATGGGAGTCTTCCCACTTGTGAAGAGAAGTGTCCACGTCCTGTGGTCATGGCTGTAGGCATCCAAGCCTGCAGTCACTGTTTGAACCCAGAGGGTAAGAAGGTCCTGTCTCCTCAGGAATGAGTGACCACAGCACATTTTATTCTCTGGCATGTGCTGCAGAAGTTATTTCTTCCACTTACACTATTTTTCGATGAAGCACGAAACCAAACCAAACCAACAACAAAAAAACACTCATCCACCCACCAAAACAAAACAACAACAACAACAACAAAACAGAAAACATAGTTTAAGCTGATATCTGTGGTTTGGGTGAAACAAGTTGCACAAGCATTAACCATACCAGAGGGGATATATTGGTGAACAAAAATAAGTACAAGTTGAAGAGGAATAAGGTATTCTAGAAGATGACTTGAGAATTTATGTGTTTTCCCCAGGAATTTTCCACTGTGGACGTGGCTAGATAAGCCATGTGCGCTGGTAAGGTGCATGTAACAAATTGCAATAATGTTAATAACTAAGAAGTTCTACCTTGAATTATTTCCAAATGTTGCATAACCATGGAGCTCTTCTTTGTGTTGCCCAACAGGTAAATCCAATTTGCCAGAGCAAACAACACACCTGGTGGTTTTGACCACTCTTTCCTGAGTGTCTACACCCAGATGGGGAGCAGACACCGTAGCACCAACAGCCTGTCAACGCAACTCTCAGCGGGGCAAGAAAAGCAGGCTTAGAGAGGGCTCCACAACACACAGCTCAGCTAGTGTTGATGACTCCTATGACCACCAGCTCAAAGGGATGCATCCCATTAATTTCAATGGCTTTTAACCAGACCATCAATAAAGAGCTTTTTAAATTGTATGGGTATGTGTCTGCATGCACGCTGCTGCTGCATAGACATGCCTCAGTGATGCAGCAAGAGGAAGGATGGCTACTAATTGTCAGTATAAAGCAGAACTAAAGAAAGGTTTACAAAGGGAAATGAAAGATTTTCCACTTAAAACAGGGGAGAACAGCTGAAGAGGAACATTAAATTAGCTTTAAAAGGAAAGTTGTATCAGGAGGAATATAATTACTTGGCTGGAATTTCACCAAGACTTGGGAGTCAATGCCTCTACTCTTGCAGAAAACTGCCATGAGATTTTTAATGACCACAAATGGTCAGGACATTGATTTCACATTTCAGCTGAAAAATGGCACCTCCAAAGGCACATTGTTGTCTCTGCTCTTCCCCAAATCACATGGGGGAACTGTGTCCAAGCAGACTTGGAAGAATTAATAGTGCATATTGAAATACCATTATGAGACACAAGATATTTCACCCATCTTAAATTGGATAGTCTCTCAGCATTGTTAGGAGTGCATCAAAATAAACAAGCTCTGTTTGGATAAAACATGGGGTTTAATGTTCTGAAATTTTGAATGTAGTTTTGTTTTGTTTTCTTTACATAATATGCTTTTAGCATTTTTTTATTTTTTATTTTTTTAAAGAACCGTACCCTATGACCAGGGAGGATCAAAATGTTTGAGAAAGTTTCATATTTAGGAAAAATTAAAATATTCAAAAAAAAAAAGTATGCTACTCTCTTACACAATGCACAACAAATAAGTACACTGCAGTTTTAAAACTTCACACAGAGTTTAGCAAGCTAACAAGTATACATTTGCAGCAGAAATACTGCATAAACAGTCTCTGAATGTGCTATTTAAGTACAAGCTAAATACTCTTTTTTTAGGAAGTGATGTAACAAGTTCATATGTAAAAATCTATTTCTATACAAGCTGACATTCTGCAAGATTAGCTGAGTGAGATAAAGGACATGAGCAAACATGCTTGTTGTTTTCTCCCATGCTTATTTTTAAAAGCAGCATTTTTCACTATTCTAAATTTGCTACTTCTGAATTTTTCATTCCTCCTTAGGTAAGGATAGAAAGCTCTGTGTTTTCAGTGATGAGATCCTGTCACCAAAACAATGGAATTCCATGGTACATTCAACACACAAATAACACCTCAAATAGAACATGCCCTCTTCGTTGTGACTGTTTTATATGTTTCATAAAAATTTAGGTTTCACTTAAACATACCCTTGCCCAAACATCTATGAGGACAGCAATGTTTTAACTTGCAAATTGAAGAATAATTTGGATCATATTGTCACTCGTTACAATTCACTTACAAAAGCCAGCTAAGATCTTGGCCGCTTGGCTAAGTACACACCAAGGACAGCAGACGAGTGTCCCCCTCGCACAACTTCTGCTCCGATGTTAAAGAGCCAGACAAAAACTGATATGTAGAAGAAACGCAGCAGTATGCTCATTTTATAGATTGGTGATAGGGACACAGATAGGATACAATTTAGCCAGGGGCATGAGGGGGAAAAATGCCAGGGCAAAGAGAAGAAGAAGAAGAAAGATCCCATTTTGGTGCTTTGCTCCAAGGTCAGATCCTGCCATCAGGGATGTGCAGATCTCTGTCGCAGCACAGGGCCTGCTGTTGCTGTGTGTTTTCTCAGGGAAGCACTGCATTTTGAAAGTTGATGACATGGAAATGAAGGGAGGAGGCACCACGGGTGCAGAATTTGGCTCTCTGGGGCATGGGAAGCAGCAGGAGGAACGAGCAGGAGAAATCTGCCGTGATAACCGACTCCTACATCCTCGCCCTGTTAGTACAGGGAGAGAAAGAAGAGATGCACAGGCTCCTGCCTCAGGGAGCTGTAACAGCTTAGTGGGAGGAATATACCCTCACTCTCAATAAAATGAGAAGACCATCTAAAACAGCAGATGTTCCTCCCCGTATGCTCATTAAACTTAATGTGACCTGGCCGGGTAAAAAATTTTGCACACTGGGCATTTGGCTGACCTGTAGTTCATGTTACAGCTTCCACTCTCTGCAATGTTATACTTTGCCACCATCTCATCTCCGCTGTACAGAGAGGAAGGGAGGGGAATCACACCTGAAATCTCAGCGGTAATTTGCAGTTGTACTCAGTTATACAGATGTAGAACTGAAGGAGGAGTCTGGACTGCGTGTTAATTCTGCAGAAGTCGTATTTTCACAAAAATGCATGAGATATATGAAGAAAGATACAAATTATTTGAAAACTACAGATGGAGGTGGCCTAGATTCCTTCCTTAATTTCTAAACTGTTGTACAGGGCTGCAGTAAATGCCTTCTGATATTTAAGACTTTCTCATATTTGTGCAGGGCGTGGGGAACAGTTCAATGTGCCATTTACATAAGTGGCTTCTATCATGCAGCAGCTGTTGGTTGGGTCAAATGTTGATCTCTTCACTTTAATGATGAATGACAAAAAGAAAGACACACCCTAACAACTGTTTTCCATCTCCCACACCTCAGCCTCTCTCTCCAAATTTCACATGTTAGCAGCTCAAAACTTCAGGATTTCCTGATATTGCATGTTGTCACTAATAAACACAGATGTGAAGCCATTCAAGGAATTTGGAGGCTTTATTTAAAGTTATTTCAGAGAAGTAACCCAGAGAAGATGCCAAGCTTGAAAATGGCATCTCTTCCTGGTCTCCAAATACTTTACTGAATTAGAACAACTTGGATACTTCAGCTACTAAGTATTCAAGTACTTATTCATCTTCTTACCCAGTGCAAGCCTGGGAAGACATGTTTTGGGGAATATCTGAAGTTTTATGAAGCTGAAGGACTTTTGGTACAAAATGAGATGCTAAAATACAGGCATCTTAGAAGAATGAACATTCAGAAAGAGGGTAGGCTTGCTTTCTCAGTTTAATTAGCAGACAACATGGTTTCTACAGGATCTGCATTGGCAGCTACCAGAAACAAAAACAAACAAACAAACAAAAATAAAAATAAAAAAGAAAACCACAACTTTCCAGGAGCTTCTGACTTCCAGTTTTGAGAGCAGACACCTCTCGCTATTTTTTCACTCACAAGGCAGCATCAAGTGTCAGATATCTCACAAGGTTAGTCCTAGCTGAAGAGTCTCACAGAAGCAGGGATTTGGGGCATGGCCACATGCTGTGCCAGGGGCAGATGCAAGCTCCTCTGCCTACGCTCCCAGCTACGGAAATAGAAACCAGCTTCGAAAAATGCTGCAGCTGCCTTACCCCAGCTCCGAGGCAGCATCTGACAACTCTGGAAAAGCCTGCCTACGTTTTGGATGCTTATCTTTAACAGAGGTTTCACTGGATTCGGAAGCTACTGAAAGCAGCTCATCTGTACCTGGAACACCAGTGCTGCCAGCACTGCCAACATCTCCTTCAGACATCTGCCCGTATTGTCTTTTAATCCACCTGCTGATATAGTTACTGCCTTTCTCTCTGCTGGTTCGGCAAGGACTAACAGTTGCTCCTTTCTCTCCTGACATCTCCTCCTCGTGATCCAAAAACCAACAATGTCAGGTTGAAACATGGGATGGAATAGGAAAACATAGAAAAGACTCTGTGAACAAGCCTGCCAGACAGCAGCCTGTGTCCTATTAGCTGCAGTTCAAAACAGCCCTTACACTATTTCCATAAATACTGCAGAATCTTCTGGAGTATCTCATCGCAAACCACAACAGATGTTGGATGCTATCATTTCTTCATGCTTGTTCATTTGTTGTTCATCTGTTAGTTTTTGCCTTTTTCCCCTTGCCACTTGCCCGTATGCAGATCAGAAGTGTTCAAAAAAAATACGGTCAAGCTCTGCTCTTGTTGGTCCCTCTACTACTGCCCCAAATTAATGGTACAGGAGGAGTAAGGAGATAAAATCTAATCCGCTGCCTTATTTCTGACCTTAAAAGGACAACTTGAATTTATTTTTGACAGCCCTAAGCAGAGAGCAAAGCTGCAGAGCTGACCACTTTGGGAAGCCGACGTACACATGCACCAGTGTTCTCCAACGAGTTTGGTAATGTTACCGAACAAAATATCGACGGTATCGTAAAATTATTATTTCAAATGTTTTAAGGTGTATGCTAGCAATGAAATAAATGTACAAGCAAGTCCTTTTCTCCATAACCACATCCAAACCAGAAGATGTAAAGGTTGTTCTTTAATGGCACAAACTATTAGGCTGCAAATATATAGCAGGTACATCTATTAATCATCAGACCATTTATGTTCTGTAATTCCACCACAGTTAAATAACATGGACTACTAAGTACCTGAATCAGCTATTAGCAAGCATTCCTGCTCATTAAAACTCACTTATTTAGACTTTAGCAATGGTAAATGTAACCAGCCCTGGAGGAGTGTCACAGTGCTTGGAAATGGCACATTAAGCTTCATTTACCCAGATACACTCGCAGGCAGAGGGGGAAGGGAAAATACAGTGATGGTCCAGAGTGAAGCTCAGAAGCTTTTTGAAGCAGCATTAAGAAAATGACAAATCTTACAAAGAGAGCCATAAAGCTTCCTCAAGTACAACAGTTCTGCAAGGAGCTATTTATCATAGTTTGTTGAAAAGACTCCTACGTTTAATACTATTGGACTGTGAGAGCTGATTATTAAATGTAATTACAGAAGTAGCACGGAAATAATAGTTTATTGCAGTGCACAAGCAACACTGTATTAACAAAGAGGAGCGGGGAACATGTTCAGCATTCAGAATTGTATCATTAGCTTTTCTGGGAATGCATACACAAATGTATACACATTTAATTCCACATTAGCTTCTACTAACCAGAATTGTCCTTCAAGAATTTCCAATCAGGGTCAATGCATCCATCTATACTTCAATTGAGAAAACAGTAGCCGAAGTGGATTGCTATTTGGGTTTCAGCTCTTATCCCTTTGCTACTTAACACAGATTTATTAAAAAACACCCACAGCCTTCTGTCAAGAAATATTGCTCACATTTGCTTATTAGCAGCCCTGTAATAGATACATTTTTGCTGCAGTGCTGCCATTTGAAGTGAGTGCTTTATATAGAACATGGCAGTTATCAGGAGATTCTCCGTACATTAAAGCTTTTGAAACAAGTTTTGATTTCTTACAGATACCTGCAAGAAAGAGTTTAACTTCTAGTATACCTACATCTTCACATGCTTGCTTGTGCATCTAGCAATCCATTTTACCTCTTCTTTACATTGTAATCTAAATTACCCATTTCACCTGATTTCTTGATGCTGCTTTTTACTCAGAAATCTGCCTCTCACTTCTCATTCATCCCTGATCTTCTTGGAGAAACCCCTATTTTAAAGCACACAGTACTTTTGCAAAGCCTTCTCCTTTGGGATAGACATATATACTTTTTCCAAAGTACAAGGCTGACCAAACTTCATTCACATCCGGTGCTGCAGTTTGTGCAAGCCAGGGCAAAACCCAACCCTATCCCAACAGCCTAAAAGATCCCTTCTGGTCCACAAAGCTTAGGCTGAATTAACTCTGAAACCTGCTGCTGGCCCAAGACTGAAACATTTTGCAAAACTATGTTTTGGAAGGAAGGCATTCAGTGACAGATGGGTTTTATTTATTTTTGGGTAAAAGGAACAGCTTAAAACAGGTTGGGAACATCAAAGAGGATCCTGGCAAATCGAGACAAAACTGAAAGCATCTGAAGTACTCAAGAGATGCAGAAATTACCATCACAAGAACATGCACGCATTTGTCAATAATACGATGCACATTGACCCTCACTCTTTCAGCAATGATCTCTTTTGCAACACAAAATATAACCAGCAGTCTTGAAGCTCAGCAGCCTCCTTTAGGCGTCTGCATTCCCTCTTTAGTTCAGCACGTAACGATAACTAAATGTTTTACAGGTAAAACTGCAGCCAAAACCAGGAGCTGTGTGCACGTGTCTGGAAAAAGTTAAGTTGTAAATCAGGTGCAAAGAGATGAAACCAGAGCCTACCTTCAGGCATCCGCATCCCTAGATTTTGTTCAAAGCAGCATTTTCACATGGGCTAAAAACTCTTGGGTTACATTTTTGAGGGGTTTGAATCTAAAAACTCGCAGATAGATAGCTAACAAAGATTTTCAACCACGCTGCAAAATCCTTGGGAGTTTGGTGCTTGTTATGTTGAGATGCATAAAAAAAAATTCCACCAGCCATCTATCTGCATCAGTATATACACAAGGGCATTTGAGAAAATCTCTCCTGGTCACATCAGATCATTGGTGTAAAAGAAAACAAGTTTTTCTTTTGAGGGTTTTTGACTCATTTGAAACAGATATATCAGTGCAGAAGCACCTTCCCAGTGACAATTATCTCGCTACAATAGCCATAAAAATAAAACAAAATCAACACGGATGGAATCCAAAATAAGAGACCTAAATTATACGTAACTATATTCATAAAACTACACCTCTGTTCAAAGTTGTTCTGTACACTACACATATGCCAGGATCTCTTAATCCGCTGCTGATGTGCTGCATATTGCAGTCGTGTGCAATTACAGTTAGCTATAATTAAGAACAATTACAGCTTTTATTTCTCCACTTGTTCTTTAAAAAGCACAGTTGTAATAAAACTTTTTCCTCTCTCTCTCTCTTTTTTTAAAGGTGAATATAATTATACATCCCTATAACATCTCCAATAATTAGTTTGACTCAAGTTTCTTCTGGAACAATTTTCATTTTAACTGTCAGATCTGCCATCTATAGTCAATAGAAGACATTATAAAATATTCTATCATTAACCTTTTTTCACCTCATAAATCTGCAAAGGAACTTGAAGAAATTGAAGAATTCATTGCTTAAACGTTTAAAGGCCAAATTCAACTAACACCCCTTCCCCAACAATCCCTTCTTAATCACACTGAAACATTATTATTATTGTTATTATTATTATTACGTTAGCTAACTATAACAATAATAAATTAAAGCTGGGTATAAAAGGTATTTGGCATCTCTCTATATTTTATAGGCTACTTTCCAACCCTATTCTCATAAAAGAATCTCTCTGCTGTATCTTTGTTTAGAATCTACCCATGATTACTAACCATGCAGACTGCAGGGAAAAGTAATTAAGTTTAATAGAAGCCACCCTCATTTTTGAAGCTGCCCTCAATTTAAGCTATAGAAGGAGAGTAATTAAATTTAATGTGTGCCACAGCTCTTAAATGAAGATATGGCATGTAAAAATCTCCGTGTAACGCATCTTTTCCGAATGCTGCAAAATAAGTGTTGTGATGCGAAAAGATAGCGAACTGCTGCCACTAAGTCACGTTAGTTTTATTTTTCTGCTGCCTGTGTCTACCAAGGTCTGAAGTCTTTGGGTAGATTACAAGCAGTGTAATCTAAACCCTGGGAATTGGGAAACCTGTACTGGGATCACAGCCAAGCTGTTTCCTTATCCATCCTTTGCCCACTTTATCTGCTTTTAAATTAAGTTTAGAGGAAGCTTTTGTGGCAGGGTTCATGTTTTACTTGTTTTTTAACAGATGTAACAGGTTTCTGACTACAGCCACAAATCTTTTTATAGCACAGACACTGTTTGCCAAGAAGAGTCTTCCCCAAAGTTTCTGAACTACCAACCGGGACTAAAGAAGCACATTTCGAAGCACAGCCACAGATCTCCCATATGTGTATATATGCTTTCAATCTTCCTCAAGTCATCATCATCAGAAAGAAAAATAAAAAAGAGAAATTACTAAAGACTCAGATATTTTGCCTAGCAATGGTCTTTCTTAATAGTTTTATGAAGAAATACAAATTACAAAAGAGAGCTATTTCACTCTTGCAAAGATGAGCTTCATGAATGAGGAGCTCTGAGACAGCAAGAGGGGCATTTCCCTTCTTCAGCTCTCTATGTATAAATAAACTCTTCCTTGCAGAGAATCGCAGAAGTATCATTAACTGATTTAATATACATAGGAAATCTAGAACCTTGAATTACCTCATAAAGATGACTGCAACTAGTTGTTCAGAAGAAGGTTAAACTGAGATACTAAACTCAAAACTGGTTTATGGAAGTGGTCTGAAAAATGCAAGGCTCACAACCTCCTTCCAAGCAGCCTCGTCTCCTAAACAGAGATATGTACCTGTTGTAAGCACTGAGCAAAGCTTCTGCACCAAAACTGAGAGCAGACTTGAAAACCTGGGACAGAATTTCAAAAGCCTTCTGGTCCAAACGCTTCCTCCAATAAACAAGATAATGAAAAAAAAAGAAAAAAAAAGGAGAAAAGGAAAAAAAAAAAGGAACAGAAATGGAGAGAGAATAAATAGATCCTTTATTTCAATTTCGGACTCCACCACAGACCTGCTGTATACTTGCCCAAGAAGGGTGTTGAATTTTAGCAGTGTAGAGAATGGGTGCTCACATCCCAGGTGCACACCCTATGTAGCAGGAACCCGTACGTACAGCAACAAGATTCATACGTGTTTCACCTGGCTTTCATTTCCGTACCGAATTATCATAAGTGGACATTATCAATAGTAAACAGGAGGCAACCACAGTTTCATATCTGGCTGTCTCCCTGACAAAGCCCGCATCCCTCTGTTCAGGGACTACTCAATAGGCAGATCCATGCTTCAAGTCTTGAAGCCACTGCTAATATAAATTGCAAGCAATTTGGAAAGAGACTGCATTTGTAGTTATTTTTAGTTTCGTGAAAGAAAGAAGAGATTTGTTTATAGATATCAAGACAAAAAAGTTGGATTTGGGGGCTTTAAAGTAGCAAAATAGGGACAAAATTGCTGTTTAAAGTCTAATTTTTACTCAATTATATTTTAAAGTGATCCTACCAGATGCTGGAACTAAAGCAACATGATTTTGCTATATTTATAACTAAGCTGCAAAACATTTCAACATTTACAAAGAGAAGAAATCTCTCTGCTAATGCCAGGAGAAGAATAAGCTCAAATGGTATTGCACATGATGGCTCTTAATAGTTGGCACGAGGAGAGGAGAAACGTCTCTATAACAACAGTATCAAGGAAACTTGCAATGCAAATATCACATCATCAAAACAAGTAGGAGGGAAAAAAAAAAAGTCTTGCAGAGAGCATTAACATGAGGACATAATATCCACATGCTCCCAAATAGGATGGATATAAACCAGGGCAAGCTCTGGTCTCTTTTGTCTTTGCTCCTACTCCAAAGTCCCTCTTTCTATCCAAACTGCCTGCTGCTCATGCCTTCTGCTTCCTCTTAGGAAACAGTATCCTTTTGTTCCACATTTCCCAATCAATATTTTGGCCTTTCTGCTGTTGGCTACCAACATGAAGAATCCCACTGCTCCCTAATACAGCCTCAAAAGGACACCTGCCTTGCCCCAGGGGCTTCAGCAGAAATGTGGGTTGCGGATGGGCTGGCCAGAAGCTTAGGGGACAAAGTTAACCCAAGCATAAAACAAAACCTAGAGAGCCTCTCAATTCCCATCTGCAGTGATTGCTGGGCTTACAACACAACCTTCATCCCTCGTTGTCTCTTTAGAGGCTGTTGGTCTTGTAGGGTCTTGTCGCTGTTGCCAAGTGTTCAAAAGGTTGGTGGGACACAATACAGCCCACAGTGCTGGAGCAGTAAGGCTCCCTTGGGGCACCAGGACACGCCACTCAACTAGTTAAAAATTGAAACAGAGCAAACGGGAAATTTTTGAACAAATGCTCTGATATTATGGAGCACATGTTACAGCTGTAACCACCCACAGTTTCCTCCTACAGAACAGAAACACTGAAAGCAAAAGCCATTCACTGCAGAAGTTGAAAAATAACTGAAAAATGCAGCAGTAAGTATGAAATTAAAGCCTGTGGGTATTTCCTGAAAAAAGAAAAAAAAAGAAAGAAAAAAAAAAAAGGGGAAGTTTGCAGGACACAACGGAATAAGAAAACACAACCCTGCTTTACAAGTTCATGAGAAGTGCAGGACTGGGGCACAGGCCTATGGTAAATGTGTTCTTCACCCATTTCTTACTCATGAACAAAATCAGATTTTTACAGTAAAAAGGTGCAACGGTGGGTGGGATGGGAAAGACAGCCTCTTCTTTCCATTATTAAAAATCACTAAACTAGACAAAAATCTAGTTAACCTTACTTACAAATACTTCAAAATCTCTGAGGACAACAGAAGAAGCAAGAATTCAACATGCATTCAGCAGGGAAAAGGGCTGAGCCTTCTGAAATGCTCTTGGAAAAGAAGGGAAAAAAATATAAAAGCAAAACTACATGCTCTCTGCCATGGAGCTGATTTTTTTTTGTGTTCACTGCTTGCAGTGATCATTCAGCTTTTTGGATCAAAAAATCCTACTGATACCAATATGCGTGGTCAATCAGCAGGATATTCTGTTTCAAATTCGAGATCTGAAGTTATTTCTTTGATTCTTTTCAAAGGAGCAACAGAATTTTCCACTTTTCCCAGTGCCAATCAGGTTCAGGTAAATGTTACAGCTTCTGCAAGTGCCAATTAAAGACAATTATAACCTGGCTAACCTACCTTGTTGTTAAAATGCCTGGCACAACTCATTTGCTCATTGAGTGGCTATCTGTTGCTATCGCATTTACCCGAGTGGGAATATTCTCATCTAGATCTTCTAAAGCTATGCTGTTTGCTCGGATTAAAGAAGGCAAAAAAGGAGAAAGCTATATTCTCCTCTAGGGAAAAATACAGCAGTACAGGTGGATATATATACTGCCATGTTGGTCAATAATACCATTTGGTTACACAGCTTCCAACAGCATCATAATGCAGGTGTTTTTAGGAAAATTGAAGATTTATCTTTCTGGTGCTCAGAGCAACCATACCAATTTCACAAGCAAAAAAGTAGCAACGGTGAATAGAAGTGTTAGGGTTTCAAATACCCACGCTCTAGGGGGAATATACTGTATTTCAAACGGGTGTAAGGGACTCTTATGTATGAGATTTGACTTAAGTCATCACACCTCCATGACAGGTGGAAATTGGGTGCAAGTACAAGAGCTGTAAACAAATCAATGCCAAAGAGAAAAATTCTGAGAAATATAAAAATAGCTATCACTGCTTTAAAAGGAGTCTCAAACGCAGAAAATAGAAAGCTCCAACCCACCTGACCACAGTAAAGAGTATAAGTAATAACTCTCTCTACTTACATTATAATCATGATTTTATATATAAACACACACACAAATATATATACACACATACATTATGTTCTCTTTGAGCTAGAAGATACTTTTTTGTTTCATTTACAGACAGCACAGAGCACAGGTAGGACTTGGTGGCAATAGTGTAATTTTTTTTCAATGGAAAAAAAATAGTAATGCTTTGATACAAATATTTTATATATATATATATATATATATATATATCTTCATAGAAGTTCTACCCTATTGAAAATCCTTTCTTCTTTAGGTTTAAGATTTTATAGCAGGGACAAAAGGAGATTTTCTTAGCCAGGTGTAGATTTCTACATTTCCTCCAGCCGAGGCCCTCGAAAAGGGAGTGGTATCAGAGCAGCTCAGCCATCCCATCGTGAGGCTCAATGGTTTTCTGGATATTGGTTTATTGATGCCATGGGAAAGGCTCCTGAAATATGGAGGATATGGGAAGTGTGGAGTGGACTGGCATTATCTGAACAATTGGGCCATATCAGAGGAATGAGTTGTCACCACCTGAAATCATTAGAAAAGCCCTGATACCCAAGGGTGGCCACATTCCCTTACTTTTGTGAACCAGATTACCATCAGTGAAGTTCAAGTCAAAAGACAAACACCCAAAACAACAGCAACAAAAACAAACAAACAAAAAACAAACAAAAAAAACACCAAACATCCAACCAAAAAAGACCAACCCAAAACCAAAAAACACAAAAAAAAACACTGAAACCAAACCCCTGCCATTGCAACATGACCTTTTCATCTCACAGAATGCGTGTCAACTTAAATCTTATCAGCCTGACCCCAATCCATCCTATTTCCCGAATCTATGGAGCTCTTTGCAGCAGCCATTCCCACCCTGGGCTATGATCTCGTCAAGTCTCATAAGCAAAACAAGGCCAGGTCTGACCGGGACCATGGGAGACACCTCTGAGGGAACCCCAGATGCTTCAGAAAGCTCTTAATGGTGACTCAACTAAGTAATGCTCCTTGAGTTAATGCCAAATCCACACTCCGCAGCAATGCTGAGGCTATTAGGATCCTAAAAGCTTTGTATTTTAAATAGGAAGGAATAGAAATCAAAAACACTTTTACAAACTCTGGTGACGTTTCCCCCACACACAACAGTGACAGTTACATTATCATCTGCCAGCTACTGAAGTTCTCCCCTCAAGCTCCAATACCATCAACATGCACAAGGTTTTACACATACTTTCAAAAAAATAAAGGCAAAACCCAGCTGATGTTCTTGGTTTTCCCTTTTCATGGCTGATCCACACCTCTGTGTCTTTTGCTGGCAGAAATCTTGGTGATCAGAAATCACTGCCAGTAATGTGTCTTTTTAACTGCTATTTTAAAATCACTTCTAATCCAGTCTACAGCCAGTATTCAGTTCACAATCACTTCTTGCTTTTCAGTCCCCTTTTACATCACCTTCTTCTGCCCCTGATTGCTTTGGTCTGGCAATTTGGATCTGCCTATACACCTTTGCCTCCAGTCTCTTATTTTCACCTCCTTTACCATCAATAACTCAAATTCACTACAGTATTTTATCCATTGTACTGTTTTATTTTATTATTTTATTTTATTTTTTACTGCATCATACTGTTTCAAAAAGTCAAACTTTCCCCCAAATCACTTGGAATAGTTAATCTGAGGAATATGTAACAACCCAGCGCACAAGTTACTTGTATATTGCAATATTAAGCTATAGTCAATTGCCACTTCAATTACTTGTTAATACAGTTATGTCTACATGCCACAGAGTGCTGGGTACATGGTAGTTTTTGCCTAGACTGCACCTTCCCTCCTTTTTGGCAAGGGACAAGCGCACAGCATCCCAGACAATTAGAGTAAGCATAGAGCTGGTCCACAAGGAATGGTCAGTAGCTTCATGTAAGGTGCTCCATTATTGACTCAACACAGGTATTAGCTAGGCCTTTAATGGTACTAATCTTTCAGTGTTGTTCACTTGAAAGGTTCCTACTTTACTGACTTAAATAGGGAAGAAAAATAAATTAAGCTGGCTAGTATAACAGGTCTTCCACCTTCAAAACAGCTTTTAGCCGGGAAAGAAAAAAAAAAAAAGAAAAAGATTGGTTTTCAAAGTGATCCATGCACATCATAAATTCCTGTACTGTTTTAAAGTGTTTTCTACCCTAGCAAAGGCATGGATATGTCTTACTGAATTGTATGAAGAAAACCAACACGTGTGAATTGTAACTTTTTTAGCTATCACCATATAAGCACTACTTTGTTAGGTTTCTAATTGCAGACTTTCTGCTATTTTCTTTGATTATTATGTGTGATACATTCACAGGGATCTCAAAGAACAGTTGGAGCGCTACAATTATAGAAAGTGAGCTCTCTGAAATTTCATTACATATAGATTAACACCTCCAAACAGGCTCTATCTCACAGAATGGCAGCCAGAAGCAGAGAACAACAAAAAAGCAAATCCACAGATTTCAAACTGAAAAATCCCCTTGCCTTAGATTTCTTTTTAGTGTTGAACTCACATACATGAAAAATATATACCTTTGGACTTTTTTTTTTTTTAAATCAAGCTGTAGATCATCCTTTTACATATTAATTCCTCGCAAATAAATGGAAATTGTTCCAAGAGATGCACAAAACCAGATCATGCCCTTACCAGCCTGCCGTGGTTTCACTGGGCAAATCACCTACAAGTTCACAAAACTTCCAGTTCTGCTATAAGAGCTGAGAAACAGATTGTTGAATAACAGTATTAGCATTCACAGGCAGCTCCAGAAATTAGAGAGCCACACAGAGCGTTATTTAACTGCATATCCTTCCATGTCCCCTGGATGAAGTGACTACCAAGCTACAAAGAAATGCAATTAATCAGCGTGCACACACACGCGGAAGCAGCAGCACAGCCCATTTAAGCAGGGACACTTCCCTGTCCTCCCCTGCTTCAAAGTTGGTCCAGAAATAATAAGTGTATCCGAAGTGCACTGAGTTTCCCCAACTGCCACCTGTGTTCAGTGTAAGACTCCCACAGCTCACATCCACCTCTTGTCACCCCTATGGTGTGCTCAGGTAGAGAATTGTCCCCTTCCTGCTGCTAACAATCCATCTGAACGTAGAGGCAGAAGGAAGATGAGCAGGCTGGTGAGCAGCAGACCCAAAGTGGTCTCATTTCCTATTGATTTATGTCTCAAATTCCCTCCTGCATAGATGTCTGAATAGCAAATACAGGTGGGTCTTCTGACCTACGCTTGTAGAGAGTGCTTCTCTTATGTAATGCCCACTGATTTCAAGATACTGGTAGAAAATTAATATATCTGAGACCTCTGTGCCTGTTAAATTTGGTTAAAATATATTCACTGGTATTAAAAACAAACAAACAAACAAAAAAAACCACAGAGACAACAGAAGAAAAAAATGGGGTCTGTCAGACAATTCAACTCTGTAATCCTTGCTTCTTCAGGGAAAAAGATGGGTGGGAAGAAAGAAAAAAAAATGCAACTCAAAACCTGGGTCCCACAACATGACACAAAAAACTGCACACCACATTAATCATGTTTGGTCATTTACATGCAAACCTTTCACTGCGAGGGTCGAAGGATGCTGTAGATTTTACAGTGAGAGAGGGAAGCAAACCCAACCCAAATCCAAGAAGAGGAATTGAAGTAAACCAAAACCAGTTTTCAAATTCCACAGGAAAACCCAAAACTCAGCCTTGGCTGATACGATTCGGATCAAAGGGGAGGCCAGTCTACAATTAAAGTTTCAGGCTGACTATTACAGAATCATGAAATCATTTATGTTGGAAAAGACCTTCAAGATCATCAAGTCCAACCATCAACCTGACCTACTGAGTACCCACATCCCTTAGCGCCACATCCACACCTCTCTTAAATACCTCCAGGGATGGGGACTCCACCGCCTCCCTCAGCAGCCTGTTCCAACACTTGACCATCCTCTCTATGAAGAAATTCTTCCTGATGTCCAATCTAAACCTCCCCTGGCACAACCTGAGGCCATTTCCTTGTATCACTTGTCACCTGAGAAGAGACTGACACCCTCCTCGCTGCAACCTCCTTTCGAGTAGCTGTAGAGAGTGATGAGGTCTCCCCTCAACCTCTCCTCCAGACTAAACAACCTCAATTCCCTCAGTCACCCCTCATAACTCATTTTCTAGTCACTTCACCAGCTTCATTGCTCTTTCTCCATGTGCTTGAACAACTCAATATCCTTCTTGAAATGAGGGCCCAAAACTGACAGAAAGGGACAAATAAAGACTGTATCATCAAATGATGGAGACCATATAATCATCTATACAGAATATATAATCAAATATATTTTTAAAGCAGTTACTACAGGTTAACTGTGAACTCTACACACCCAGGATGGTCCAACTACTTTTTCTCTGGACTCAGAGCCACAGATCACCTCAGCTACCAAAACCCACCAGGAGCCTTTAATTTCTGTTCACTTCTATTAGAATTGACAGTCAGCCTTGCCAGATCCCAATCCCACTTCTTACCCAGGAAAGCTCTCAAGCACGTGGTTAAATTTAGGCATGTCAAACCCAAATGAAGGGAGAAAATGAAAGATGTTTACATACTTAAAAGTTCATAATGTCATTGAAGGGAAGAAAAAATATTTAAGGAAGAAAAAAAAATAGTGTTAATTCTGAGCTTGTCCATAAACATAGAATTGGTTACTTCAAATTTTAACATACAGCTGGGATGGATATAAACCATTACACTTAAACACATATAAATGTACACGTGCAATGGGCTAATGCATTACTCTTTCCACCTGCTGTGGACTTGAGCAGAGGACCCACGCTGCACACATGGTGCTGCACAAATCCTCCCAGCAGCAACAAAGCTGAACAGTGAGACTCAAGCACCATTTTGTGGTCACAGCAGATCAACAGGACTTTGTAAAAGCTTTGCTGCTGCTACAGAATTGAGAAAAAAAAAAAAAAAAGAAAATCGCGCTATTTGAAATCCAGGCTAGATCACTGAAAACCGCAAGAATCCATCCCAATTTTAAATAATTTGCTGAACAGCCTCAATTTGGCTTCGTATGCCTCAGTTGGCTGAGGAGCGACAGCTGGCTTTCAGCAGTGCTCGCAGTGTCCATGGGAGCTCTGCCTCCAAAGTGGCAGCATGGTGAGGCCCATCGTCCTCCTCAAAGCTGGCACCTGTGCTTCTAATGGATATGGTTTTGGGCAGGTAGATGAGATAAAACAATAAAGGAAAAAACAGTAAAGTGAATGCAGCACTGAGGACTTGATGTGCATTCATTAGCCATCAGAGTTCCCAGAGACAAAAGGATTGTCCCCATTACCCCACAGTGCTGGTGACCCAGCATCACATGAGCTTTGTATTACCATCTCCTGTATTTACTTCATTTGAGGGGATTCACCCCTCTCTTCCACTCACTGGTAGAGGAGAAACATCAATTCAGATATGTTAATAGAAAGAAAGATTTAAATTGTGCCTGTCTATGACTATGCTGCTAACTCCATAAATAACCTACAAATACTTAAGACATCTAAAAAAATTCCAGACTATATTTTGTACTTCTTTATTTCAGGGTAAAACTCTCAGAAGGAGAAGGTGAGCCCATACAAGCATATGTCTACCCAATACAAATACATACGGTATTCTCCTTCTAGATCAATCTCTAACTCTATTTGAACAGTGCAAATTATTTCAGCAAAGTATACATCGTTACAAACCACATTATGGGATTTCCTGTATACTTAAAGCTGGCCTCAAGACAAAATGTTCCCCGTATGTTCCTGCTTAGGCAGTTTGAAGTTAAGCTTTTATTTTATTTTATTTTTTCTCTCTCTCTTTTTTTTTTTATTTTAATTTATGCTTTGGTGTATGCATTCCTATCCTCCATCAGTGCAGCTGACACCATTTGTTGTGTTACATACACCAGCAGAAAGACCCCTGCCTATTATAGACCGCTGCCTACGTAGTATAACTGTTTATTATTCTCAATGCACAAAGTGCCAGCTAAATCAATAGTTCAAAAGCTTTGTTCAATTCAAATGGACTTTACAAAGTACTGCACCGTAATGAACACATGCAGTCAGACCGCTCCCCCAATTGCTTACATGACACAACTCTTATCACATAAAGCAATACAACCACCACATTTTTCTTACTATGCAGAGTCCCAGTTAAGTCAAGAATGAAATTATCCTATTAATCACTGATGAATAAGGTGTATTGGCAATGACGTATAACAAATAAAGTGATAAAAGAGAAATACAATTACAAAAATCCTCACAGGATTCACTCCCAATGCATTAGGTACCACGGCAATCTGAACCAGTCTCCGTCTTTCACTTGGCAAAACTTCCCCATATAAGTACTGTTGGTGCAATCTAGGTAGTTTGAAGAGCCATCAAGACAAATACTGTCTACTAAATTGCAATGAAACAGCAAATATGCTTCTCTCCTATGTCTAGGAGGACAATTGGGTCTCCCCCATATCCCCATTAATCTTCCTACATCACATGAATTGTGCTGTTGATTTGCATGATTTTTTATTGAATTACAACCAGGACCAGAAATACCCAGCACATATTTTGCTGGGCTTAGTGCTCGTATGAACACAAAACAGCAGCCACGCAAATGAGCGACATGTCCAACATGACTAGCGATTTGGTCAGTGGATCTTGTTTATAGAGATGACAGAACATCTTAGACTCTTCCCAGAATCTTTTTACACTGTTATCTGACCTTAATCCAGGTCCCAGTCAAACCCAATTTTTAAAGTAAAACAGGTCACTCAAGACTCAAAAAACTCAAGGGTTTGCTCAAAATTTTTTCAGGATATACTAAAATTCCATGCAAAATAAGAAGAATGATCACCAGAGCGCAATTTATCCTACTTTTTTTCCCTATTAGCAGAAATCTGTCAAAACGGGGCAATGACTCCAACTCTCCTAGAAAAGGTGGCAAAAGAGTTATCAGCCAGGGATGGTATTGTAAGTAGCAGCCTGCCCACTTTCAATCAATCAGATACTACTGGCAGAGCAATAAAGAAAGAGTGAGATAAGGAGGAAACATCTGTCAGGCAACATCCCAGACAGGGGAGAAAGAGGAGAAGCAGTCTGGGAGAAGAAGAGGATACAACAAAAAAATTACCAGCAAGTAATTTTCCTAGTGTTCTACATCCCTCTTCTCCCATCGTATGAATAGAAATTGGTCAGATAGCCCAGGTAGCAGTTTGCTATTTGAGCCAACATCTGGCTGAAAGGATTTTTTACTGACAGATCATGTCTGAGGAGCAACGCTTTGGCTGGTTTGACAGCTTTCAAGGCAGTTTCCCTGCACTTGAGCCACTTGAAGGAGTCATGACACTTCACATTTACAACTCTTGCATTAGATAGCAGCAGCCAAAGCTGATGTGCACAAACCGCAGCGGTCTTTCCACTAAAGAGAAAAAGACTTAAAGACTTTGGTCACTCCTAGCTGCACTTGTAGCACAAAAATAATTTTGCTCTTTACACTAAACTAAGCACAGGATAGGTGAAGTTCCATGCAGCCTCTGTGACAGCTGCATGGAAAATCAACTTATTGTCTTGAGCTTGTTGGGGATAGACACAGGGTGAACAGGCTGCTGAATGCAGATATTTGTTATGGTGAAATGTGCTGGGGGCAGGGGGCGTGGAGGTTCACATGTCCAGATACAGAGATTAAAGGTTGAGAGGTTAAGGAAAAAATGGTAAACTTCAATCTGATGTATGTGACAAAGATAAATGTGACAGAGAGTACACAAGCTACTAAGTGATTAACACTAATATTCTTTGCATTAACAAGCACACTGTACTCAAGTTTGTTTATTTGCGTAGGAAGGCATATATGACTAAACTTGCCACAGCACAGAAAGGGAAATCTGAAATTCATAGAACTGTGCTTGCTGCCTGTTCTTCTCCTTATCATTTTTCTTTTCTTTTGAGGAGTTATTATATTAAAAAAAAAACAATGCATTAAGTCATGTTGTCTGCTAAACTGGGGATAATATTACATTCATGTCCCTTACAACGTCTTCCTTCTAGCACTGGTCCTGCATCAAATGAGGAAAAACAAAATAAGTTAATCAGAAAAAAAAAAAACACCACATCAAGCCCAAATAAAATAAAACCCTACCCTGTCCATTGCTGATATATATATATATTTTTTTTAGGACACACTTAGGCTGACATCTCTTATGAGTATCACTCTGACCATTTATGCATACAAATAGACTAACCAAGAATTTTATTAAAATAAAATTTTAAGCTTCTAAGAAAACACTTTCAGGATCTTTGAAAATAGTAGTGTACAAGACATTTTAATTTCAAAATAGTCCAAAAAACCTCCATCCTAAATCAATTAAGTAAATCTAAAGTTAAACTGTCAGCTCACCCACACTGCAATTCAAAAGGAAAAACAAAACAAAATAAAGGGTTTCAAGCTAGGAGTGAATAAGACTTCAAGCTTACCCAGTTCAAAGTCATAAAATTTTCAAATGTATCTCAAATCCTTGGAAAGATGGGATACAGGGTTATCAGTTCCTTCACTTTCATTGCAAGTCCCACAGTAGCACTTAGCAGAATGCTTTTTTTGTTTATTTGACAAATAAGTTTCTATACCTCACATTAATGGAGAGGGAAAAACAAAACCCCAAACTTAACAGCTTTGTATACCTTCAAATATCTGAAACACCATTTTTCCATTTTTTTTTTTTTCTAAGGGCCTAAGTCATAACGTATTGATAGTAATCTCTTCAATACCTGGTCACCAGTGTTGGGATGAATGAAGTCGTGTCGTCATCCTGATAATGCCTGCTTTTCTTACCTTCATTTTTGCTGTGTCATTTTTTGGGGGATAAAAAGGTGTTCTTGTCGTGGATGTGGAAGGAAAGACAGCAGCTGGTTTTCAATGCAACAGCATCCCAGGGCTCATGAAAACACCTCTGGCTGTGGAACCACCCGCCCTGGACCTGAGCCATGTGGTACCCAGGCCCCAGCACAGTGCAGAACAGGTGATGCTTGCAGGAATTCAGCCACTTCCACCACCTATTTGCTGTTTCCTTAAGAGTTCTGTAGTGCAATAAATCACTACCTGCACCTTAAAACACTAATTCCTCAGAGCTTACTGGATATCAATGACTCCAATGTTTTCCACAACAGGGATTTGCACATTTCTCTGTTTTCCCCCAAAAACAGTAGTTGTGGAATTTAAAACCCATCCAGAGATCCTCCCTGCTCCATTCTGCACCCTCTCAGGGAGGAAGGAAGGCTGCATGGCAGCTAGGAGAGCCCCATGTCCATGTCCATAGGTCCTTCCTCCCCTCTTCAACCACCTTACGGGAAGTGACAGTATTTATTTTCCATTAGGAGGAAGTGCATTGCTGTGCATGGAAGGAATTAATTGCTGTCATTTGATTACCTAAAGGCTGACCACCTGTAGGTACAATCAGCATTGTTTTCCTCTCTTGATGTAAACAAGAAAGTAATTGAAAGCCTAATGTGCACCCAGCAGTATAAATAAAGAAAGACAAAAACCCCAAGCCTGTAGCAGCACACTTTGGCCTGTCTCCTTCTCTCCAGTTACTAGAGATAAAAGATTTAACTTTATAAAACAAAGGAGGAATTTTTACTAGCTGTGGTGATCTCGGTTACTAATTTTGGATTATGTTCTTGAATCTGTCTGAAGGTGCCCATCATTTTCAGAGTCCCTTTTAACCACAGGAAGTCACAAAATAACACCCCAGACCCCAGCCCTGTCTCTTCCTCACTGGCAGCTCACAAAGGCTGTGTGAAGGCTGTTGCCTGCATCCATTAAATGAGAAGTTCACAAGCTTTTAAAAAACTTTTATCTACTTTTTACAAAAGAAATTAAATTAGGGTCCCGATAAATTGTAAGTAACAGGAACTGTTTTGGGGCATTAGCCATGAAAAGCTGTATGAGCTGACACTGAAACATACTCTCTGTATTAAAAAAAATCAAGACTGAAAGGCTGGTAAGGTAAGAAACCCAGTTCCATTTCCTGGCTCCAGTCGTATAACCTGTCCTCCAATCAAGTTAAGTGGCAAATCTAAATGGCTGTTATGCCATTTACATGAAGGAGACCCATTTACGAAGAAAACACAGATTTTGCATAAAAATGCAGAAGTATTTACTGACAAGCTTTATTTATATGTGATGATTTCCTTAAATGAATAGAAAGAGCATCTCAGTACAAACATCCATCTACTGGACAACAAAGTTTCAGGGCAATGGGAGAACTGTGAAAACGTTTTCACATGGAGAGTTCCTGGGAAAAAGACAATGTGTCTGGATATGCAGATAATATCCGAGAACAGATTGGGTAACAGGAAAAAAAAAAAGGAGAAAAAACTTATTTTATTGTCTCATGAGTCAGCCAGATGGATAGAATCTCTCAACTTCTTCTGTTCTGCGCTTCTTGAGCCTTTCCTGCATCAAAAGGATCAGATTCCATTACAGGCACATGACTCAAAGTTTTTCAATACAGCAAATACAACAAGAAAACATGAAAGATAATTATTGTCCAGTTGGATGATGATTTGTTTTTGTAACAGTTTAGACTGGCCAGGCTGAAGCTATTTTTTTTCTTCAGGCAGCTAAGTCCTGGTGTACCAGTATACGGGGACGTGGTAGGAAGAGGGTGCTTTGTTTTGAGAGGAACACGCAGAGATACAAAATGAAGAATGAGAAAACCTTGTTCTGGAAAGATAAACAGAAAGTCATTGTCACCACATTTACACATTCCAGCGGGACATGAGAATTTTTGTTCCACACTAGTAACTGTTACAGCAACGTGCTCTACCCAGTGCTGCTGAGTTCTGGGCAACACAATGATAAAATTGTGAGCCAACTAGAGAGCCCAAAAGAGCAACAAGGATTGTCCAAGTTTCAGATGCTATGACCTGTATGTACCAAGGATGAACTGAAATACTACAGCACTAGGAAAGGCTGCTGTACTATGAAATAGGAATAGCAGCATCAGAAGGAGATAGCGGTTAAGTTTGGTGGCTTACTATGTGTAGGGAGGTATCCAAGATACCAACAAACTGCATGAGGAAGAGAATTAGTCATTACTCAGCTGTAGCTCAAAGATTTTCATGTTTTATAGATCATGGTTCAGAAAGAGTTGAAAAGTTACAGTAGGTACTAAATACATTTTGCTTCATCAGGGCGTAGGCATTTTCCCTGAAGTTCTCATATGGATTTGCAAAAAGGTCACATCCACCACACCGCTGAGAAAATTAACATGCATGGTAGCTGGATCTCTACTAAACTGCAAGAGCAAATTGCAAAATACTGATTAAGAGGAAAAGGAGAAGGAAGATGAATCCCCATTTGGGAATATTACCTAAATGATGGCTGAGATCTTAACATGCTGCAACATGCATAAGAACCACAGGTCAACAGCAAGTATTCTTCTTCTTCCATAGCTTACCCCCATAATTATCAAGGTGGTCTGATTACCACTAGTAACACAGATGAATACAGAGTCTATGACCTGAAAAACTCTTTCACAGCTGCTCAAGTAGTAGCCATGAATAGGACAGCTGTGTTATTACACGTGCTATGGCAAACACCTACATCATATCCCACCTAGCGTGACTGTTCACGCTTCCATCCAGTACTTCTCCTCCCACTAACATTATTTTTTTTTCCAGCTATTTTTCCTCAGCTGATTTATTTATCCCAAAGCCAGATCTCCTTTAACTAAAACAGAAACAAAAGAAAAATAATTTGGTTCTCCTGTTTCAACTGCTGCACATTCCAGTTTTTCTGAGGAAGGAGGAGAGAAAAAAACTGCTGTCATCTGCGAAAGGCAAGACACCTTACAGATAAGCACCACCTCCAACACGAAAAAGCATGGCTAAGTCCCTTACACTTTCTGGAAAACAATCTAGTGACAGGTCAGTGAATCAATTTTTACTTCACAGGGTCAATACTCAGCAGTGTAGGATTTGTCTGGGCTATCAGGTAGTTGATTAGATGCAGTGGTGATCACTGATGCTTAAGCTATTTACCTTTGAGTGACTGCTTAGGTAGAGAGCTGCAAATGCTCTCTTGTTGGAAAGAATCAAAGGCTATTTTTTTTTCCTCCCCTTCCTCCCCCCCCCCCCTTTTTTTTTTAATACCCTCCTGATGCCCTACACTTTGAACTTAGAATGAAAATGTTTCATATCTATTTTATATTTGAAATGCCTAAATGAAATATATTTTCATTCCCTTCAGGACTGGGAATTCAGATGGACAGAGCAAGGTAATATTTTAATAGACTGATTTAATTAGAAAAAAAAAGAAGAGCACAAACTCTGACGCATATTTTTATACGAATATATTCAAGTTTTACCTGACGTATCCCTATGGAGCTGCAAGGGTGTAGGCATCCCAGTTTAACAAATTGCACTATTACTTGGGTGCAAGTAGCACCCTCAAACAGTTCTGGGCTGCAGCCACTTTCTAAGCCAGACAAATTAAGGCCCAGGGAATGAAACGATTCTGCACAGATCACAGACACTCTTGTACCATTTAACATGGAAACCTGACCTTGTGTTCTGGCCTAGGAACATGAGCCAAGAATTTAAGAAGGGTTTGGTAAGGCTCTCAGCATGCAAGCTTACACGAAGGGACCCCTTCACCTTCAGGGCAGAACCGCTGTTTCAGGTAGAAGTGCGTGTCCAATTTATGCCAAGGTTGGTTACGCACAAATAAATGACCATTTTAGTTCCACGTATACGAACTGCAAAGAGTTTAACATAAAAAAGCGTGTTGATGGAAGGAAGAAGAGGAGACAAAGGCCATCCTGTAACACAAGGAAATGGAACAATTAAGTTTTACAAGCTCCTCTCCCCCCCGAACCCCCGTACCCTCCCATGATTAATGACCGTGTTTTACTTTCCTTAAGGAGTGGGCCCAAGGCTTGTGTATCAGTTTTTACAATCTGTTTTTAATGTGGAAAGATAATAACTGTGCAAAATGGAGCAGACTGTATAAAAATTCTCTCTGCAAATGTGATTACACATAAAACCCATAAAAATTGTACAAAGCGATAGATGAACCAAAACTGAACAGCTGTAGTTTTTCATTATTTTGGAACTGAGCAGAAAGAGTGTATGTATAGAGAATGACTCCAGTTTCTTTTTTTTTTTTTTTAATCTTCTGGACTTAATTGAATTATACATCTGCTGGGAATTTAAAATTTCAGAAGGAATATCACATTTCTGCTAAATTGAATTCTATATTGCTGAAATGAAGAACCGTCTGTGAAATATTAGCAATAAGGTTGATATATTTCAATAAACCCCTAGCAGTACAGTTCAAAATAATGTGGCACATTTTATATATATATATATATATATCAAGTTATTGCAACTAAGATCATTGGTAATCTCAAGTCATTTTTAGTCCTGAGAACAAATTAAATAAAGTATCGTGGCTTTTATGTTTACTTTAGGGATGATTTTAGACAAATACATTAATTTGACTTAACCACTTCCTGGCTGCTGCAGAACACTTCACGTACTCCTTGAGTCTATCCTGTAAACTGTTTTTACTTGCAAAGAAGCCAAACAACAAACCATTAAGTGCTGCAGTTCTAATGTAGTTGGATAATTCAATAATGTTTGAGGGAAACAATAAAAATAAAATGAACTTGAGCAACTCTCAACTGGTAGAGCACAAGGACAAAAATGAGAAGATGGATCTTTCAGGCTACACATTGTTTTGGCAATGATGTTAAGCACGATCACAAACTTTTATTGACAGAGTCCATCAATACCACAAGACCACAAGAAGATAAATAAAACTTAGAAGTTTTAAGGTAAGAGAAACATAATGCTGAAAAACAGAAGAAAGTGATTAAAACTGTGGTGGGAGATTAAATGCCTACTTCAGGTGACAGAAAGACTCTCCCAGCTCCACTTGAATCAAATGCTACATCCACTGCCGAAACTGCCCTAGCCTTTGGTGGCTCTCCACATCTGGTCACTTCAACCTACAAAAACCTCAAAGCTAATGGAATTCACACTATCTTGATAAACCAGACAGGTCTGAATGGCTTAGTTAAAATACTGCTGTTAACCAGCTCAACTTTGCAAGAGCATTTGCTGGGAGCAATGCCTGTGATTTCAGGGGGAGCTGTGCACAGGCTGTACCCCATGGTGCAGGAGGCTCCAGAGGAAACATCCCCAACGTGGGCATGTCTGCACCTGGGGCCGAAGTGCTTCTTTGGGACCATTCAGTACCTGACTTGATTCAACAGGTAGAGCAAGACGCACATCAAGCTATCATAAGATCTATAGTTATCAGCTGAGTAAATTCACCTCCTACCCTGCATACTGCTATCTGCATCCCCCATAACATATAGAAAACTGTTGAAAAACAAAACAAAACAAGAAAAAACCACCACACAAATGCCTCCCCCAAATGCCAGATTATCTGCAGTGCGTCAGTATGGCTGCTACAAAGAGCCTGAATTGCGACACATCTCATTAAATACCTTGGCCAAAACCCAGTTCTCTTATCATGTAGTGTGTTTAAATATGTCACTGAAAGAGTTATGTTTACTTGCTGAAGGAAAGGAAAACAAGTAACGTAAAATGTTGCCAACAATACTGTTAAACATGCCAATTTTTTTTCAAAAGGTCAAAAAAGCTTGCTAAATCCTCCCCGAAGACACACATACACCAAAGAGAAGAAATTGCTATTGCAACTGAACATCTTAATTAATAAACATTGATTGTGCTCATTGACTGCTGCAAATTGTATTAAATATTAACAACAACATTTTGTATATTTTATATTACTCATGAAAGTTTTATACCTTTGCCCTAGAGCAGCCATAGATTTTATGTAAGCTTGCAACAAAAGTGACAAACTATTAAGCAGCATGGAGCACTTCTATAAATACTAGCTGCACACTATTATATACTGATACAATGCCTTTACTTATATCTACCTGTACAGGAAGGTTCTTTTAAAAACTAACAGGCTTCAGGCCTTTCAATACAGCAATAACAACTCCTTCTGCAACTCACAGGTCATGCAGAAGCAGTCATTGGGTACTGATATTGCCACTGGGTACGTCATCTCTGTGATGCTAGCTCCGGGCTTCACTTTGCCTTGTCTACTGCTATATATATACATAAAATAGTGTGTACATATATATATATTAATAGTGTGTGCATGTATATATATAAAATAGTGTATTTTGTTTTATTTTTTAAATCAGAATTGTCTTAAACTACTGATGACTACACATCTGGTTACAGGCTGGAGATACGCACCTTTTGGTCACATTTCACAAAGGCACTGTGCTGTCCTTGGTTGGAGGATGATCATAAAAAGCACATACGGACAGCTGAAAGACCATGGGCCGCCCCATTCATAACAACAAAATATCTTCAATGGCCTTCAAAGAGGGGCAATTTCCAAACAAATATCATCATTTTAGACAGTGGCTTTACACCTCAATATTTTTCTTTAGAAGTCACCCGAAAGTATTTCTGCAAATAGAATGGCTTAATGCATCCACCTCTAGAAAGGAAGGTAGCAGATGTTTAGCAGTGTGCAGCCACGCTGTATGTACAGTTTACAACAAGCAAGAGTAGAAAAATACTGTAACTAATCCAAACTGCGGATTCTGCGGATCCACTGGGATCAGTGATAGGAGAATTATTATCCATTCTGGAACATTGCCAGGAAATTGCAAGTGCATGTGTGTGTGTGTCTCAGTGTGTTAGACACCCACCATCTTACCAAAACAGAAAGGAATTTTACTGATTACATGTGATCAGGCGTTAAAGCATTCACATCTCGGAGACTGACGGGTGAATGGAGTGTTCTTGATTCCATTATCTTGGCCTCTTTTAATGGCAACAATTGAAAAAGTTGTGTTGTCAACATGATTTTAGCATCTACAGTTCCAAAGGGGTAGTGTTAATGGAGAAATAGTGGCATCCAGGTTTTGTTAATTATACTGAAAAAGCAATTTAGAAGATGGGACATCTGCAGATGATGATACCTCATTTAAGACTCTCTTCAAAAAAGGAAGGTTTCCTCTTCTCTCTCCTCACGCCAACATCTCCCACCCCTAAAAAAAATCTCTTTTCTCTTCATCTGTCATTTAAAAAAAAAATCAGACTAAAGATTTCAAAACATACTAACCTGAGGAGAAAATTATATAAATTAAAGTTTTATTTAATGAGTGCAGATCAGAGTCGAAAGCATTTTCTTTCTCTTTAAGCAGAAAGCAATATAAGAACTTTGAAAATCAGAGATGAAAGCTTTTGAAAGGCCCAGGTAAACTACTCAAGGGACATTACTGACTTTGGATCTTGGCTTTAAATAAAATATAAGCTGGTCTCTTGTTTTAATCACACTCCCTATCACAGTACTAATTCTCCAGAAGTAATATTGTTGTGACATCCTCAGCAGCTATGTGCCAACCCTATGCCTTGGTGACCCGGGTCTGGTTCTGCAGAGCAGCACCTTGAGCACGTTTGAAATCCTGACTTTGGTACCAGGTGCCCAGCTGGTCTCCAGCACCAGCACTGCAGGCCACATGTGTCTGACTGCGTGTTTATGGTGACTAATGTGAGATTTAGTTCTCCTGCTCTTGACTTGAACATTGCATTAGGGGCCCTATTTTCTATCCAAACCACTGTTATCTGCAATGAGGAGAAGTGGGATCCCTCCCTTTAAAATTTTGGCAGAAACAATTACACATCACCTTTCCAATTAGTTATATCATTTTACAAGAGCACATGGGGGAGAAAGTAACATTTTTCTCATAACACCCCCCTCCCTCAAAGCCAGAAAAAAAAAAAGAGAAACACACAACAAAAGCCAACCACCACCAAAAAAAAAAAAAAAAATCCTGTGTTGACTTCTGCTACAATATTTATGATTCATTTTGTCTTTTACCTACTTCCACAAAAGTATTGGAAAATATATTACTCCCTACTGCTTGAGAACTGAAGGGGAACTGTTTCATATAAGCACATGTAGCAGACCAGAGGGCATGCTCATTCCTGGCAGAGAATTTGACAGGTTCAGTAAACTATTTATGTACCCATTCGCAACACCTCCAGACACAGACAGTGAACCACATGGATTCAACCATCTTTACTCCTGCCCTGTAAGTAAATTAAATCTGCATCTTGACCATGTTGCCTGGAAGAGGTTATTCAATTATTTACAGGGCAATAACAGGTAACTGCACTTTACAGCAGTTTGTAGACAGCTACTGTACAGTTTCGAACAAAGAAAATATGGACTGTGGCAGTCAGGATATATTAAAGAGCGGGGAAAAAAAAAAAAAGTTCTGCAAACCCAAAAGTCTTTCTAACTACATTTTTCTCCAAGGCTCCTCAAGTCCCCTCACAGCTATCCTTGTCATATATTTAGCAAAACATCTGAAAACAGGTTATCACTGGAATACCAACTGATCTCAGAATTTAAATTTGCCCAGCTTTATTCCTAAAGCCCGTTTTCATGGACTCAGTTTACCTCCCCAGTCTGTCCTTCCCCTGACACTGATCTCCATTTAGCTTCTGAATGTTTTCTTAAGTGTCAAGAGACATGGCTTTATGCAGTAGAAAGAAACTGAAATCCTGACCACGTCAGGAATGTTAGGAGTCTGAAAGAAACTGGCTGAAGTCATTTGAAGGATTGTCCTTTCATCAGCTGGATGAGGTTCCTTGGCCACTTGCCTTCTCCGTTTTCAACCTTCTCTAAAGCACAGTAGAAAAATCAGTTTTTGCCTTATATCGTCCATACTTTCCCACACCTGCTTTGCTCTATAACAGTATTTATCACCAGAAAATACTCTGGGACACAGTTTGCATGAAACATGTCAAATCCAGCTGTTATAGCTTTGCTAAGTCCGGTGGATGTCCACATGCACACATCCAAGCCACTGCGCCTCTACAGCGGCCAGCTGGAACTGGCCACACAGGGATTTGCAAAGTGCTTTGAAGAATTAACATGCTGGTATGGAACACAAGAATTACTCACATATTAGGGCAAAGGAAACTGAGAATACCCAAAGCCACAGGAGGAGCTGAAGGTCTCGGCTGGCTCTAAGCCCAGGATCCAGGGCAGGGAACCGAATCGCTCTAAACACGATTAGCACAGCCCTTGCTGACGAACGGGAGCAACTATTGCTTAATTTGAACAGCAAGTTGCAAGCACATTAGGAGTCCAGACATGGCTTTGGACTTTGCTAATAAGATGTATCCTTTGCTCTACATGACCACTAGGCAGTCAACACCATGCTATAACCACCGCCTTGCATATACTGCCAAGGGCTAGCTCATGTTTGGCTTTCACCAGCTAGCTCTGAAACGAGCCATTACGGACTTTGGCTTTCTTACCTGCAAATTTGCAGCTTTATACTCCTAAAAGTGCTGCTAGCTACTGTGAACTGTGGCTCTAGTTTTGATCACAGCAGTCTCAGCCCTGCACGTTGAGTCACCTGCCGTCTCTGTATAATGCATTTAATTAAGGGGAATTGTGTGAAAGTAAGAGCTGGAAAAAAATAAGTTGAATTTGCCCTAATTGCACATCAAAATAAAAAAATATGCTCATTGAAAGAAATCAATGTAAAAGCCCTTTCTCTGAAGAGTGAACATGGGGCTAAATCTTTGGGCTCATTTATTTCAATCAGGAAGAGAAATGATTGTTAAACAAAGTTCCCAAAGTTCATTTTTCTTCCACTTCCAGATAATATTTTCTCATTGCTAGATGAAGTTGTGCAGAGGGCTTTCACTTTTCTGTGTTTCCTTTCTTGGAGGGTTTATTTGCCGTTCAGAGAAAATTACCACTGGCAAGAAATTATTAGTTTACTGTTTGAGAAAAGGTTTCAAGAGTTTCCAGGGTGGGATAAGTCCCCTGCTCTTGCTGACCATGGAGGAAGCATCACCTTTTCTGCAGCACCACACCTTTACATACCTAAATTCTCATGAGCCTGGATTTTCTAGATATGTTAGTGACATCCAGGGTGGGTTACAAATTTTGAAGCAGTATTACAATTACTAAATGTACTCTATTTTCGTTTCCTTTGGTAAATCCCTTATGTCACATGAACCTTTCTCTCCCACCAAAAGAAAAAGCTTTCTGACACCAGCATTTGATTTGACAACAGGCCATGAGTTTTAATGAACATCCTGGTGCAGTATCTCAAAACTAACTGCAGTTGGGGTCCCTAAGCAGCTCCCATCATAACCAACTGCTTGCAAGTTTGCCAAACTCCAGCTGTTTGAGTTTATAATAAGGCTTCTTGGTTAAGCCAACTCTTTTTGTAGGAATCCAAGTTATGAATTCAAACTTTGCAGCCCTGGAAAAGGAAAACAAGCAGTTTTACATGATAATAATATACACTCTTATCCCAGAAACATGGTGGATAAAAACTAAAAACATAACTAAAAGGTGTGAAGGCTTCAGTGTAAAACCCACAATTTCTCCCTTTTCCTCCCTTTTCCCTCAGTATTAACAATATTAAGTTAAAGCATCTAATGCCCTTGAGGGGCATTATTTAGAAAAACTAAAATCATGCAACAGTTTATGAAATGAGTCATTAAAAACAGGTATCATACTACCTTTTTTCTTCAGTACACGATAAACAAAAAGTATTTAAGCTACATTCTTTTTATCAGTGTACAGCGTATCTCACTTAATAAGATATTCCCACTACTCTCGCAAGGTTCTCTATAGTGAGAAATCTCAATTCAGACTATTTAGGTATGATACTGGAAATAAGTGATGAAAACAGTAATGGATTGGGCATGGAAGTCTATGTGCAGCCACTAGATTTGAAATGACTACTGTTGAAGTAAGATTGCTTTATTTGCCTGGATTCACAGGACATGGTTAAGAGCGGGGTGGACTTACAGGTGTTAAACTAGCCACTGGCAATCTATCATGTGTCTTTAAACATATTTTTTTTACTGCATGCATGAAAAACATCATATAAATTGCTTTTATTTGACTTTTATTTTTCAGTGAAGATGTGGAAAGAGGATGATTAAGCAAGCAGTTTCCTCCTACATTTTCATTCCAAATTGTTTCCACGGGCTCAAGTCTCAAGTTACGTGTGCCGTTTTTGGCTGATCTAATGTTGGAGTAAGTAGATCTGTGCACCCCTCTCCACTCCCTGAAATACTAAACTTAGATGACAGGGCTTGAGATTATCTGGATGACTTAGATTCCTCTCCAGCTTCTGTCTTGCTTAGACAACAGTGATAATGTTCTTTTCTAGGACAGACTTACTACTTTGAGCCTCCAAAACCCATCACAGAAATGAATGTTTCAATCGAGTCCACGAAAAATGAGAAGTTTAGAGAAAAAGAATAAAACTTGTCTTCCAGTTTGTCTGGAACTTACTGCTTCAGTTCGCGTTCAGAGCGGTGAAGAAGGTGATGCTTCTCAAAATGCAAGACATTTTAAATCATTTCCTCTGTGGCTTGATCATAGATGCTCATTGTTATAAACATAATTACACAGCCTTGATAAACAGAAGCTGCATATCCATTAAGAAGTAGCTTAAGATTTTCAAACTTAACTTTTCCAATATATCAACATTGATTAGATTAGACCCCAAAAGAAAAAAAAAATTAAGAAATTTAATTTCCTTTCTTTAAATATACACAAGTACAAATTCCTTTTCAGATGGAAAGCAAGCAGCAGGTAAAAAGCAAAAAAGGGTGCTATTAAAGAATTCTGCATGAAAGTACTATCCCTTCTAAATCCTCCTGAGAGAAAAAAAAACAGAATATTTTATTTATAATTAGAAAATCCTGAAGAACATAAACAAAATATTATGAAATAATGGATTTTTGTAACTGAATGGTGAGCTCTTCAGTTCAGGAAATGAAAACTATTTCTTAATATTAAACTCCTGTGCTTATTCAGAGTATAACCACAGAAGCCCAACCCTAGTCCACTCTTTCATTTTCAAGCATCATATACGTTCTTTGCTCCATCAGGAGTGGTGTTCACTGCCTGTTCATGTACTTCCCACGTAGGTATCACAGCACCTTCCTCCTTCAAAATGGAGTATCTGTCTCAAATTAGCCCTCCAGGAAGGGACATAACTACCTGTAACAGATAAACTGGGCTCTTTTTATACCCAACACACATTCTTAGAAAACTCCTTCTGGCTACAAAAATCCCTCCTGAAAAACCACTTCTGACATAGGAACTATCACTTCTTAATAGGAAGATGTTGGCAGCTTCCTAACCTCCACAGATTTACTTATTTTAAAGACACCAAACTGCGTACTTGTGCTGGAAGTGCTCCTAAGTGACAAACATGATTAATCTCCAAAGACTCTCACCCTTCGCTTTTCAATGATTTCCTTATACTCATTGCAGTTTATTTTAATTAAATTGTTATATGGTCTGAATTTAGCTGTTTTTGTACAGAGCATAGCACAGTGGCAGATGGGTCTATCTGGGTTTTCTGAATCTAGCTGTTTACACAGGAATTTATAGAATGAGACAGTTTGCATATTTTCTCTGCTGTTTTTCTAAAGTGCCATGAAGAAAAAGAAAAAAAAAAAAACAAAATAAATATCTAATTTAAATAACAGTTTGGCAGAATACACAACTGCCAAATCAGCCTTTTTGTATTAAGCTGTCTTCAGGGAGTAGCTTTTTGTGACTGTGAATTACTGTTTTTAATATAAAAACATAATCGTGTTAGTTATTCGTACAAAGTTATTTAGCTTGTATGATACACCGTGTTTCAATCCAAGTACATTTTCCCTCATTTCCAAAACGCTTTGCTTCTACCTCGTCAATGGAAACAACGTAAGCTGTAGATAGAAATAAAAACATAAAGCACCCCCGGTCTATTCTTGTGGTTAAAGCACTCAGAGAACTGGACTCAGTAATATTTTGGAAAACAGACTGTATTCTGACTGAATTCACTCTAGCAGTGAAGTTAGTACCACATCAAGAATCTGCTTTCCTCTCTGCCATGCCCAAGCCCCATGAAAGTGCAAATGGATCATATTCTCATAATACCTAAATTATGATCATCCCATTTTTCTAACACCGAGCAGAAGCATCTAGATATTAAACAACTCTTCCAAGACCATGTGAGATGATTCTATCAGCCTGGGGTGCAATCCCCAACTCCTATGTCTTTACCCTGTTTCCTCTATTTATTAAATATGTTGTCTTATTAGGCAGATAAGCAACTAGGCTCTGGTCCTTAAATTTTATTTTATTTTTTTAAATTGCATTCAGCTTGCTGCAATCAACCTAACCAACCCTTTTCATTTACTACTAGAGGACTCATGAATGCTGGAAACAGTAAAAATACTTGGGACAACCCCTTCTCCTGTGCTAACCCTTGTGTCAGGCCACGTGTTAATAAATATAGAAGGGCTTCTTAGCATTCATACCAAAAGCATGGCATCACCTGATTTTCACTCAGCAAAAACACATAAATCAATCTAAAAAATAAATAACAAAGTATGCAAAGTATGCTGCATCTCAAGAATTTGGGCAAACAGGCATGATTCTTCTTGACTAGAGCATTTCGGAGACTTTTCTTGATCATAAACAGGTTTCTTTTATTTGCTTGTTCTGCACAGAGTGAAATGTTAAAACCAAACAATAGCACTGGCACAGATTGATATTAATTTTATTTTATTTATTTATTTCCTGATAACCTTGCAAGTCTCAGTGGCTAAATTAAGTTTTTTCATGCATAGTTGGATTCTCTTATACTGCTTCACAAAGCTATAATCCATCACCTGGCTGTAGTATAGACTTTAGACATCAGCATGTTTTTGTTGTTGTAGGTGGGGTTTTGTTTGTTTGTTTTGCTTTTAAACATAACAGTTCAGAGCAACTGCTGCCAGCAATCCAAAGAATGAGAAAACCCCCTCTGATTTTGGGAGCCCCAGGTCAGACCTGGGGAAGTGCTAATAGCTTCCATAGAAGAAGAAACAAAGTTCAAAGCCAATATTTGAATCAGATTCAAATCTTTAGATTAGAGAAGTTTGATTTAGTTCTTGTTCAGGCTTCAGACAGGTATGGAATATGTGTGTGTGTGTATTATATACATATACATATATATATATATATAACTTTCAGTTGCATCCAAGGTTGGAAATAAAAGAATTGTATCCACGTTAGGAAAACGTCTCCCAAAAAAGCAGACACTCCTGTCATGAGATGTCTCCTTGTACCTTAGTTTTGGCATGCCTGAATCTCATTTATTCACCTTCCATTGTGGGGAAAAAAAATAATAAAATAAAACCTAGTAACAGATACACCCTTTCTAATTTTTCTTCCTCAGCTTTCCAGATATGCTGCAGACAGACAGAGCAACTTGCAGAGGACAAGTCAGGTTTACCTAACCCTTCCATGTCTCACTTAGGGTAGTAAGAGGCATCCAAGAAAGATCTTTTCATTTACCCACATTTTTAAATTCTTCCCAAGTAGTAGAGACTGTTCACTGCTTTTGCTTGCCACCTAACAATAGCCAAAGTGACATGCTAGCTATAAGGCTAAGCAAATGTGATGTGAATAGCTTTTCAACTGTTCATTGTCTGAAAAAAAAGTTTGATACAGCAATTACAGTTGGAATTTTGCTCTGCGTCCTTTGCCTACATTTTTGTTACCGTGCCCTGTCTGATCTGAACGCTTTGAGCTCTCACGCTCTGGGATTTCAGGGTTCCTACCCATAATCACTTATAACTTCATGGAAGTCAGAAAGAATTGTGTTTGGCACAGGGAGGGTAACTTCTAAAATGGGATAGACAAGCCCAGCAAAGTTTGACCCTCGTGACCTCTCTTCATTTCCTTCTTCCATATCACTCACAAAGCTTTGTCCCAGCCCCTGAAAAACAGCATAGACACCTGCCTGCTTTTCAGCTGTGGTAGAAGCCATCAAAAATAGCCTGCATAGCTACGGAAAAGCCCTGGCTTTGTTTTGAAGTTGAATTTGAGCTAGTAAACGACTGACAGCTCTACAGCTGGAAGTTACTGATGGAGTCCTTCGTTGGTACATCACAGGCAGGCTGCAGAGAAACACTGGTTCTAACACAAGCAGCTAAAACACCAGCTTTTGGAGTAACCCATCCTTGGTCCATCTTCTGAGGTGCAGAGGCTTTTTTTTTTTTTTTTTTGTGATTATCAACCCCCAGGACAGAACATGTTTGATAAAACCTATTACTTCCAGGTTGGGATCTCACCACCCAGCCTCTGGAAAGTTGTCCCAGATCCATCAGTTTATGAAACGTCTGATGGCTAAACCCCTCCTGCCAGTGCTGCTTGTGCTTGATTCAAAGCAGGATGGTTGAATTTAAATGCTTTTTTTTTTTGCAATCAATCTCCCCAAACACCCCAAAGTACAAGTGTGTACTACTTTTTGAAATTGCTGCTAATGATTTGAAACCAAATGTTTGATAACTCGTACTGACCAAACTCTGTTTCCACCTATCTCTGATAACTTCCACCATTTAGCACTTGCACTGCTTCCTCACTTGCTGGGAAGGCAAATACAACATACAACACCTACCGCAGTTAACTTTGCTCAGCGTTTCATGAAGTCTCTCTTTAACCACTGTCTTCAGTGGAGCCCTCTAAGCAGCCTGAAATGTAGCAGTCCCCTTAAATTACTTTCAGGGTTTGTTCTACCAGGACGATTTCGTGGCAGCAACCAATAAAAAAGGGATATCTCTCATTCTCTTCAGATTTTGGCTCTGACAACTGGAATCAAGTCACCTTCAGCTGGCTGGCTTCCAAATCACTCTAAAATATGAGCAGGATGAATGACCGCGCATTGCCGAGAAGAGTAAAGAAGGTGCTGAGCTAATGCAGCGGTGCAACACTGGGGGCAAGCCACAGATATTTCCTAAGAGGTTTCCGAATATTTCCATAAATGCTCCTTCCTAGCTGGTGAGCCCATGGGCACGGGTACCAACGGGCCATGTGTGGGCAGCCTGTGCAATACCACAGGAGGTGCTATCTCGGCCGCGGGAAGTCCATCTTATGTGACAGCTACGTCACTTCTGTGCCGCATGCCTCTTTACACCTGATCACACTTGTTGACACATGTGCCAAAACGGAGCATTTGAATGGGTGAGGAAAAGGAAGAGGCCGAGTTCCTCTATTAGCAGGGCTGCCAAATTGACACGCTGCATTACAGCAGGAGCTCGAGAAGTCTTTCGCTGTGCATGTCCCAAGGATAAATAAAAATATATACATGTGTGTGTGCCGTGCAATTGCTGACACATATTGCACGTGCATGCCTGACTGAGAACGGCACTCAGAGCATCAAAGGTAGGGGTCACCTGGCACCAGAAAGCAAGTGAGAAGCCAGAAGCCCCCAGCATTTAGAAAGCCTGTTTGCTTCCATATCATTGTCAGAAGAGTGGCAACCAAAAACTGAGAGCATCATTTCCCTCAAGACACCTTTCACCGTGTCACCTGCAGTAGGTGACAGACGACTCTGCTACAGCTGGTAATTTGATTTCAGAAAGTGTCCTGCTCGTTCTCCCCCACCCCTGCTCACAAACATTCATTGTTTGTAGTTCGGTAACTTCCCAAATACCTAGGCTTTTATTAACATTGAGCAGCACAGTTGTGGTGCCTTTTACACAGAGAAGGTCATTGCTGTGGGTTCCACAGTTTTGCCCATTTGAGCAAACTTTCAGAAACATGACTGTCTGCAATGTTTTACCCAAAATATATCATCCTGGTCTCTTCTTTTGACTCATTTTCCAATCCCAAGCAGTATGTGTCACTTTAAAGACAAGCCAACTCCAGGGGCTGGTATTAACCAATACATTCAGCTTGGTTCTTTGCTGGGTGGTAAATTCCTTAGTTTCTCCACATATCAAGTTTCTTCATGAAAAACAGAACAAAAGGAAAAATTCCCCAAATTAACTAGTAATCTGTGGGCTTAAGATATTCAAGCCACAACTGCCAAAAATTTAAAACAATAAGTCATTTACTATCTTCTCCTCCTGAGCTTGGCAGAAGACCTTTTTGCTGTGCCACCCAAATGACTGGAAATGTAAAACTAAATTAAAGCAACTTTTCTTCCTTCCTCTCTCCAGATAAACATGTTCTTAGGAAATTTGCTTTTAGATATTACTAGTCCTCACCTTGCAGTAGTACTACAGATATAATTTAATCTGTAGATAGATTTTGCTAATATTAAAACAGAACAAAAACAAATCCAAGGTCTTTCAGTGCATTAAGCACTGATTGCCATGGCACAGGCAAAAATCACATATCTGTACAACAGATCTTGTTATTATTTAGAATCATGTTTTCTTTCGCTCAATGAATAAAAAAAAAGTTTTGGAACCAGAAATCCCACCTGATCTAAGGAATGCATATTGCACAGTAGCTCCATATTGTTCATCCTGCAGGGTGAAGGGAGTCTGGGACCGAGCTACAAAACTCCACATGTTAAATAAATAATAAGAGACAGTAGGAATATTTTTGGAACGCCAATATCTACTGGTCTAAAATGGGTACCAGATCTGACTGTGCTGAATGCTGCATAAAACACTAGAAGAGTCTCTATCGTTTGCAATTTAAATGGAAAGGAAGCAAAAATCTGGAAGAGGGCCAACAGCCAAAACAGAAAGGTGAACACACTTGCTATGTGCCACGTATCAGGCAGTGGGAGAACCATGCCTAGATGGAGCAAAGGCACCTACGATTTTAAATCATCCTTATTTATTAGATCATATATTGCTAAGACTGTTGTCTTATGAAAAGGAAAGACACATAATAACACCAGTGATGATTAAAAAAGAGAAATCCAGTTTGATATTCAGAGCCCAGGCTGAACATGCTTAGGTCCCAGTTAAAACAGGAACCTGGTGTTCCCTTATGTACTCAATTTCTTGCAGTATCCCAGTGAGATGTTTGAGTCATGCTATTTCACAGCTTCATTTTTCAAAGAACCTCAAGTAACTACAGTTTCTGGACACTAATACAGTAACATCACTGAAAATTTAGTGTGTGCACAAGGTGTTCCCACAGAGCAACTCATCATAAAGTTTTGAAGCAAGATATTTAACTTGGCCATCTTTTAAGAGGTGAATCCTTCACATCCTTAAGCATAAATAGTCTGGTTAGGTTTGCAGTTGGGAATCACCTCTGTTCATCCAAAATGAAAATCTGAAAGCAAACCCTTTTCCTATGGGAGACCCTCCCAGCAAAATTCAGAACTGTACACAAAGAGAAAATACTCTTTTCTCGTACTATTTTTCTTTGTGCACTGAGATATAAAGTAGTGTCAACCCCAGGCGTTTGGGTTAAAAAAAAAAAACAACAAAACAAACAGATTGAATTCAAGTCTATACCTCTTGGGGGAAAAAAAAAAGGCAACATTGTTTTCATGATGTTAACAAAATAGGTGAAGACAAAAACAAACACACACCTGAAATGCATTTAACAAGGAAATTTTACATGGAAAGGAAATGAGATTTACTCACAAAGGTTTAATCCAATCATACTATATATAAATGTATGTCAGGAAAATGCTGTCTTCAGGTATCTGATACACCTATATCAATCCCAAGGCTTAGCTGGTGCAGCAGGAGGGTGTGCTATAGCGTACCAATGTGTCCAAAAAGCTCTGAATATTTACTTTTAAAAACTCACAGTTGGCCATAAAGTTCATCTTTAAAAGACGTTACCAAAAAATTCACAGAAATAACAACGTGGCTTGTTAAAATTAAATACCCATGTGCAGCTTGGCACAAAACCTCATTCTGATTTCACTTCCATAGTACATAATTTGTTGTCAGATCCCTTTCTAATCTTACTTCAATAAAATATGCTTGACATCAAGATCCATATATGTTGCTTTCAATACTGCCTATAAACACGTCTCTCTGCTTTGCTTTAAATGGAACCTCAGGGTACAAAGCAATACAACACAAAAATAATTGTGCCACTTTATGGTTCTGAAAGCCATGCAACTTTAAAAGAACAGCTCAACAAATTGGAATGATAAAAACATCTTTATTACATACAATTTTAAGATATATATATTTTTAAATTCACGTCCTCATGATGAAAGAGCTAATGAAGAGATGAAAGGAAAACAGAGGTTATTTTCAGAGGATTAAAATGCTCAGCACGGCCTAGAGACAGCAATAATATAAAAATGTATGTCTAGGGACTTAGTAAATTCACCTAAACAGGCTGGCATCTGCATGAATGGAAACACAATTGCTTTTAATATCAAGCCGTCAGCCTATTGTGTTTCATAACGACAAAGGAAATTCAAACAAAACAAGAGAGTTGCTTTGTAATTGCAGGGGAAACACAGGCAAATGCTGCCTCCATTTTAGTCTGTGTAAAATTGCTGGAGTTTGCATTGCACAGGAGTCTTTTCCAAACCAAAGAAGTTCAAATATTAATTAAAAAAGATAAAATAAAAACACACAAAACAACCCCACAACCTAAGATGGACCTTTGAACTACTTGCCAGTAAGAGACATTTGTTCTATGCACTCCTGTGGTCAGAAGCTTACAGACACTAATCCTTTTTGCCTGAGCACCTTTTTTTTCAATCATTATGTTACTAGAGGTAAAAACCAAAGCCCACTCCAGAGGCCAGGGCCCTGGAGGAGAGGGTTTAGCTGAAAAGCATCAGCTAGAGGAGGAAGGATAACACTGCGTTTATTGCAGCAGGCTTTACTCCATGAGACCTGGATTACCGTTTTCATTTTTGACAGAGGATTTCCATGTCACTTTGGGCAAGGCACCTAATTATACCCATTCATATCACAGTAACAACTATTGTCTTTCTCTTCTGCCTCCTCCAGCCATATGCTAGCAGAGAAGGAGTGTGTGTAAGAGGGTGTACATATGCTGCCAAGCGCAACAAATCCCATCGTTCACCTCCAAGCCCCAATGTCACATTGCTGTGGTCAGCAACTTACATCTGCCTGTGTGCTTCTGGCCAGCAAAGGACAATTACTGAAATATGTGTCAAATAAACTTCTTCCTGTTTTTTGTTGCTTTATTCATTTTTCTCCTTTCTTTTTGAATGAAAAAAAAAAAAAGACACTCCCTCTCCCCCAAACATAAAAGAAAAATAACCCCCAAAACACAAACCATTCTTGAGAAAATTTCAGCTACAGCATTCAGTAACTAATCTCAGCTCTGGAGTCCACCTCTTATGTAGACAGCAGCAGGTCTCCCTGCCTCTCCTGTGGCTGACATGGCCGTATCTAGGCCCAGCACCATAGTACTGTGGGATTCCGGACACACCTCGTTGCCCTGCACACTCCCTTCAAGTGGGATGATTTCCCTCATTCACTTGCTATAGTGCATGAGCATCCTGCGTATCTTTTACAGTGGAATCAACTACATAGCAAACTTGGCAAAAATATATATATATCAGAAACTCAAAACAATCTGAAGTTTGATGCAAGGCGATGTTCTGTCCCTCCCTGACTTTTCTAAGGCATAATCAAACTCAAGTCCAACAGATACAATTATACAATTATGTGCCAATTGTCTGTGATTTTTCAGATGTGAGAGTCCCTTACTATGCAATCACCCTTTGAAGCACAGCTGAGATGTTTTGGCATCCGGCATCCCTCCAGAGCATTCGTAAATTGGTGGTACAACTCACCCTCACAGGTCCTGCCCCATTTATCAATAACTTGTAGCCAGCTACACAGAGGATCCCAGTTTTCCTTATCCCACTTGGGACAAAACTGCTCAAGAAACATTGATCAAATGTAGATGCGATAAAAGAAGCGACTCTGCCTCTTTCACCACAATCCTCTGTACTGTTTAAATTGAAATAACTCACATTTTCCATCTTACATTTTTTTTTTCCAAGAGAAAGCAGCAAGAGAATCATTGTTTTGGCCTCAAGGCATTCATCAAGCCCTCTCATTTCTTTCTGGAGTTCAGCAGAGTAGCCACTTTATCTGGTGTGTGATTGGATAGATTTTTTTTCCCCAGGAAGATACTTCATTTTAGTGTATATGGAAGGTATACTGCACATAGAAACCAGGGGAATAGAGTAGCAAGGCACTAAATCTATCTACTAAAGAACATTTATTCAAAGACAACCACAAGGCTCAATCTAATTGACAATTTCTGCTTGGGGCCTATGATTAAAATACGAAGGCTGCTGCAGGTAAGAACAGGAAAGAACTAGCATTGCCATTGGCAAGAGCTTGCACAATAGCTGTCATGACCAGCAGTTATCACCAATTTGATTTTAGCACCTAGTATTAATCAAGATGTAATGAAAAAAGGCTTCAACTCAACAGCAGGGCATAGCCCAGGGCAATAAGGGGTTTGGGAGAGAGTGCACAGTGGGGTAGGTGGTTACAAGTATCCTCTGGAATGTATGTTTGATATCCTAGACATGCATGTGTGAAATAGTCATTTTTTAACAACATGCTTTAGGCACATTAACCCATACAATATCTGTTGCTGTTTTCCATGACCTCATCAACCCAATGAGATTCTTCATAAATATTTTCTTCACTTAACGTCCCCTCTTTACAAAGGAAAAACAGTGGAAGTTAAGAGTTTGTTTCTGTGTCTTATGGGTTCCCCATCAATTCAACGCCTACAGACGACGACTACACTATGAACTTGGTGCGACTCAGAGCGCACCTGTCAGGAGGAATTCCAAAGCCTTGGAGAAAACTGTGGAAAATGGTTTCTTAACTTTCTGTAGTAAGATTCCAAGACCAACTATGCCTGTCACTCCTTATTCCAGCTTCAAGATATAGACTATTGTTTTACACCTACTTTGCTGTGTCTTTCCTGTGCAAAGTTAAGCCACTTAAAATACTTTATCATTTTTCCCGCTTTTTAAGAGCGGTTCACTTTTTAGAAAGAGCAGAACATCACATATATTCAAATTTGTCCTTAAAATTTGTTAGCTGCAAAATGTGTACACAAATAATCTGTATCAAAAGACAGTGTGGAAAGTTCATCTCCGTACTCACTAATGGATGCAACTATCTTCATTTATACACATTTTTGACAGAAACCACTTATGTCACAGGCTTGCTCCCCTTCTCCAAGGGCTCTCTTCCCATAGCTGACGATCTTTAACAGATTATTTGAGGAAAATGGGGTGGTGGTGCTGTAATTTGTGCCAAAGAGTACCAAAGAAAGCTAGATGATTAAAGTAAGCTTTGAGTTCAAAACAAAGTTTGCTATTTAATACCATATAAACTCATTCATATTCAAAAAACTAATTAGAAAATGCACAAAAGGTGTGTAATAAATCCTACCCACTCTTTACAGAGTACCGTTTAATTCAAGATATTACATATTTTATTTACGTTGTTGGGAAGTTGACTAGCATTGGAATGACAACCACAATCTCTGGAATATACTTATGATTATGTTGTTGCTTACAGTCCTGCAACCTACTATAAATACTATTTAAAGAATTACTATAATTCCACATCATCTTTGTGCCTGTATAGCATGTGCATGCATATGTATGCATGACATGTTTAAGGCTATAACATTTAGAAGCCAGAATTTGTTTTGTACTTTGAAAAGCATTCCATATCACCACTTAGGGAGTGTACTTACATATACAGGCTTAAATATCTGCTAACGTTGCAGCAGACCATTTACAGGGGTACAAGGTGTTATTTAGGAACTAAGAATATTCAGTTTTACTCTACTGGATCACCTCACACACCACATTCACCCTTTGGTTGCAAAATGTTAATGTCCCCTACAGGTAGGCTGCTGCTGGTCTGGGAAGGCTGGGCAAGATGCTGTGTTGGCCATGCTGTGCCACTGCTCACAGTAACGCATCTTGGCCATAACCATCTGTCATCGTTTTGGCTGGGATAGAGTAAATTCTCTTTGTAGAGATTTGTATGATGCTGTGTTTTGGATTTTTGATGGAAATAGAGGTGATAACACCCTCATGTTTTAGGTGTGCAGAGCAGTGCTTACACATAGCCAAGGACTCTTCTGCTTCTTGTGCTGCCCTGCCAGCGAGGAAGCTGGGGGTGCACCAGGAGCTGGGAGGGGACACAGCCAGGACAGCTGGCCCAGGCTGACCAAAGGCATGTCCTGTACCATGTGGTGTCATGTCTATTGATAAAAACTGGGTAAAGAGAGAGGAGGATGTTCAGAGTGATGGTGTTTGTCTTCCCAAGAAACCATTAAGTGTAATGAGCCCTGCTTTCCTGAACAGGAAGTTTTTGGCTGAACACCTTCCTGCTGATGAGCAGTGAAATAATTCTTTGTTTTGCTTTGCTTGTATGCACAGCTTTCGCTTTACCCAGTAAACTGTCTTTGCCTCAACCCACAAGATCTTGCACTTTTACCTTTCTGATTCTCTCCTCCATCCCCCCCGGGGAGAGGGAATGAGTGGCTGTGTGGGGCTAAGCTGCCTGCCAGGTTAAACCACAATGCCAGCCACTGTCTTGAGGCATCTCCCAACATTCATTGCCACCCCTCTCCCTCATAACCCAAACTTGACCCACATCCCACGTCTTTCCTCCAGTTGTGATCATTTTCTCCTTTCAGAGTCCTCTCTTGCTCTCCAAGACTACTTCTTTGTGGGAACCTGTCTTCTCAGCCTCCTCTTCTTTCTAGGCCCTGAAAGTGCCCATTTACCAATCAAAATAGTCATATGACCAGCCTGCTAATTGGTGAACCAGAGTTACATCTCTCTGTTAACAACAGGATTTAGGACATGCCACTTTGGTTTAGTTCAGCTGTTGACAAAATTTACAACCAGCCTGTACCAGTTGCAGATAGGAAGTACCAGGCTTCTGTTTGACAGAAAAGCTCAAATGTGGACATTCATACTGCCCCCATCCCAATTTTTTGTTGTCTTTTTTTCCCCCGCAACAGTTGTCAGACGTATTAACTCATCTCCTGCAAGCACCTCATTGCAAAGTCACATGGTTTGAAGCAAAGGAAAAGACAAAATCTATTTTGTATATGGATAGAACACTTGTTTACTGATAAGGATATGACTCTCTTATTTTTGTTAAGAGGTGTAAAGCAGGCATTAGTCTATTGATTTATGTGTATCAGCACTTGTATCAACTCACCCTCTGCTAGATAACTTGAGTTGCTGCTACATTTCACAAGAATCTCCACAAGGCAGCAAGCATAACTCATAAGCTAGATACATCCCTCCCCCCAAAATACCAAACACATTTAATCATGCCCACAAATATTAGCTTTAGCCTTATGTAAGCTTCGAATGAGCACACAACTCTTACTATCACTATTTGAAGTCTAAAACACTGGCATGATTCCCAGGTAAACCACTGTGATTTTGGAGAACACCAGGAAATTCAAGCGAAGCAGTAAAATTCAGCCTGCCCCAAAAAAGCAAATATGTTCCTTTGCCAAACAAAACTTCACAACAAAGTTAAACACAGTATTAGAAACAATTAAGATTCACAGAAAAGAAATGCTGAGAGAGGTTCAATAACCTAATCAAAGCATGTCTCCAAACCGGGGTTCTGTTTCCAAATATTTGATACACGAGCATGGAATCCTGTAACTGACAGGCTTCTGAGTCGAGTACGGTTAAATGCAGCTAGTACCACAAAGGAGATGCCTGCAACAAGAACTGGCTTAAAACATTCCCAACCAATGTCTCAATTTTAGACTGTGCAGCTCTGAAAAAAAAAATCCAGTGCTTGGGCTAGTCTCAGGATGCTGCCAGAAGGCTCTCTTAGGAGTTCAAATTCCAAAAAATGAGAGCATGAAAAATTTTTGAAGCACTAGCCATCATTTTTCCTGTCTCAGTGAGTGCCAGTGAGCAAGAGGATCATTGAAAACTTGGCTATAGACCTCTCATTTTCATTTTGTTTCTTTTAAACAAATAGTTCAGCCTAACAATCTCCAGGACAAACACAGCAAAACAAAAAAGATCCCCACCCAGCACTCTGACAATAAAGCCTTTGGTTTGGCTAAGTCTTCTTGGACATAAGTGGATTGTCTTCACACAATCTGGGGACATGCAACTAAGATTGATTACTCCTGGTATGAGGTCTTAAAAGTAAGAACTGCAAGCCATAAGCATGAGAATATAAAATCTTTTCCCAGTGTTTTCCTGAAGTGTCCTGTTGGAAATCTTCACAAGCTGATGTCTTCCGTGAAAGCTGGGCAGCAGTTTCTTTAATACGCATTAAAGGACATGAAAATTTTGCCCAGAGACAGGACAGATGCTTCTGCTTGAAGTCAGGAAACAAGAACTACTTGTATCACAAGTACTTTAGACTGATTTGAAAATACAGTATCACAGTTGAAGCAGAAGTCAACATTTGGTCTGAAGTTCACGGGGAATTCAGAGAGGTTTTTTCTGTTACTTTGCGAGGTCAGAAAAGTTCCTGTTCCAGAAACTTGTGGGCTGACAACTTCAAAAGAAATGTAGATCTCAAAGTAAGTCCTAAGATTCTGCAATAATCTTAGGGTGGAAATAAAGAAAGCCCCACCATGTGGTTTTCTATATTAAAGGAAAATACTACTAGCAAATTTGTACATTTTGATGTTCTGACTGAAAAGTTTATTGACTTTAAATGTCTTGGTGTACAAATGAGCATCTGTGCCTTTCCATGAATTTTTATAGACTAGAAATCCCCACTCACATAAGCATTTTTTTCCAGAATCCAAGGAATTTTATAACTATGAAAACTGACAATACTGGATTCATTCATTACCTTTGCTCCTACGGATTCCCCCATACTGGGATGATGGTCAACACTGTATTTCCCCATGATACAAATATCAAACTCTTAACAAAGATTATTCTTCCTCTCTGCCCCGTCCCCCCCTCAGCACCACCACACAGAACAAAGAATATGAGGTTTCATAGCTTGTATTGTTGCCCTCTTAAAAACAAAATGGAGAAAAGGAGAATTGTGCCCCCCCCCCCCCCCCAAAAAAAAGGGGGGGGGGGAGAGGAAAGACAAAAATAAACTATTTTCCAATCTTAACAGCCATGTTTATGTGCAGGTTGGATTTTATTTGATGCCAGAAACTTTGTATTTTTTCCAAGGAAGGGAAAGAGGGAACGTTCAAAATCAGCTATTTGGCAAAGAGAATGTAAAGCTGCAAAGAAGCAAGAATTTATTGGGGTAATTAAGTTAAGGATCATTCCTCAGATTAGATTCAATTTACCACAAGTGTAAAAAACACTCAAAGGTTCAACTCTAGTTTTGATGCTCATGTAACCGAACGCCTAACATTTGTCGAGCTAAGTTGACTATTATTGATTAAAAAAAAAAAGTTTTGGGTTGGAAGGGACTGTAACAATCATCTAGTTCCAACCCCCTGCCATGAGCAGGGACACCTCCCCCCAGCCCAGGCTGCCCAAAGCCCCATTCGGCCTGGCCTTGGGCACTGCCAGGGATGGGGCAGCCACAGCTCCTCTGGGCAGCCTGGGCCAGGGCCTCACCACCCTCACAGTGAAGATTTTCTTCCTTATATCTAATCTAAACCTAGCCTCTTTTAGCCATTCCCCCTTGTTCTACCACTACAGTCGCTGACCAAGAGTCCCCTTCCAGCCTTCCTGCAGCCCTCTTTAGGTACTAGAAGGAATGAACATCATGGTCCTTCCCCACTCTCCTTAGGGAGTAGATGTGTAAATGTAGTCACATACATATTATCTTAACCCCTCCCACCTCTTTTGAGCTTCTTGGCCAGCTTCAGAGACAGCTGGTAGAGGTGGCAGTCTCAAAAATACTAACTGCTTTTCCAAGCTTCATGGCAATAGGCAGTAAGCTAAAGACAGAGAGCCTATTAGGGGTGCTGCTTCAGAAAAGGATGCTTTTCATCCTCAAGAACCCCAAACAAAATAAAATCCACCCCATAGCAAATGAAATTAATAATACAAACCAAACAAACACAAAAAACCTGAAATCACCAGAAATACAGGAAAAAAAAAATTAACCAGGAAAACCTTTGTAAGTCTGATCCCACATTTGATTCAAGAAAAGAGTATTCAACTAAGGTGCACATTTAAAAAAAGTAAGCAAAACGAACAAACAGAAACAACATGCACACACCACAAAATTAAAAAAGAAAATGGGATTCCAATGGTTTCTATTTTTCCACAATAATTTTTCATCCTTAAAATGGAAAGGACATAGAGTAAAAAAAACCTAGAATTTCAAAGTAATAAAGTTTTTCTATTTAAGAAAATATCTTGGTTGAACTTACGGATCTTGCCACACAAAAGTAGAATTAAATGAAAATCAGAATAGGTCCAAGTTATACCAAGGCCAGCTGTGCACATAATGCTGTTTACTGTTTCTGTATTTTCAAGTGCACTATCCAACTTGAGAAAGTTTGCATTGCAACATACAAAAGATCTTACAATCTTGAAATCTTCAGGACCCTGTCTTTTCTGGCCAGCCTAATCTAATGCTTTACCTCAGTGCTATGCCTGAATTTATCTTTGATCATCAGTGCATCAAGCTCCCAGGAATTAAATGAGAATCTTGTTACATTAAAACAGTTGTTTATAATCAACCATGCACAAGCTGTTGGTATGGCTAGCTGCCACACAAATCAAGGTTAAAACAGACCAGACTTACAGCTGAAATACAACTAATATGACATTATTCTTTCAGACATTTGGTTAGGCTGACAAATTTGTAACACTGTAATTTACACAGTGTCCCTATGACATGTGGCAGTAATGCTATTGTGTACGGAGATTTTTTATCATGTGAAGGAGGGGGAGGAAATCTACATTTTCCTAATGCAAATCTTTCCCATAACAATTTCAGAATGCATGCTGGCTTGCAAAAGTATACAATTTACCTATCTGAGAGTACACGAAGTTCAAACAGTGATGGATAATTATTTTAATGCAATCCAAAATTACCCTGTAGAACTCATCGGTACAGAAAGTGGTTAAGATATCACATATAATACTGCTGCTAGATAAAACTATATTCTTCAGTAACACAAGACAGAATAAAATTTTCAAGCCTTTTTGATTGGTGCATTGCATCAGTAAAGTAAATACTGTTAGAATCCAGCATTAGGAAAGAAAATTCAATTAGTAGGATTTTAACACTCTTGTGTAACACAGGAACTGTCTCATGGGATCAGACAGGAGTTTGTTTTATATGACCTTCTATCCCTAAGGGGTACAAAAAGCCCACATGGATAGGGATATGTTCCCAAATAAGGAAAGATTCTTCTCAACTTCAGATAATAGTTGGCCAAAGCGTGGGGACTTAGATCCTTTCCCATCCATTTTAATCCTATCTAAGTGTAGATGCTCTCATCACCCATTAAAGTCATTTTATTTTCCTCCTCCCATTTCTAAGCATCTGGCCTCCATGGTATCCACTGGCACAGTATCCTACAAGCTAATTGTCACATGGGTTATTGGTTTCAAATATCTCACAAGATTCCCCCCCCCCCCCCCCCCCCCCCCCCAGCCTTTTGTGTTAGAACAAAATTCAAACAACAAAAGCCTAAATCACCATTTCTGAGAAGTGCTTATTATTCTGTGTAACTCTTTGCCTCCGTAATTAAACGCTCCTCATAAGGAAGTCCTTCTAGGTTTGAAATTATTAGCTAACTATTGCTGGAACCCCTCAGTTAAAGCATATTTTTATCATCTTCCTCGAGGAATTCAGAATTGGCTGCTACTACTGAGTAGATACAAAGCTACCATATATAGGTAACTACTCTGTTCCAGATCATCACATCTTAAGAAAGCATCATACATACTGATTATACAGCTTCCTCCCTGCAAAGCTGATTTTATTCCATAGTGTTACACCAGGCTTCCAGCTGCTGAAGAAATAAAAAATGCCCAGGGCTTTGCTGCTGAACTAATTCTGCTTTCCCATCCCACTTTCACCATGTAGATTTGTGCAAACTTCTTGTGTGGTCTGACTGCTGTTGTGTATTGTATGAACAAATGGGGGGAAAAAAAAAAGAAAAATGCAGAACTCATTTTTTCCTCCAAATTGTCATGTTTTGTGATGTTGCAACCTGGAATCCAGCATTTTTTCCATGTCCAAATCACAAGCTTTCTGTGTACATAGCTTGCTTTCATCAACGGAGATTGTATTTTCCTGCTGTTGTTCTAGCACGCATTTTCATATCTGCTTAAATTTAATCCATAACCCGAATTGCCAATACACAAGGAACAAATAACCCTGTAATAAGTTGCAGAGAGTTTAATAGGAAAACAAGGCAACGATTATTACTGTCAGATTAATACGGGCACACAGTACTTTCAAGCTAGGTTTCTATACATTACAGGACATTTTCTTAAAGGGTAACTATGATGTTTTTTCCATAAGTTAAATGTTTTTTTTTTTTTTCTCCTAGGATTTTTCTCCTATGATGCCAAGACAGTAAATATCTTTAACTGTAGCAAAAACAATTCTGTCAACTGTAACTTCTTATCTGCCTATAATAAGATAAAGTTGTGCCTCCTAGAACTGGACCTGCAACTTCATCCATGCTCATTCTCCTCATTTCCTCAACTCTACCGCACCAATGTGAACAACATGAATTTTCTTTGTAGTGAATCAAAGACTGTTTTTCTATTTTGTCGGTGTAAGAATAATTATTTATTCTTATTGTTGAACACTCTCCCATCTATGGCTATGCAGTATCCACAGATGAGAGAGAGAAGAAATGATGTAAAGTGGAATAACCACATCCCAGCCACATACTGTTAGGAAAATTCGGATTATATTTTACTATAGGAAATATTGCTAGAGAGGGTACATTTAAGTTAGGGGGATCTCTTAGCAGAACAGTAACTTGTTTTTCTCTGGGCTGAGGGGGGTGAAGAACTGTGACCTCTTTTAAATTCTATTTATATCACATAGACTTTTTCTCATAAGATGCAAGTAAAGACCTCAAAGTCCATGTAAAATAGATCTAGCCAGCTTTGAGGCATCACATAACGAGATTCTGGAGCTGCACTTCTAAGACCTGTGTACGCAGTGTAAACTCTCATTAACCACAGCTTATATGAATCTCAGCAAAGAGAACAAGTTACTGACCGCAGATGTAGCTGCAGTGCTCAGCAAACAACTGGGAGGTCTGAACTCATTGAAACAGCAGTCCCAGAGCTCTGTGAAGGAACCATGTTGCTCTGGGTTAAAAATGCAAACTGCTTTTTCAGAAATAAAAAAAAAAATCTCATCAAAAAAAAAAATCATGAAACCTTTAGCTCAAAAGGGTATCACAGAAATACTACTCTATGATACAGCAAGTTTGGTTTCCCCTACCACCACTTTTCAGTGATTTAAAGTTGGTATGCAACTTATATAGTGAGTTTACACAGCTTGTGTGCAAACTAGGATGTTATAGGTTTAAACTTATTAATAGATTATGCTAAATTTCTTAGTCTACTTGAATGCTAATTGAAAGAGCAAAGAACCAGGTCGTCTATTTCTTTTAAATAAAACATGGGGAAAATAACTAGAAAATTAAAACATAACGTAATCTTATTCCCAAGAGCTTTTCAGAGTCCAGAATTCAGACAGCGTAAAACTGGGCATCAACAGGCTGGAAGCAATTCATACAGATACGGCTCTGACCACAACATTTTTTTTCCCATTAGATCTAGAAATTTTCTGTATAAGAAAGATGTCAAGTCTTCTGCAAAACACATGGGTCCCAATTCTCAGTTAGTCTAAGCCAGTACATCTTGCTCAAAGGAGCTTTGTCAGTTCATGTCAGCTGGAAATCTAACCCCAAAAGTCACATAAAAGACCATGCCAATTAATTCCTGTTGGATTCAATGAGAGTTTACATCAGTGTTTAAATACTTGAGGCCTTTCATACCTTTCTCCCCCTTCCAAGCCTGTAATTCTTCCCAGGGCTCTGGCTACATAAACCCTTTATTTTGGCATGTCCAACCAAAACTTGACCCCGGTCAGCAGCATTCTGCAACTCTTGCCAAGACCAGCTTTTCCAACACGGGGAAGTCCAAGGGCTGTGGGGACTCCACCAGTCTCCACAATGACAGCTGCTGGCAGGACTGAAATTCTTCCTTAAAACCACAGAAGGGTAGAAAGGATGGCCAGCTGAAGGGCCACATTAGCAAACATGTCCAGCAGCTCTGCTGATGGGGTACGTAAATGGAGGCTCAAATACATAACATAGATCACACATTCCTTCTTGAAGGAATTCACATGGAAAGCCGAGCAAACCTCCCAAGGACTAGAAACCACTTCTGGTTAACATGCACTAAAACCTTGCTTGCTTCGAGCAAAGATTAATTACAATCTTAGAGGTTGAGAAGTGAAGTTATGTCCAGCTGACAAATGCTTGAAGGCAAATTTAGTTACTATTTGCAGAACCAGACAGTTTCAGATTGAAATCTGCCGACGTCTCCTGATTCAGAATGAGTCTAATGGGAGGTACAGTGTTGGGATGACAAGTGTACATTAACTCACTTGTATATTTACAACCTACTTTAATTTGGTGTGGAGACTGTTAGGTCCACACATTTTTCAGAACTGGAATATCCACAGCTTTAAAACACTCGCTTAGAGACCTTTCTATAGCACATCTGTTTTCTTTGGGACCAGGAAACAGAGAACCCTATTTAAAATTAAAAAAAAACTCAAAACCTAAACTCCCTCCTCTTTAACTTTAAAGCTAAAGTTTACTCCAGCCTTTCCCTAGTACCTTACAAACTCTTGTGTGGAATATACTTAATGAAGCTGTTCAAGAGAATGTCTTGCCACAAAAGTCTATAGATAAGATTACCAACCTGCTGATGTAGTAAGAATGTAGTCTGCAGTTCACGTATCTCCAGCTGAGAATCAGTCTTCCACTACTGAAGACTCTTGTAAAATAACCTGAACAAGGAACTTAATGTTCTAACAAGTCCAAATAATTGGTCTTTATAAAGCATAACCAACCACAGACAATTTAACTTGACATCTATTTAAAAAAAAAATCTAGCACAACAAGACAGATTTTTCCAATAATCTGAAATATACACATTCAATGAAAGAGAAACGGTACAATTATGAGAATCACTGGAGCCTCCCAATATTACTTTGTTTAGAAAATCTTCACTTTTAAATCTCAGTTTAAAAATAAAAAATTAAATAAAAATCAGTACCTGCTGATCAACAGGAGTCCAGTAAGAACAATGGTCTGCTAACATCAGCTAGGGACCGATTCAAGAACAAGTGCCCCAGAATGAATTGTCAGAACAAACTCTGTGCACAAGGGCTGCGTGAAGTTTCTCAGATGAAGAATAATAATAAAAATAATAATAAAAATAATAAAAAGCCTCTTCTGCTGAGAAATTGGGAAACACACACAATCAAGGAAAAATAATCTGAGAAAGTTACATATTAACACAATTTGTGTGAAGTTTTTTTTTTTTAAACAAATTTAGCGTGTAATCATTAGAAGCACGTTAAGAGGTTGGATGCTAACATTTAGGTTACACTAAAAATTTTTTTTAGTGCCAGAAAACATCCTTCAGAAGTAGTTGAGCTCCTGAAGTCAAAACATCTTCCTTGGGAGACACTGATACACATCAGACAGCATCCACAGGGAACAGTTAGAGAAGTTTCCTTACAGACAAGAAAATCTGATCTTTCTTAGGTCAAGCAAGAAACAAACAAACAAAATCTCCTGGATCTTGATGCAGGGACCCAGCAAGGGAGACTGCAAATCTCCCTAGTTCCTGCCTGTTCTGGTCCATAGTTGGTACAGCGCCTCATGATTAGCCATGGGTGCAGGAGATCCTTAACAGACCTCTCCTCAACAGACCGAAGCCCATTATTTAGACAATGCTGTAATAACTGCTAAAGAGGTTCACTGCTGTGATTACACCTGACGTGGACATAGAAGACAGTGGGGTATGCTACCAAACACTGGGAAAGTGCCATGTGATCTGTGTACCTCTGAACAAAGGTGATGAACCACAGGTGTATAGAAGTGCATTTACACTGGAGAAGGGGGGGGGGGGGGGGGGGGGGGGGGGGGGAAGAGAAAAAAGAAAAATTAAGGAGAGAAAAGAATGAATCTGTGAAAACTTATTTACCTGTGTAGCAGTGAGAGCAGAAAAAAAGCAGTTCTGCAGAGAAGGAGCCACATATCAAAGAAGAGATGAAACTTCGGGTGGGGGCAGGCACATTAATAAAGCAGAACAGCAACTGAGCTTACAAATTGTTATAAAGGGTTACTGGAACAAAAGTGTTTAAAAAAAGTAAATAAAACAACAAAACTAATTTGTCATTGGGTGAACCTCAGACAGAGCATTCAGTTCTGGTTTCCAGACTTCAGCCAGCTTCAGCCTAGCAATTTATTGGAAAAATAAAAAGCTGGTGCACGGAGGAAATTTCTGTGACTGTGAAGCTGCCTTGTGAAGGCAGAAATACTGAGAAAAGGGTTTTAGTAAGTGAGCATGAAATTACTTGCTCTCAAAAGAGTTAAATTCTAGTTTCATTTAAGAAAATAATGTTTTATGAAGGCAGGCACTAAAGAGCCCAGCCCAAGAGCGATCCCTCATTGCCGTAGGCTCTCTATGGACAGAACTGTAAGTCTCTAGAGCCACAAAAAAAAAAAATATAGATAAGACAGGTATTAATAACTCCATTTTACTGGTGGGAACTGAGGCACACAGAGATTAAGTAACTCATCCAAACTGACTCAGAGTCTAGGAAAGCTTGAAATTACAGCCTTATCTCTCAAAGCACAATCTAACATCTCCACTGTCCTTTGCGATCTACAGGTGATTTCCTCCTTATTTTAGTTCCACTGAATGCAGAACCAGACAAGCTTAAAATGTGCAATGGGTTAGTTGTAAATGACTTATGGAGACCCGCACGTTAGAACTCTCATTGACTTGTGAGGTGAAGGTGATGAAATGGTAGATGGAAGTCGATACGACTAAGTAATGTATGTAGGAAAGGAGCATCCTGCTTTTATCTGCATCCTGCAAAACGTACATCCTTGTAACCGTGTGTCACTAATCACCAGGCAGGAATTTAATTTTGCAGTACAATAGATGCAGAAAAAACATGACCTCCCCACCCTCCAGAGAAATAAACCTGAACTCAGCATCTCAAGGTCCTGCTTGTTTTGACTTGGACCAGATGGACCCAGAAGTCCCTTCCAACCTCAGCCATGTCAGGATTCTGTGAAAACACTTCAAGAAGCTACCATGTGTCCCAAAACATAGAAGCAAGACAAATTTACACTTATAAAAGAGCCCTTCCAACACATTGCTTTGTTAATGTAGATGCAACCAGTGGGTCAAGCTGCAAAATTTCTTTGCTTCAAGTTGTCATGGGTTCAAAGTTAAAAATGCAAAACCAGTGAGATAAATTCACGGAGGAATCATTCATCAAGAAAAGTCATCACTGCTGGCATAGGAAGTCCCTGAACTGCAAATTACTGGTGGCTGGGAGAATACAACTGCACACTTGGCATCCTACACTCTCGCTAAGCACCTGCATTACTGGCATGGTAATTTTATATTGCATGTGTTAGGGGTTAGGGCAATTTAAACAGTTAGGCAAAGGAATACAGAGGCAGTGATAAGTAAACCTCTTTGTGAAAGAACATTCATTTGAATTGGATGGTTAAATCCTCCGTGAAGCACCTGGAAGATTTAACAACTCATGTCCAAATGAACAAGATGTAATGAGCTTGTATACAGGCTTGATATGAAAAGTGGATTGTTTTTAGTAAAACAGTGGAGAATAACCTCTTATTGAAAAGAGCAATATTGAATTTTAATCAAGGGAAAAATAAAGATGAAAGAATAAATCAGCACAGGCTTAGAGAAGGACTAGATGACTTTCTCAGCCATCAACAATAAATGCTGAAGTGTGCTACATCTTAATCTGCTATTTTCTGTTATTTTTACTTTTTCAATCACCCCATATATGATGCCTTTCTACGAAGACGAAGAAAAAAATAGAAAACCAAACCAAGAAAAACTGCCAGTATTGTCCTCTGCAAAGTGCAGAGAAAGCACGGATACCAGAGATGAAAAAGTGATTAAAAACACATACTTCGATATAGCTGGCTCTCATTTTTTATCCCACTATTACTGAAGAGTTGCACATTCAAACTGAAAGCAGGGGAATCCCAACTACATTTTGCTGGTCATATTTTATATATTAGAGCTTAGTCACAACTTGCATCCTCCTGGTGATTCTCATCCACGTAATAACTTGGGACTTACCTGACCCTCACTAACATCCCTTTCAGTGCTATCTCGTACATGACCTATATTTGCAGAGCGGTTAGCTGGAAAACTATTTCTTAAATATGTTTTTAGTTATGACGAGATCCACACGCCCTCTTTTTGCGCCTTTTTTTTTTTAAGCAAGCATATTGTGGCAATTATGGAGCAATTAGTATTCTCCATTGACATCCAAAATTCCATTATCTGTATTTCGTGGTGGTGACGGAGTCCAGCATTATGTCCCTGGGCCAAACCTTCGGGGCTCTTTTGGTTTTGTTTCTGAGGAGTGGGTGGAGACAATATTGTTCAGGTCCTCAGAGTAAAGCATATGTGAAACCATTTTTCCCCCTTTCTGAACAGCAGTTTGCTGCTGGGGGGGGCATATACTAAACCAGTTTGCTCCAGTACTGAATACAACCGAGGATGCCTTACCGTATCTCAAGTTTTGCTGAGCTGGAAAGCCAGGAGCCGAAGCAGTAATAGGATTTGCAATGCTACAGTTCTCTCTGTTTACTGTTCTATGCCAACAATTAAATGTGAGCCATTGCATTTCTGAGCCACTTCTTTGCCATTCTGCAAATCTGAGACATTTCTGCCCTCTTTTCCAAGTTTGAACCCCTTGAAGCCATTTAACCCACCTTAATTCACAAATAATCAGAGGAGGGGGGTGTTGGATAAGGACTTTTTACCCCAACTAGCTTACAATACCAACACAACAAGGCTGAAATTACACCTCCTGCACTGACTTCCTAAGCATGGAAGGCACTTCTGTCCTTTTGGGGTGGTGTGTGTGGTGGGAAATGGCATTTTGGAGAGAACATTTGAATTGGTACATCCATCCTACACAGGACACGTTCCCAACTTCGTTAGCCAAGCTATATATTCCTGCTCAGTAGGACTTGTGAAATTTAGGTCATCTGCATGCAGAGCAGTACAGCAAGACTTTGCTGCTTCACAGGCTTTAACTTCTCCACTCATTTGAGTGAAAACTTCTACTTTTTGGATTTCACTATGAGGTCGAGAAGTCAAGTTAAAAACTATCCCCCTTCAGTCCCCCCAGCCCCAGCAATGAGCCATAGAAAGGTTACATACTTCTTCAGGGAGGAATGCAAATGGGTGTAAGGTCTTCCCTGTGTAGGTAACTCATGATTTATGGCACTGTAGTTAGTCTTGTTGGAGCCAAATTAAGGGATAGAAGCAACAGAGGAGACATGGCCTTGAGGGATTTTCTTTCTGTGCTTCTCCTTGCCAGGTTACTGCTCTACTCTAGCTGCTGTTGAGGTTCATAGCACAGGCGCTGGCTTCTGAAGCAGCAACCAAAGCCATCCCTGTCACATATGAGGATAAAAAACATGCCACAGAAGTACAGGGAGGATTTGGGACAGGGGTTAGAACAGCTGTTCTCTGTCTCTCCTGTGCCCTCAGGGGGCTAGATCCCACCTTCTGTAACCCTTCAGAGCCAGGTAAATGGGGTTTTTGTGTCCATGGAGGGCTGGTGAGCACAGACCATTTGTTGGTATGGCTCTGAAGTGTCTCAAAAAGGCCTGAAGTTTTGCCAGCCTCTCCTGACTCCAACAGACACCACTTATTCTGGTTACACTACAGAGAGTGACAAGGCATCTATGAGGGAAGATCCGGCAGAAGTGTGTTAATGTCAAAGAATAGGTGTTATGCTGGGAGCTTATTTGAAAAGAAACACGAGGGGAAAAAAAAAAAAAAAAAGATCTGAGCTCTCAAGAGATTTACTTTCCAATAACTTTAATATTCAGATCACTGAGAAGAAACCCAGTGAAAAAAATATTTTCTGAAGTGGGTTTTGTTGTTTTGCTCTGTACATTAACTGGCGTTCAGAGGCCCTAACGTGAATCCAGTGGGTGCCAAGACTTTCTGGAAAGTATTGTACCTCTTACCATCCTACCCCAGACAGAAACAACAGAAGAGGGAGGCCTGATGTAATATTATATACACACCATGCAACCATTTATTTGTTTTAATACCTCTGCCAGCTCTCCCAGTAAAATTATTTTACCCCCAGCCACGAGATCTGCCTTCCAGCTAAGCAGGTCTCAAATTGTGAGTGAGTCACAGAATAAATTACAGGGGGTGCACAAGACAAACAAAACGGGGAATTTGCCACCATGGGATACTACTCTCAAGCTGATTGCAGCATTTGCTGCTGCATTTCATTTGGATCTTACGGAATTACTTCATGTCACCTGAGCGGAACACACCTTTACTTTCTTGTAAAGAAGCTAAAATTTATAAGGAAAAGTAGAATTGGCTTTACAATTTAATAAATCACAAGCCATGAGCTGCATGTTGACTTCCAACTAATTTTTTTTTTTAAAACTATCACTATCATTTTACTTATACTGAATAGTGCCTCTTCCCACCTTTTAACACTCTGCATCCTGCAGCTGATCCGTACAGAGTTGCTGCTGCAATCATGCACAGTAACTACATAAAGAAGTGTCCAGTAAATCAATTTAATCACATCCCTGACCTACCCTGTGTCTGTAAAGCTCTAATCTCCAGGTTCACACACAAAGTTAGGAAATTTCTGTCATGCTGTAGGAAAGAGCACCAGGGAGATATTTCTGGTACAGTCATATAAACATGTCATTTTTCTAAGAAAACAGAATTCTTTGAGAGGGCAACAGTCTCTCCTCAAATCATCTCAACTTTCAAGTCCTCCATGTCATCCCTCCACTCAGCAAAAACCTGGTATCACCTGACTAGATCGGCAGAGGAATCAGAAGTTGTCTCAGAACGGGATAAACTTCACAAAGAATTCCTAGAATAGCTTTTTCTGGCGCACACATGCAGCAGACGACACATATGGCGCTCTGCAAAAGCACTTCCCTGGCATTCGCTCGGGATGACTCACAGGAGTCACTCCAGCTCAGATCACCCTAATATGACCACCCTTCCCTGATGACACTCAGACCGCTGAGCCTGCAGCACGCTAGCCTCTATGCTGAAGTTTAGGAAGTCAAACAGAATCTAGTCACCACGAGCTGACAGTCCTAAATGACTTAACAACAAAAAATAAAAATAAAATTAAAAAAAAAATCAAGAACTAAACTTGCAGTAAAACTGCTTAGCCAATTCTCACACCACAGACAAGCATTAAGGATTTTAGTCCACATTGCTATGCACAGGCTCTCTGAAGATGAAATTTCAACTTATGAGAAAAGAAAGTTCAGCACTCTGCAAATATGAGGAAAAAAACTCATAATGTAAGTAGACTTTATGGTTTGACTTTTGAGGGGTTGTTTTTCAGCTCATGACACATTAAGCTATTAAAAATGTTGCTGCAAGAAGCTCACATATACTTTAACATTTTATATATTATAAAAAACAACAAAACAATTCACACACCTCTTCAAAATCCTTGCAATTATTCGCTTAAAAAAAAAAAACTTTATTAGGTGCAGCTTCATGTTTTGTATAACAGTTGAGGGAAATAAGCTTTATATTTAACTAATTTTATAATTTAACCAACTACATTCACCACAGATGTTTCCAATGTTTCAGTGAAGTTTCTGTAAACCATCTGCAAACTTTTTACATGTCGAGATTCTCAATAGGCAAAGCCATGCAATTAGAACAGCATTAAACACGGACATTTGACACTGTAGAGTTTTCATATCTTCAGCAGGCAATAACAGTGGGTTCCCCCCCTTTCCTCCCCTCCCCTTATCATTTTTAGCATTTCGAGTTACTGTTCTTCACTGTTCAAAGAATAAATAGTAGTACTGAGGGGAAAAATCAGTAACAACTTTTCAGTATCAAATACATGCCTTAAAGGGACAACAAATTGGAAGTTTCAAACCCAAAATGAAACGAGCACTTTTTAAAAAATTTTGATTTTTATACCCCCACAAGCCTGGTCTCCCCAACTTTCACGCTGGTTTTTGCTCCCCTAAAGTTTCCCACCCATTCCCCTGCAAAGTACAGCGAGGAAAGCAGAGAGTTAATCCTGCAGTTTCAACTGGTGCGAGCCTTTACTATTAACTTGAATTTACAGAGCAATCTTGAAAAAAAAAAAAAAAAAGTCCACACTTCCTCACTGCACTGTAACACCGAGAAGTATATTTTTAAAATCTCCCTCGGGTCTCTCTAAACATCTGCTTAAAGGTTTGCTGTATCTTAAAAGGGCTCTAATTACCAGAAACTCCTCTCTTACTTAAGCCCAGGGCTCACATTTCGATTATAACTCAAGCTCCAGTTAATTTAGGACTAAACCAAAAAACGCCTGTACCAAACAGAAGAAAACATAGGCCTACCTTAAAACTTTCCAGCCTTTCAGAGGATCCAAGTCAGAGATTATAGACACCATTGTATTAATAATAACAATAAAAATAATAATAATAATAAAAAAAAGAAAACGGCAGGGCAGCCTAACCACAAAAGCAGCAAGTACTCTACTCAGTGTGGGAATGACAACAAACCCAGCACAGCTCTTCCTCCTTCTCAAGCTGATAAGCACTTGTCCCAGCTTCTCTCCACCCCCAAAATCAATCTTGTGCTATATTGCTTCACAGTCCCAGTTTCATTTCTCCACCACTACCTTTTAAAGCCCTTGTAATCTGCTCCAACTGATCAAATGTGACCTTTTTGTAGCCCACTTTATTCCAAGCACAGCCCTCAGTTAAATCTCTCTTTATTAACACCGTCCTTCTTGGCTTTCTTTTGGAACAAACACAGCTCAAGCTTGAAGCCTCCAGTCTTTGCCAGCAATCATTTACAGATTACTGCAAGCTGCAGTCTTCTCCTTTTGGGTATTTCTTCCACCTCTGAGGTTTGCTTTTATATTATTTTCTGGAAGTTGCTGGGGGTCTCCCTTTCCCCATTCTGTGCAGGTTTGAGTTTGACACTTTTAAAGGAGGGACTTTCGAATTGCAACTCCTCTCCCACCCTTCCCTCCTCCCCTTGACTTCACCCCAATCTATACACACCCCCTTTCCCCCGCCTCCCGAAAAAGCAGTTCACAACTCTATGAATACAGCATCATCTTTCCCTCCCTCTCTCTCTCTGTCTTTCAAATCTAATAGACTTGATGGATTTGTAAGCTGAAGCTGTGACTGAAAGCAGTCTAATTTACAGCAAGAGTGCTATTATGGTAGAATAATAAAAAGCCTAATAACGCAAAGACAGATATAACCTTAGGATGTTTGAAAGAGAAGGTGTCTATAAAATTCCATTAAATCCATTTCTTCTTTTTGTTGCTACTTAAAAAATAAATAGTAAAGCACCCTCCAGATCACCATAGTGATCTGAAAAGTTGTGTAACTGCTCTGCTAGTGTCTGTTTATTTAGAAAAATCTACATGATTGGCTTCTTTTGTGTTATTATAACAGTTTTTGACATTGATTTCCCTGCTTTTGAATATTTCTCTTCTGCATTTTTCCCTCTAAATATTTTCCATTCATCCTGTGAATGACTGCATCCTCTCCTTGAGCTCGACTAATTTTGTGGGATTTCTGGAAATTCCTAAATTAAAATTCAAGAAAAAAAAAAAAGGGCAAAACAGTGTCTTACAAAGTGTTCAGTCAGAACCAAACTACCCCAAACGACAGATACTTCCACTTTGCTATTTATAGCACAGGCATATGCTCCTAGTTCCTCCCTGCCATAGGTTCTTTTTTTTTTTAAAAAAACAAAACAAAACAAAACAACAACAACAACAACAAAACAGAAGTTAAAAGCAGCCCTCGTATGCTAAAACGAAGCAGTTATATGATGGTCACATAAAAATCTGGTAGTGTGTGACATCACACACTCAGGGAAACATAACAAAGTGCATAACAAAACATAATAAGCTTTGGAGACTGCATTAAGTCTCCCACCACCATCTCCTTTTGGTGTGCTAGAACTTGCGCTGTGCTTTCAGGGCTCCCTTTGCTGCTGCTGTATGCTGGTTTTGGCAGCCTGAACCTCCTCTTGCTGGTCTCCCCACGGTACAAAGGCAGCACAGAAGGTGACACTCCTCCAAAATGCCTTGTGACCATTTTGTCTGCCAGGCAGTAGCCAGGAGATAGTGGTTAGATAGAAATGATCATTTTAAACTACTTAGAAAATGCCTCCTTTGTTCAAAAGTCAATGCATCAACGGCCCTTTCTTTAGGAGGAACGTGCATTGAGTCCCCTCCTGCCTCTTTTCCTCTGGTGAAGTCCCTTGCTAAGCATATGAGACCATATCAGCAGATTGATTTAGCAAGTGAGGTCCCAGGTTCAGACATACAGATTTTATATCCTCCCCTGGGCAACAGCTTTGCTGTGTCTTGGAGGAGCGTGATAAGGATAAGGACATCAGGGACTGCTGATGGAGAGATTGCAGGTACAGATCTGGGGGTGGGAGGGTGGAGGAGAGTTTACAGATGCTCCACCTCTCTCTTAACAGCAGTTTGGCACAAGGTGATTTGGTCCACTTCAAGGATAAACCTTTCAACACTATGGGGCCATATATTTATTTACCTACAGCAGGCGGGTTAGATGTTGCCATGGAAAGTGAAATTCAGTTGCCACTTGTCATATATTTCTTTGAGGAACTGCTGAAACCTTCATTTTCAGCTTGGGAAACAATTAAAACAGATTTCCCAGTGTTTCCTCCTTTCTTCCCAAAGTTTGTAAGCCATCATTACTCAGGTTAACCCTTACTTGAGGCTGTGGAGGATGTAACTGGTTATAGTACCTTGCCTCTTCTCCTTCTTCAATGCCTTTCACAGAATCACAGAATTGTAGGGGTTGGAAGGGACCTTGAGAGATCATCAAGTCCAACAAACTTTCTTTCCCATTTGGTTGTTTTAGGGCCATGTATTTTCCCATATACACTTGTTATTGAATGTTTTCTGTCAATGACCAGGCACCAGGCTCAAAGTAGCAAAGTCTCCAAGCAGTCTACAAACAAACAAACAAACAACAACAACAAAAAAAATTCCCTGTTCTATCACGTCCCTTTGGGAAGTTTGGTTTGGGTCCTTGTCGCGTCTTATCTGGTTGCTGTTGCACATCAAGATGAGATGGGAGCAATGGTGTTCTACCTTTATATGCACTTAGGGATACAATGGTTTCAGTTTCTGTACTGGAGTAGGTGTGAGCTGCAAGGGTAAGAGGCCTTTACATCAAGGTTGGATGATTCTACACCCATAGCCTTCAAGGAGTAGACATGAGGTGAGACACAAGTTAGAGGACCACAGTTTCTCCTTGTGTAGGTGGAAAAAAGGCCAAGGGAAACATCTTGTCCCCTGTCACACTCTTCAGGCCAGTGCCAAACCTGTCCAGAACTCCACTGAGATGCAATGTTTCTTATCCTGTTCACCCAGAAACTCAAAGAACTATCTCCACTTCAAGAATTTTCTCTCTAACAAACATATCTTATACTTTCCATTTTCTTACCTTTCACTGACATCCCACAGAAAACCCTTCATTATTTTCTTCCAATGTATCTCTATGAAAACAATAAATTAGGGATAAAGATTCTTATTGCTTTACCATTTACAATTATTTATGGTTATTTTTATTGTTTTCAACTTAAATTTTTCATCCTTGGAAGGAAGGCCATGTCTCCATTTTGCTGGACCTGGCTGGCATTTTGCCAGACTTTCTACAACATTGAAGAAAGCAACCATAAGCTTTCTAAAAATAAAACTAGAAGATTAAGTTTAGCACAGAGAAACTTGTGTCAGGCAATGGATTTTCCAAAACAGCCTCACGTATTTCATAGAGCATGTAGCTATAGTAGGAGAAAACAAATAAAACAGAAACAGAAACTCACTCTAGAATTATTTTAACTCTTGTGCTTGGATTGCAGTACTCCCTCCCATCTTTTAGCTAAATGTTTTTTCTGTTGTGGTTAAGGACTTTGTCTTCAAAACTTTTATTTTATTCTTTAAGTGAAGAAATTTCCTGTGATCTTTAGCTTGTTTGCCAAGAAACAGGCAGCACATCTGTGAAATATTACTTAGGCAAATTTATTACAGTTAGCCAGAAGGCAACAGCTCTGAAAATTTCCTCTACCTGCTGAAATCCAGCCTATTGTATAACTTGGGTCTTTCATGCCATAACAAGTCCCACCAGTGAGAGTTTTGCAGTTCTCGGTTTATATGATAAAGTACAAGCTTTTCAAGATCTTGAGTCATGTTAAAGTAAATATATGTATACTTTTGAAAATGGTATTCGTATATACACGCACATACACAAAGGGATATCTAAGCAATGTCATCACCCTTAGTTTAGACAGCTGTGGAGCCAAAAAAGTTCCAGATCAGCCAGCTACAAACATTTGAAGGTCAAGTACAGGACAAAGCATTTAAAAAAGCATGAGCAATGATGGCTACTGAGCATTAGAAAGATGCTTTTATGTCACGAGATTTCTTTTTTAGCTGTTTCTTTATTACAAACTTATTGGGCTGAGGACTTCATAGAGTAGGGCAGGAAAATAAACCAAGTGTAGTAAGCAGTTTAGGCTGGTTATTTAATCCTCTTTCAAGGGTGTTATCTCATTCAAAAATATTTTAGGAGCCAAGGAAGGTCTGCCAAAGCACAACTTTTTGGTCAAGATACCCAACAGTCGGGTTATCAGGAAATAATAGGGAACTAAATAACTGCTAACATCTTCCCAACACATATTTTCCATTGCTCATCATCTCATCTCCATTGCTCTTTCATAAAAAGCAATATTACATTATTTGAAAGAAACACTGGTCTTGTACCAGGAAAACCTCACTGTCCCTGGGGAGGCTGTTGTTAAACAAAAGCTTATCTTTTAAAGAGTGGCCTCAAACTTCAGGGCTGCTGTTCTGGACTGATAAAGGCTCTTCTCCAGACTGTCTCATGCTGTCCCTCCCGCCAGCACTGCCACCCCCCTGCCTCTCCTCCCAGCGCCTAATGCCTGGCCTTTTAAGCAATGTAGTGACTAATTGAAAATGCATTCCAGTGCTTTACAAGCAGCTTTTCCTTTCCTGCTGACCAGCCAAATGTTTTAAAGTTGCCAAGATGTTGTTTAAACTTGGTAACTCAGGCACTTGTTCATGGCCTGGATGTGTGAAAAAATCTGTCTGAATTTAATAATTCTGTTGGAAAGAAAAAAAAAAAAAAGTCCCACTGCTAGAACCGGTATGAGTAAATCCAAGTATTACAAATCTTTAAAGCGAGTCTATTCTCCCCTGGTGAAATACATGATCTGGGAGACAAGAAATTGTAAGTCTTAAGTTTAAGAAATGCACAAAGTCATGCACCAGTGCTTGAACACAACCAGAGAAAAAGCAGTTACAAGCAGGCATAAATCCAAATGACAATTGCCCTTTGGGAAAGAGTACTGTAACCGAAACACCCCGGAGACAGTCAGTAATCGCTGATTCACAGCCAGTCAATGGCCAGAGTCTGGGATTCAGGGCATCTTATCACACAGAGCAACTTAGAAGTTGGCTTCCTCCAGCAGCTGCAGAGATTTAAGGGGTTTGTTTCTTTGCTGAACAGCAGGCTTGATTGTACAAAGCCTGCGCTTTAACAGTTAATCATTAATCTTAAATTACATAAATGTGTCTCATACTTATCGACTTCTCACTTTTACAAAGTCTACAGAGACAAACTTTCCAGAGATTTTTTTTTTTTATATGGATTGTGATTTTAATGGATTTTCAAGTACTTTCAGGTTTTGCTCATGACAAGTACTACAATAAAAAGCCTTATGAACAAAGATGTGTTTTGTGCTTATTCACCCAGCAGAAAATGACTATTACGGCATACTTTATTATGGGAGAAATGCTTTCCAGCCTCTCTGAAAAGACAGCCTTCCCCAAACTCCCGTCATCCTAATTGTTTTTAAGGTGTTTGTAGTTTACTTTAAACAGTATATGAGCCAAACATTTATGTCCTGTGCTAAATTTCTCTTTATTGGCTAGCAGGAGAGTTTCTTCATTCTGCAGATTCATAGGCAGAGCAAGAACACTTCTGTAGTCCAAGGCAGGGGTTGCCCTTCCTAACCCAAAGGAAAGAATGAAAGAAAAGAAAAGATCCTTGTACTTGCCAGACATTTTCAAAAAGAGCTACTTGCACACCCCAATCTGCTCCTTTCATTCCATTCGGGGGAGTCATGGGTCAAATTTGGTACAGAGGAAAATAGCAGCCGTTAACCCTTCTGGTACCACAGTAGCCTGAAATGGCAAAGCTGGCATTGTCTCTCTATTCATTTCCATTCTTTTGGTGTCAGGTCATACAGTGAGCAGCACCAAGAGGTAATTATGAATCCTTGTCAAAAGGTTATTGTTCAGGCTGCCTCCATAACACAGTCCAGAAAATAAAAACTTCGGTAATGACCTTAATAAGTGCTTTGTTATGAAGGCCATGTTTTCACATGGACCACAGCTGCATTTATACAGACTGAATTCCATCTCATGCAGCGTTGAAGTATAAATCTCAGAGTAATTTAATTATGCCGAATACATACTGTAAAATGTTTAGGGGAGGATTTCCAAAGACAAAAAGGACAACTAGTGCTCCCATATCCATGTATTTTGAATAGACTCTTTAAACATTTACCTCTGGTTTTCTATCCATTGCAGGAGTCCAGAGAAAAGGAAAGTTATTGGTAAGGGACTAGATGGAGATATTTAGCTAATTCCACTTAGTCTTCCTGACACTGAGAAAACTATTTTTTTTACATGTGTCCTACTTTCCCATCTGGGAGGGACAGATACCACCCTAGCAATTCACAGAGCAGAACATTAGGAACTTAGTAGAAGACAGAAAAATTGGCAGCTTTATGAAATTCCCTCCTTTCCAAGATTGTTTTAAGTCTAAATCAGCTGAAATACTAGTTCGTCATTCAGTGTAAAAGAACATGATCTGTTGAGACAGATGGTTTCTACTACCTCAAAAATTTAAGAGTTGCTGTAGCTAAGCTAGAAACCACTGAAGCTTTAAATAATGGTCACCTATACCATAGCCTTTACAAATAAAAAATAATTTCAAAGCTCCTAAGTCCTAGAGGGAAATAAGTGGAAAATAATGAGAGGGAATAATGATGAAATTAAGAAAATGTTAAAATAAATCTTTCATTTTTGAAATTTCATCCTTATGAAATGACAGTCGGGCATGTAATTTTGAAAGTACCAACCACAAACTCCTGCCTTGTACATAGAGCTTCTATCCTTTAAACAGAGAGGGGGGGGGGGGGGGGGGGAGGGGGAGGGGGAAGCGAGGGAGGGAGAGGGGACATCCCCAGTGATTGTATGCTTTGTTATTGACCTAAAGATGGTGACATGCAAGTAGGGAAAGAGAAAATGCTTTAGATGCCTGAGCAATCACATGCATATTTCATATGAAGGCATGGAAGAGCATCCTTTTTGCCTGTGTATGAACTGCATCAGCTCAGGCTGAGGTTGTATCTGATGTTGGCCAGGATTCAAGATTTTCTGGATTCACTAGAGATGACACAGTTTCATCTTCCCTTCCTATTACAAAAGCAGGGAGATAGGTCAAAAAAGGGAAAGACCACTTTTTGTCATAACAGCTGTCAGGAGATTTTTCTCTGCACAAAAACTAATTAAATGTCCTGAGTCTGGGCATGTAACTCTAATGGAGCTTTTGCATAAAGATGTTTATCTGTGTGCATACATACAAGCATCTACGAATCCATGTACAGGTGTGTCATATACCCACACAGAGCACCGTGGAGCACACTAAAATAATCTTTTGCTTTCCCTACGAAAAATACTCAACATGCTATCCTTGTGAAAGCAGTGCAAGAGAGAGTTTCATAGCAGTGTTATTTCATCACTAGAGGGTTGGAATTAAATTCAGGTCTAAAATGCAATTTATCCATTAAAAAAGTTACTAGAAAGTTATTTTCCTAATGAAGAGGTAAACAGAGAAAGCTCTCCTCTTCTCTCCTCTCCTCTCTTCTCCTCTCCTCTCCTCTCTCTTCTCCAATTATTTTCTCTTATCACATAAAAAAATATATATGGAAAAAAAGTACTATGTTTTTTTTTTCTTTCTATTTCTGAAGACTTCACTTTTTAAATAACGTGTCACATAAATGCTCATTCATTCCCATGCTGACTATTCCATTACTCCCTTAATCTCTTCATGCAAGTTTTATATCTTCAAAGCATTAATAACTAGGGTAGCCCAAATTAAATCATTTATATGTACAGCCCATATTCACACATGTAGTTTGTTTACAAAATATCCTTTTCTTCTGTTCAAAAATATTCAAAATCTCATGTCACATTTTTCTTTCTGACCTCATCTTCAGAAGTCACGGTAGTGATTTTTCTACTAGACAAGATCTGGGATGTGATTCCAATAAAGACAAGCACTGGTTCCCATGTTGAAAATAAAGCATTTTTATTACTTTTTAAACCTCAGGCATAAACATTCATTTCTTCATCTGAAAAAATCCAACCAATAAAGACTACAAAAACAGTTAGATTAACAGAAACAACTTTCTAGAATGCTACACTGCCCTCTAGATAGTGGATGTCTTGAAAATTGCATTTTTTATGGTTTGGCACATAGAGAAAAAAAGGAAAATATCCTTGTATTCTCATCTGGCAATTGGTATAGCCTCAGCAAACCAGTACTTCCCTGGAAGTTGCAGGAACTAAACATGGATGAGGTCCCAATGCCTGTGTCGGGCAGCTCTTGGGGTTCCCTTGGGAAATTCACATCACAGGTTCCTGGTGTGTCAGGCCAGAAGATAGCAGTGGATCATCATGTACAGTTCCTTAGATTTCACTGTTTCCCTGTCTGACAGAACTTGAAGAGGACCAAATTGCAAATCATGTTCATCTGTTCCACATCAGTCAGGAAGATAGTCTCCATCTGAGATCAGGAGGGGAAGATACTGCTGTTTTTCATAACAATTTGTTCAAATACTTTGTATTTATTTGTTTTGCAGCTTGTCTATAAATGACAAATTCTAGCTGTTGCTAATTATTCCTTATCCAGTAGTTTGAAACAGCTTTTGAGGAGTCAGTATTTTCCTCTTGCAGAAACAGGTACCTAGACACTTTCCAGGCTACTTTCAGATTCTGAAAACTTTTTTTTTTTTTTTTTCTGTTTGATATCAGATTCTTAGAAAGTAAAGATTAATTGAACTAATCGTGAACAGACCTAATTTTTCTGTGGAATGTTGGTTTTTTTTTAGTCTCCAATGGAATATTTATTTGGCTCCAGAAATGAAAAAAAGGTTGAAATCTTCCCAAACAGACTGAATTCTCTATTGCTAACTTAAAGAAAATGTTCTTTACTATTTGATATATTTTTTTCTCACTCAGAGGATGTTTCCAGACAACCCTATTTTCAAAATCAGATGCTGCATCTAAAATTCATGTTAGTTTTATGATGTTAGTAGTGGGTTCAGGCTTCACGTTGACATTATTGATGACAAAACTGAGCCTAATACATCTTCAAAAATGCAATCTTCCAGCTGAGGCCTGCTTTGAGATGTTAATTGGCCTGTGCTCAATCCATTAAATTGTGTTTTGCTGGTAATGAAGAGTCATAATCTTCCCTAGATTGCCAAGGCGCACGAACAGTAGAACCTAGGAGTACCAAAGCTGTGTTGTTATTTTTTCCTTGTAGTTTCATAAAAGAACGAAATGGATATTTTTGATGGAATTCCTGGTTTTCATGAATTACATTAATCAAAGTTTTTTCAGCCAAATGTTCTGTATCTTTTTTGTATTTTCCCTTTGATGACAGATTTAGAAGCCTGTGGGTATGTGGGGCAGCACACCTGCCCTTCTTGAATCCAAATAACATTAACATGACCACAGTCTGGTAAACAATATCTCCCTTTCAGTGCAGATTAACTTGGTCTACACATTTAAAATGATCTATTCCTCTGAGATGTTTCTAGCAACCTTATTTTTTAGTACATTTGAAACAAATGTCATCCTTAGATGATATGAGCAGATTATCCTTCTACATTTCAAATATAGAATCTATGTATTTATCACCTATGGGCTAGAAAAAACTATTGTCCACCTCTATCTTTTCTGAACTGCCATTAGTGACTTTAGTTATTAACGACCTATACCAGGAGTTTACATCCAGATGGTACTAATAACACTGTTGGTCTGGAAAGTGCTTTAAAAGAGTGCTCAGCCCAGCACACACGAGTGATGCCATTTTATATCCCCACCCATATGTGCCGAAAGTTTGCCAGCTCTTGCTGAAGCGAATTCCTCCTTCCCAGTTCCCATCTGGCTGCTCTCCCCAGCTGTCAGAGGTCAGAACCATTTTAGTGAAACCACCTGAACTGATATGTGTGTCACAGTTCAATCTCATGTCTGACCAAAACTTCGCCACTTGCTGAGGTGATCATCTCCGGGGCAGACACGTTCTGCAGCGGAGCGGGGGATTGAGACAGGCAGGGCTTTTTTCTAGCATCGAGGCCACTCGAAGCAGCCGAGGGAGCTGCCAGGACCCGGCAGCCCTCGCGAGGGAGGCTGACGAGGCGTAGGCAGAGCCAGCAGTGCCCCCTCCCCGGCCGTTCAAAAGCAGCCCCAAGGGAGCGCGAGCGACCAGGAGCGCGGCGACCAGGGCGGGCAAACGGGGCATGGCGCGTCAGAAGGGCATGGCGCGTCAGAAGGGCATGGCACGTCTGAAGGGCATGGCACGTCTGAAGGGCATGGCACGGCAGTTTGCGCAGGCAGCTCGTGCAGGCAGGGCGAGCAGGGAGGGCCCCTCGCCGCTCTTTTGCTGCGGTCTTTCCCTTCGGTACTTGTAACCTGCTTGCGAGCAACCTGGCCGTGGTATCAACCAGGCAGAAAACCATGGCCTCTGCATCTCTTGCGGCCTCTCCAGCCACAGTCACCGATGTGGCTACTCAGACGGAGGGCTCGGGGAAACACACCGCCGTCCAGGTCTTGGGCTGCAGTGTGTGCCCGAGTCTTCCGTTGGTATCCGACAGCAGCAGCGAGGGTTATGCCTGTGGGAGGTGTGCCCAGATTGAAGAGCTGCTCAGCCAGGTAGTGGAGCTTCGGGAGGAGGTGAGCAGGCTCAGGAGCATCAGGGAGTCAGAGAGGGAAATTGACTGGTGGAGGTGTACTCTACCCTCTCTGACACAGATTCACGAGCCTGCCACAGCACAGGTGTCTCCTGCTACACAGAAGACAAAAGTTCTCTCATCCCACCAGGCAGTAGGAGGAGACCTAGGCCAAGGGGAGGAATGGAGGCAGGTTCCTGTTCGGGGTGGTAGGTGAGCCCTGTCCCTGCCCACCTCACCTTCCCGTCTACTGTTATAACAGGTATGAGGGTCTAGAACACAACAGTCAGTCAGAACAACGAAGTAGACGAAAGCCCATCCCAGTTGGAGAGAATGCCTAAGGCAAGGCAACCTACCCCCCACATTGCTACATCATCTGTCAAAAAAGAAAGAAGGGTTATTGTCATGGGGGACTCCCTTTAGAAAAGGGACAGAGGGCCTGATATGCTGACCAGACCCAACCAGCAGGAAAGTCTGTTGCTTCCCTGGGTCTCAGGTGAGAGACTTTGCTAAGAAAGTCAAGCGCCTGGTATGGCCCACTGACTACTACCTGCTACTGGTCTTTCAGGCTGGTAATGATGAGGTAGCAATGAGAAGTCCGAGGGCGATCAAAAGGGACTTTAGGACTTTGGGGCGACTAAAAGGATCAGGGGCACAGGCTGTGTTTACCTCTGTCCTTCTGATAGGGGGGATTGATGCTGACAAGCAGACTCATCACATTAACATGTGGCTTTGGGACTGGTGCAGCCGGCAGAACGTTGGGTTTTTTGATCACGGGAAGGTCTACGCGACACCGGGCCTGCTGGCATCACATGGGATGCGCCTCTCTCAGAGAGGGGTGAGGATTTTTGCTCAGGAGTTGGCAGGGCTTTAAACTAGAGTCAAAGGGGGAAGGGGATAAAACCAGGCACGCCGGTGATGAGCTAAGGGATGGTGCACTAGAATCAGAGTGACTGTGTGCTAGTGAGGCACTTTGGTCAGCTACACAAGGTGCTGCATATAGGGAGGCGCATTTGAAGTGCTTCTACACAAACGCACGCAGTATGAGGAATAAAATGGATGAGCTAGAAGTCTTAGCCCAGTCCCACAGCTACGACATCATCGACATAAGCGAAACCTAGCGGGATGAGTCCTGTGGCTGGTGTGTTGCAATAGATGGTTACAGGCCCTTCAGGAGGGACAGGCAGGGTAGGCGAGGTGGCGGGGTGGTGATGTATGTGAAGCATGGGCTGGACTGTGTGGAACTTCAAGTTGGCGATGGCAAAGTTGAGATTAGGGTAAGGATTAAGGGATGAACAAATAAAGGGGATGTCGTTGTGGGAATCTGTGATGCCTCGAGATCAACTCCCCTTGTCCTTATGGGAGATTTCAACTTGCCAGACGTCAACTGGGATCACCACATGGCTGACATGAGCAAGTCCAGGAGGTTCATAAAGCACCTAGATGATAACTTCTTGGTGCAGGTGCTAAGGGAACCAACTAGGAAAGGTGCCCTCCTAGATCTGTTGCTGGAGAACAGAGAGGGTCTTGTGGGAGACGTGGCAATTGGCGGCTGTCTCAGTCATACTGACCATGAAGTGGTTGAGTTTAGAATTTATGGTGACAGAAGGAAAACTGCCACCAAAACTTCAGCCCTGGATATGGGGAAAGCAGACTTCAGGCTGCTCAGGGAACTAGTCAGCAAGGTCCCCTGGGAAACTGCTTTTGAAGGCATTGGTGTCCATCAGTGCTGGTCAATCTTTAAGTACTGCCTCCTAAAAGCACAAGATCAGGTGATTCCAAAATACCAGAAGTCAGGCAGGCGGGGCAGAAGGCCGGCCTGGCTGACCAGGGATCTTCTACTGGAGCTTAGGCGAAAAAAGGAAGTGTACGGCTGCTGGAAGGAGGGTCAGGCGACGAGGAAGGAATACAGGGATGCTGCTCGTGTTTGTAGGGAGAAAATTCACGTGGCCAAAGCCCAACTAGAGTTGAAGCTGGCCATGTCTTTGAGAGACAATAAAAAAGTGTTTTTAGATATGTGAACAGAAAAAGAACTAAAGAAAACATAGGTCCACTACTTGATGGGGAAGGTCTCCTCACAGACAATGACAGGCAAAGCAGAGACATGTAATGCCTTCTTCGCCTCTGTCTTCAACACTGATGATGGGCTTCGGGACCCAGGGGGCCCTGAGCTGGAGGACCATGACGGTGGGAATGACAAACTTGCAACCGACCCTGAACGTGTGTGGGATTTGCTGCTCCACCTGGATCCATACAAGTCCATAGGTCCCGGATGGAATTCATCCCAGGGTGCTTAAAGAGCTGGATGACGTCATTGCAGGACCTCTCTCAATTATTTTTCAACAATCTTGGGAATCTGGAGAGGTCCCAGTGGACTGGAAGCTGGGAAATGTTGTGCCAATTTTCAAGAAGGGTAAGAAAGAAGACCCTAGCAATTATAGGCCTGTCAGTCCCACGTCAGTGCCTGGTAAAATTATGGAGAGGACGATCCTTGAAGTTATTGAAGCACACCTGGGGGACAATGCAGTCATTGGTCCCAGCCAACATGGGTTAATGAGGGGTAGGTCCTGCCTAACAAATTTGATTTCCTTTTATGATAAGATCACCCATCTAGTCAATTAAGGGAAACCAGCTGATGTGATTTTTTTGACACACTTCAGCAAAGCTTTTGACACGGTTTCCCGTAGGATCCTACTGGACAAAATGTGCAGCATACAACTTAACAAAAACATCATACGATGGCTGAGCAATTGGCTGACGGGCAGGGCTCAAAGGGTTGTGGTAAATGGGGCCACATCTGGCTGGCGGATGGTCACTAGTGGGGTCCCCCAAGGCTCCATTTTAGGGCCAGTCCTCTTCAATGTTTTTATAAATGATTTGGATATAGGACTAGAATGGTGTTTTGAGCAAATTTGCCAACGACACCAAACTTGGAGGAGTTGCGCACTCAGATGAGGGTGGAAAGGCCTTGCAGAGAGATCTGGACAGATCGGAGAGCTGGGAGATCACCAGCCACATGAGGTTTAACAAAAGCAAGTGCCAGGTCCTGCACCTGGGACGGGACCACCTTGGCTGTACGTACAGACTGGGCAATGAGACACTGGAGAGCAGCCCCGCAGAGAGGGATCTGGGGGTTGTGGTTAACAGCAAGTCGAATATGAGCCAGCAGTGTGCCCTGGCAGCCAGGAGGGCCAACTGTATCCTGGGGTGCATCAAGCACAGCATCGCTAATCGGTCGAGGGAAGTGATTGTCCCGCTCTACTCTGCGCTGCTGCGGCCTCACCTCGAGTACTGTGTGCAGTTCTGGGCACCACAGTACAAAAAGGACATTAAACTGTTGGAGAGTGTCCAGAGGAGGGCGACGAAGATGGTGAAGGGCCTAGAGGGGAAGATGTATGAGGAGCGGCTGAGGTCACTGGGCCTGTTCAGCCTGGAGAAGAGGAGGCTGAGGGGGGGACCTCATTGCGGTCTACAGCTTCCTCAGGAGGGGGAGTGGAGGGGCAAGCGCCGACCTATTCTCTTTAATCACCAGTGATAGAACCTGCGGCAATGGTGTCAAGCTGAGGCAGGGGAGGTTTAGGCTGGACATCAGGAAGAGGTTCTTCACTGAGAGGGTGGTTGCACACTGGAACAGGCTCCCCAGGGAAGCAGTCACTGCACCAAGCCTGTCTGAATTTAAGAAGCAATTGGACTGTGCACTTAGTCACATGGTCTAAACTTTTGGGTAGGCCTGTGTGGTGCCAGGAGTTGGACTTGATGATCCTTATGGGTTCCTTCCAACTCGGGATACTCTATGATTCTATGATTCTGTTATGGAAATCTGTCTTGACCTGGGCAGAAAGACAGCTTTTGGATACCCAGAATTAAAAAGCTAGACTTAAGCATTAATATACTACATTTTTATTTTTATTTTATTTTATTATTTTATTTTATTTTATTTTATTTTATTTTATTTTATTTTATTTTATTTTATTTTATTTTATTTTATTTTATTTTATTTTATTTTATTTTATTTTATTTTATTTATTTTATTTTATTTTATTTTATTATTTTATTTTATTTATTTTATTTTTATTTTATTTTATTTTATTTTATTTTTATTTTATTTTATTTTATTTTATTTTATTTTATTTTATTTTTATTTTTATTTTATTTTATTTTTTAATTTCTGCTCCATAAACTGCTGTAAAACCTGGCACAGAACTGGAGAAATAGTAGCTGCAACTTCATCGGCCTTTGAATTTGGCAGAAAGGAGAGCTTTACCAAGATCAATGAAGTGTTGAGGATCATGATTTATTCTGGAGCTCGGCTCAGGGGAGGAGAAAAGGGAAGGTGCTCTAGCCTCTGCAAGCACTGCTTGTGGATTTATTGGGAGCTATCATCTAGAGATGAGAGATGAAATTCAGTGTGTATGGATACTCTTTGAAAGACTGCCAAAGGCTTTAGAAATAAGAACATAAATTGAAGGTGAACAAAACTGCAACTGAAACTATCTTCAGTAAATATAATTAAGAAAATAACCTAGTGAATGAAAAATGCATTGGATTTTTAGAAATTATATCATTTTCAATAATTCAAGAAAAGGGTTCCTACAGGCAGGAATTCCCAAATTAAAGAGTGATATAAGAACCACTTTCAAGTAAATGGTCTGTCCCAGAGCCAAACTGTTACTGCCTTACCAGCAACAGTACCAGTACGTGGCAATAAATGTTCAGAGTCCCCTGAGCTATAGCACTGTTGTTTTCTCCTGGCACACCTTCAGTTTCTTCCACTTGTTTGGAGTCCTGACAGGCACCCTCTGCCATGCTTTTAGCTTCTCTATGAAAATCTTATGTATTTTATATCTTTTCATCATCTAATTCTCTCTCTCTCTCTTTCTTCTTTTTTCATTGCTATATTTCTACATATCTATAATTACTGTCCATACCACTGAAATGGCATAAGCTTTTAGCCAAAGGTGTCCTCTTTCCTGACAGTGGAACGTTGATAATCTAATAAACTGTTAAAAAAGAACTTTCTATTTTCCAATCAGTTTCATTCATGATTTTTCTCTTTTGGAAAGTTTTCTCTTTTAAAGCACCAGTATGAGTGTGATTAGCAGGGATGTATTCAGTTTGCCGCACTGAATGTAATCATGTCATGATCATTCCTCCTTAGGCAACCGGTAGCTTCCAGTCTAGTGACAAATTCATCTTTATCCAACATAATGAAGTCCAAACCAGACTTTGTTTGCATTGAGCACAATATTGTTTATGTTTGAAACTACTTTCTTTTAAAAAACAAACAGAGAAATGGTCATTGATATTTTGCTACCAACTACACAGATACAGTAATGTCTCTGGAATTGAAGTCTCCACCACACCATGTTTCTTCTTCACACATTACTGATTGGTGCTTATGGAATAATGCATCTGGTTCTAAGGTTAGATTCGTGTCTTTCGTTTGAAATAATTGAGTGGAGCTGCCTTTATAGCACTGTTAGTTCTATCATTGATTGGTGTGTCCTTTCAGTCCCGCTAAAACAGATTCAAACAGTGGTTACAGTACAGAGCAGTGCCTCTTCTATGATCCTTATGGTCCATGATCCTGTGCACAGAACTCCACAGTACCTGACCCTGGGAAACTCCTATCTATCCATTAATTCCACAAATTATGTCCATTTCAAGAACTCTCTCTCTAGAAAGAGTATTTTGTGTTTTACATAGATTGATTTTTTCAGGCTCTTCTTTTTGAGCAACCTGGTGTGACCTGGCTTTGAGCAGGAGGTTTGACTAGAGAGCTCCTACTAGAGAGCTTTCCAACTTCAGTCAAGTATGATCCTAAAATATATTCCTTTCCATTCACTTTTTTTTTTTTTCAATACGCCATTTATAAATTGCTTATTAGTAGAGATATTATGCCTGATTATTCAAATCAACAGTTTTTCAGCAAGATAACTATCAGTTTTTTTCTACCTAAATTCCTAATTTCCTTTGATTTTAATTCACAGATCTAGCACTCACAAGTGAAAAATAAGACAATGTATATATTTCACATTAATTGATGCACAGGTTCATTTTTTTATCATTAATTTTCAGTTTGGACTGTGTGGCCTTCATAATACCATACTACATAAACTGGTTTAAGCCCTCTTGGCTGCTCCATCAACTATTCAACTGAAAAGTTAGTATTGTGCTGTATGGCTTATCAGCTGAGGGTCAGGCTGTGCTAAGCACAGACAGCTTTCAGCCAGCCTGGAGCACAGGTACGGCCATTCGGGAATGCGGTGAGACCGACCTCCCATATGTCTCAGTCAGTTTGTGGCTTCCACAGTTCTAGAAAACTGGCATTTCTCCAACAACAACAACAACAAAAAAAAACCACTAAAGTTTCTGCTGTACTTTTGCTGTAGCCAGCCAGAGCCCCCTCAATGTGCTCTGCTTTTCACTCTCCAGCTTGCCTTACGAAGTAGGGCTAACAGGGGGGCAACATCTGCTCCCCTGCATCCTTCTCAGGATCAAGGAGCAAGAGGTGGTGATGGGATTATAGAAAAAAACCAGTTGTGTAAGGCACGTGTTGTGCTCTTCTGAGGATTGTACAACAGCTGAGGCCTGGGGATCTGAGGGGATGAGTCATTTAAGCCAGACACAAACTTTCCCCCACCACCTCCCCACCTCACATGAAAGGGAAGAGGGTCGGAGCCAGACCATCTGGACAGCTCTGTGGGAGCGGAGGCCTGCAGAGAGGATTGGGCCGCCCGCAATGCCTAGCAGAAAACAAAGCAAAACATCTTGCTCTGCAGTCTTCCTAGAACACGCTCATCAACAGCTATCAGCTGATTTTATATCAATGAGTGTTTGCAATGCTTACCCCTTATTTCCACTCTCCAAATGGGAAAGAAAATTAAATTAAAGAAGGGGATGTTATGAAGGTGATTACATTGTGGAGAAGGTTCGTTGTGAAGAGGATGACAATACATTAAATCTGTGAGAATGTTTCAGAGACAGCGCCACACTGACATTTTACACAGCACTGCTTAGAAACTTCTGTAAGGATTCAAAGTGTTCTAGAGAGGTCACTCTACCTTACTATATTCACAAAATGTTTAGAAGTTAAACTTAAAATGAAAATTCATAGGGCAGGCAACTGAACAAACAAGGTAATATGTGACTGGAAAATGTAGATTTACAGAGTTATTGATTTTTAATGAAAATCTCAAGAAAATTTCTTCACTGATGAGATTTTTCTTGCTATACAAATCTTCCCTTGAACAAATTATTACAAAGCAGGCAAAATTAGGAGTTTTTCCTTTATTATTATACTAGAAATTTCCCAACTTTTATAGATTCCCCAGTTATTATTTTCCATTAGCCACATTACCCCATCTAACTACGTATATATAAAAATATAAATATAAATATAAATATAAATATAAATATAAATATAAATATAAATATAAATATAAATATAAATATAAATATAAATATAAATATAAATATAAATATAAATATAAATTAAATATAAATATAAATATAAATATAAATATATATTTTTTTCCCTAGGACCATTTCAGCATTTTATTGGTTTTGAATCACCTGGCAATAAAACACACAATGGAGAGAAATTTCCAATTGTTGTATATAGTTAAGTTATCTATTCAGGAATGTATGAATCTGTCTTATACTAAATATACCATTAAAAGACAAAAAATGGCTTAAAATTTCTGTTAGTGTTATCACACATGCTACCCCCAAAACTGGCATATTCTCTCATCTTCTACTATTGTATTGCCTATGGATACCGTTAAGGGAAGATTTATAGTAGCTGACAGAGTTAAGACAAAAACTGCTGGCTAAAACTACAAAGCATTCACTCCCTAAAAGAACAAAGATGCTTTCACAAAGCTTAAAAATAAATTACAGATTTTTTGGTTTATGCTTCCTATATTCATTTTTTCCAAATAGATGAATTTAAATAAAGGACCGTTGATTCTTCAAAATAATGATGTATACTTAATGAGACCAGCTTTGTTAATTTTACTTTTTGAGGCTCAGGTTTTATATAATGTATACTTTGTGGAAGTTTCAGTGGGATGTGACAACCATCATCAACCTGTTCCTTCTCATGAATTGCTGCAGAAAGTGTCTGTGTTGATAGAAAATGAAAGTACAAGTAACTTTTGAATCTCTTGATATTTACATTTTAATGGCAGGAAAATTGCATACAAATTAAAAATATTTTAATTACCTCTGAAATGATTGTTATTGAAAGGATTTTAAGATACTAGAAAGTTTGGAAGTTTTAGAATAAAGTGAATACATAGACTGGGAAAATTATATTTAGTGTCATAAAAATGTGTTTATCAAAGACACAACATTAGGGGAATCACATATAGCTAGCTTTTCTTCTAACACCCATGTTGAATTACCAAGTGGAGTGGGTTCCTGTTGTTCAAAATATCAAGAAATAAAAGTCCAAATATGTGTCATGATAGAGGCATTTTTTTTTTTTTTTTTAATTTGGCAGAAGTATAGGAAATGTGGAAGAGATGTCAATAGAGCTTGAAAGCCCCACAGTGAAGTTGGGCAATGGTACAATTCCAAATCTTAGTTTATTGATTAGCTCTGTAAAAATGAGGCCCTGATAACAAAAAGGGTATGTTACCTGTCCTCTGCCTATTGCAGTGCTGTAGCGATTCAAGCAAACTTAGTGCACAGATTTAAATATTTGTCTCTACAGCCCATTTGGATAAACAAGGAGCTCAGAGGATTTAGCTAACCCCCATCTGGTTACTTTAAAAGCAGAAGTACAAAAATATCAAAGTAACAGAAACAAAAAAACATTTTAACTTGTCTCCATCTGGCAATTTTAATAATGGAAATGCAAAGTTACAAAATGTGCTGGCTATCCAGGATTTGTACAAAACGAAAAATTCTGGTTAAAAACATTGAACAGTTTCCTGCACAAGACAGGTTAGCTAAGAGTTCAGCTGAGCTTTGACTAAAATCTTCCACGTGGCAGGAATCTAGGTCACAGTTTAGCAAAGTGTAGGAAAAGCCTGTTTTCTCCTAAATGCTGGGGCTTACAGCAATACATAAGTTACTGCCTTGTAAACCAACTTGAAAATAACAGCCCCAATTAGGGTTCACTAACATTAACATTAGGGCGCATTTCTTCTGGGGTGGTGACTACAGCTGAACAAGACTTCCAAAATACCTATTTCTACAACTGGTGATGTGACCATAATTTAAAATTTTAACACTCCATTGCATTCTCAGAAATGTTCTATTTTGGCTAATATATTTAGTAGTTGAAAGTGTTAAGGTTGCTCAGGAAGGGCCTGGTCAAATGCTTACTGAAAAGAGAAAAAACTTCAACTACATCAGTGGAATCCTATAGATCAGGCTTACATATGTATTAAGAAACTTGCATGTTAAGACCATCAGTGCTGCAACTTTTAAAGCAATATAATTTTGAAGTTAGTCCAAAACCTTTCCCTAGTGGGTTTGAAATAATTGTGGTTTGCAGGTTTGCATTTTTCTCCTTCTCATTTTTTTTTTCTTCCCACTTCTCCCTTTTGTTTTGTTTCACTTTGAATACTTCACAGTGTTTGTATTTTGAAAGCTGGCCTATTTTCCCTTACAAAGCAGCAGATTCAGTTTGTGGTATAAATGCTAAATCAGCATGTGTCAAACTTGTTAAACCTTTTTTATGCCGAGCCTTGAAGGACCTGATAAAATAAAGCTGTAAAGATATACATTTTAATAAAACATTATTCATGCACTGTTAGTCCACAAAATATCCTCATGTACTATATAGAAATGAAAAGCAACATTTTTCTGGCCTAAAGCTGACTTTTTATGACTCCCTTGGTAATTTTTCCATTCTTTAATACTATTTTATTTATTTATTTAACAATAAGCCTTCAGAAAGGGATGGCATTTTTCTTGACACGTTTGCATATGCAAACTGGCCTTTTACATCATCTATAGGAAAATTAATAGGGATATGGAAATCAGAAAGGTAACTGCTGGAAGCAATATATGCTGATAAAAAACTAGAGAGAACAGCTCTGTCAAGGGTGGAAGGGTGATTGTTTGGTTCAGACATTGGCCTGGGAGTTGGGAGACCTGGGTTTCCTTTCCTAATCTGCCTGATCCCCCTGAGTGATATCAGCCCTTTGTTTGCTCAATGGGAACGATAATATTTACATTCTCCCATTCTGTCATCTATTTAAATGAAAGCCAGCTTGAGACTCCTATTGTCTCTTATAGTGCTGGTACAGTGCCTAGCACAGTGACACAATAATTTCAGCCAATGTTTATAGATATTACCATAAGGTAAAACTATATGTTGGTCACACTTCCCTAGTGTGTGACCCTGTCCTCCTGCAAGTCTGAGAAAGAAATCCTTGAGACAAAGAGGACATTGGTGTTGGCTTGTGGACAAAGCCAAACCTTTGTGTGCTTAAACGCTGGAGCATGAGGGTTTATATTTCCCAATCTGTAAATCCTTTAATGAATCTGAGAGCCTTGGGTGTTCAAATACTGTCTGGGTTCTGTAGGCTTCCCTATGATATTGATGGATAGGTGTATTGTATTCAGTGGTAGATGTACAGCTAGCTCTTGCTCTCATTCAAGAAATCTCTTTTATTGGTGTGGTTTTCATTTAGTTGGACTCCATTCATGTTTGTGACTCACTTTTCTCTGTAAGCCATTCATTAAGCTGTATCAGAGGACATGAAGAGCACTGTGCTATTCTAAAAGATGTTGGTAAGAATTTCCAGGATTTGTGAATATAAAGACCTCTAGGACCTCCAGAGCATGTCCCCTGGAAATCTTCAGGTATTGGTTGTCCTACAAAGGACTCTCCACTAGAAGAGAAGCTACCATCAGTAGATCAAGCCCCAGTATATGCAAGCTTTTTTCCCACCGCCACAGCTACATGAAAATCAGTAAAACTTCCGTGGATCTTTGTAGCCTCTTATGCCCTGATGGTTCATGGTGTGGGTCACTGACTTGTTGTCTAATAGGGAAACAGACCCCAGATGTGTGACAGCCATGTGGACTTTTTTCAGAGTCTTTCAAGAATACAAACTAGTCGAAGGGTTGACCACAGCTCTTCAAAGATCTTGAATCTGGCCATGCTATTGCTGACTCAATGACCAGCAATCAAAGGCAACATCTGGATCAATAAGGAGTACTTCACGAACAAACAAAAACTTTCTTCTTTGAGTAAGAACCAATTGCCGTGCAAATATCAAGGGCTGTAGCTGGGTTCACTATACAACCATAAAAAATCATAAGGGCTGCAGGAGATAATAATCTTTAATACATCATGACAAAGTATCACTTTTTCTTATTAGGGGAAAAATGAGGTGCATGGAGAAAGACACAGAACTGCTGTTGGGAATGTAGTTTAGCTCCTCCACTCTAGGCATCGGTAGCACAAAGCAAGTTATTCTTTCTTTTTCTCCCCGTGACTGAGAGAATTTTTTCCTGTCTTGAAGGAGTCCCACTGTTCTTCCCTGCCTTCCACACCTGCTCTCTTCTTCCCTGTCTACAGAGCTACAAAGTAAAACAATAAACATTTTGAAGCACAAAAATTCTTGTAGTTTGGCTCCCTGTACTTGGAAGCTGATGAAATGAGAAGGAAGGATTTTTTTTTCCTTTTTTTCTAACTGAACCTCAAGTTCCTCATTCAGCTAATGAACCACTCAAATGTGAAGTTTAAATCTATATCTGACCATACTTAAAGGTATTTTAGACTGAGGATTTAATTGGAATTTTTGCCAAAAATGTGGACACCCAAGGAAAGTTATGGAGAATTGTGCAAAAGTAGGTAGGAAATTGTCCTAGGGTCTAGGAGGTGGGTTTTGCTGCACTAACATGCTGGGTGATTAATGCAAGCCACTTAACATCTCCTTACTCCCCCTTGCTGTGCCTTAGGTTCAGGAGGAACAATGACATTTTTCTCTTTTGTTCTGATTTGAAAGCTACTGATGAAAACTGCTACTTAAGGATTAGTTAGTAGCATGGAGAGGAAATTCTTGGGAAAAAAAAAAAAGAGTGAGAGAGAACAGTAAATATGCTTTTCAGACCAAATACATACCCCATTTTTTAAGACAGAAAAAAAAGTCTTTCTCAGAAAAATGACATTTCCAGAAAGAAAAAATTCTCAGCATCATTTTATTTTTTTTCACTGAAAGAACATCGATGGAAAATTTCCAGCAAAATCTGATAACAGATTAATTCCTTGTTTTGCTGAGCATACTTCTAGAATATGGTTATATTATTCACAAGCAAAGACAAACCTGAAAGGAATGACTGGTTGATTTCCCATATCCCTGTAAGTGAAGCTGTTATTACCTTTGCTGCTGCTCAGAAAAATCTCAACAGGTCATAACATTCCACTGTGTGCTTTAGACCTGAAGGCGCAAGGGAATTCACATTCATTTAATGATACTGCAGTACTGCCTCCATAAATCCCCTCAATGGGACAAGTTGTAGGCCTAGCTTGATGAGATAAAGATAGTGTTTTATACCAAGTTTTCAAGCTTCATTCTAAATAGTCATTGATTTTGTGGGTATACATCAGAATTTTACGTTCTTTTGGATATCATTGTCTACAATTTCATCCTTTACTTTAAAAAGAGCAGCAATTGACTGCCAACACCCAAAATACATCCTACTACATCCATCTACTGTGTTTTAGGATCTTTCTGTAATGCAATAAAGCACTTTTATTTCATATGAAGGATGATTTATACTGAAGTTAACGTCTTAAGTGTAACACATCCACACTGGGTAATGTTATCAGAGCATATATTTCTTCTCTAAGAGTCAATCTACTATCCAACTTGCTTTTGCAATGAATGTTTGCATAATGTAAAACAAGCACTTTGATACTAATAGAAATAAATGGCTGAAAGAACACAAAAAATTGAGAGCTTTTGCTTACTATTTAAATTCTTTCAAATAGCAGTGCTGTGTGAAATTTTAATGCACTCTCTCTGCAACAGTTAGATATTAAAATGGTCCAAAGATTAGAAAATCACTTAAAAATGTAATTAATACAGCAGCACAATTCTCTGTGGTCTGTAAGATACGATGCATTTAGTGTAGCAAATAAAACATAGCATAAGACAGTCATCCACGTGTATTATACATCTAATCCATTAAAATATGTATATAGATTTACTCTATTTGCCTTACAAACTTTGTATCTCCTGTCCTAGATATTAAAGAGTGATGTTGAATTTAATTTTATAGCTTCTTTGCTGCTGTTGGTTTTTCAGTTCATTTCTTTAGAAAATTCCTACAGTCTTAAACCAACAGTAACAAAGCTGACAATTAAATATAAGAATATACCCTGAAAAATTACTCTTAGTCATGTTTACAGGACTATAGGATCATACGAGAGTTCAAACAGGAAGAAATCTTAGGAGATCACATAGCTCAACCTCCTGCACAAAGCAAAGCCTGCAGTGGTTTACTTTTCCACACGCATTTAGGTTTTGGTGCCTAAATTATCATATTGATACTTGGTTAGAGGTTCATAACTGGGAAGATGTCCTTGCTCTCAACAACCAGCTGCGTCCTGTGCAAATATGTGCATTCGTGCTTTGAAATGATGGCATGTTTTCTTGGGGGTCTCAGCTTCTGAAGCCATTATTGTGTCTGACTGTTTCATGAAAGTTTTGCCAGAAAAAAGGTAGTTTCTGCCCCCCCTCCCTCCCCCCCCCCATTTCAAAGTAGGATTAGGAACTCAGTTATTAATCATTTCAAAACTGTGAACACTTTTGAAAGTGACAGTTGCCTGAATCTACTTAAAGACTGAGATGCTACCACATCAAAAAATGAAGTTCAGGGCAACAAGCCTTTAGTGAATGAATAACAGCTACCAGGAATATGACATGTCATCCTTGGATTTCCTCTTTTCAGTCCTATGCATAGATTTTCATGTTCTTAACACTTTCCGTATCTTTATACCCTTATATCCAGTTTCTGAGGTTGGTAAAGGAGAATCAAAATACAGAAAACATAGTTACTACAGTTTTGCTAACTCCTAGGCAAGAGTACTCTTATGAGTCCCAGGAAGACACTATGTCACTAAATTTTTAAAGTCACACTGGAGACTTCCAAAGTTTTTGTGATGTTGGTAAAGATCAAGGTCTCTGTAAACTGTATTGAAACTGAATCTTCAAACCTTGAAGGTATTTACTCAGGCCAAATAAACTTGCTAAAGAGAGAGCCTGGACACAGTGATAAACAATATGAAGTAGATAACTGCAAGATTAAGTCTAAGAACACAGCAGCCTAATCCCTTTTCATTAGACATTATGGAGATTAAAAAAAATATTTAAGAAAACTGTCTAGTAAGCAAAGAAGAAGCAAATGAATAATGGAAAACAAACAAACAAGTGGACTAGAAAATAGATGGTGATTGGGAAACCACAATAATTATATATTTAGAATTACTTTCTGGTACTTGCTGCCTCAATGTTATGAGTATGGTGAGAAAGTGATGGGGTGTTAGTGAGGAGTACAATTAAAAGGAAATCAGCAGAGCAAATGAAGTGCTCTACATGTTGGAGTTAGCACTCTGCAGGGAAGCAGAAAGCTGTGGTACTCAGAGCAGTGCGGTGACCTTACATTCAGTGACCGGTGGGAACGATCCAGTGGAGAGATGGAGCATTCTTGTCACACCTCTGCTTTCGTTCTGTTACCCAAAGCTATTAAAACCCTGACCACCCTGGTTGGCCCTTGTCACTGACCCTGCTGTTAGCAGGAGGTTGGACTAGATGAAGTCCTATGATCTGAGTATCCCAAGATAAAACCTGCTTGGACATCTCTGTGGGATAAAGGTTGCAACATGCATAAATGAACTGAGAGCTCACTAAAAGTTGCACCTGAACTAAAAAAAGAAGAAAGGGTGTGAGATAGACCGATGCTTGCCTAGCAAAATACATTGGTTGGCCTCTTTCTCTCTAACCATTTAGGTGCTTTCAGTCCTTAATTGTAATATGTTCAATGCAACACTGATTCTGTGTGAGCTGCTGTGCAATGGGCAAACAATATATTCCATTAAGGTGTCGGGGTCAATGATATGGATAATTAGCTAGCACTGTGGTTCAATACATTAATTCTCTGTGAAGTAGTAGTAAAATGTGTGTTGACTCTTGGTAACCTCAGTGTAGATGCTGCAACCTTGTAATAGATGTAGACGCAATAACCTGCGTGAGCTTGTCTACTTGAGATAAGGTGTTTCCTTAAATGATGATGATGAATGTTGCTCTTCTAGGAAGCCAGAGAGTGTCATTAAACTAGCTAATATTTTGCTGCCCTCCCATGTAGAGCAAGCATTGCTAAAGGGCAACAGTACTGCCAAACCCTTATAGGCTGGAACAGGGAATAAAGCAGAGAGAAAACAGGATGAAAAAAGTAGATAAAGGGCCTAAGGTGAATTCAGACCTAATACACAGTGCATGGAGTTGTTTTGTTTGCTTGCTTTTTCCCTTTCCTCAATAGAAGTAGTTCAATAGTTATATTTTTGAGCAGTGGACCCCCCTCCCTCCCCCAACCCTTCCCACACTCCTCTGTCACAAACAGAGTTCATCGTCTATCAATAAAAGCATTTCAGATCTCTCTAGAACCGGAGACACCAGGCAGAGTTATTAGTTCTACTCCAGCTTATTTTAAGGTGCCAGAGTTCAAAATGAAAACTCACAGATTGCTGGTAGGCATGCCAGAGCTAGCGAACTGCACAGAGCTATCCCCCCATCACTCTCTGCATCTATATAAACACAAACAAGCACTTACAAGGATATCAAATGGAGAATAAATGTCTGTGTGCAAAACATTTTTGTATGTGACAGGCCTTAGGAAACTACAGGGCAAATTCTCTGCTGATGTAATTAGCACAGGAACTCCATGGACCTGTACCAGTTCAGACACACAAGAGATTTGACCCTGTTACTTTATTTAGTGACACTTCGAGTGATTTAAAATTGTCGAGGCTGCATTGTTGTATTTCAACAAGTCACACCTTTAAACTCTGTTAATAACTTTTCCTCCTCAAAATATTGTGCAAGCAATTTCTTTCCTTTATGATTAAACCTAAGCCATGAAAGTAGATAATCTTTTAGTTATCTGTGTACCAGTTTATATACTGAAGAACAGCAACACCGTGTAGAGACTCTGAGGCACAATTATCCACTTAGTGAAGACAACTGCAACTAGGGGAAATGCAACAATCCTTTTGTATTGATACAAGAAAAATGTATTTTGATAAGAAATATAAACAGTGATGCTTCTTTCCTTGACACTCTAGGCATGTAGGAAGGTCTTGCTTCCTCATCTTAAACAAACAAGCAATACTAGCAGTGTTGTATAATGTTTTGTGAAATTAGGAGAACAGATTCATTCTTTGTTGATTTGGAAGACAGTATTCTTTACATGAAATCACTGGCATCTCAGTGCACATAGGTTTTCTTTGGTTTGACATCATGGCAAAGTCTCCAAATAACACCTTGGTTAACTCAGAAATTACGATAAATTCATATCTGATGCTATGAGTTTCCCTGAAAAGTAGAACCTGATGTCACTAGGTGAAACCTGCCTATATAAACATGCTTCAGGAAACAGTTGTTAATGACTAGTAAGCAGATTAAAATCAATCATATGGCTGGAAGGGAATAATTTCCCACTGTAGGCTCTGATGGTTGATAATGGTGCACAGTTACTAATGGAGGAGAAGGAAACCCTTTACCAGAATAGAAGCTTTTATTGTACAGAGAACTGGAAAGGTCTTCTAGAGTTCCAAACACACTACCTATTTCCGAGTGGTTCTCTATTGCTCTTCTGATGACTATACACCTGTCTCCAAGCCAGACTACTTGAGATGACAGGTAACCTCAAAAATTTCCAATTAAGGATATTCTAGGGCTTTGTTTCTGTCATCATTTTAGACCACAAAAATGATGTTGTGTGCTTATGTGATCTTGAATTCTAAAGCAGAGCACACTTCTGGTATACCATTATTTTTGTTAGCTTTTTAATATTCCCCTCTCATCTCTAACCAATCTAGTCATTCAGTTCCTATGTAATTGGAAAATAATATAAATTTGGAATTCTGTATTTCTACTAAGGAATGTCTCAAATTCATCTAACAATCCATGTTTAAAAAAAATCAGTAAAATCCTTTGTCTTTACCTAACAGCATTGTAAGTGTTAGAGTTGATTCCTTTCTTTCATGCTTATTTTCACCATTGAGGAGGGCTGAACAGGTCTTTCCTGTCTTGTTTGCAAAGTCACCTAGTTTTGGTTTGTTCACTAACTTATCCAGGAGTGTCTATAAGTATTTTGAATTATATTTGTTATTATTCTTCCCCTTTAATACTGTCAAAAGTTTCTCTGATTAAACTTTAACTAGAGAAAATCCTGTCATCTGCCAATGTCCTGCTTATCCATCGTGCACATCATTAACAAATGCATTCATCCTTGCAACTCTGAATAGCAAACCTTTGTGTACCATGATATTAATGTTTCAGAGAATTAAAGAAAGAGTGGGTGTAAAGAAAATCAAGGGGTCATTTTTTTGCCCCAGGCAGCATCAGCTTTCTCTGAACTATTCCTAACATATGTTTATCTAAACTGCTTTTAAAGTCTCCAGTGATGGAGATTCACAGCCTTCTCAGGCAATCTATTTCTGTGCTTAATTGTTCTTACCATTAAAAAATTCTTCCAGTGTCTAACATAAATATCCTTTTCTGCAATTTAGATCTCATTACTTTTTGTCACATACAAAATAGATATGTGGAACAATTCGATCTTTCCTTCTTTTCAGCAATCTTTTCTGTGTTTGAAGACTACTTTTCCTTTCTCTACTCAGTCCTCTCTTGAACAAGCAATCTCAGCTCTTTTATTTCTAATAGTTCATGTTTCTACACCCCTAATCACTCTGCTCTGTCTTTAGCTGACCCAAATCTTTCTTGAAATGTGATCTGCAGAGGGTACAGTGAGCTTCAACTATGGCCTCATTTATACCAAATAGAGCAGAAAGATTATGTCATGTATCTTAAAGATATTATTCCTGCTTGTACATTCCAGAATAGCATTTGGCTTTTCTGCAGAAGTGTCACTTTGCTGATTGTATTCATTTCAGGGATCCACTCTGATCATATTCACCATCATTGTTCTTTTCCAGCAGAGCTGCTGGTTAGTTCCCTTAAGTCATATGAGATGTTTCACCCTGTTTTTACACATTGTGAAGCTCATTCTGAATTCTCACTATCCCAAGCAGTTAGAACTCTTTTCAGTTACTTGGCATCTTCTATCTTAATAATTACACTTTATTTTCCTCTATAGTCCTTCAGTACACATTCCCAGACATTTCTCTGCCCATCTTACAGTAGTTCATTCTAGCCAATATTTCCCTTCCTTACTATGACAGTGTCAGGTGAGACATTGTCAAAAACCTCCCCGAAGTCAAGACATATAGCATCTACTGCTTTTGCCCTATATACAAAGCCTGTTACCCTGTCATAGGAGGAAATGAAGTTGATTTGACAAGATTTGTTTCTGACAAATCCATGTTGGCTGTCACTCATCTTTTTGTTATCTTCTAGGGGCTTACAAATTGTTTGCTTGGTTATTTGCTCCAGGATTTTTCTAGGAATTGAAGCTAAGCTGACAAATCTATCCTCCTTTTCCCACTTTTTAAAAGATAGGCACAATAATTGCACTTTCTAGTATTCTGGAACCTCCCCATAAGCTTTCCAAGATAACCAGTAACATCTCTGAGATTGTCTTGACAGCTCTCTTTCTTTGATAGTACTCACCTTCTGGTGGATACCGTGAGGCCCAGTGGCCATGGAAATATATAACTAACAGAAGTACTTTCCTTGCTTAGCCCTAGTTTTTCTCCTATGTTCATCCCTTTAATCATGCCATTTGATCACATCAATCTTTTTAGTGAAGACAGAAAGGAAACAAGCATTGGGCACTGTGGCTTGTTCTGCTGTTTCTGTCCATAGCTTTCCCACTCCATTTGGTAGCAAAACAAGTCTTTGCTTATTCTTCTTGGACTGCCTGATTGTATAAGAGTATATGCTCATACCACATCTGGATTCTGTCTCTGACCTGGATATTTTTGATATTTCTGATAAAGCTCATGAATATATATATATATATATATATATATATATATATATATATAATATTATTACATATATATATATAGAATATGTATGAATATATATCGAATATATATATATTCATGAGGTTTCGGACAAAAACTCTGAAAAAGCCAAATGAGCTATGTAACTTGCGTTTATAATAATCTGTTGTGGTGTGCTAAACACACTCATGTGCCATATTTAAAGAGTTAATGCATTTCATGCACTAAAATATTTCCATCTAATATCAAAAGGCATTTCTGAACACATTTCTTCAAACATTTATTTATATTTATTTTTAATAAGCACTATAAAACCTGTTTCAACAAGAAGCAATTTAATTGCATCATTGCATTTGATCAGATGAACATCTTATTCATACTAAAGCCTTCCCAATAAATAAACATAGAAAATAAAGATTAAACTTCTGTGTTAAAATGCATCCAGCTTAATATCTCAATTGTTTCCTTACATGTTGTGGATTGAGTTTTTCCCTGGAATAATGTGTACACCGAAATGTTGCTATGCCTATTTATATTCTCAAATAAATTCCACTAATACATTGCCTAACTTAAGATTTGTCCCCATTTCAACCATCACCATAACCATTTTGATGCAAACCACTTATATTCTAGCAAAGCCGATGAGACATAGGTGAAAACTAAAAGAAAATGTAATCAAAACAGGGTTCAATTTTGCTTATGAAATTTACATTATATTCAGTCAAAAATTTCCATGAACATATCAGTCTAAATTTCCAAAATTTAAATTACTGACATTTTTCTCCTCAAAGCACCAAACCATTTTAAGCATTCTGGTGCATTAAGCTCTTATCAATTGCAATGGTTTATAATAAAATATTTTGTATTTTTCGCTCTTTAAATTGCATGGATTGTTTAGTGAAACCTGAACAGCAAAAATCTACACTTTCTGATAGTTGTTAATGACGTGGAGTGAATACAGGAGTGGGACACTAAAATAATCAGGGCAATTGGACATTGGTGAGTAGAAACCACTATATTAGTGCCTAAAGTGTTCAGTGATCCATGTCTCCTAATTCTGGGAGATAGTTATGTTAAATTGATTTGAAAATAAGTGGACAGAATCATTATGTCTACATTTATAGCTAAGCTGATGGATATCAGATGGATTTTAGTTTTGCAATGCACCTCATAAATTGATGCTGAAGATCCCAATAGAGACTTCACTGCCTGCTTTCTGTCCACCCAATAAACTGTGATTATTGGATCCTGATGACATCTGCTCCAAGGCTATATAAAAATGAATTGAAATAAACCTACAGAAACAGCAGGCTGAGGTAGCCTGAATATGGAGGAAACTGTAGAGCTTATCATCATCAACATATGTGGTCTAAGGAAGGACTGTCATGGAGCTAAGGCTATATGCTGAAAAGCAAGGCTTCTCAGAATATAGACTCCCTTTAGCATTGCTTAGCATTGCTCTTGGAAAATGCTTTTATTATTATTATTATTATTATTATTATTATTATTTCCTTCTCCCTTTATTTTTAGCATTTTCAGAACAGAATAAAGCACTGAGAAACTTCAAAACAAAAGCGGGAAAACAAAATGCAGTAAGTCATAACAGCGTGCCTTTGTGGTTAGTGCTCGCAAAACTGCCTTATTTCCGAAGCACTAAAATATCCTAGTTTCTCTGAAGAGTAGAGAAGGGGTTCCCAGCAGAAAAACCTGGAATATCGTGCTATAAATTCTACACAATATGTTAATGGTTTTATTAGGTTATTTTATACAAATTTCTGGCCCAAGGAAAAGCCCTTATTGTAAAAATAGCGTGGAAGATAGGTGTAAGTAATAAGAGATGCTTTACTGCAGTATATAAGCATTCCATAACAGTCAGCATTTTTCACAATTTCCAGTTCAGGCCTGTGTAATATGCTCTAAGTATTGAAGAAACCGTGATTTGATAAGTTTAAGGCATGAGGTTCCAGATTCACAGAATTATTAAGGACACTTTAACCCTTGAAATAACAAATATTTAACTTCAATGTAACTTAAAATCTCAGTGCCTTTGGGAAAGTGAGCATCTTATATGGGATTTTTTCTCTCTAAAAATTATTTTCCAGGTGATAATTTTAGGGCTTTTCTCAGTATATGGCCAGAAAGGAGGAATGTCAAATTTTAGAACTTCCTAATTTAAGGTTTGATTCCTTTGAACATGAACACAATTAAACAAACAATCAAACAAACAAACAAAAAACCACCACTACCACCACCACAACAACAAAAACACAGAGAAATTTTTATAGCAAACAGATAGTTTTTGTATTTTCTCCAGGTGGTCCACAATCAAGCGCTGTGATTATCAAAGCAGGAGAGAAATCAGTCTATGGCTCTGATACAGATTTGTTTTAATAGGTGTAGTTATTAAAACTATCTACAATTGCACTTGCATCCATGCCCTTCTCCTGGGATACATGCTGCCCATGCTTTTTTGACGAGATGTGCCCTTCTGCAAATTCCTGTATCTGCTCAGGTTCATACCTGGAAATTTTGGATCCACACAAAGTGCAGCTCCTTGGCCCAGACATCCTTTCCCCTTCACTGTATTGCCAAAAACCTGTTCGTATTCCTTTGGCACCATTCTACAAGTCTCGTTGAAATTAACATGATTGTCTAGTTTTGTTTTCTGTCTTCAGTACTAGTGCTGCATCACAAATGTCAAGTTTTTAGCTTTGCAAGACAAGTCATTTATAGCTCTATAGCTGTTGAATGACACCAGGGCTTTCCAACTGTTTACATAGAGGAATCACTTAAGTAGGTTGTATACCCGAAACTGCAGAGGAATGCATCAACCTTTTCATATTGGCTGATATATTGAACTAATATATTCTCTAATCCAATAAAAATACATATTTTCAATAGGAGGACATGGATAAACTCTTATTAGCTTAACCACATGCATCAGGCAGCAGCTACCTCGTTAGCAATTTGGTGTAACAGACATAAAATCACTGGAACAGAACATGTTTACAGGGTAAATATCTCCCACTTTGAAAATGAATATCTTGGCCTTGGCTCAGCATTTATTTAGCAATGGGAAACTGCTGTCCTGTGACAATGTTCCATTTCATTGACATTATCTCCTAATGATGTTATAAGTGGAGACAAGTTAACCTCAGAAGGTTCAGAGGTTCAATTTTCATTAGGATAAGCATTTAGAAACTTTGAAAGCTTATGAGCCATTATCCCAACTTGGGTTGTTATTCTTATTTTCTAATAAGCACTTGCCTCTTTTTGTCCTAACCTCCTGAACAACCTCCCCGAGGTAATCCCTGTGGCGTTGTTTCTCATCAGAAGATGTGGTTGGTGTGGCTGTATGAAGTTCTGAGCGGATCCTGGCTGCTGAGGGCATGACATTTCCCTGAGATTTTCAGTGCAGTAAGATCACAAAAGGACTTTCTCTAAATAGCCTTCAGTCTGAGGCCACAGTGCAACCATTTCCTGCAGCACACATGGTCAGTAACATTCACAGATGGTGTAGGGTTGATGCCTTGGTTTTAAGCATTTAGCATAAACGAGTCATCTAGGTTCTCTTTGTAACTGCCAGGAAGAATAAGCTGGCACTGGAAAGGACTTGAATTTACCTGACCTTCATGGAGTTTGCCTGGAAAGCCTTTGTCCTGGTTCTTACATTTTCCTTTCAATTACGTTCATCTACTCCTTGTGTTCTCCAGAAGAGTTGTTTCTACCTCTGTGAGACTATCAAAGCAAACCCCCCTTTTTTGTTACAGTCCAGGAGATGACAGCTCTGAAACTATCTGCTAATCTGATACTTGTAGAAGAAAGCGTCTTTCTCCTCCTTTTTCTGCCCTAACCTTTATTCTTTCCCCCATCACAATAACCCCTGCAGCCTGTATATCCCTCTGAGCAAATTCAAGAAAGTTCTTCCCAGCTGCTTCTTTCCCTGCCTTATTTCAAATCTTATTCTATTAAACTGCCCAATTCAATTCCTTACATCCCTCTTGGTCAAATGCCCACCCGTAGATTATTCACTATTATTTTTGTCCCAAATTAGAAGTAAAAAAATTTAAGCCAGACTGGTGATTTTGAGTGCCTCAGATCCTAGGAACCCATCTTATGAAATATCAATTTTCTGAGTACTTCTCATCCTGAGCAGCAAATCTATCAAGGAGTCTGAAATTGGATACCCCGTCCAGGGAGAGACATTAAAATACACTGAACTCTTGGGAAAGTTTAGTCTATATAACATCTTCTTACTGTTCACTTATGTCTTCTAAAAGTTTTGTTCTCTCACACACATTTCACTCACAGAAATGTATGCATTAATCAAAATAAACAGCTAGTGTATGGGGCACACTGACATAATAGATCTACTTAACTCCAATTAAACCAAACAGCGGGCAATGTAACCTCTCTTTGCCAGTGCCAATTGAGCAGCAGCAGTGCATACAGGTTATGCCAAGCAGGTTTGCCTTTGACCATTCAGTACAGACTTCAGTGCAGGGCATTTAGCACCATTTCAGAGACTGGGATCCTTGGGTTTGACAGTTTGATTAAAAAAAAAAAAAAAGTCTTAGTTCTGGGATTCCTAAATAAAAGTGTATACATTTAAAGGCCAAGACATTTTCAAAACAACAAATTTAGGGACCTTCCTTCTGATCTTTATTACTCATGCCTATAAATTTGTAGCAATCTTGCCAAGTCCTGTGATTTAAATGTGAGTCACATGAAAACAGAGAGAAACTCATCATTTATTAAAACTATGAATTTTCAGGTCCATAAGGCTTTGAAGAAAACCATGAAAATGTGACTCAGTTGTGCCTTATAGACTCGAAAAAAACAACAAAAAAGTAAATCTTATGGTTTGTCCTTAACTCTTCTGATCAACAATATGTAGCCAAATGCATAACATCATGTCTGTATATAATATACATCTATAATATACAATATTTTTGTAAGAGGGAGGTATTATTGGACTGGTGCATGATCTGAGTGTTGTCAAACACTGTGACCATACTGCAGACTGGCAACATCCTGTTATTTTTTATTTAAACTTTTTTTTTTTTTTCTTCTGCTACCTGACCTCCACTTCTTGTGTTTACTGTGCAATATGGTCTCTTTCAGAAATAAAGACTCATATACCTGTGGTTATTTTGTCATTTACATGCAGTTCTATCATCACTTGTTTTAATCTCTGTTTTAGGGGGTGTTCTGTTTACTACACTGCAACGATTTTTGAAATAAGCTCAGCAAAAAGTGTTACTACATCAACTATATCTTTGAATATTTGAATATATTTGTTTGCTTAAACATTGGCTTAGTCAGACAGCACTGAGGATTTGTTTTTAAGTACAATGTTTGCAATTGACAGATGACTTTTCTCTTGGTGGATTCTAATTGCTTGTAACCCAGTGGGAAAATGTTTGTTATTGTATATATTGATTTTTTAACTAAGAAAGCAGTATTTTTTAAAATAAAACAAGAATTAATACTTCATAAACCAGTAGTCAATCTGCAAACCCAGTTGGAAGTAATGGAACTATAAATTTAAAATGATGCCTGTAAGAAATAGATTCAGAAATGTTTGATGTGGTATAACTCTTCACTGTAATACTTCACATACAGCATTATATATGTTATGAAATTCTTAGTTGTAATGCCCTGAAGAACATGTTGAGATAGTAATGAAAACAATAAGAACAGTAACAATATTGAAAAGAGATGGTTTCTATACAAAAAGAATACCAAACAGTTTCTCCTGTCTGCAGGTTTATTACTTCTCCTTTTGATTCCAGTTTAGAATAGAATAGAATAGAATAGAATAGAATAGAACAGAACAGAACAGAACAGAACAGAACAGAACAGAATAGAATATTTCAGTTGGAAGGGACATACAAAGATCATCTCGTCAAACAGCCTAACCACTTCAGAGCTAAACAAGAGTTAAACTGTGTTATTAATGACATTATCCAAATGCCTCCTGAACACTGACAGGCATGGGGCATCAACCACCTCACAAGGAAGCCTGTTCCAGTTCCAACCACCCTCACAGTAAAGAAATTTTTCCTAATATCCAGTCTGAACCTCCCCTGGTGCAGCTTTATGCCATTCCCACGTTTTGTCATTGGTGGCCACAGTGAAGAGGTCAGTGCCTCCCTCTCCATTTCCCCTCCCCAGGAAGTTGCAGAGAACAGTGAGGTTGCATTTGGCCTCCTTTTCTCCAAACTAGAGAGCCCAGGTGTTCTCAGATTCTCCTCAACAGGACATGCCTTCCAGCCATTTACCAGCTTTGTTGCCCTCCAACATCTTACTCTATGGCAAGTCAAATGAACTTTGATATCTGGCATGTGGAGATTGTGAAGACTGTTGCACTGTAGTGGTTGCACAGGACGAATTAGAGTTGCAAAAGCATTATATTCTGAACACACACTATGCTTTGTATAACAAGCACATATCGATTTTAATGATACTTGAAAATTCTGATCTTAATCAAGAGCATGTAACAGAAACCATAGAAAAGGCCAAATATCAGTAAAGTAAATAAAACTGCTTGTTCTTTATTTCCTTAAAATGTACATATGCACCCAGATTTCCACCCCCAAATCAAAAAATAAGGAAAACAGAAAATTCCCAACAAAAATAAGCTTCAAATAAAAGATGGATCTCATTTAGGTACTATGAGAAGCTGGAGAAAAGAAATACCATTGTCTCTGTCTCAAAGACCAACAGCATGATTTTACTATAGACAGTAATTGTATACATATTAGAGTATTTCATTAGAAACTGAACCCCTTACAGTAGTTTAACTTTGTCTCACAATTCCTTACTGAAGTGTTTCTTCTGAACCATTCTTTTTAAGCTAACCAGTCTTAAATCTCAAAGACTCCTTTTGATTTATGAGAGCTTTGTATAGAGTACTACGGAGGTATAATAGTTACTGAAAGCTTACAGTCACTAGTAAATCTTGTGAGGTATATCACACAGAAACTGTGTTCTTAATCCCACTACATTCTGTATATTCTCTAAAAAGGAGAGGAAATACTAGTTTTTCCTTATTTATTTATTTATTTATTTATTTATTTTTAAAGTACTGCAGAATACATATCTGAGATTCCTACAGTTATTCAGAGACATGATTTCTGTCATTTCTGTAGGTTTTGGCACCAGCATGTAGTTTTTAACAAAGGGATAAGGCACCTCTTATAGACCCTGAGTATGAATAGGAATAAAAAGGGATTTAGTGACTCTGGGACCCATAGCAACCAACTCTGAACAGCATCCTTCTACATCAGTCAGCATATATGACACCTTAACCAATTTTAGCCTAACTAATGATGGATGAAGAAACAGGCAGGTGACAATGCCATGCTCTTTCACTTCATCACAGGGGCTACAATGCAACTGTCATGCATAGACAAACATCCTGACTAATGCTACCATTACCTATTTGCATTTCAGTTCCATACAAGTCAAATTGGTTTTACTGCATGAAAGTTATTCTGACTGTATGTTTTGCTGAAGCGTATGTTCTTGAAACAGCAGCTATTTCATAACTGAAATAAAAGTACAAAGACTTGAGGTGGAAATGCTGACTGAATGTATTAAAGCTGAATGTAACAGGAAAAATCTCTTCTCTTTAAAGAATAAATCTCTTCTGTTTATTTTATCATGACTGATTGTCACATGCAACGATTACATTTACACTGTTTTATAAGGGTGTTTAAATCTTATTCAAATGTGCCTCATCTTTTAAGGCACTAAGCATGGTTAAAATCAAGGTGTTAACTTCCTGCAGGATTAGCTCTCAGGGCTGAGAAATACTAAGGAAAAAATGTTGGCGTCATCATCTTGTTGGTGCTATACGGGAGGTGCGTACAGCCTTATGTTCTCTGTCAAATGCTGTTTTCCTCCTCTACCATTGGGATTTTTCATCTTTACTTTATCTGAACCCTATTTAGAGAGAGGCAAGACTTGTCCGGGATCAGTATAGTATGCGTTGTAATCAACCGTGCTTTCTGAAGCAGAACATTTTCCATTTGAAGGTGAGTCATTAATGCATTATGTTAGCATCCAAAAGTGCTGTCCAAAATGAGAAATAACTTGTGCCAGGCACACACATTCAAATAGAACCCTTTCATTGAAGTTTACAGCTGACGTAGGAAAGACAGATCAGAGCCAGGAGAAAAATATATAAACTCAATATTGGATGACTCCCATTTTATGCTGATGGCAGATCTTTGGATGTAGATTGCCTTCTTCAGACCAGCAAAGCCAAACCTTGTTCCTTATCTTAATGTGGGTTGATACAAACTTGAATGTCATCTTAGATATCTAAAATATGCGTGTGATTAAGAAGATGTTTTGCACTTGCATGGATGCTTAAACTCTTACTGCCTATGCTTTTGTAACCACAAAAGTCCTGTAAAAGGTAAAGATAGCCTAGAAATCCACAGCCAATATTCTCAAGACCCACAGTTGTATTTTTCATATTCTCTTGCTTACAATTTAATTTCAGTCTATCCAAAGCCTATAGTATCAAAACCGACTCACTTAAAATATCATAAAATAGATGTATGACTTAAATTTTTTCTTCCAGAGCAAATAGTCTCGTTTTAATGTAAAGCTGCCTTCATTAAATGCTTTTATAAACTTAAGCTTCTAAATCTCCCAGCCCGTTTATAAAATCACAGTGCCAGAAGAATTACCTTAAAAAATATATATAAAAATCACAAAAATCCAGCAACAACAGATTTTAGAATTCTTCCCTCAATTTTCAATTCAACTTTCAGAAATTAAGAGCTTCTAGCCTTTGATATGGTTCATTAAAAGGTCTTTAAAGGCAACCTCTAACCAAGACTTCAAATTTGACCTGAGCAATGGTAGTAGGATTTACAGTGTGTAATTGATAGGATTAGTACTTGTCTTTGGCTATCCATGTTAAGACAATTAAAACAGGAAATAGTAAAAATAGAGTAAGGAAGAAGATTTGGGGAATACCTCTAAAGCTTAGCTATAAAAACTATAACATTTTTTCTGCCATGTTTTCTATCCTCATGTTTTCTGAACAAAAGGCTAGACAAAACCAATGGAAAGTCATTTGTATCCTAAGCCATATCACAACACAGAGAAAGTGCAAATGGCATGCTTAGGGTGCAAGAGTGGCTGCAAGTAAAAGAAGGGCAAAATTAAAAGAGAGGCTTGCTGGCTGCTAGGTGAGATCTGCTAGAGTCTGAAGAGCTTTCCTCTGGGAGCTGGCAGGAGCTCTATAGCTTTGGTCATTTAAATCAGACTGAACATTTTAACAGAGAATATACCTCAGGGAGCCATCAGTGATATTTAAGACATCATTTGCAATACTTCTAATACAACAGGATTTTGGAAAGCCAATATACTGTAGCATGTGAGAGAAACTAAGAAAAAAAAACACCTGGAAACAAGCTCATACAGGTCCCAGTTCAGCTAAGCACTGGAAAATTATGCCCCTCTCCTCCCGCTGATGATTTTGCAAAGATGTCCTATAGCTATAGCACTACCATAACCCTTAAGGACCTGCCTGCACATTCTTGTACTGTTCCAGACCTCCTGTGAAGGGGCAAGGGGCACTTGTTGCAGCAGCAACCAAGCTTGTGTATACTCCAATGGAAATATGAATAACAATCCACATATTTAACTAAGAAGTTTGTCCATAAGGTCAAAGAGGGTTGTAGAATTCATCATTTATTTTGCATTTCCCTCCTTACTATAGTAAAAATGCTTGTTGAAATGTGTTTATTACCTTACCTTTGGAGAGTCTCTGACGTTTCTTTGGGACAAAGGTGGACTCAGACAAAAATCACGAAGCTAACCAAAACCAGTTTACCCCTGCAATGCCTGGACAGGTCACATTCAGAGTCCATAGGTGCTTTTGCACCTGAAACTGATCTTCTGCTGTAAAACTGTATTTTTGTCATATTGCTAGCTCTCTTGAGAATTTAAAAAGCCCAAGATTCATGTTGCTGTGGTAAATTTGTATACGGTTTAATATGCTTAAAAATAAGACAATTAGGCATAATTCACATAGTGAACTTTACATGTTAGAAATAGTCCTACTGAAGTCAATGGCATCTTGTTCTGTTGATAATTTCTGTAGGAACAGGTCTGGTAATAGGATCTCTGTTTCCTTGGAGATCACATGTTTTGGAACTGCTTGAGCAGTATCACAATCTTCTGCCTGTAATACTTAAATCATTTCCATAGAAAACACTTAATATATTAAGATATCACAAGAAGGATGGAGCTTTTAGATAACCAATAAATAACAGGGAATTAATAACTCCTAACATTCTGGTTTCATGGGACTAAGGATGAAGGAGAGAAAAATGGAACAAGATGCTATTATCAGATTTTGCATTTTTATGCCTGAAAACCATTTAATTTTAGATTTCAAAACAGTGTAACATTTATAAATATAATCAGTGGAATATGCAGAAAATAGTCTACTCAAAAGAAGAAATTAAAAAAATACATGTAAAATTAGTTTCCTTTGAGAAACATTTCATTATTACTCTGAAGGCAAACTAATTTTATTAATGTCAGACAAGAGAAAGTGTGTGATTTCCTGGTTTTCTTTGGGCACAGTCATATTATTAAACACCATAGAAAATTCTCTTGTGAACCCCTATCTGAAGGAAGCTTATTTTGGATCTCCAGATTCACATCCCTGACAGAAGCAAGGTGACTCACAGAGTCTAATCAATCAGTCTAAGTTTTCTCATGGTTCCCATAGATGCGGGATATGGGAATCATAGCGGAGTTTAAGCATTTCCAATTCATGAGAATTCAGACTCAGATATGGCTACAAACTTAACAGCTGCCCAAGGACTGTCTGCAAAATTCAAACGCCCTCCCTCAAAAAGCAACAGATGTAATTGGAGCCCAATGTGAAAAGGGTGACTTATTCACCGCTGCCTTTTGTCAACAGTGTTTAGATTCAAAGGCATGACCAAGGAAGATGTCCCACTGAGGCCAGCTGCCTAAATTTTTGCCAGCAGTTTACATTTTCTTATGTAGCTTATGGGAGAAAGGTCTGGTACAATCTATTAAGCAAAATACATAGCATAAGGAAAGCTGGCCAGAAAATAATTTTGTTTGGCTTGAGGAAAAATAATCACAGAAATTAAAGTATTTTGGGAAGTTTTTCTGTATTTTACAGTTCATGGCTACAAAACAAAACAAACAAAACTGATTTTCTTCCATGCAGCCAAACCTTGCAGTTTTACCAAAGAGGTACATTCCATCTCTAGCTAGAAAAAATCTATTAGAAATAGCTTTCCATTAAAAAAAAAAGTTTCAAAAAGTTTTAATAGTTCTAATTGAAATCCACTCCCAGATTTATTCTAAAAAATATTGTTTTATAGCTGCAAAAAATTACATTACTGGACACTTGCATGCTGTAGTCCTTCTCAAGAACCTAAAATATTAGGTAGGCCTCAGTGAAACGAGAAGTTTATCTATTCTGCCATTAGTGTCTACAAAACATATTCTCTGACTGAAAAAAAGTGCCGTGGAGATGTAGTAAGAAATTGGTGCTTTCTGCTGAAGTTCTTTGGTCAGATGTTAAAAGCATGCTGGCTCCAACCAAAGGTCTGTCCAGAAGCCAGCAGTCAGTGCCCAGAGATGAAAAAAGGAGATGATAGAATGGCAGAACACCTTCCAGACACCAGAGTTTACTGTTTCAGTGAGCCAGATGTGATGTCTTGAGATTTCATATAGCTTGAAAACATATTTCATCTCTAATTGGATAGCTTCCAAGACGTGATGGCAGATATCTCTCTGCTTATTTTTCCTCTGGACTAAGACTATCAGACTCAGTCAATTCTGGGGAGTAGTTGCCTTCTAGGCATAATCTTTCTGCCGCAGATTGGTCAAATTGGTTTGGTGAAGCAGTGCCCTGACAGTTTGGGAAAGGGCACAGTAGAACTAACCTCAATTATCACGTAAAAACATAGTTCAAGTTGGGTAAAACAAGACAGGTGCTATTTTCAATCAATTCAATAGGCAAGGTAGTTTTGCCTTCTTCTAAAGAACTGTAGCTAATTTTCAGTTTGTGTAGCCAAACAGAGTGATTGGAAAGTTCAGTATGAATAACCGGAAGCTTTCTTCTTTTTGTGTCATCTTAGAGACAAAAGTGAACATTCTTCTAATCATGTCCGGGGAAGAACAAAAACAATTAAATATACTTCCAGCACAATTTTGGGAATAAAAATATGCCGAGCTCACAAATATCCCTGCTAGCAGTGAGCGTGGGATCTCAATAAACCCCAAGACAAGCCCAGGTTTCAGCAGAGCATGATCCACCTTCAGCTGTACTGATATACTTTGGTGCAACTTGTCATCTCTAGCACAAATCCCTAGTGGTGCAAAGCAATTAATTAGGGAGGGGAAAAAAAGGCTCATGATTTTCAGAAAGCAGGTATTTCTCTGCGGTCCCAATTTCCAGCCTGTTGGGCTTACGTGTGGAAAACAAGATATTCAATCGAGCAGTTATGCAAGTGCTGCTCTTTGAGAGCTCTCCATATACAGTATAAATTCTACAGGCAGAGCATTTTAAGCGCTTGGAAACTGCATAAGATGGATATGGACTCTTTCAAAGTCCATATAGCTTCAAAAACAAGAAAAAAAGGAAGATTAGTATAAAAACACAAGGAGGAGAGAGGCAAGGTTTATAGGGAGAGGTAATATCTTTTATGAAAATAACTGATAGTGTTGGGAAAAAAAACACCATCACCACCAACAAAAAAACAACAAAACGACAATCCTTCCAGGACAAAAGCCCCTGAAAGCATGTCCGTTTCTTTTCACATCTATCAGGTTGTCTAGGAAAAGACATTGCTTCTACCCACAAGTCCTGTCTCTCTTCTACACTCAATCACTTAAAAGAAGGTATTTCAGTTCATTCAAGTGCTTTTAAATAATGAAAGCCCTGTCCTCTGCTTGCCCAGAATGAGTAAGAATTTGCACTAAAGAGTAATCAGTGAGGACAGTCATTTGAATAGGGCTGGGATCTGCCCTTTAAAGGGCAATTGGAAAAAAAGTAGGGTCAAAGTGAGTTTACAAAAACTCATTTTTTTTAGGACGACTTTACTTGCCTCCAGGCAAATAATAATTTTCACATACCTTTGCTCATTTTTTTGAAGGTACTGCTCCTCATGAGAGAAGGCCAAAGAAAGTAACCCTGAGTATCTTTCACCGAGGGAAACTCAAAGCGTTCTGTAGAGATTAATTAATCAAGTTCTGATGTCCCTAGCAGCCTTACAAGTGTTTTCAAAGTGACACCATGGTAACAGAAGTGCTGAAACCCGTATTTCAAAGAACATTACACAAGAGCAACAGGGTACACAAGAGCATATTCTCCTACTCATATTGCTGGATTTAATTTCCTAAGTTGTGGGGAAGATCAAACCACGATTCTGATAAGAAACAGGAGATTTTTCATGTTAGTAATATTCTTTATTTTTATTTATTTCTCTAACATTCTGACTGTTTTTAATGCTTCCTGAGGTGGGGTTTTTAGTACCAAGGCAGGCTGAAATGCTACCGACTGATGGTCACTGTGGCTGGGATACATTTCATTTGCCTTTTCATGTTTACCCAGCAGATGTCCACATCACCATAGGCTCTCTCCAGTGTTAATGGTGAGGAACAGGCTTTTTAGGTTGCAGCTAATATTAACCTGTTTTAAAGATTTATTTTCAGAAGTGAGAAAGTGTGCCTGAAAAGCATCTTTTTCTTTATTGTCTATTAGGGTGGTGAAGAGTAGGGATGGATAGCTCACATGCTTTCTGTATGCTGTAGAATCATACATTGATCAGATGCATCCAATCCTCTACTGCCAAACTACATCAGCCCATCAAGGCATGATTTTTCTTTACAGCTCAATCCCTTTTCATCTGCTCCGTCTGTGGTATTCAAATGTTTTATGCACACACTGTCATCCCTCTGAAAACCTTATAAATGTTATCTTTTATTTATGCCCCCAGAATTGCCGCTGATTATATTATGGCAATGTCTTGAAGGCTTAAACAAGATCAGGGCCATGTCTGCTAGGCACTGTCCAAGCAAAGTGGCTGCATCAAAGGCAAGTATCCAATATTTCTGAGTTCGGGATATGTCCTCAGTTCAGACTCTGGTAAGACCTGTACATGTGTGAATGCCTTTCCCCACATCTACTCCCTTGTTTCCTATAGAAAAGAAAGTTTGGTGCAAGGGTCACATAGAAGCTGTAACATGGTCCAGCCAGGACTCCATACACATGACTGAGGGTAACGACATTGATCTGCCACAACAGGGGTGTGCACGGCAGCTCCAATGTAGTTAAAAATGTGTCTACGCCCAACAAACAAAATAAGATAAAAGACTAGTTTGTGTCACACTACTTGTGAATAGGAAAAAACAAGGCACAAAATGATTGATCACCTCACAAAGTCAATAGAAGAATCTAAAACAGAAGTCAACTCCTAACCTGCAAGACAATCTTTGAATGTACAGACGTTTTATTGTTTAGTATTAAACACCTTGCCCACAACCTTACACCAGCTGTGAGACAAAGCTATAACCCAGGAGTTATGACACAGATTTTTAGCTGAGACTCGAGAGCTATAAAATCTACAAACATGTGGGAAAAAGATCTAAAATGTATCAGATGCATTCAATTCCTGCATTTGCTTTGAGAACTGAAAGTTGGAACAGAAAAAAATACTTTGGTAAGTTTCTTAAAGATAATGCAAAAAGCCTATTTCTGTAAAACCTATGATGTTATATTAAAATGTGGAGTTCAGAACTGTAGCATGATCTATTGTGCACAGACATGAATGACTCCTGATATTTGATTGTTTTATTACTTCCATCTGAGCTAACCTTCGTTACTTGGATTTTACAAATTTAAGAACTTGCCAGCATGCTTGCCAGTTAAATAAAGGGCACAGCTAAGGTCTCCGAACATCTGGTCCAAATACTTTATCATCTTGTTGCATGAAGGCTGGTATTTTTATCTCGTACCCTGATTGGGTCTGCATAATTTTTTTTCACAAATTGGTATTTAAACCTCAAAACCTTTAGCTAACTACATCTGTCATTGATATTTTATTGTTTAATTTCTTTTTATAGAGCCAAATTACATCTCTCCCACATACAGCCTGCACTTTACATGTCTAATTTGTCGACATGTTCTATAATGATAATTTCATTGATTTAGAAAGTGACATTATGAGCAACATATGTTCAGTTTAGCAGTAAACCTTGTTAAAGCAATAATGTCCCATTCTTCCCTACACCCTCCCCAAATTCAAATATAACCCACATTAGGAGCCAGCTGAGTCATTTAACTGCTTTGATTCTTGTAAATATAGAAACCTGCTAGCTGTTAAGCTTTACACTTTGGCTGCATATATTTCCTACTTTGGGTTGCTAGTAAAGGATAGTGCAGCAATGAATTATGCGACAGTACATTGTCTAAAAGCATGATATGTGTTAATTCCCTTTGGAAAAGACACTTGAAGATGAAATTACACCCTTAAAAAGGGGGAAAAATAAGACATTCACATAAAAAGAATATAATTGAGGAACATCAGTTCATGAACAATAATGAGAAGATGCCCTATTACTTTCTTCCAAGTATCCTTAATATAATCATCAAGAAACAGACCTATTTTCATATTACTTGTGAAATAGCTGAGTAATAAAAACGAATCATTTTTATAGACTCCAGAGCTACTTGAATGCTTTACCATCTGTACTGTTGTAGGGTCTTTCCCTGAAGTGTTTACAAACTGATCGCATTTTGATCCGGTAAAACAGAGTTTAGTGATTTCAGCCTGAAACTTTAAACCAGAATCTCAGTTCAGTTTTTGCAAAAGCATTTTACAAATACTTTAAAAATCACTACAAAACTCACTGAAGCCTATAATTCAATTAAGTAAAAAAGGCACAGATCTCTTCTGAAGAATGTAAAGAAAGGGAATAATAATAAACAGGAAGTTAAGCCTTGTTTTGATTTTGAAATAGGAATCCACATTAAAAATAGCCAGAGAGAGCAATTATTTCAGTGTAGAGGTCTGAGAAGAGGTCTGAGTCAGGACTCTCATCAACAAAGATGTTATGTTCATGTTGTGAACATGCTTGACCTCTGTGGATCACTTTTATCCACAGGTCAAGGATTGAGAATGGAGGACTGAGAGTCCTGTTCTGCTCTCGACCATCCCACTCACCCTGTGGTCACAGGTACAAAAAAATAGTCACAACAAAAGAATTTTTCTGTTGATTTACTACATCCAAATTCCCTTCAAGGGATTTCGTAAGGATCAATGTTGAAATATACTTTATAGGTGCAAATGTCTTTATATATTTATGAAAGCTTTTGCTCTATGGCTGTGTTTTTCACTTGTGTCTATGTTTTTCACAACAAGTATGTTGTTATTAAGTGGAATAGACGGGACTATGCTTCATTCACCATCTGGAATAATAAGTTTTATTTCTAAGATTTTTCAGATCTTAGCAATTGCATTTGAATGGACTAATAGCACATATATCAGGGGAATATTTCTCCAGATATAGGTTTTCAAACTTTAATCTTTCTAATCAGTTTTCAAGTACATTTGATCATTACATTTTGAAACTTTCTTTTCTTTTTCAATTTTTTCAATTTATTTTTATTTTTTTAATTATTTCTAGAGGATAGAGAGCCAACTGTATATATACTATAGCTGTCCTTTTTATGAAGAGCAATCTACCCATGCTAGTATAAATCACAGATTTCTTTTTATACTGACTCTGAAAAGAAGCATTTTATCAGACCTGAATAAATGACATTAACTGTGTTAATATAAGGGGGATTTTACTCCATTTTACTCCATTTTAGCTAAAACAAAACAGAAAACTTTGAGGCAAGGCAGCTAGTGATTTCACACTGAACACATCAGTCTGCTAACTTGTATGTACAGCCTTTCTCTTCATACATTAATCTCATATTTTTGCAGTAAAGAATCTCTTTTTTCCTTAGTAAAGATGAGGCCTTTGGGAGCAGAACATTTTTCTCCCAATTTACCTAATTCAGAAAAGAATAAAAGTACTTGTTCAAAAGAGAAAACTTTTTCTATTTGGGTTCCTATATGTTTTAAATCTTAGCCCCCAATAATCAGGGCTAAGTCTTTCGTTGAGACATGGCATGCTGCAGTATTAGTAACTTGATTACATTAATAAGATCACAACTTCTCAATGGCATTGCTGTTTTTCTCAAATTCAAACATAGGTGAGGTTGAAGTGACTTTGTCTTTGTATTAGCATACATACTGTTTCATTAGCATGCAGCCTATAACTCTTTATTAATGAAGTGCTAAAATATAACCTGATACCTGGTAAAAAGTGATGATTTAATTAAAAGGGTCAAAGGTAAGCATGAGAAACATGGATGTTTATTCGTTATCAGATATGAAGTTGGATATAACAGATAGCTGACAGTGTAGTTGAATGGACAGCGTAATCTACAGCAAAACAGAAAAGCACTGGTATGGGATTACAGTAGGTAAATTGCCTCGGTTTCTCCATTTTGAATGATATTGAGTGGTATTTAAAATTTCTTTGGGATCTGTGGGCCTCCTTCTCTTAGATTCTGTTTAACTGAAAGTCTAGCAACTAATCTCACCTAATCTCACAAGCTGGGTGCTATTGCTTGTATAAGAAAAATAGAAAGTCCTTTCTCCTTGTTTCAGCTAGAAGGGCAGCAAAACTATGAAAACGTGTTATTTTAAGAGTGTGAAAGCATGTTATTTTTTGAAGACACTGTGTCAGGCACTGTAATCCATCTGTGGTGCACTAAATTCTCTTGGAAAATCCCTGATTTGTACAGCAGACCAAACACTGCAATAGGAGACAGATTAACATTTTCTGTAGAAAAGCCTTTTACTCCAAGACAACCAATTAAAATTTTGGCTTGATAATGAACAGGATGCATTTCTACCTGAAACCTGTCAGTGAGTTCTGTGTAAAATAAATTCAATGCACTTACCATGAGTTTTAGCAGACAGCTTTCCCCATCTCAAAAATATCAAAATTTGCAACCTAAATAGAGAAGAAAAAGGATCTAGGGACTGAGCTGTTGTTTTTCATGCAAAGATGTGTTCAGGCTTGGTGAAAACAGTTTGGGAAAAGTGTCCAGCATCCAGCTCTAAAAGTGTGTGGGCATTTCTGTGAAGTATCAGTAGCTTTTTGCAGCCATGAGGATCTGGAGACAGAATTAAGGCAAGGCATGCAGAGAGGTAATCTTTTATTTGGCCAACTGATAAATTTCTGCTTGCCTTTGGCTTTAACAGCTCCATACTGATCTTACAATAGTAAACATCCTGAATCTTCCTTTTATCATGTCACAGATATTTATTTTGTAAAGTAGAAGGGCAACTGTACCCAGAAATGTTCACATTTAAACAAAATAGCTGAAGGCCTCCTGTAGCGCAATCATTTTCTGTTGGGTGTGTTCCTGAACATTCAACCTCTTCCAGGATATTATGGTCAGCAGATTCTCTCATCTCATCCACATCGGATAATATCACTGCCTCTTCTTTGTGTGCTAGATTTCAAAGCCACAAACCCCATCGCCTGTCAGTGGAACCCCTTGTTTAAACTCTCACGGAACATAGTTTTTAAGTGAAGGAGAAAGAATCTTTAATAGGCTTACTGTTTATTTGCTGAAGTTGTCTAAACAGGATATCTATTCATTACACTTTGAAGAATATGGCTCCAAGTTTCCAGCACAGATCTTCAAAGAGTTCCCTTAATGGAGTGCTAGAGGGGGCTCTTGGGAGCCCTGACTTAAGAAATCCTCCTCCACCTCAAGAGTTGGTGTGATTTTTCTGCCTGATGGAGTCCACCCCCTCTTTGTCTACATAGCTCTTTGCCAGAGAACACTTATGAAGACTTATCCTTGGGGTTCTGAAAAATACTTCTGAAGAGCTTTTTTTTTTTTTTTTTTTTTTTGCCGTTGGAATAGCCATACCACAGAGAAAGATTTCACTTCCTACCCTAATTTCAAAGTGCATTAAAGACTTAAGCAACATGTTTTACTGAGATACAAAATAGACAAAGTTGAAGTGCATGGATTTCATCTGCTTGGCAAATGGTGCATTTGCATCATAGGTTTATCGCAGTTTTGAGGTATTCCGTGTATGCATGTGAGCGTTTTGTGTGGAATTCCCTTAAAAACACTGGCAGGATGCTAGTAATAAATCTACACGGCCTTTCACTGCTCAAAATTTTTCTATGATAGAGCTAAAATTCTAGCTCACAGATTCTTCCAGTTCCAAGAGCTTTGCCAATTTTTCGTATTTTTTATAATGGGAATACTAAAGGCTAATATCTGTATGGATAACTTTCATCCAAAGGTCTCGTGGCACACAAATGTTGCTGTCAGCAAAACGTGTATTGGTTGGACTTTTTTAAAGACTGCCATCTTCCATGAAACATTTCAGACAAAGCATGTTTTCATTAAAAAATGTAACTAAACAAACTGAATTTTTTCTTTGATATTTTAGCCAAATTCTTGTTTAATGGTTAGTTCCAATCATATAATCTGATTGCTTTTAACTGGAAATCTGTAGTCAGATCAACTTTAACTTTGCTTTACCAAGTCCTTCCAGCTAAATTCATCTGAGACCAGATCAGTTTTAGATAAGAGCCTAGCAAGAATAAGTGGAGCAATTCAAAAAAGATGTAGAATGTTTGAGAATTTGTTATTCTTACATTTTTCCCCTTACTCATTCCTGGCTGGTGTGAAGAAGTACAATAGGAGAGGAGAATGTCTAATTGAGCCCTTCTGTTTCAGGACTGAGTCTTATATTTGCATGTGCAATTTTTCTGCAGATCATTTGAAGCTATAAATGGAGTTTCAACATCCAGCTGACATTTCAGCATTAGGAATACATTCGGTGTTTGTCCCTGCCCGTGGCTGGGTATATGTTTTAAATTGCAAGCTCTTACAAAGAAGCTTTCTTAAAGAGATCTATAAAGATCTTTGGATGCAAAGCTCTCCTTGCACAAAGAGGGACACAAAAATAGCTTTTCACTTGTCTACTCATTTGGCCTCTTTGTCCTCCGGTGTTAATTGGAGTAGTTTCTCTACTGCTTTAACCTGGCTGTAATAAGACTTTCACACTAGCAGCAGAATTCTAATAATTTACCTGTACATACCATTTCCATGTAATCTTTTGTCTTCCTAAAAAGGAAGAGTTCCTTTCTAGGTTATCAAAAAGCTCTGACAGGCATCAAAAATTTGTGTAGTATGCTTAAAAGGAGAAGACAAATCATTATAGGGTACTGTTTTAATTTCAAACTTTCGCACAAAAACATGAATCAAAGTCTGCAAATAGCAGGTCTGAGATATTTTTGTATGTATATATACAAACATGTAAGTATGTTATATATATGTATGTATATAACATTTACTTTTTCCTAAACTTTTGAGTATTTGGTGCTTGTGTATAGACTGCTTTTAACTTCCAGGTTATCTTGATGTCAATTAACTACAAACAAAAAACCAAATAATTAATATTTTAATAGTTATGAACATTTTAGGTCTGCCTAAATCCTTCTGAATAAAAGCTTTATTTTATATCATTTCCAAGTGTCAGGAAGGATGTCAGTTTTCATATTAAGTGATTTTTTTTTTTTTTTAGATTATTCCCTTGTGCTCTCTGAGATAATACAAAACCCTTAAAATTGAGATCCAACAGGGGTGTCTTTAACAGATTAGATTTATGTTCTAGCTGTTTCACTGTCCCATCTCCAGCAGTAGCAGTAGGATAATACAAGAAAGACCAGACTAGACTTCATCTGCTTATCTTACATTAATTGGTGCATTATGTGCATTTATTAGTTATTTATGAGGTGCATTGCACCTACATTCAGATTCCAGAAAAGCACTCATTTTAGATGAAATGCCTCAATTCTTTCCACAGCCAGAACAGAAATAACTCCTTTGCATGTCTGTTCCTCACACAGTGAAAAGCTGTTTCATCCTGCAGCTGTGGCTATGTGCGTTGAAGTGCCAAGTCCTCTCTGACCTCAGTTTTGGCCCTGCTCTGGGTGGAGCAGTAATCCACAGCAAGGACAGCTTTATGTTCCTTCTGAAGAAACAGAGATGACTGTGTTGGTTCTTATGGAAGGGAAACTTTGTCTGCAGATGAACTGCAGTCCAAAAAACTGCAGAAATCAACACTCAGATGAAAAGGAAGCTGACAGCATCAGCATCTTGACATACTGCTTTTGGTCAATAGGTACTTTGCTAAAGGGCAGCAGAGCTCAGTGAGAGCAGAGGGATGTGAGCAGAAACCACAACATATATCCATACCTACAGCATGCAGAAAGAAACTTCCTGGCATTTCTTTCTCCAGTTGCAATATACCTTGGGTAAAGAATGAGCTGCAATTAGGCAGAAGGTCCCACTGTGAAGGAAGAAAACTGCATATGGGTTGTGTATGGGTTCTCCACACACGCCTGCTGCACATGGGTTCCTCCCCTCTGGCTGTAAAGTCCTCCGCATGACAGTTAATAATATTATACGTAGACTTTCAAGTCCTACAGGGATTGCAGTCAAATCTGGGAGAGAATCTTGTTGTGCAGACAGAATCACCCAAGCTGGTCAAGCCTGAGCCACCTTCTAGGATGAATCCATGTGGAAGGGGTGAGGAAGAGGGGAAGCCACAGTAGGTGGGAAATGGTTGTAAAAGATGGGAGTAAAAGATCCTAGCAGCTTTTACTTAAAGACCACCCAATGCTTCTTTGACTTGTTTTCCTCACATGTAATATTCATTGAAACACATAGAGAAATTGTTTTCTACAGATAGAAATGCTCATTTACTAAACTTGATTGATGCCCTTAATTTTACAGTAAAATGAAAAGATATCTTGAACATCAAGATAGACTTATACCTGTAGGTTATGCTAAGGAAATCTAGTGTTATTCCTTGTAATACTGAAATCCCTGTATCCCTGTATCCCTGATGTCAGGTTCTCCTGCTCAAAATATGGATATACTTACAAATCTCATACATATTATATTTATTGGCAGTTATCTAAAACCTAAAATGCATTGGATGGGGCCCTAGCAACATGATCTAGTGGGTGGCATCCCTGCCCACGGCAGGGGGGTTGGAACTAGATGATCTTTAAGGTTCCTTCCAACCGATTCCATGATTCTATGTCTCTTGAACTGAACAGTCATTTTATATTATAATTCATATACATTATTCTTCATATTTACTGTGCAAAGTAAACTCTCAAACCAATGTTAGGCTACTACATACCAAGACATAAATGTTTTCTATATATCCCCTTAGAATATGTTGCAAAATATTCTGCTGTCTTCTAAATGAATAGGAAAAAGCATGTGATAAATAATATATTTACCTGCATATACATAAGAAAGAAAGACACTATTGCATGCATTTTATCTATGGGTGCCCTATAACTCATAATGAAAATTGGTTGTATGCCTGCTGATAAGGGACAAAGGTTTAAAAGTGACTTGCTGGAACAATTTATTCATAAAACTGAGATACTGGTCAGTCAGATTTATTCTTACCCTTTTCCATCTTTCTAAATCAATTAGTCATCTAATAATTCCTGCTGATTTTATGAAAAGCTTCCCAACCTCATACTGGTGTCACGCAGCCCAGAGGTGAAAGCGCTCTTCATGCTGCAGCATTTGCTCAGGGCGCTCAGAGCAATCCAGTGTTGTTTATACATTCAAGGTGAAGTTCGACACGTAAACAGTCTGAAGTATGGTGTCAAGATTATATGCAGATCAGTCAGGATCCAGCAAATACTTCGATGTGTGGAAGCTTTGAAGATTTACTTTGATCAGCACTTTTGTACTAAAGCTTATAAAAAAGAAATACTTCTAGCATCTGTATTAAGCAACCTTATGCATCGGAGGAGGGAGTGGTTACAGCATTTACAGATTATGATCTATGAAGCTAATGTTGATATTAAGGAGTATTTATGGACTTTATTTTCATAGGTGGTAGATATTACTGAGTTATGACTTGGCAAGCACAGCCTGATTTTGGCATTTTTATTTTCTATACAGCAATTTAAATTTGCGGAGTGTCTAGGATTTGAGACCGGGCCTTTAATAAATCAGGAAAAACACAATGTGAAATGAATGGAAGCCATAAAAAGTCATATAAGAACAAGATAGATCATTAATGATATAAAATCCTGTATAAGTAGTAAAAGATGTCTTCAAAATATTGCATAAACAAGCATAGGCCATGTTTTGTTTGGTTACAATTTGAGACATTTTCTTACCATTGTTTGATTATGTGTCACACTCCCCCTTCTGTGTCCCCAGTATTTATAAAGAAAGATTGTGTTTTCATCCTGCAAACCTAGCTGAGTCATAACACCCAGGACAGGACAGCAGCCTGTTGTGCTATTTGCATTGGTCAGTTGTCATGGTCCAGACTAAGGGGTAACTCTTTTCAGGGGTGTGAAGCTTGGTCAATGCACACTTCTGAATATTTTAAGATTAAGAAGATGTTAGTACAAAATATTTCATCCCTCTTAAGATGTAAGGCAAAGATTGTTTGTCTGAATCTTATACTTAGATTTCTATATACATCTTCCATACAAGTTCAAAATAATGCATGCCATGAGAATAACATCATGAAGGGTGTGATTTGCCATTTATCTAGAATCACTGAAGGCTGCAAGTGGGGACAACCTGATTCTTCCTCCCATAGCTGACCCAAGTTATGCATTCCCACTGCTGGCCTGCCACTCGGTGGACCAGCTCAGGGAGTAGATTTTAAACGCAACTAACCCTGAAAGAAAAGTTTTGCATTGATTCTCCTCTCCGAATGAGCTTTAGGCGAGGAAGAGGGAGGCAATACTTGTGAAGGACTAGGGACTGGAAGGAGGGATGGTCCCTTTTGGTGACCACCCCAGATTAGTTATAATATCAAGCCACACTGAGAGATAGCAGTGGGCAAATACCTTAATTACCTCTTAGCTCAGTAACACAGCAGTTGTATCCAAGACGCAGAAAACACACTTACAGACACACTTTCCAGTGATATGCATGAACTGAGGAGGGATATATTTTCTGCTACTGTTAATTTCAAGATATGAGCCAAACATAATTTTAAATTTTGCTTCTGCTGTTAGATTTATGCTCATGATATCCTGTTAAAAATGAAAACAGTCCTTTGCTCTCCCATAGCTCAGCCACAGACACATGCACAAAGAGATGGCTGAGGAATTCATCTCGTCATTTTAGCTGTTAAAATATTTGGTGTTTCTTTTGAGGCAATTGCCTAGGCTTACTCTATAGTCAATGGAGAGAAATAAACAACTTCAGAAGAAAATAATTCCATCTATATCAGACAAGTATCCTAGCAAGGGATCAGCTGTCTCTGCAGAAAGCTTAGATTGCTCGTTTACTCCAGATACTGACTTCTAGATGGCTGAAGTTAGATTAAACAAATCCTAACTGAGTGACTGTACAAGGGAGTTAATGAAGGTATGTAAGCACAAAGTTCTGACAAATGCTCAAAGAAATACTGAAAGATTAAAGAGACAGGTTTAAAAATACATTAATCCTTCAGTTATGGGAATCCTAGGTGCTAAGTGTAGAAAAAGCTGTGAGAAATTTAAGAGAGAACTTGATGTTTTATAAAGTTGATGGTATATTTTAACAAGGTAGATATCATCTACAAATCATCAGTGTTGACAATGTCACTGAAAAGTATTTGCAGCTCTGCATTTGGTGTGTTTTTTTTTTTCTTTTTGTACTACACATTTATTTTTTATTTTTTTAAACTAAAAAGTAAAAGTAGGAGAATGTGTTGTAAAGAAATAAAAGCCCTGCTGTTTTGAGTAAGAAAGTTCAATCAATTGGTCACAAAGGTAAAGGGAACTGGACTGGAAATTAGATACTTAAATTTGGTCAAGCTTCCCATAAGCTTCATGTTTTCTTTATTACCTTCTGACAGACACAAACACCATTATCCTCAAAGGTCTGGTACAGAATAAGAATTTTGTTGTGCACTATATTTTAGCAAAGCAATATAATTATTTGCAGAACTTTCAGATTTAGAACACCAGTAGCATATACAAGTTATCTTAACCAAATTTATTTTAACCTGTTTTTCATCTCCACTAGCAAGTGCTGCTCATTTTAAGATTCATTAGGTAGTCTTGTGGAAAAGAGACTGTTTTTTCTTGCTCACGGAAGGAAACATCATGATACAAAACATAGATTTTGAGAAGATTTCAGCACTTTTAATGAAATAAGAGGACTGTCATGAGAAGCAACGACTGAGGCTGAGAAAATGTTGTTCCTTGTATAGGAAGTAAGCGTTCTGCTTGCAAATATGAAAAAGTAGAGAGGTTTTTGGTATCCACTCTAACATGCTCAGTTAGATGGAAAGTGATCAAAAGCATACTGATAACTGGATCAACCACAGTGACTAGCTAATGAATTGCACTGGTATAGAAACTAAAGTATCCCTAGGGAAAAAGTTAACATTTAATTATAAATTAATATAGCGTGTTGTTTGGATATGGTGGTGATTCACAATTAAGATTTAGTTGCTCAGATTTCTCTTCTCATTTACATTCAACAGTATCCTACCACCCACAACCACTCAACATCAGGAGTTATCTCCTGAGATCTTCCAGGCTTAGCAGGGTGTAGGCTAGAAAGTTTGGTCAGTATGTGCATGGCTGTCCTCTCTATAAAGCAGCAGAACTGCTAAATTTAGTAGCCACTGTTTCTCTGTTGTAAAGCCTGAGGTATAGTTAGGAGACAAGAGGCTGCTGAAAATATCTTTAAAAAGGAAGTGTAATGGGAAGTTGGCCACATGCTGTTCTTAAAAATCTGAATCGCTTAGTATGGAATACTGTATCTATATTAGATACAGGATCTTGGCTGATTTCCGAAAGGATAATTAGATATATACTACAGAGACAGAAGTTGCCTACACTTTCTATCCTAAATGGTGTGCTTTGAGCAGCTCCCATCATTTACACTTGCTCAGTGGATGGAAGAGATCCTTTAAATATATAAATCTCCCTGGCACACAGCTTTGTAAGGATGTCTCCCAATTTCTTGATTCTGTCTGATTTTAAGGCACCATTGGTTTTTCACAGTGCCATAAAGGTACGAAAATTGTACATGCATATGACCCTGGATTGACCTATATATACATACTTGCAGATAATTGTAGATAATGCTTCAGTACAGTGGTTCTGCAACGCAATGTTCATTAATAATAGTGAGTGTAGTACTTAATAAGGCAGATAATTCACAAATAAAAGCTGTTAAGGTCTAAGTAACCAATGAAAAATTGGCAGTTGTAGGCTTGGCTTTCAGTGGTAGGCTCCTGTAAAAAATGTGCATCAGTATAATACACAGCCTGAGCAAAACTTAGTCTACACTAGACAAGTGAACACTTTTTAAGCTCAGTTCCCATTGGATTAGACATAATCAAAAGTAACAAAAAATATCTGAAGTACTTGGACCATTTTTTAAAGTATATCACTCGGAATACAGTAACAGTCATGGAGATGAGTAGAAAGTGCCTATTCAGAAATTTGAATGAATAAATTGAGGAATACTTGCTCTGTAAACACACATGGCCCAACTCACTTTGTTTCTGTTCCAAAGCTCAGAAAAGTATTGTGATGTGATGTTCACCCTATGAACAGTGGGCAAGACTTGTCCCAGGAAGGGTGAATCTCTGTTTTGCAACAGCTGGGGAGACCCATAGAAGATATCTCCTGTTCATTCTGTCTAGTTGTTGCACCAAAGGTGATCTCTGAGATCCACTGATCCAGGTGGCTCCATGTGGATTCACCTGCAGAAACAGCAGGGATGGAAGCTCCCATCGGGAGCCTTAATGATTTTGGCTTTGCTAGTCTCTGTTCTAGGGTTTTTCAGAGTATGAACATTTTTTCAAAACTGTATCTTACATCTCCAATGGCCTTCAACAAAAGATGGATGATGGATCCTGTGGAGGTAAGCCATTCTTCCTATCTGTCCAAATACTTAAGCTGCCTGTGACAGTCCCATTGCATCTGATCAGCTGCATTTTTCTACACTGAAAGGTCATTGATAATTACAGAGCAGAGCCCTGTAATTTTTCATGCAGGAACTAAATAACAATAATTGCTAAATATCACTTGGAAGAAAAAAAGGAGTAGATTGAGCACATGAAGCCCATACTCAAGAGTCAGAGCATATTTATTAAAGAAAATAATTCTGCAAATTTCAAAATGGATGTAAAGACTTAAAGTGAAAAATTAAATGATAGGTCTTACACTAATCTGTTTCCTCTATAAGTGCAGAAGAAATAAAACTAAACAAATACTTATTTATCCTTGAAATGTCTTATCTTCTATTAAAGACAATTTCTACATTTGCGTTTAAGAGATTACAGTATTTTTAGAAACACCAACATGAGTTCTCAGAGAGCTGGAGTCTCACTGGGAATAAAAGAGGCTGTAATTTTCTGTGATGCCCATCTTTAGACAGTTTATATGTCCCATCTGAATTCCTGAATTTCCTATATATGCATTATCTTTATGCTAAAGTCTCATTTTTGGGCATAAGTTTCACTTTCATTCAGAATTTATAGGTTGATTTTGCACAATTCTAACATGCTGGTTTTATTTCCCACCAGTAAAGCTGTATCTTTCATTTGCATCTCTGTTTCTGTGATACCAGGTTTTTTAACACACACAATTTTAACTTGCTATAGCCACTTGGAATGCTACTGCAGACACCACTTTCTAATTTTGTTATTTTGCTCACTAACTTATTCTCCATACTTGTTCCCTTCCTTGGCTTTATCTTCTAACTTGTATCAGATAGGAACCACTCCCTTTACTTTCATGATACTTCAACTCAACCACTCACAGTCTTGCTATATATCATCTCTCTGTTGCAAAGTTGACTTTTGTCTTTGAACTCCGTCACTGACATATAAGCACCCTCTTCTGCCCTTCCACTTGCACTGCCATACAAGCTTTAAATCAGGCTCACATAAATACTCAGTTACCTCATTTTCCTTCTCAAAACTCTCCTTTAACATATTTACAACTTGGCACGTGCTAACACTGCTATCCATCACGCTGACCAATACTGCTTTTTTGTTTCCTCATATTCCACTATCTGTTGACTATTTTCTTATTTTAAATTGCACATTTTCTTGGGGGCATCAAATGTCTTTTTTGTTCTCTTTGTGTTTTGCTTTGTACAGCAAGTGGCCTGTTTTGAATGTCCTATTTGTTTTAATTTTCTGCTGCCTTTTACCTTCAAGTTCACATAATATATGTCAGAAAGATAAATTATTAATTCTGTTTTAGGGCCATGAGGGAGGACTCCAACAGTTGTGTGACTATCCACTCAAACATTATACCCATGAGCAAAGAGTTAGATATAATGCAGTAGAATCAGTTTGACCAGAATATCTAGTTATAAAAAGGGAAACAGCCCACTGGGCCTCTGAATCCAATCTGCTCATCACAGACACCCACACCATATAATCCCTTTCAAAAACTATTTAAAGCCCTTCTAAAAACCAACTTGTTTCCACATTTCCTTTATTATTCTTACTGGAAGACTGTTTCAGAACCTTACTCCCCAGATGATTAGAAAACTTTATCTAATTTCCAGCTTAAATTTATTCATGGGCAATTTGTTCTTGAACCAGCATTGTTCTTTAGTTTAAGCAGTTCTTCTCCCTGGTGTTTACCCACTTTACAAGTTTATAGAGAACAATCACATCCTGTCTTTTTCTGTATTTTGCAAGGCTAAACAAGCCAAACTCTCTTTGTGTCCTTCTGCAAGTGAAACACTGTTTCTGTGCTCATCCTAGCAGCCTCTGCTTGTGTCTGCTCATGTCTGAAAGCACGTTCCTGATGTAGAAGTGATCAGCACTACACCCTATTAGGTCTTAGCAGTATCTTTACCAAATGGTACAAATAACAGAAATACTCCTCACATCCTTTTTCATGGTTGCATCCAACCACTCCAATAATCCTGTGATCCACTTGTGACATCTTTCCATTCCCCTTGTTTGTTCTCTGAATGGCACTTTGTCCCATTCTAGCTGACCTTCCTTACAATTTCTGTATTAATTCCCACCTTTTTTTTTTTTCCCCAAGAGAAATATTTTTCCATACATTACAAGAAAAAATAGTTTAGTAAATTCCAAATTTCTCTTAACTAGACAATGAATTATCTTACCATGGAGAATGCCATATTTATATAGTATTTTCAGAGGTGTATATCTCAGAGGTGGTTATTATTTTCTACAAAATAGGCTCTGACGTATTAAATCATCTCAAATTTAGAATTTTCCAAGATCCATTTCTTAATTATTGGGTTAATTATATCTGGTGTCTAACTATATGGTACTCACCTGGCTTTGCAAGTTTCTCATGTGTGATTGTACTTGTTGGTACTATTAGAGTTCTGTGTTAGTAATTATAACCAAATGGCCCCTCCCAGTCAGGGATTTGTTTCTTAACTTTTATATATGTGACAATATCAAGTTTTAGGTCATTATTTCCATCAGCCAGGTTTTATTTGCCCCTGTATTCAACTTCAATACCTGACACAGCTCTAAGCAATCTCATGGCTAATTGGCTAATACTACGTTGAGTAGGAGGTTGGGCTGGAGACCCCCAAGGTCCTTTCCCACCTGAATTATTCTAGGATGTTTTCAAGGCAAAGTATACTTTTTTTTTTTTTTTGGGGGGGGGGGGTGTGCTAACTATCAAGCACTTTTGTTTCTCTGGGGAGATGAACTACAAATGGGAACTTCCAACAAATAGGAGCAGAAGGAAAGGTTTTGCTTAAACTCCTGGAGAGTACAAAATATGTGAAGACCATCATAAACAGTTGTCTTAGTGCCCACAGAGTTGGATTGCAAGATCTCAACTCACAGTAAAGGTTTTGCTATTACTTTTGGAGATAGTGCCCAGAAATCCAAGCTCTGCTCAGCCTTTCAACTCAAACCTATCAACTTGCAGGACAAACAACACATGAGATTAGTTATTTACTAAATCAGTTCCGCACTCCCAAAAAACTTCGCATACAGTTATGTTAGATTGTTAAACTACTTCTGGGAAAGGTGTTGTTAAACTACTTCTGGGAAAGGTGGGAAGCAAACATCAAATTAACATGAGTTCTTCCAGTTGAATTTTATTTAGACCCTGGACAGAGAAATTAAAAAAAAAAAGATGACCACAACAATTCAGCCGAGTTTAGAGGTGAAGAGAGATGGTGACAGGGACAGCATTTGCAGACTTTTCTGTGTATGGGACTCAAACAGATCTGAAGGTCCTGGGTAATTTGTGCAAAATTCAGCTTTTATAAATAGGTTTACCAGATTTGTCTGGCAACTTCTTAGGCTGGTCAGTGTTGTTCTAATACTGCATGTAATCTCAATCTTTATTTATTTATTTATTTATTAATCTGTGAAATGGACTGTGTTGGAATCATTTTGACAAATGCTTCAGCTGATTCAGCCATAGACACCTTACCTAGTACAGTCAGGATCAAGGAAAGACCAACAAATGATAAAAATGTGAAAAGCTATCTGCTTTTTATTTCTTTTTTAACTCTGCATTACTAAACTAATACAAGAGGGACCTAATTTCTCCACTAACCCTGTCTAATGAAGATTGAAATTTAATAAACATGTAAGAAAACTGCATCACCATGAACTAAGAGACTTCAAAATATGACATTTAGTTCATTATTTATTAACCTATCCCCCAGGAACACGATAGAGGGAATGCAGACTATCCATATTAGAAGCTGTTTCATCTTTAAGAGATAATAGAGATTATATTTCCTTTGCACAAGATTTATATTCTAAAGAGGAAATGAGATCTAAGATGCAAAATTTATATCACTCATATTTTTTTCCCCATAGAAGGTAGAAAGAACATTCTCCTATACACTGAGTGTGCTTAGCATCATGTGTTTTAACAGTACTTGTTTATAAGAATCACAATTCCCCATGCCCATATTTCAGATGCATATGGTTACTCTTATTTCTCTTCAATGTCTTCAATTTTTATTTCCTGACTGTAAAGAAATGCAAGACCCACACCAATGAGAATCACAGATTATGGACCATAGCCATAAACTGGAGTAATTTCTACTCATTCTGGGATGACTCCCAGTTTAAGCAGTGTGACTGAGATCAGAATCTGGTGCCCCCAATTAACTTCAATAACTGTATCTCTCTTTTCTTTATTACTGTCTCTGTTCTGCAAATTGAGCCCAACTGGCAACACTTATGTCTACTGGGAGTACCCCTGAAATCTGCAGAATTTAGGCGAAAAGGAGAAAAGTAGATGTTGACATGCATTAAAGTGCAGATTGCATCCTAGACTTTTCAAGTTTTTGGAAATGGTTCTGTGGCGCTGGTTAAGTAGACCTGGAATCTCAATGGAAACAATTTTTGCCTCATTAAAGTACGGCTTATAAAAGATGAACTGGAGTCATTAGAAATAAGTTCATATATGTACTAGACTTCCTTCTTCTTACAGGGCATTATCTATGATATAAAAACTCATCCCAATAAACTGCCTTATAATATTATGGTCCATAAAAATACTTGACTTACTTTTTCTCATTGACAATGAAAATGAGACAGCAAATTAAAGGTGCAATTGTAAGAAAAAGTTACAATGGCAGGACATGGATTATTTTAATACCTTACCAACTGAGCCACTGTTACTTCACAATTCATGAACAAATTTTCTATTACTACAGAGTCATGCTTTTATTGACTAGTATAAAAACACCATTTGTATCTTTTTTTATCCTGCTGTGTTTCTATTTTATTGGAAGTGTCCTGTAACAGGTATAACATCAGCTCAGATTACCAAGAAATCTATAAAATAGCTTCCTGCTACTACCTTTGGTGGAGATTGAAAGAATACATTATGATCCCACTGAGTAAATGATAAAAGCTGTTATTCACAGGCAAACATGATTTATCCTCACCTGTTCAAAATTCTGAATGTACCCACTATATTATTAAATTATGAAAACGTTTCACTCACATTGATTAGGAACTCAGATACATTATTAAAGGGAGGCTATTAAGAAGCATTTGTTGCAAATTTAAGTTCTGAGGTTTGTGACTCATAGTAGGACGACATATATTTCATGCAAATAGAAGTGTACAGGCAGAGTTTCATAAATGTTCCATTCTATCACCAAAAATACATGCAAAAATTTTCTACTATTGACTAAAAATCAAGAAACAGCACTGCCTAGTTTGACTTAGGTTTTAACTCAATGCTTCTTGTACATTAAATGCAGGTAAAATAGTAAAAGAAAACTAGATTTAAAAGAATTATGATTTCTATTCCTTTAACATGGAAGAGACCTTTTTTTTTTTCTTTTTTCTTTTTTTTTTTTCTTTTCTTTTCTTTGCTACAACATAAGATTATCAGACATCCATTTTAAAAGATATAGTTTTGGTATTTTCCTGTTCTATGCCAGGTTATATTAAGACTAGTTACCAGCTCCAGAACTAATTTCTCTGTTAGATTGCCAAGTATTTGTTTAATATCTAAGAAAACTATTAGAAAACATAAAAGATATGGACACAGATGGGGTTTGTTGCTCTTACATATTGTTGCTCTTATGCATATGTATGCTCTTACATACATGTAGCTCATGTATGATGGCTAAAATTGTGAACAATAATTCATTTTAGACAAATTTTGTTCTTAATAAAATCAACAGATCAAAATGTGAGAGATTTTGAAAATGTCACCATAGGTACCTTTTAGTCACAGCCAGACTTAGCATATTTTTCTGTTCCTCCAGACACTCAGGACAAAAGATTTACTATTTACTATAATGCCATTGTGCAGAAAATTGGGCTAAGCATTTGGATTATATTTATATGATACTTCTTTTAAAGATACTCAGGCTTGAAGGGTTCAAAGAAAGTATCTATATATGTGTATGTGTGTATGTGTGCACAAGTTTATCTTTTAGATTAAAAAATAGAAGCATATGGAAAAATGGTTTCCCTGTATACCGAATAATTTATATCTTCCCTGTCTTCTCCTGGTTCCCTTCACAGTAATGACCGGTTTAACACTGATGTACATCAATTTACAATGTAAGAATGTAGCTTTGGATTGCTTTCAAGTCCAGATTGCTTTAAAAAGCAATAAGAATACATAGAAGCACAAGAGCTTTGCAACTAGAAGTGACAGGATTCATACCAGGGCCTGGACAAACTGTACATTATTCGTTGTGATTTCTCTCTGGTTTTATTGAACACATTCTTTTAATATTGCATTGGGTTTGAAGGATAAAATGTGAAAAATGGTTTTAGTATTTTCTTATACATGTAAACTGCTCAGAAGCTGGCAGTTGTGTCTACCTTCACTCCTTGCCACCTACCTGTTTTGTAGCTATATCTTCAACATTTTTATGTCCCTTCTTCTATACGCCAAAAATTAAAACTATTGTTGAGGACTTCTTATATAAAAATTTCTATTTCTAATGCCCAATGCTAAAGCTTTATGGACACAAATGTTCTCTGTAACCTTTACAAAATTTGTCTGATGAACTCTGATGACTATTTGCCTCTCTCGTCTTTTTGATGCAAAAGCTTCTAAATCCATTTGATGAGTTCCCTGAAAGCTGGGTCTCAACTCTGTCTTCACAAATGCAAGCTAAAACCTTCTTTAGTTCAACTCATAAATGGCAGAAACATTACTCATCATTTAAAGCCTCATCTTTGTTATATAAAATCTTAACTGAGTTCATCTATTTCCACTGAGATGTATTACATTTACAATGATTTTATGGACCGTAGTAACTTAGCTAATTTATTGTGCCTTTGGTACAGTATGTAGAGAACACTAAAAGTCATACTTAATGCTTGGAGCTAACCTTAATCTCTGAAAATAGCTGGAAATATAATCTTGTTCATTTAAATGATTAGAGGGTAAAATATATAGTTTATTGCTTTTAGGCTTATTTCATTTGCCTGGTGTATGATACAAAGGTTTGGCAAGGTGTCACTATTTCTACAACAAAAGCATAAGAGATAAGTATTATTTGCAGTTTGATACTGTTAATGCTACAGCAATCTTGCACAAGACTGCTGTGAAAGAGGCGTTATAACAAATGCAAGTCTCTTCATCTTTGGCAGAGTAATATTTTGACCTATTTAACCTATTATTTTTCTTTTATAAAAAGAAATGTCAGATTGCAAACCTACTATTGAAAGAAAAAACTATACAGGCCTAGACAAGTTGCTATATGTATTGGTTTAAAAAATGTTCAACTCATTAATCACTTCCTGTAACTAGAAAGGAGAAAACCCTCTCCTATTTCTGCCACTGCCATTGTGACTGTATGATCCACACTTCAGTTCATTGCACCCCCTTCCCACCCCCTGATAACCTAGGGCAGTAGTCATTAATGTCACTTGAGTTTTTGTGATGCTCTGCATACTGTGCTCCGGACTGGTGGAAAGCACAGGGAATCAGAATTGTTTCAGGGAAAGAAAGGTTAAGTAGGAGAGAATTCATATAACTGGCTCCTCACAGTACTGAATGGGCAATTTGTACCTAAGGTCAATCCTAAGCAGGGTGCTAAACTACAGTATTTCTTTGTTGTCATTCAGATATCTTTATATGATGGGAAAATTGCACTTCCTATGCTGGGGCAACGCAGAAGAAAATCAAGCTATCATTATAAGTCTCAAGCTTTTGTTTTACACTTGGACTGTTGTGAGAACAAGAATGATCTTTCAGTGGGCTGAAATTTATTTACTTTATGATCATTCTTTCCATCATTATTTTCCCTCATGTTAGAGAGATGCAGTGAATTTTGTGTAACAATATTATATAGCTTAAAAAGCAGTTAACAAGTTCTCTCTGTTCTGTAATACCTTGGTGAGGAAAATTCTCATCTCAGCTCTACGTAAAAGATTGAGGCACTGGTGCAATATTCCACATTCCACAGGGATGACAATAAGAAGTTCACCCACTTCAAAAGGAGTTTTTGGAGCCAAATATTCAGCCAATGCAAATCTGGCATGACACACTTCAGTGAAACAAGGCAGTTTATACTGAAGTATTTCTACAAATACCATATCTAAGGATCTGAACAAAACAGAACAGAAAACGGTGACTAACCATTGACTAACGTACATGAAGGAGATAGAAATCAGAAGAGATAAAGCATAAGTGGAACAAAGCAAAACAAAACCAAGTCTGGAATGAAAACTTAAGTACATCTTGCATATTGTTCTACTGAAGGAGCAAAAACTTTCATAATTTTTATTATTTTCTTAAGTTAGCAGTGCTCCAGAGACATAGCTGAATCTTGACTATAACTTCAATTAGTTTAAAGCCTTTTTCCCTGCATCAGTATACATAAAGTTTGTAGACTTAATGAGTTCTAAAGATACAAAACCAACACATTACTTTCAGTGCTGGTTTTGAAACAGACAATAGAGCAAAGATTTCTGGAAAACACTGAGTTTACTAAAACACACACATCAACATGAATATAGAAGAACGCAGGTACAACTGAAGTTTAAGTGTAACACAGTATGTTTCATTAAGTTTTCTTTTAAACTGATAACTAAAACATTTTTGGAAGCCAAAGTTCCTGGCTGTCATGGTAGCTCCTGTTTACCTGACTAGTTAACTTAACTTTAGCTGACTAGTTACTTAACTATGTCTAGTTAAATGGACAGTGAGTGGACTGAAAACTTGATGAACTGTCTTAAAGGGTGAAAGGGTTATGACCAGAAGCACAAAGTTCAGCTGGAGGCTAGTCACTTGCGGAGCACCCCAGGGGTGTACCTCAGTGCTGTGTAACAGTTTAATTAATGACCTGGATGATGGGGCAGAGTGCATTCTCAATAAGTTTGCAAATACTATAGAAATGGGAGGAATGACAGATACACCAGATGGTTGTGCTGCCATTCAGAGGAACCTCAGTAAGCTGGAGGAAGGAGCCAGCAAGAACCTCATGAAGGTAACAAAGGGAAATGCAAAATCTTGCACATGGAGAGGAACAATTCCATAAAACAGTACATGCTGAGCTCCACTGGTTGGAAAGCAGCTTGGAAAAGAGGGACCTAGGGGGACCCCTGGGTGACGCTAAATTGACTATGAACCAGTGATGCACCCTTGTGGCAAACAAGGCCATCCTACATTAGGCAGAGTTTGTCCAGCAGGTCCAGGGAGGTGAATCTTCCCCTCTGCTTACAACTGGCTGTACACATCTAGAGTACTGTGCCCAGTGCTGGGTTCCCCAGGCATGGACATACTAAAGCAAGTCCAGCAAAGGTCTGTGAAGACGACTAAGAGGTCAGTGTATGTCACACAAGAAGAGCCTGAGAGACCTGGGGTTGTTTAGGCTGGAAGAGAAGATTCAGGATGTGTGTCATCAGTGTGCATAAAACTTGATGGGGAGGAGCCAGGCTCTTCTTAGTGGTGTTCAGTGACAGAACAAGTAGCCATGGACTCACACTGAAATACAGGATGTTCCATTTTAAGCCTTTCATTGTATGGGTGACCAAACACTGGAACAGGCTGTGCTGGAAAGCTGTGGAGTCTCCATCCTCTGAGGAAGTCAAAATCAGACTGCATATATTCTTGGAGAAGCTGTTGTAATTGACTCTACTTCAAGCAAGGGGTTTGAACTCATTGAGATACAGAGGTACCTTCCGACTTCAACTACCCTGTGATTCTGCAATACAAAATATTTTAGTGTGAGGAATTTAATTATTTAAATTTAAATTAAATAAGATTTAACAGTATCTTTTATCTCCGGTTTATTTCCTTTTTGCTAATGTTTTGTTACCTTAAAAATTTTTGTATTGCAGAATGTCCAAAGTAAAATCTGCGTGACTAATTTAAAAATCCCATATGGTGAAATATAGCAGTATTCCTTTTTAAAAGTATAGGAAACACACAGGCCAGTACCAAATGACTTCTTTGATAAACAACATTGATGAAGCTTTTGAAGAATTTAATGAAGGCTAAGATGACAATATCAGTTTACTTTTTTTGTTTGTTTTTGTTTTGTTTACAAAATATAGAAAACAAAAGACAAGTTTAATTTGTTAGAATATATTTTGCAGTGATAGGAAATTTAGTAGGTATATAGTCAAATTTAGTTGAAGTTAAATTAGGCATGAGTCTTGATTCTTGGTTAAAATTCTTTAGCTGTATCTTTGTAAACTGATGCAAGTAATAATAATAAAAAAGTCAGCACAAGCTGAAGCCTGCAGCTTATAACCCATTATAAATTACACTGCAGATTTTCTAAACTAATTGTTAAATTTAGACTTAGCAATTAGCACTGCACAACGTTTACCAACAAAATTAACTGTATCACTTGCTATCAAGATGACATTTCAAGCTCAATTACATTTTCATATGTCCCAGTCTGGTAGCTCTGATGCATTCTAAGAAATGCAAAATAAAACCTAGAAATGGGCCAATTGCAAATTGTCATGACAGGATTCATGGTAAGAAATGTTTTATTTTCTATTTCTGTTTTGGATAAAAATTCAACCATCTTAGATATAAATGTAATCTTATATTAACAGTGTGAATCAGTAGTAGAAATAAAATGCAAATAGTTATCTTAGAGTTCCACAATTTGAGAATTTTATCTAGCAACTTTACAGTTTCCAGGAGTCCTTATTAGCAAGTGCACTGGAGTTCTTATTAGCAAGTACACGAACATTGCCAGGAGATGCTACCTAGTGTTACTTTTTAGTGTGATGGGGTATGTATCTGAGAACTTCAAAAGATATTTTCGACAAACAGCCAAACCTACAGAGAAACTCACAGCTGGATTTCATGTTGTGTTTACTTAGTAGAAGCAACCCCTAGGAAGTTTTTCCTGTGCAACTGTATAGAGATTAAAATTCAAAGCTTCTAACTCCTGATAACCCAATCAGAATTGCTGAGTTGAATGAAATTCATTTGCTTTCAAGACATAAGTAGGGAAAGATCTTAAAGTTTCAATATAATGAGTCAGTCATACTTTGAAGGAATTGTATCTACTTGCATTACAGTTTCACAATGGGAAAGAGCTTGCTACAGTTGCTATTGAGGTATTGACCTCACTACTCCTCATACATCTGACACCACTCTCACCCGTACCCCTTTAAGCCCACAGACTTTTGGAACAAAGTAGACCATATAGGGCAGCATATGATGTTCTGGAAAAAGAACAAAACTGTATTTAGATCAAGAATGACTATGCAATTCTGTTTTTCTTTTGGTGAGAATCTGGAGGCATTTGGGATTGTTATAATTTGCTCTAACCTCTTTTGTGATGCAAGACAATGAATAATAATGTTTCTCCTACTACTGTTTCCTCTTCATCATCCAGCATCCTTCTCTTTCTCTTGGTTGTATCACAGTATCAACTATAGTTTCAATGCCTGTGGCTCTAAACCTAACACTGTTTGATACCTCCACTTTTCCCTACTCTGGCTCCCTATTGAGAGAGAAATCTGTGCCTTGAAAGGTTTGACATTCTCTTCCAAATCCTTTGCTGACTTTAAAAAAACTATTCTCTCATAATGAAAAGAAGCTGTATGACCTTATGGATAACATCTTTGCCCTTTTTCCTCATCTATTTGCTGTTCTACCTATGAGCTAGGGCTTTTCCAGGGTGTGAACCCAGGGAGCACATTTTCAGCAACAGGGATGGGATGCAGGTTCCTAACATTCAATCACTTAAAATGTCAGCTAGGTACCCAAATGCCATGTGTGCACTCCAAAGCATTAACGACATATTCTTGTTCTGAGCACCAAAAATACTGATGGCACTTCATATACAACGTTATTTTCATATTGAAGGTTTATTCAGGAGAAATATTTTGTACAGTGTTTTCAAATGTTAGTTCCTTTATTTATTTATTTATCTACCTGCACGTTTGTTTATTTATTTATTTATTTATTTATTTTTGTTTTGCTACTGTGCAACACAAGCTTTCTGTCCTGTATTAAGGTGATAAATGAAAATGCAAGCAATACAGTACACAATTCATTTACTACTCTTCTGGGATGTCTTCTGAAATATTACTGGGTTACATCTGGTTCTGTTCATCCCTCATTAATTTGACCAGATGAAGAAGCTTGGCATGTTGATCTTAAGATAAAGATGTGGAAAGTTTATCTGACCTAACTTCAGATACTGACAGTATCTAAAACCCTAATTTCCTTAGGCTGACTTTGTGGCAATAGGGAAAATAAGTATCATTAGAATACAATTCCAATATATAATTCATAGTGGAGCATTACAGGAGATGAATAATGCCTTATAAACTATTATTCTCCTAAAGAGAATTGAGGATGGTAGTTTCAAAAGGCCTACAATTAGCCTCACGAATCCCTCCAAGATTTTTTTTGAAACAACCACCTTGCCTAAGAGGGATCTGAGCTTAGAGAGGGAAAAAGAAGGTCTATCAGGTGTTGGGGCTGGACAGCACCCACAAGTCATTAGGGAGTAATGAGCCATCTGAAGTCTACTATAAAGTGTCTTCCTGAAACCTAATTAGTTACATAAATTAGGGAGTTAATCTCTTTGAATCATTGCAGAGTTTAAGAAGAGAAAAAGGTTGTTTCAGGAGCTGTTTTGGGACCAGGACTTCAGTATAAAACCTAAGCTTAAATAAACAGTATCTCTGTCTGTAAGCCCTTCTCTGTTAGACAGTGTGAAGAATATTTTCGCATAAGTAGAGCATTGTTTCCAAAGGTGTCTGAAACAGGCATAAATTAGATATCTAATCCACTGGTCTGAATCCCACTCTTAAAGCGCATGTTGCAAACACCCCACTGCTTTTGTCAAGAGTAGAAGTTGTTATTACTAAGGCCCTTCCATTTAGGAGTCAAATACACATTCATGGTGTAATTTTAATCAACCCCTTGGAACAGAGGTTACGTTTTGACAGTGATAAAATCACCTCATAGTGTCAGTTACCTGTACTTTACAGGCTATTTAACCTACTAGATATTATTATTGATTCTGTATCATTTGCCTCCTTTAGTGATACAAACTGGAACTTTGATGGAGGTCTTGCATACAAAGCAGAAGACTGAAGCTCTACCACATGGAAGATGTGATGGAGACAACCGAGGGCGTGACAGCATTCTGCTATACACATAGGTGATATCCAGCAAGGATTGTTGTAAAGCTACTTGTTCTTTTACATAATACATATCAGGAACTCAGCCTAGCATTGCAACAAGGCAGTGCATTATGCTTGAATATAGTGAATTTGTAAGAAGACTTTTAAGACATCAAAACCACAAGTAGTAAAGAATCTAACACATCTGTAGGTGAGTTGTGATGGCTAATTACACTTTGAGTATCTCATTTTTACCTCTGAATTTGTCAGCCTTCATCTTCCATTGTCTAGATTTTATGTCTTCTTCTGCTAAATTAGTCAATGATTATGAGAAAATCTTCTTTCTGCAAGTATTAGACTCTGATCAAGTCAGTTCTTAACTTCTCTTTAATGAGTTAAATACCTTGAGATTCTCCCACTTTAATTAATGTACAAGCTCATTCTATGCACTAAGCACCTGTTACATTGATTCAAATTTCCAAAACAAGAACAACAAAACAAAAAACAAAAAAACACCAAACCTCCAAGATCAACTTCCACGCTATCAAAATGCAGCAGTGTAAGAACAAAAGGAATCCTTCCTGACAGTCCACCTTATTAATTTTTTTTTTTTTCCTGAATAACAGAAATAGAAAATATATGTCATACAACACATATAGTGTTGTATGTCACAATAGTGACAAGAAATGACATGGAAAAGTTTACTATGTACACAATCTAAGAAAAAGAAACTCAAAGTTACAGGCAGACAACACAGAAAAAACAAAATGGTTTTCTGTTCATGAATGTTCTTTTCCAAGTTAGCACACAATTCTAGGCAAAGGATATACCTACGGATTGCATATTTATCAGAAGCAAGAGACACTGGTGTGCAAAAAAGAAAATCACAATAGTAAGAGAAATGTTAATGTATTGTTTCCAGTTTTACATCTAACATAAAGATAAATAAATAAATAAATAAAAATTAAAAAAAAGAAACAAAGAAACAAAAACCAACTGAGAATAGAAGCATGATTCAGCATAACAAAAGTTTGGCATACCTTCAAGATCTTTTGATGGATAGATAGATGATGCTTAGGTCCAGAAACCTAAAATTAGTGCCCTAACAGTCATGAAATAATACATATCCCAGTGTTATGCAGGCAAGAACAAATAAACAGATGGAATATGTAGCTCCTGTTGTCCTGGTACTATTAGTCATATTTTTCAGAGCTTTAGTTTACAGGGCAACAATGTATTTTCATAAAGTCCTAAAATCAGTCCAGATAGCTAATTTATAACCAGTCAAACCTTGATATGGCATAAAGATTTGAGTTACATGTTTTAATTTGAGTTGTATGAGTTTTTCTTTTCAATTTGTCTCCACTGTCACAGAAATGACTCAGGAAGAAGAGTGCCTAGGTTACTAAGAGATACTGCAAATCAGAGACAAACTGTTATGTCTGAAGAGCACATCAGAGCTGGGTGAGAACATCAACTCACATCTCAGCATGGTGATGGATGTCATGTGAAGGTTTTCCAAAGGCTGCATCCAGAACCCACAGAAATCAGCAGGAGTCTTTGGTAAGTGTTGGTTTGGGGTTTTGGCTATTGGAAATGGCCATGCAAAAGCAAGGGGAAAAATAAAACATCTGGATTCGTTTAATCTCTTATAAACCAGAATTTATAGCATAGTGATTTAGCATGCAGCGAATGTCTCAAAATCCATTACATTCCTGAGCCAGTCAAATTTTGGCATTCACGAACAACATAACACTCCTTAATAAAGTTTTCCATTGGGTTAGTGTATGTTTGGATCAATAGCAAAACACATTTTAACCTGGATAACATGTTGGCATTATGGTAATAACAAGCCTCTACGAGCATCTGGGTAGTGATTTGGCTAGTGGAAAGGCAAGGCTGGTAGTGAACAACCTCAAATGGCTGACCTTGTTTCGACATCTACATTGGAAGTCATCAGGAAATTTGTTTGTAACTGCCAGACCTTCCAGCAAGCTGTTCTGAGGTTGTTTGGAGTGCAAAATGAATAACTTTAGTATGGCTAATTCCTACAGTTGCACATAACATCTAGCAGCTAACATGATCTGTAGGAAATTTAAAACTGTACTCTGTTGATCACACACAGTGGGCTTTCTCTATTATGTCAAGCAGAGTGATTTGTGTAGGGAGAAAATGTGGGACTAAGTTTGCAAGAAAACTGCTGCTGGTTAGAAGATATACTGAAATGGTTCATTCTGTTTCTGTATTTGAGTTAAGCCCTTTTTAACATTAAGCACCAATCACTAAAAATTGTAACTTTTGGATTTAATTTTCAATTACAATATTTTCAAAAATCAACAATATTTTCAAAATTATTCATCTTTGTTTCCTTCCTTGAGACTCTTTGGGTCCTGGGTAGGAAGAGCATTAACACATAACATGACACCTGAAACTTCTGTTGGAAAAATACCAGGAATCTAGATAATGCAGTTATGAGGTCTTTCTAGACATTTTGTGACTAGAGAGAAAAAAACAGAGATGTGATTTTCCATCTACAGAAAAAAACAAGAGTGTGTGTTTACAGAAGATTTGAAAAAGATTGGAAAAATCAGAGACACAATAAGCTGGCTTAAGAAAAGATCAGCATTCACCTTACTGTATTTAGCAGTTCAAGATAAATTGTGCTTGGTTAAAAGTTTATGAGGTTGTGCCTCCGTTTTGAATTGTGGTAGAATAAACTGCTTTCAGTGGCTGGTGTAAAAGGGTGGTGTTAATTCTTTATTATATAAGAACATAACACTTGAGACACAAGGGCTTAATTAAGTTACTTTAATTACTTGCATAGCACCATGTGAGCTTCAATAGGGCCCTGCATTTGGTGGCCACTCTAAAAGCCATGGGACTCCCCTATGTCCTGCAGCATCTATGCTGATCCCATGAGAATGCTTTGGTCAACTTATGGCTTCTCAGGTAACACTAGTCATGAACATATGGGCAAATAAATCAGCCTCAAAAGGTTATACTGAGCTGCTTACACCTTAAATGTTGAAAATACAGAAGTAATTGGTGCATTAGGTGTGTAGGTTCTCACTGCAGCCAAGGAAGAGGCAATCAGTAGAATTACTGACTCTTACCCGGGTGCAACAGCTTTTAGTTACTAGTAACTGGATGCAAATTATATAATTAAAAATGGAATCTTAATCTCACATTGAATCATAATCAAAACCTTGCCACAAAACGGATTACATCGTTTTAGTCTTTTCACTGTGCACAAATAGGAACAATAATAGTAATAAAAAAATATATTGCACATTGTTAATCTGGGGAACAGTAGATGTGTCTACAATGTGAAATTGATTTGTGGTCTGTAGCAAACCACTGGTGGAAGCAGTTGTTGTCAAACACACTTTGCCTTTGCATGGAACTAAGTTCAGCTTTTCTGTTCAAAACACTATCTGAACAGTTACGTTTCCACTGTGATTGTTATGCTAACTCCAAGGCACTCATATGTTAGGCCTATCTTTGTCACTATTTTGATGTTTTTCATGTTTGGGTCTGTTGTACATCTTTGTTTTATGCCTACAATATATTTATGACCCTGAGTTTGCAAAGACCTACAGTAAAAAAATGATTATTAGTAAAAGTAGGCAGAGTAAAAGTTAACACCAAGAGATATTTTGGTTGAAATTTGTGTTGCATTGGTATCCAAAGTCTGGGCTTATGAGAAGAATAAAATTCCTATTTAATAAGCTACATTAACAACAAAAATATATCAATAAAACAACCCATTCATGGATCATAGCTGAACTATGATAATACAGAGTTCAGAAAATACTGTCTAGTCTGCTTAAAAATCCGTCCATGCTGCTGTGTTCTTGCAAGTATATCAAGCAAGAAATGATGGAAAGCTCCACTGACCTCAAATAACTCTATTGTTTTTCCTTTTCTAATCAAATATGCTCATAGTGAGGAACGAGAAAGGCATCATTCAACCGGCAGCATTGTTGTGAAGGCATGAAATATGGCCCTTTGCTGCTGATGTAATATTAAGGATTAAAAATGTTTATTACCTGTTATTCTTCTGTTAATTGTTTTGTGCAGAGAAAAATAGAAGTTGCTGCCTTAAAGTGTAAAAAAATCACAATGTGCATGCATAGTTGAGAGCAAAGGGTTGGGGCTATGAAAATTATGTAAATGATGCATTCCAGTGACAGAACTTTCAAACCCTTAGGGTCTTCAAACCACATTAATTCAAGAAATTAGATACAAAATTTCACTTTTTCATGGTAATAATGATTTCATAAGGAAAAATTCGTTAGTAAAGGTTACAAATATGAAGTTCTATTGAACATTTAAATTCAGGAATCTTAGTATGCGCCCCTGGGATATATTTACACAGCCAATGACTCTCTGAAATTATTAAGTAATTTATTTGAGAAAGTCTCCATTCATGAGTTTACATAAGAACAATATCAGGTTTACAAAGGCTTGTGTTGTCAGTTTAGCAAATACCTAATTCACAACGACTTTTGCTTAAGATTTTCATTAGGTTGTTCAATATTGTTTGATCATTTAATGTCAGCTTCATAGGATCATAATTTCCCCTATATGAAAAGAGGAAATTAAAATGAGAAATAAATTAAAGTGAACTAAACTTAAATTTAAATCAGCTTCACCATAAAAGAGAGGAAAGCAGTGTCACTGCTTGTGATTACACTTTGCTTGGGTACAAACTATCTGCATATGGTAACCTGAGGTTTGCTACAGTATATTTCCGTGCCAGCAATGCCAAAAATAATCTGAAATGTTGCATATGGTTCACTCATTTGGGGCTGATCTGTGATGTGACAGTATCAATCTATGGCAGCATAAGTTAGAGAGGCAGAATCACAGAATCACAGAATCACAGAATCGTCTAGGTTGGAAGAGACCTCCAAGATCACCCAGTCCAACCTCTGTCCTAACACTAACAAGTCCTCCACTAAACCATATCACTAAGCTCAACATCTAAACGTCTCTTAAAGACCTCCAGGGATGGTGACTCCACCACTTCCCTGGGCAGCCCATTCCAATGCCTAACAACCCTTTCAGTAAAGAAGTTCTTCCTAACATCCAACCTAAACCTCCCCTGGCACAACTTTAGCCCATTCCCCCTTGCCCTGTCACCAGGCACGTGGGAGAATAGACCAACCCCCACCTCGCTACAGCCTCCTTTAAGGTAACTGTAGAGAGCGATGAGGTCTCCCCTGATCCTCCTCTTCTCCAGGCTGAACAAGCCCAGCTCCCTCAGCCGCTCCTCGTAAGAGTTGTTCTCCAGACCCCACACCAGCCTCGTCGCCCTTCTCTGGACTCTCTTGAGCACCTCCATGTCCTTCTTGTAGCAAGGGGCCCAAAACTGAACACAGTACTCGAGGTGCGGCCTCACCAGAGCTGAGTACAGGGGGACAATCACTTCCTTAGACCTGCTGGCCACGCTGCTTCTTATACAAGCCAGGATGCTGTTGGCCTTCTTGGCCACCTGAGCACACTGCTGGCTCATATTCAGCCAACTATCAACCAGTACTCCCAGGTCCTTCTCTGCCAGGCAGCTTTCCAACCACTCATCTCCCAGCCTGTAGCGCTGCTTGGGGTTGTTACGCCCCACGTGCAGGACCTGGCACTTGGCCTTGTTGAACTTCACACAGTTGACCTCAGCCCATTGGTCCAGCCTATCAATTAGATTAGGCAATCAATTAGATAGGCATAGAAATGAAAACACATCAGGCATCTTTTGATTTCTATGCCAATTTGTGCTGTAGTCTACGGCCTCCAGCTATTGTTTCAGGCAATGTGCAAATATAACTAAAGATGACAATTCCCGCATCAAGGACCAGAGTAGATATGACAGAGAGGAGAAGCACAAGATCCCTTGATGCTGAAAATAAAGCTGGTCAAAACAGTAAACAGAATATTTGTCTTCTTGTGGAAAATGCTGATTCATCAATACAGAACTATTTTCCAGGAAATGTGTTGATTTTGCTCAACTTGCTAATGAAATACAGATGAGCCTTGAAATCTTCACTGTCGCCTGGCTTGGTCATTCACTGCCATTCCTCAGAGACCTCCCTTGTCCCTGAGCACCATCACAGGCCTATGCTGGTGGACGTTTGATTCAATGAGTGATTGAAATAACAGCTGGTTCCTGCTACAGCCTCCCTCTGGCACTCTTTTCCCTTCTCAGGATGGTATTTACTCTCCCATCACTGTGTGTCATGTACTCAGATGTCTTTCCACCCTTTTCTCTCCTACTCATTCAGGCTAAAACCACAAAACTTCACTCTTCCTGTTTCCATGAGAATATCCAATCTGTCCAAGCACTCTGCTCCAAATCTTGCCTCTCAATATTCCTATATACTTTGTTTCTATTGTCCTCAGACAGCTGAAACTTAAAAAACCTATGCGCTAAATCTTTTTCTCTATGGTAGCATGAATCTCTGGCCTACTCATAACCTTATGCCAAAAGCAGCGTTCAAATCAAAGGCAATATTACTGCAACTACTAAATTGTATCACATATGACCCATGTACTAGCTGCTTTAAGAATCTGATTCTCAGAAATGACAGGGCAAAAATCTTTTTCGAGGCAACAACTCCTGTGAGAAATGGAAATATGTTTTACAAATAAAACATGAAGAATTATGCAACAACTATCTTGACTGAAACCTGTCTTACCCCAAGCCTAGGTTACTATTCAGCCTTTCACTTTTGTTCTTTACTGAATATATATATATTCATATATATACATAGTTATATATTATAATATATAATAATATAATGAATATATATTATATATGAATATAATATTATATTCATATATATATAAAATAAGAGCGAACAGGAACAGACAGACGAGATTCAGACAATATTTACTACGTATGCAGCACTCAATAGTAGCTGCATTTGTACTGTGGTTCTCTGATGTTTTAAGGAGATCTGAAATGCAGAAGGACTCTAATATATATATATAAAAGGTCCGCTATTAAGTAAGGAGGCCAGAAAGGAAACAACTTTGGAGGCATCTTTCTTGTAAGTAAGGAGATCTCGAGAGCTCAAAGGGAGGTCCTTACTGGAAAACTGAGAGTAGAGGTGATGAGAAATAGCACAAAATTAGGTAACAGTTCATAAGCAAAGAATGTTGGTGCTATTCAGCACTACCCAAAAATCTTGACATCACACATATTACAAACTCTATCTCATGACGTGTTGAAGTAATATAAGATTCATATTCCAGGTTAGGCTTTACCTCCCAGCATCATCCTGTATATTTTGTACTCCTCTAGCAACTTTAATTCAGAAGCCATGACAAAAGGGAAACTGATGTACTAGAGGAGGAAACTAGAAAAATGAGAATGGCCATAATTAACATTAGTATAAAATCATAGAATCATAGAATCCTTTGGATTGGAAAGGACCTTACAGATCATCTAGTTCCAATCCCCCTGCCATGAGCAGGGACACCTCCCACTAGGCCAAGTTGCTCAAAGCCCCATCCAACCTGAACTTTAACTTTAGAAACAGCAACCTGGAAACAGTGGATTTGATGACTGGAAGATACAAAAAGGCACAGATGGAGATTTCAGATGTTGAAACTCTGAAGTTTGACTGGATCAGTACTAAGGTGCAATTTGCCTTAGTAAGCGAGAGAAAGCAGTTAGAGATGATTTTCAGATACAGACATGAGAGATAAGAGGGATTTGACAGTATAATCTTTGAAGGGAAGTGAATAAGAGGAAGTGTCTGGAAGTCAATAACAAAGTTTTAGTGTATGTAGTCCTTAGAAATAAGTTACCAGTTACCAAGAAAAAATAACATCCACATGACTGATGTGCTAAAAATAAAGGCAGTATTTTTGTAATAAAAACAATCAGAAATTTCACAATGTGAAATAGCAATGATGTTTTTCCATATTGAAACATTGTGTAAAGCTGAAGTTTACAGCACAAATAGATGTGGAAGGGCTGGGTTCATACAAATTTTGAGAGCACGGGAGAATTATGTTCCTAGCCTGCATTGAGTGTGGACAGCAGGTTGAGAGAGGTGATCCTCCCCCTCTACTCAGCACTGGTGAGACCACACCTGGAATATTGTGTTCAGTTCTGGGCTCCCTAGTACAAGAGGGACATAGAAGTTCTAGAGAGGGTCCAGCATAGAGTCACGAAGATGATTAAGGGATGGGAGCATCTGTCCTATGAGGAAAGACTAAGCGAGTTGGGCCTGTTTAACCTAGAGAAGAGGAGACTGAGAGGGGATCTTATCAACCTTTATAAATACCTCTATAAATACTTTATTTATAAATAAATGTAAAGTGGATGGGGCCAAACTATTCTCAGTGGTGGCCAGTGACAGGACAAGGGGTAATGGTTATAAACTGAACCACAGGAAGTTGCATAGCCATATGAGGAAGAACATTTACGGTTCGGGTGACAGAGCACTGGAACAGGCTGTCCAGAGAGGTTGTGGAGTCTCCTTCTTTGGAGATATTTAAAACCCATCTGGATGTGATCCTGTGTAATATGATCTAGGTGACCCTGCTTGGGCAGGGAGGTTGGACTAGATGATCTCTGAAGATCCCTTCCAACCTCAACCATTCTGTGATTCTGATATTCCACATACTGTAATAGCATGTGGGCCCTCCACAGGGATTACAGTCCTGTGAGATCCCTGTTTTGTGTACAAAGCAATTGTATTTACAATATTTATTAGAAAGAGATAAGGACCCTTCATTCCCTTCCCTTCTTCAAGTCGAATGGTTGGCTGGTGCTGTTTGCTATGTTTCTATTTATGTCTTTAAAAATCAGCTGGCCTTTAAAGTTGTTTTTCTGATGACTCTTAAATTAGGATTGGATAATATTCTAGTGGGGGAACATTCTTACTCATATTTATAAGTGATCACACCATCATGCTATTGCAATTGAGTTGTGGAGAGCTGCTGCTCAGACTCAGGACGATAGGACGGATTTAAAAGGAGGACACTGAGACGGCATTATCTCTCTCCAAAACAACTCTCCTCATTGTAAAGAGGTCACTCATTGTAAAGAAGGACATGGCTACCAAAAAATAAGGTGGCTATGTGGGCAACTTTATTTCCATTTTTCCTGGTTCCACGGAAGAGAAAAAGAACCTGAAATGGTGCCAAGAGGACATAATCCTCCCTGTGGAAATGCTGAAAGTTTTTTATAGTGTTGTTTTCCCATGTGATGCTGAGACATTCACAGATCACAAGACAAAGTGGAAGAGTCACAGTTCTTGCACGATTCCAACAAAGACACAGAAAGAGGATGATGGAGTAAATTACAATAAACATTGGATTGGGACCATAGATACCACTGAGGACCGTATCCTTAAACATCCATTGTGCCTAGGTCATCTCCTGAAATCCTGTGTTGACTCCTTTGTGCCATTTGTTCCCCAAAACATATAAAATTCTCCACTTAGGCCCTTACATTTCCAGAGAAAAGGAAGCCTTTCCTACACAGTTCATAGCCATGAGTTTAAACAAAATACGTCTCGGCTCCCAGTCAACAGGAATCAAATGCATAGTGACAATACAGTTCCTACACTACTGTGTATCATCTTGTAGCTTTGGTGACCTTCCAGTACATTGGCAACTGATGAAGAAATAGTGTTATAACTGAATATTTCACAGCAGTAAGCTTTGCTGTTTGATACCAAATGAAATTATACAATATACTGAAAAAGAATTATGTCAAACTGATTTCTTAATAGTTGCACATAATATTTTTCTATTTTTTGAAAACAGTCTTGAAAAATGCCCAGGAAGTATAAGCTACTACTAAGCAAAGATAAAAAAAAATGCATTTCTATTTCTTGAAGGTAAGACAAATAGGTCTTACATACAATTTCTCTTGCTTCAGATAAAACAAAAAATAACATGAGACACACTGTACAGGGATATGTAACTACAAACTTTCCTTCCTAACTAAATTGCCAATTGCATCACTTCTGAATAAAAAGCTGAACATATACAGTATGGATATCTGTACAAAAGATTTTTAAATGTCATTTTGATTATATTGCACACCTTTTAAATTTATGACAACCGATATTTTTGACCCTTGACTTATGGAGTTAAGCAAAATTTGACTTTACAAGATTGTTTTTTCTGGGGGAAAGCCATTAATATGGGCCAAGGACACTTTTACTACAAACTTTCTTCTTTAGAAGTATGTACAGAGATGCTCATTTCAAGAACATAAAAGGATAAGAGTAATAAGCATTTTTCCCCTCAGACGTCTGCTACTTCAGAAAGTTTTTATTAAAAAATGACATTGCTTATACATCTTAAAAACAGAACTTCACTATTTCCAGCAAACAGACAATATCCAGCAACAGAAAAACATCCCAGACACCACCTGATTTAGCTCTGATACAATTTTTCCAACAGCCCCCCCAAAAAGTGTTGCTTTGGTGTTAAGAATTGAAACCAAGTCAAGCCTAGCAAATTGAGGCTTAGTAACCTGTGCATAATTCACTTTTTCAGAAAGCCGGTGCAAAAAAAATCATGCTAGGAAATGATGCTTATATATAGGATGAAATTACCAAACACTTTCCTGCAATATCTGTCCTGAATGTTTTTAGACCAGTTTCCCATACTTTTTTTATATTTATATATATTTATATAAGTATATGATATATATGTAATATATGTATATATGATATATAAGTATATGATATATATGATATATATATATAAGGATATTTATATAAGTATATGAAAATTTCCTTGCCTTATAGCTTCTGAATTGGTGTTTTATTCTCTCCTAATCTCAGTTACACATGTAGAAACCTGACCTTATCACGTTATGAAGAGAAAAAAAAAAAAAAGAACCACAAATCAGAATTACCTTGATTTTGAAACCATTCTACAGAGTTATTCTGTCTTTACTAGTTTCTAGCAATAGAATCATAGAATCACAGAATCACAGAATCACAGAATCGTCTAGGTTGGAAGAGACCTCCAAGATCATCTAGTCCAACCTCTGTCCTAACACTAAGAAGTCCTCCACTAAACCATATCACTAAGGGCTACATCTAAACATCTTTTAAAGACCTCCAGGGATGGTGACTCAACCACTTCCCTGGGCAGCCCATTCCAATGCCTAAAAACCCTTTCAGTAAAGAAGTTCTTCCTAACATCCAACCTAAACCTCCCCTAGCACAACTTTAGCCCATTCCCCCTCATCCTGTCACCAGGCACGTGGGAGAACAGACCAACCCCCACCTCTCTACAGCCTCCTTTAAAGTACCTGTAGAGAGCGATGAGGTCTCCCCTGAGCCTCCTCTTCTCGAGGCTAAACAAGCCCAGCTCCCTCAGCCGCTCCTCGTAAGAGTTGTTCTCCAGACCCCTCACCTAGCAATATAGCTAGATGTGGATTTCCCAGAGCAGTGGAAGTAAAGTTATGCACAGCTGCACACTTGGCATATAGGCTATGAAGATATAATTGGTAAAACAAATATAAAAAGATAGGAAAAATATGCAGAATTTGATAGTTTGATAGTCAAAAACATATCTAATATACATTCAGGGTACAATTCCTAAGCAATAGAAGTGGCAAAACTTTCCCAGAGTTTATTTTGTCCTGTGCTGCTGTTAGCAACAGTTAATAACTGAAGTCATAATCCTCAAATCAGGTGCTTTGACACAGACTGCTGTGCTGATGTATGTTGAAATCACAGGGCTGCAGACAAATTTCTGCACCCCTGTTTGACTGTAGTTGAGATTGACATGTTACACTATTATCTCATGCAACTCTGAAAAGAAGCATATGCTCAAGCACGTACATAAATACATGTAGTCTGAGAGAAAATATTGATGCTGACCTCCATCCATGGAGGATTTTGTATACATGGAACAAAAATACAAGTGGAAAGGAATGGACTTATTCATTCAAAAGATATCTGGACATGGTCTTGGGCAACCTACTCTAGGTGGCCCTGCTGGAGCAAGAGCCTTGGACCAGGTGACCTCCAGAGGTCCCTTCCCACCTCAACCAATCTGTGATTCTGTAACGACTAACATGGTATTGTTTTTCGGACTTTTGTGCAACACTTCATTTTATTTTCTTTCAGACTATGGAAGTGAGAGTTTTTCTTATATTAAGTGTTTGATGGAAGCAGTTGTGGAGCTTCTCAGTGCAACCACAGTGGCTTCTGGGGGTCCCTCCTCAGTGTTATTACTCATTGGGAGTCTGGGGTAATAATACTGCCACATTTGGGACTCATATGAAAGTTAAGTGACTGAATTTGGGCCACAAAGTGTTATCAGTTCCCTAACAAACTCTTAGAATGGGTGCCGGGATTTGCAGACAAAGCAGGAGAAAACAAAAAGACTTACAATGGCAGGCATTTACAGAAATGTCATATTTTTAGCTAGGTGGCATTAAGCTATCTAAGGAAATTAACTGTGATTTATAGCAACAAATAAACAAAACAAAGCTTCTTCAATATATCTCAGCATTAAGTATCTCCTGCATTAATCGTCTCTAAAGTCTGTTCCATTTGTTATCTAACAAGGTATGCTCCATTATTATTTTTATCCAGTTCATTGCTTGATTCCATCTGTCCCTTCAAAATTAGCTTGTCTAATCAGAAACCACATTTGCTGGTAGTTCATTTCACATAAAAAGGAGGTATTCTTGTTTACTGAGAAAGTAATTGGATTATAATTTTGAAAAGAAAGAAATATGAACTGTAATAAATTATTTATTTAAAAATACATGTGAGCATGAAAACCAACAAACCCAAAACAAATTAAAAACTCTAATGAATGAAAAGATTATAAATAGAATATGCAACTGGAAAGAATCATTTATCATTGTAACTTACCTACTCCTTGTTTTTCAGTTAAAAAGAGCTGAATATCTAAGAAAAGAAGAAAAGATTTATGTATTTACTAAGTGATAGTCAAATAAATATTTAACTAGCTGTCATTTATCTTTTAGCTTTTCAGCCCTTGTAACAGTAATTAGACATATACATAAATATATTTTTAATAGAAAGAAAAGGTATAATTTAACTCCAGTTTGGGTGTCCACTATTCCATTTCAGTTATTGATTAAATTGTGTTGACAAAATTCTTGTGATCACAGGAAGTCTATACTAAAGTTGTGTGCATTACCTCATTGCATGCATTTGTGCATGTTTAGGTGAAGGAGAGAGAATGCAGAAAGTATTTTTTAAAACTCTGGAAAACACATTTTGTATATTTATACTGTTGATCTATCCCATGAATTTTATTGTTTCCCAATATTTAACTTCACATAAATCTAGGATTTTTTTCCTATTATTTTTCTTTTGGTTAACTAATATATTATTGATAAATTTGCTTTTTAGCTAAAGCATGAAAAACAACAAGTATTAAACACATTAGAAATAACTAAAAGGAATTAGTAATTCAATAATTTTCTGAAAGAAGAAAAAACACATAGCAAAGAATGAGCAATATCAGAGTAAAGAAGATTATAGAAATTGGAAACAAGATCTAATAATTAAATTATAATCTTATAATTTTATTATAATCGTATATTTTAAAAAGTAGAAAAATAAAATAATTTGAAAAAAGGTAAAATTTGACTCTTACCTGTTCAGCTGGTTAACGCCTTGAGATCTTTCTATTTGTAGACCTGACAAAGAAAAGTACAAAATAAATTGTAATACTCTGTATTATGTGAGAGAAATGGTTATAGATTTACACTGATTTAGCCTGATTTTATTTATCTGAAAATCATTCAAGTTTTCTTTGTTTTTGAGTTGTATTTATGATAAAAAGTCAGCCTTTGATCCTTCAATTACATGTTTGTGGTCTGAAGTGATAACAATTTGAGATTAAAAGGATGCAGTTCTTATCTAGTTTATTGTACACTTTAATCGGTTTGTATACTGAACTATAGTAGAGGGAGAATGATGAAGGTAATCACCAAAGACTAAATTGGCTTGGAATATGAGAGATTAAAGCAATACACACCCAACTCATCAAAGATGGGAGTGAAATGCCAAATTATCCACATAGGTGTGTCAGTAAAAGGAAGTGTGTGCATAGGAAATGGTGGAATAGTCATTAAAAAATGGTCAAGAAAAAAATTCTTAGCACTTCCATAAAGCACAGTGTTAAAGCATATGTACAGTGTAACACATATTTTTTCTCAACATTTTCAAAGGATCTATATGCATGCTCCAAACCAGGCTTATAAGTCAGCAATATGAAATCAGCAGTTTCAAAATGCAATTTAGTACTCACTCAATGTTTCTACTCCAAATTTAGGAAGCAAAATTTTAACATGCCGCCAATATTGCAAGATTCAAAAAGGCAATGTAAAATGACAGGACTTGGGTTTTATTTCTTTCATTCACTGATGTATATGTTGCTACCGAGGACCATAGCTGTAATTCAGGTACTAAGCAGGCCTTGCCTGTGCAAGCTGCATGGAATAAAAAGTATTGATATACTCAGTGATTTGTACTGTTGCTATCTCTGTGGCGACTTGGTTGATGCCTCATCGCAGAAAATGAGCCTGAGAGTCGGAGTCCTGATTAAACCCGAGACAATGGATACATATATATATATATACATTCAAAGAGTATTTCCTCCATAATGTGGAGAACGAATAGCATTTGGATAGGAATGACACTGAAAATCACTGTTGTCCAGTGAATACACAATATTTAAAATGGATTATTTTCTTTTTTAACTTAAATGCAAAGTAACACTGCACCTGCTCTCTAGATTCATATCGGAGGAGAAAGGAGTTTGATAGCGATGTGCGGTTTCTCAGGCTGTCCCAGTCATAAGCTATGGGTTTCTGATTCAGGACAAGAGCATAATCCTACCTGAATATACATTCAGCTAAGTGATAGTGATAAGAAGCCCCAAGATGTGGACAAAGTAAACTTTGAACAGTTGCACAAATGTCTGGAGTTTTGTTATTTGAGATAAAATGATCCAGCCTGAAAACAGTAAAAAACTAAAGTAGAAGTACTAAGGATTTTCTTGGGAGATTTCTAGTACTCTGGTTCTTCTTAGAATTCATACAGCATGAGATTGGCCTAAACCAGTTGTTTCCACTTTTTGCAGACTGAATCTGGAAGGAAAAGACCATATAAGCACTAAAAGAAGTTTAGCTTATTTGAAACCCAATACTTGGATGAAAAATACAGAATAGGTAATATTAACCTCAAAATTATTGGCCTATAATATTTCTTAGACTGGCTTAAAATTACTGCTTTTTGTCTGGATATGCACTGTTGTGTCTTGAAAGGTTCATAAAATGAAATTAGATATGTTGACATTAAAGTTCTCAAGCTTCTTATTCCCTTTGACATTAGTAGTTTGATTTGTATCTGGGATCGTGACCTTGTAACAAATTTAATGCTGTTAACTCTCCTGGTTCCATCTTCTGTCATTACTGCTCAAGTTCCATTTGCATTTGGTCAGGGGAACACTTATGTAAAATCCACCCACCCATCACAGTATGTATTTAGGTAAAATATAAAGATATGTTGGGAATAAAGGCAATTCTTACTCATCCCAGGCAAGGCTACAAAGAAGTGAGAAGGTAAAAGTCACTTTTGGTGTGATGCCAGTGAGTTGTTTCTTCCTTTATTAATTAGGCAAACCATGGATCAAAAAAGCCATTTTTCTATTCCCAGAGGCTGTTCACTTTGTGTATATTCAATTCTGAACATTCCCATTTGCCTCATCATAAATTAGGAAAAATTTCTTCTCAGAAAGAGTGGTTTTGCATTGGAACAGCTTGCCTACACAGGTGGTAGAGTCACTGTTCTTGGTGGTGTCTTAGGAAAGGTTGGGCGTGGTGCTTAGGGACATGGTTTAGTAGGTGATACTGGTGGTAGGGGGACGTTTGGACCAGATGACCTTGGAGATCTGTTCCAGCCTTAATGATTCTATGATTCTATGATCTCTGTCTGGTATGTCCTGTCACCTAAGATCCATCCCCTTCATTACCTGCCTATAGAGAACCAGATCATCAAACGGGCACTTCAGTACCACCTTAATGGAAGTTAAACTGAGCTAAATAAAATAAAATAAAATAAAATAAAATAAAATAAAATAAAATAAAATAAAATAAAAACAAAACACACGTAAGAAAAAAGAAAAAAGAAAAAAAAGCTTCTTTTTTGGCATAGTACATGTTTTTGACAGACTCATATCAGAAATTAGATGAAAACATCATTTACATTATTTAAAAACTTGCATCATTTTATAAACTAAATATATATTTGTTGTATATATTATATAGCTACTATATTATATATATACACACATACGTATATATATATATTCATATATATATATATGCACAAACAAACAAACAACCCTGGACAATACAGGGCTCTTAAATTCTTTAGAACAACACCTCTACTGTAAATTGACCTGCCTGCTTACTACACACTCAACAAAAATTGATTTCCTTTTCCTGGATGGAGAGTTTTCTTTGAAAAAAAAAGAATTAAATTTGTAACTCACACTGTGAGTTTTCTCCATGTGAATCTGAAGTTTTAGACTCTTTTAAATCAAAATTTAAACCATTTTATTTTGGCTTAACTTTGTAAAATGTGTGTATTTGTAATTCTGAATAAATGTGAGACAAGCAAGTATTACAGGTCTGAGACTAAATCCTCTGAATCATTTGGTTTCCTGGTTTGTCTTTTTGTGGCTTACTACTATTTCTATAACTAGAAAATCCAACTTTTGGTTAGCCTGTCATAGTTCAGGAAAGGTCAAGCTTTTGCTCAGAACTGGATGAGGCCAACAGTTTGGGTGGAAAAAGCATGTTATTATAAAATATAAATTTTCCAATAACAAATCAGGAGCTTTAAAGCTATAAAGCTTGGGGCTATAATGTACCTCCCTATAGCCTCTACCATACCAGTGAATTTTGTAATATTTCCATTCCCACACCTTCTTCAACAATCTATTTTTGCTTCAGGTAAATTTTAAGTAAGTCTTTCTTTAGCAGCACTAAAAGCTACGTGCAGTTCAAAGACATAACTGGTTAGCGAGCCTGGGCTACAGATATTTTCTTATAATGCTTTGGTGTGGGCACCTTATTAATTAGTAATTCAATATTATGTATACTAATATTCATTAGTAAATGAAATCCCTTTCCTTTCAAATAAGAGTTCCTACATGTGAGAGGCATCATTACATCAACACAGTGGTTATTCCACCTGAGCTTTTCTGGTTACTTTCTTTAGATGTTAGAGTTCACTATTTGCAAATCTTTAATGCATTTCAGTCATTAAATCACATAATTCACAGAATCCCAGAAAAAAAAAATAGGATGGGAGGAACCTCTGGAAGTCATCTAGTCTGGTGCTCATATGTTGTTGTTCACTGTAAATGACAGTTCTTTGATAAACTTCCACTGACTGCAACACTAAGCACATTCCTCACCTCTTGTAAACACAAAGTAAAATGTGTTAAATGATCCCAGTGTTGATTCAAGACTATTTGCTCTGGTTTACAAATGGAATAAGAGTGAAGCTTGCCGAAGGTCTTATAATATGTGTCAGCTGACAAGATGTGTGTCAGCTGACTGTAGTTGCTGAAGCACTTGCAGTTGTGTAAGCACATCTATAACACGCACCTAGGGAGTCTGAAGATGAGCTCTTAGGCTATATATAAGCAACATTATAGTGCTAAAAATTGATAGCAGTTAAAGGTTAAGCAACTACAACTATGGTGATATAGTACTTTATACTTTACTTAACTAATTGAATTTGGTTAATTTAACAATTTCAACACCTTGAGAGAAAAATAAAATGTGCTGTGTTGTTTGGCATTGTGCTGGCACCAGAAACAGCTTATATATCCTCTGCTTCATATTAATTGGGGTATGTTTTGGATGCATCTGCTGTTAACGTTTAAGTATTTTTTTTTTTCTGGAAAGCTCTGTTTGCTTGACTGGAAGTTTAGTAAGATGTTTATGCTCACTCAAGTGAAAACACACGAGGTTCAGAAAATTAAGTAATGTTAAAGTATTTTTATTATTAAGTTTTTGTTTTTCTGTAAAAAATACAAATTATTTCTCAGATGCAAAAGTGAGAGACAGAAATGCTCAAGTATATCTCAGATTAAAAGCATACACACTGGATTCACAAAATCGGATTGTTTTGCCCATAACTAGAAGGCTGGAGAGCAAAATCTCATTAAGACTGGTATATGGAAGTAGCTTTACAAGCCGTGCATATCCATGAATAGGTTAGTTTAAGTGTCTGGGAAATAAGATGGCTTTTCAAATACCTATTTGACAGTGTTGGATTCAGAAATACAAACTAGGATGAACTCAAAACATGATACTCATGAAATAAATCTGTCTGGAAAGTGATGTTATAAAGAAATGAATCTACATTCTAGAAAGATTGATTTTTAAAAAACTGTTCTGATCTGCCCATGACTTGGCAACGTGCATTTATCCCTGGCATTCTTGTGGATTTGGATCTAGTGCATGTGTTCTCACATGACACCTCTGAAAATCTAATTTGCATAAAGTGATGTTTGCATAAGGTGTTTAAAAGATTTGTCAACAGGAGGAATATTACTGCTGAAAGAATATGCAAAAGCTTAGAATTTCATGCAATGTATTCCATAAAATCAGACTTACATGATCATAAAATTAAAGCACATCTTCTCAGTGTTTATTTGAACTAGCAACTAGTAGATACAATTTTTGAAGCTTGTTTGGTTTCGTACCTATAATGTTTTGCTATATATATTATCTGCCCTTATAGGTTTCTGAACCTTCTGAATACTATGTAACTGCATACATGCATAGAAGGGAAGGGAGACAGAAATTATCCTTGATGTGTGTTGCCAGCCTTAGGTTTTTCCTTAAACCTAGGAGAAAAACAAAAAAAGACTAGTTTCTCATGATTTATATTTTGGACTGCTATCTCATAGGTGTTTATCTGATAATTCATCTGAAAGAAAAAGAATAGAATGAAACTCTAAGTAGTTAAATGTTGTTCTGTGTCCTATCATAAGACCACACTGGTCTTGATCAGATACTGAAAGAAACATAGATGTAAGAATTCATTTATATAGTTATTAATTCAAAGTTAGAATATGAATTCAAAAATTGACACAGGCTGTTACTATGAAGATACCCAGCATTCAAAGTATGCTGTTTTTATTCTGAGTCAGTTGTGAATGCATAGCACACAAACAAAATTCAGAAGAACAAAAGAGTCAAAATCATTGTAAATTAAACCTATTTTTCATTAACTTTGTCGTGCATAGATTCAGGTAGTTCTGAACATGGCAGTCATTGTATTCCATTCAAAAAATAATAATGCAAAAAATTTCCATGACTTCAATAGGGTCCCTGTTGTATTAGTAAGTGATCTCTCCAGTGGCCAAAATAATATCTGTAAATTCCCATGAATTTTAACCCAAAACGTGGCAGCCTAGCATGATTAAAAGCTTTAAATTCTCAGAGAGCAACATGATTAAAGCAGAACTGTAGTCTTGAGTGGCACCTCACTGGTTTCATTTCCCAGTATTGTTATTTTCCAAGGTAATATTTGATTTACAAGAAAAATGCTTTTAAGTCACACAGTAAGTCCTACAATGTATCCACAAGTATAAAATCCTCAAATTGCCTTCATTTGTCAAATGCTAAAGCCCTACCTGAGATTATTCAGTGGCAGAGTAGGAATCTAATGATGGCAGCAGGAAGGAGGGAGGCTAGATTTATAGACGTTTTAGAGGCTATACTTCTCTCCTTGCTTGTCCCCCTCCTGACTCCCTTTAATTCAGTACTTTGACCACAGCAATTCAGTTAAGCTTCATTATATGGCACAGATGGCTCATAAGTCCAGTCACCCTGATTTTATTGAAAACTGTCTCATGATAGTAATTTGAACTGACTTTAAATTCCAAATTATTAGAGAAGATGATGAAATACCAAGCCTCAACTTTAACCCATCTTTCACCTTGTGCTACAACTTCTTGCCCAAACTATTACGTTCTGCCTTTGCTTACACTATAGTTATTTTCATTTTGATATTTTTGGATGTGTACAGCTAAAGATCAAATACAGAGAATGAAGGTTTTTATTTATTTTGATTTTTTGAACAGAAATAACAATGGACACTGTCTGGATTAGGAATAAATGTGAATGATACATTATGAGTAGGTGATCACCCATGCTAACGTCCTCTATTTTTGCTTATCTAATACAAATCCAAGTTATCAGATATTGTCATTAAGAAAACTTTGGTGGTCTTATTTGGGCTATGATCATGAAACTGTCACAGTGCATATCAGGCTATCATTTATATCAGTGCTATGCAACAGCTGCAGAATGCTAGATGCAAAGACCTGATTTTCCTGGATAAACCAAGTATTGTTTGTAATAGTTAACTTCATTTTGTAAAGAAACTCTCTCAAGTACAGTCAAGGTTTTGTCTACCATTTGCTTGGAGAGTCTGGATCAGATCCTTAAATCAGAGCCAAATGTGAATAAAAGCAGTAAATTCTTGGGCAATAAATCCTCAGTGATCTGCATTACTCAAAGACGAGACCTGCTGGAACATCTTCATAACATTCTTTTTCCTTCCTTCTCTTCATGTGCAACATATTGCAGTAATCAATTAACATGATAGAATATTCCTGCTCTGAGACCTTCTTGTAACTCCCATATGGTCAGAATTCCATCTTAATAGCTCCTTATTTTTTTTTTTTTCTCCTCATAGAATATGAACTCATTCTGTGCGTTAGTGATGATGGAAAAATAAACCCAAGTTTTCAGAGGGGACTGGATATTTTCAGTCCATTGGTATTAGGTTTAAAAATTTTGGAGGAGCCTGGTAGTCAGAAAGGAACGAGCATAATTTCCCTGAAAGCAGTCCCATTTAAACCATCAAACAGGGAAAGCAGAAATAGAGGCACCCAGTTTGATTATTTACATTTGTAAGCATTGAACTTATTGTTTCTCTTTAGAACAAGCATATAGGCAATATTCTTGATCTCTTGATCTTTTTTAAATGATTTATCACTGTCCATTTTTTTTTCCATATCGTTTGTTTGCTTTTATAATTCAAAATACTTTGATTCAACTGTAACAAAGCAGAAAATTCTGTTGTATTGTGTGGGTAATACCAAGTAGAACTTGGCTAATGTAAAGAAAGAACAGTTGCTGGCCTAGTGTCTCTTTCTGCTGTTAGCTGCTCTTTGGTGGGGTTTAGATGTGTTGAAAAAAGTCATAATTTGAAGCTTGATGAAGTGCCCTCACAATACTTGAAAAATTTGAAGCAACCAAGGAATTCCCAGATGTCCACCACTCTGCAACCAATAACACCAAAACTCCCTAATCTCACTCCAGGAAAATTCTCCTTTGACAATTCTATTAGTTTTATAATAAAATTTATGACAGACAAGAAAACTCCCATTTTATTTTTTTTTAAAAAGTATGATATTAAATTAACATTCACATGCCTTATTTTTTCATATACCTGACAAAAAAAATATGATGCAATTCATAGTGTTCTTTTGAAACAAACATGGGGGAAGTGGAGAAATTGCTTGGTCCACGTCTGTTCCAGCAGAGGGTAGCAGTACACCACCACACTCCCATAGTAAAAGAAAAGTTTCACAGTAATATTTGTGGCTTGTGTCTTCAAAGGAAGAATACACTATGCAGATGAGTATGTTTTGGAGATGAGATGGGAATTGGGTAATGTAATTCCCAAATCACTTCAGTGACCTTACTCAATCCGTTTAATCTCCATCTCTCTTTCATCTAAAATATTTCTTCCATAATTACCACCAGTTGATGACTGCAGACCATAATACTCCTGAGTATAATCATCTGTGAGAATGAACACTAGGTTAGCTGAAAACAGGGTTCTCTACTGATTAACTAGTAACACCAGAACTATTAACTTCACCAATAACAGCAACTTGTTTACTTTACTTGGTAACTTGGTTAAACTCTAGAGGACAAAATGAGCCACACTGTGGTAGGGTGAGCTACATTTGCAATTCCATGGTACTATGCTAGATTCCTTTTCCTGAGTCAGGTTTTGCTACTGTGGTGGCAGAGTATTGTTCAAAATTTGAAATTCTTTGCTGTCTTTTCAGTAGAGAGTGGATTTCTCTGGTACTTTCTGGGACTTCTCTTATTCTTAGTATTTATTTATTTATTTATTTAAAGTAGAAACCAAATAGGCAATTACACATAGACCAGCAAAAGATGCAGGGTGGGTTTTACCCTTTGCAATTCTTTTACAATCTGGTTGAAAGAATAAGTAGTAATTCGTACATCCTATTTTAAGTTAGTCCAGTGGAAGTATTTTAACACATTGTCAGACTTTGGACCTTCCAGATTCAAGGCTTTATATTTTTTTGGATGTGAAGAAATGTTTCGGTGAAAGAAGCAAGCAGTGCATAACAGGAAGCCTAGTCTTTCATTATGCAAAAAATGAAAAATTATTTGTATACAGAGTGTGATTTATTTAATGCGCTTTTATTTCCCCTTAAGAACTTAAACCAAAGGATTATGAGGTCAAGAAGAACTTGAAGAACAAAAGCCATTCATGATCAAGCTCTCAGTATAGACTTACATAAATAAAAACATTTGAATAACATTTTTATAATAGTAATCTAAGTAGCTTAACTTCTCTAGTAACCAAAGCAAAACATAATTTTCATTCATTCTTTCAGAAGACATTATTTAAAATACCTACAATATGGAGGCAGTGTTCTGGAACAGCTTTCTATGAAGAGAAAAGAAGCTGGAAACGATGCCAGGAATTTTAGGTAAGGGAGGAGATGTTGCCTCTTAAAAATAAATGAGTTCTTCAAAGAATTATTGAAATTGAACCATTGTCACTCAGAACCATTGTCAATAATAAATCCTTACTACTACCTTAGTAGTAGTAGAGTTTAAGATCTATAACAGCATAGCATTTGTCATAAAGAGATCTAGAGTGCAGTCCTTGAAGTTAGATTCTTGAATAACTAGTTGTGGAACTAGTAGATGCTAGGTACCTAAGTATATTTGAGGAAGTAGAACTTGTGCCCATTTACCTGTTCGGCAGTTGTTAGAGCCAAGAATTGGGTTCAGTTCTTCCACAGCATTTTACATTGATTAGTCTCTCATTGAAAAGTCTTTGGAAAGCCTCTAGAAACCTTCAACAGTACTGACCACAAAAAATCCAGAAGGTGCTATAGTTGCAATGGGGAGATTTTGTGTAAGGGAGGACAGGACAAAAATCACATCAGCCTAGAAACACTAGTGCTTCCAGATGCTCAGTTTTCAATGATTCATTTTTCTTTTTTAATGAGATCTCCAGTTAGCAGGTGAACAAGCTTTCCAAAATCTGGGAATATTTCAGCTGTGTTTTCTAACCTGTAAGTAGCTTTCTCCATAATTTCCTATAACATATTTTCCTCAGCTATTCCTACAGGAGGTGATGTGCTTTTTAGCAGAGTTTGCAAGTAATTAACTAGCATAAAGTGATAAGAAAAAAAAAAAAGTCCAGGGTGATCAGAAGCTCTAAAACATCACTTGGTTATCACTGGGACTATTTTATGCATCAGTTTAGAGGGAATATGTTTTCTACAGCTAGAGAAACAACTGTCCTTTAAAACACCTTCCACCTTTTGGCTACAGTTGAAAGGGCTAAGGATGAGAATGCATTAATCACTGAGTTTTCTGCTAGCAAAGAGAGCTCATTTCCCCTGAGAGTGGGAAGCTGTTGGAGATAGATGAGCCATACTCAATACTCCTTTACTTCCCAGCTGCATATATGAGACTACAGCAAGCCCCAATAAATTGGAAACATTTGTGGAGTTCACTGGGAGAAATGTCTTCATTGGCCTCCTTCAAACATCTGGTAGAACAAGGGCCAAAACTCAAAAATATATTTAGGCAAGCATGTTAGTCAAGCTGGAAACAAATTTGCTCTCCATACTGATTTCACACCACAGGATTAATAGGTTTTATTAGGCCACAGTTCCAGCTCTGTCATTCACATTAAATCATTGGGTGAATGTTCTGGACAATCTACATATGATGACTGCCTCCTGTCAGGAGGTATCTCCTGGGGGGACATAAGTGGCACAGATTATCTCTACAAGTGTATGTCCACTGGCAGATGAGCAATTTTAGACCCTTTCTTAATTCCCTGTTTTGGGGAGAGAGTTGCATAGAAGAGATGAAGGTAGCTGCTACATGAGATGTTTTGCACGGGAGAAGTGAAACAGAGGGGATAACATTTGCAAGATGCAATAGTAGTGGGAGGATATGTTTATATCTATCTGTGCTGTGAGAAAGGTAGAGTGGCCTTTGAGGGAGTTTTGAATCCCTTTGAACAAAGATTGCAGTGTTGATATTCTAGAATGGCCCACCTACACTTTTGAATCCTTCCCTAATGGCTAATTGAAAGCCTTGTAGTAAAATGTGATTCGAGAATAAGCTGGACTATAAGACAGAAAGGAATTATTTAGAACTCTGGTTTTAATAGACTAAAATATCTGGTAAAGATGGAGAGTTTCTTGAGGAGGATCAGCTTCTCTCAGAGTAGAATAGATTTAAAATCTGTTTCACTGATACAACTCTGAAAATCCACGATTGAAAACTCTAGCCTTGAGAAGTTACAATACATCATAAGAAAAAGGTGAGTCAACATATAATGTTTCAATTATAGGGTTCTCAAGAGTACACAGGTGGTGTAATAAGTAAGGTCATGGTCTTTCCATCAGCAGTATCCCTGCTATTTCTGCAGTTGCTATGAATGGGAAACAATCATACTTATGATTGTGAAAAGACCAAAGTTCAGAGCAGATCGATCTAATGTTCTGAGAGGTAAACAGATAAAGATTTGTTATGTAATGAGTGGCTATGGTTTATCTCCCAGGTTTATCTCTGTGTGATCATTGCCCAGACCAATGGGGGTGATCAATATATGCAACACTAGGTAACAACATTTAAAATATCTTCCTCTTCTCCAAGCACATTATTATTTCAAACAACTGTCTTTTAAACCCAGAATTGTATTTATTTATATTTAATTCTTGACTGGTTTATGAAAGATCAACAAATTGGATTGGTTCCCAGTATGAGCACCCACCAAACTCGCTAGATTATGCCCAGAACTGGGACTCTGTGGAGCTGAGCTATTCCTAGCTTTGTCACCGTGTAGCTGTACTCTATGCACATTTAGGCTATTTTCCCACATCTGTATTGCATTTTCCCAGCTTTTTTCCCCCACTTTGCTTTGTCCATTTAGACAAAGCTTCAGCAGACGTGCACTATCTCTCATCTTTCTCTGCTGTTGTGACTTTGGCCTGAACACTAGAGTTCAGAGTCCCAGTAGGCTATTTCGTTTAGGAAAGAAAAAATATTGTAAGTTCAGGTGCTTCTTTGATTTTTTTTAGCTCAAATGCATCCTTTATTAATGACATGCTGACCTACACAATATAATAACCAATGTTACACATATTAGTGATGTAATAGAGTTCTTTATGACACAAAGCTTATTCAGGAGTGGGAAGATTGTGCTCCAATGGAATAGGAATGTAATTTTCAAGGACCCTAAAATAAAAGGAGCTCCTAAAGAAGAAATGTGAACAATTAGAATGGTAGGAACAGACTGAGAAAATAAGTGATAGAGAGTGTTCATTTTCCATTACTCAGTCACCTTTATTTCCTAAGCACTGAGAAATTCCAAGAAGAAAATCACTGATAACAGAGGAGTGAAAACACCAACATTAAAGGAACACAAGTTCAATCCAGATGAAAGTAACTCATCAAGGAATGCTGCATTGGTGGTTTATTCAATCAGTTTAAATCTATCTTTCTTTAGGGGTTGTTCTCTTCAAGCAGGAGAGATGCATAATATCAATGTCCATTCATCCAACATAATGGTATATTTTATCTTTTGCTGAACTCTTTCTGCATCTCTTAACTCAAACAATGTACTAGCAAATTGTTTGAAGTGGAATCTATACTTTCTTGTTAGTGCTTTCACAGAGAGCTTCTGGAACACAACTGCTCCATTTCTTTAGTGGACATAACACATGGAGAAACTACTCACAGAAAACTTGCAGTCAGTAATGCAACAATCTTAAGGAAAACCCAAAACTCTCATTACTATTCGGTCTTATTCAAAACTTTAAATGTAATACAAACAGAAATTTCTGACTCCATGTGTCTAGCAAATGTAGTTGGCCCATAATTTTAGGATATTTTTAATGGGTTCACATACAACATCTATCACTCAGGTGGGTCACTGAAAACATACATCTGATATACATTACTACTAAAAGAGCCTTAGCTTTCTATTTTCTGATCTTATGCCTTAAAATTCCTAAATTTAATGTTGTAATTGCTTTTTTTTTTCTTTGCACTTTAATATTTTATCTTCATTTAAAATGCAGTGAAATGAGTCACTGTGATTTATACAGTAAGCTAATAGTATTGTCAGATCCATTCGGTGTCCTCTTACCTCTAAGGCTCTTTAGTAAATTATCAAATGAGAGTACGTTTAATCACCTATTTAAAGCTAGCAGTGTATTCTGAGAGTTAATTACTATTATATCATAATTCAGACCAGATTAAAAAATAACATTTTGTAATCATTGATCTTTTATACCCCCCAAATCCCAAATATTCTTAATTATGCATAGAACTAGACATGGCTAATGCAACTATTTGGCACTATCAGGTCTTGCAGCAATAATGCTACTCTTCCCCTGCCTTGCCTGCTGCAGAAGGGAAGCAAGCTCTTTTATTCTGTGAAAAATACACATCAAAACTCAGAGAAAGCCAGTAGAGATGGTGTTGTCCAACTTTATCTACCTGTCATTAAGATTTTTGAAATGAGACAAAAAAGTTGAATTTCTTTTGACGTATTCTAAATCATTACTGGTTTGTTGACACTCACATGGTTGCTTTGGTGGCAACAGAGGAAAATTTTCAAAGTGGTTGTCAGACAAGAGGAAGATGTATTTGTGAGTGGAAGAGACAAAGGGGAAAACACATTTACAGAATTTACAGAAAGTTGCTTTATTATTTTTATTTTTATTTTTATTTTTATTTTTATTTTTATTTTTATTTTTATTTTTTTTCTTAGTATAGATTTATTTTAGAAATGTCACATGCATGAAATAAATGGAAGAGGCATATGCATGCATACACACATAAAATTTCACTTTTATATTTCAGTTCCAGGGATACCTTCTTCACCACAGGGGTGTTAATTTTATCTGAATTATAGCTATAGAAATAACCTACATATTTAAACATTGAAAACAGAGGTAGAAACACATTCACACAATAGTCTATTTTCTATTTGAATCAAAAATATAAGTGCTTCCCCTTTAAAGGAGACCTTGTTATCTTGATAAAGAAAACTAATGAGGTGGCCTTTCTAGGGCTAGTCACATAATAGCCATGGTGACAAGGACCTCTATCAAGAAATAAAGCAGAAGATAAATGAGATTTTTCTAATATCCATTTCACCCATTGTTCACAAGTGTCACACGATACCGCTTCTATTTATCATGAGACAGTAGATACTGGGCACAATTTTGTAAAGGAAGTCTAAATTGCAACATTGTGTTATTAACGACCTTTAAATCTCTTTACCCCTTCCTGTTCTTTTTCTAACTTCAAATTTTATTTATTTATTTAGTGGACCTGAAAGAAATTACATTGGATGTCCATACAACATTTTACAGTGAAATGCCAGTTTCTGTCCTGTGGCCTGAATACTATCACAAGAAAGAGGCTGTTCTTTTCAGTTTGACCTGGTATTCTGTAAAGAAATCTTCCTCACACTGTACACTCCCAACCAGAATGTACATGGGAAGCCATCCTGCTTCAGAGACATTTTTGTGAAGATGGGGAATCTGGCCTATAACTCTAAGTGTCCCCAGTGGGTTCCCATTTTCAGCTTGGAAGTATCTGGACTTCATAGGTAGGCTTGAATCTAGTTTGCAACAAAGACACTTAGAAAAGGCATTATCTATCACAATGACCTGAAATAATGAGGGGCTGAACTCTACTTCTCAGGATGTATCTTTCAGACACTGGTCTCATGGTACTAGTTTCCTATGGTGTTCAGAGCCTGTAAGTCTCTGTTTCTCCACTACTTCTGTATAATATGGTAATGTACAGTGGTTCCCAGGGGAGATAGTTAAAGTAAATCTTATTTTTCCCCACACTAAAACATCTTATTTCACAGAGTCACTGAATCATAGGATGGTTGAGGCTGGAAGGGACTGCTGAAGATTATCTCATCTAACCTTCCTGTTCAAAGCATGGTCACCTACAGCAGTTGTTCAGGACCATATCCATTTGGGGTCTGACTATCTGTAAGGATGGAGATACCACAACTCTCTGGGCAGCCTGTTCCAGTGTTTTGTGACATTCACTGTAAAAAAAAATAATAAAATTCTTATCCTTAAACTGAATTTCCTATATTTCAGATTGTGCCCATTGACTCTTCTCTTGTCACTGGGTAGAACAGAGAAGCGCATAGCTCCCTCTTTACTGCTTTCCATCAGGTATTTATAAACATTGATGAGATTCTTCTGAACCTTCTCTCCAGGCTGAACAGTCCCAGCTTTCTCCTCATATGAGAGATTATCCAGTCACTTAATCATCTTCATGACCTATTGTTGGGTTCACACCAGTATGCCCATGTCTGCCTTGTACTGGGGAGGGCAGAGCTGGGCTAATGCAGGAAACCATTGGAGTTGTTTCTTGACATTGGAGTTGCTACTTGACATTGACTCTTGGATACTAGAAGGGGATTATGCTAAGGAGTCTTTGACTACTACGGCAGTTGAAACTGAAAACCTTTGATGGATCATGTGCACAGGAAATGCTATTGAAAATATAGTCTAATTCACACCTTCGTCTAGTAAGAACATTCATAAAATATTTTACGAGCATAGATAGAACCATCTGAATTTCCTGGACAAGATCCAATGTTATATTATGTTTATATGTCCTCTAAGATCTAAGCATTCAAAGAAAAGTGTAGCCTTCTACACAAGGCAAGTATAGAATATTTAAACTGTTATACGTTAAGAAATATGAACAGCCTGAAACAGTGAACTGGAAAACTGAATGTCACAATCTTTAATTAATCTCTTGAAGTGAAAAATGTATCTTGATACATCAATGTCAATGATAATATTTTATCACTGGTCATTTTGGTGGATAGAATGGGGCTTCGTAATAGTACTGAAACTCACTGTGTGTCAAAGGAAGAGTAGTCCCAGTGAATGAAATTTTGAGAAAAAGAAATTCAGAAGCAAGGAATGTAGAAAGAAAGGGTTGATGAGAAGTAAGAGGAACCAAACAAAAAAGATTTGTCTAGTGTGTAATGTAGTAACGGCAGTTAAACTGTCAATTACTACATTATGCCAGATTTGCCCCTTGGTCTCTGTGTAGAGAGTGATAATGGAAGGGAAGTGCAGTGCAGAACAGGGAGTATTTATGTCTCAGTATGTTGAACCAGTTTCAACATTCGATTAATTCTTCTCTTCAGAATCGGCGTACTTTGCCTCTGGGACTTTTCCAAACCCCTGACACCTTGCAGCTAGTACTGTCTATCCTTCTGCTGCAACTAAATGCCTGGAAAAACTGAAGGAAAAAAAAGTTGTTATTTCATAGGATGAAAGGGTATGTACAATCTGTGCAACTTTACTGCTATATGGTCTTCTTTGGGGTGTCAGGCAGGCCAGCCAACTATCAGCAAACTATTTTCCACATAATTTGAGAGGAAGGGAAAAATTCTAGCCATGGATATTGGCATAGATCATCTCTCTCATAAAAACTGCCACTGAATTTTTAATGTCCAGGGAGAACACCTGGAAAAGCCTGTGCTCAAGTCACTGACTTGCAAATTGGATCCCTGATCTAGCTATCGTGGTTGATTTGTGTGTCTCTATTTCCCTAGAATGGGAATTAAAGATTTCTGTTTCCCACTTCTACTATGTTACCTGTTTTAAGATGTAAGCTCTTGGTATTTAAAGGTGGAAAATATTTTGCCTAAGTAAAACATAGATAATAACAACAGTAATAGCTGTCCCTCAGGCAGTGTTTTTCATCTGCAGATCTTAATATACTGCGCAAAGTATCATTATTCTGATTTTCTAAAAGCAGAAATTGAGGCACAGGTAGGGAAAATTACATGCCCAAGGTCATGACAGGAACATCAGTCTGATTTTCCAAGTCTCATATTTCTGTGCTTTGTCCCACAATGATGCCTTTCTGGGAAACATGGAGTAATAGTGATGATAATGAGCACACAGATATCTCCCTTGAAAGGTCTGAAAACATACCTGCCTTCATGCAACTCAATTTATATGCCTTGGAATGATGAAGGGCTGAGTCAATATGGCATCAATGTAGTATCCTGATGGCTGTTAGCTTCAAAGACATTTTATCCCATTTTTCTGGAGAAACAAGACTTTGAAAGGAGAGCAGTCATGATAGAGGTGACATCTTTTAAATTATGATCAAAGCTAAAATGCACTGTAAAGTTACCAAGAGACCTATATATTGGTTTACAGACTGTACTTAATAAATCTATTGTTTCATATATGGTGTTTCTAACCTGTGAGCTAGTGTGTTAGGTCAAGAGGAGAGGAATTGGCTTATTTTTCCTCTTGGGACATGAAATGTAACACAGGACAATGATTCAGTCCATTTGCAAATTCTTGCTTCTGATCTTGACTTACAGGAGGTCATAAGCAAGTCAACAAGAGTGAGATTCAGAAGTACCTTTTAGGTCTGGGCCTCCGTAGCTTCTTTGTGCCTCTGTTAAAGATACATTTAATTTCATTTATTTCATTTCAAAAAATGAAGTAATAACATTTATTTCCCTACCTAATGGGCTTTCTATGAGAATAAATGCAGTATAGGCTTCATAGAAACTCAAACTCTAAAGAACTGGAGACAATGAAACATAGAAGTGAGTGGGACATTTCTCTGAGTTGGGACCACCTTCACTTTACATGTTTCATGGTAGATACTTGTCTAATCTGGTGGAGGGTCTACCCCCTTCCTTGCTAACCTGTTCCAATGTTTTGCTGCTTCCAATGTCTAATATGAATCTTGTTGTAAGATTCTTGTTGTAATCTAGTGTAAGCCTGTGATACCTCGTTGTGTCCTTTGCATTAGCAGGAAAAATGTTACTCCTCTTCTGCTTCAAACATTTAGGCTAAATAAACCCACACCTCATAAACTGTCCTCACAGGTCAAACTTTTTAGACATTATCATTACCATTCTTTGGGATCTTTCCAGATCTAAAACTCGCCAAAGAACCGTGACTTTTTGAGGTATTATACTGTCTTTTGGTGTGCTTTCTGTCCCTCTGGGATTTGAGATGTCTGCAGTTTCAGTGAATGTAATCTTTAGTACCTTGTTGAGGTTTCAGTGGAGACTCTCACAATCTGTAAGAGCTGAACTTCCTGGAAACTCTGCTTGCTACCTCCTCCTTATTTGTTAACAAACCACTGTTGATGAGTTACTCAGACAGTTTTGCACTTTCTCTCTTCCGATTTTCCTTGTGAGAACATCATGAAAGACAATGTCAAAAACTGCAAAAAAATTCATTTGTACTAAAAAGTCAAATGGACAGTTTTCAGATGCTTTCCTTCTGTCCCCAGACCTTCCCACTCCAGTATAAATATATTTTATAGGGCAGTATGTATATATTTTTTCACACAAATTGTGTTTGGTAAAATTAGTTTGACATTTTAAACTACCTAGATAGGTGTGTTTGCATTAAATATTTCCTAAAATATAGCAATGTCTGAAATATTGTAGGTGTTGTCTTCAACAGCTGAGTCTTGTAGCTCCTTCAAAGTGTTCAGGAGGAGAAAAAGAAATAAGGAAGGGTGAGATCAGAGTGAGAGCAGCAAGAGGATTTACCATTGACCTGTGATAAAGTGGGTAGGGAAAATGATGATGAAAAGCACAACTGGAGCCAATTTAGGAGAAGAAATTAGAAGTTGCTTAGTTTTCCTGAAAAACATTATATGAAAGGTAGTGAGCAACAAAGAATATGCTAAAAGAAAGACTGTGATTACCAGTACTGAAGTAAGTCTGAAAAGCTATGGTTGGTGACTACGTGAAGTATGTGGAGTTCCAGGTACTGTCTAAAACTTGTGAATCACAATTCCACAGGAGCAAGAACAATTCCATGTGCAGAACATGTCTCTTTGAATTTGCTTCCTTTAACAAATGTATCATATAAAATATCTGAATGCTTATGGTGCAAAGCGAACATTCTACTGCATATACCTTTAATTCAGGCGAGTGTTGAACGCAAAATACGTAACAAAAGTTAATAATATTATTGGATATGTGGCTGGGAGACTTTCAAATATTATGTTAGGTGTGATGTAACAGACATATGGAATAGAAGAGTGGTTTAAATCTCATTTCCAAATAAATCTTCCCAGGGAAAAAAATTGTCAACTAAAGTTTTTTTGCAACCTTGACAAAGACTGTTTGGAAGGCCTCCTCCCTGTCATAATTAAAAATACAAAATGTCATGAGTTGAAAATTATATTAGCCATTAAAAACAAATCAAGATATTTAGGTATTATGTTTTGTTACCCAGTGAGACTTTCATAACTTTCATGCCAATCACCAAGAGATAACACAAAAAAGCAATATTTGCTCCTAGACAATACAATTTTTAGTGGTTTATGGCTAATTATAAAATAAAAAGTTTTCTTTTGTAGCACTATTGAAATATATTCATCATAACAATGTCAGAGGAACCAATTTCTGAAAATCCTGTTTGTTATTTGTATGTCTTGAATTATAAAGCATGCTAGCTAACCATTTCAGACCACCCTTAGGTTGCACAGACTTCTGAGCACAGAAGAAATATTGCTATGATTTACATGTGCAATATGGCTTGAAGAGATCTCTTAGCAGGGCAGACAAGCTCCAGGCTACCATGGTGGGGTTGTTATGGCATCCAAATAATCATTGTAAAGCTACCTCTTATGTATCTGTGCTAAATGGCGGTCTACACTAAGAGCACTGTGTGATTTCTGTTGCAATCACAAGGTAGATGGGAGTTAACAGTCTTTCAGGGTGTACTGTTGGTGACATAAAGCACTGTACATTGATATTTCATTGATATTTCAAGGTGAAGAAACACTTCTAGAAGGCTATCTGGAGAATATTTACTGTTGTCGGCATGCGATACTTGTACCAATGGGTGATTCACTGGGATTTGTACTGATGATCAGAACCGAGAACTGCACCAACAGGAGGTAACAAGGCAAAGCTCCCTGTCTACTGTGCCACATCCTCACTCTTACAGCTCTCTAGAGTTTAGTGTAGGACTTATTTACATGCACTCAGTTGATTAAACAAATACGCACAAGAGGGAAAAAATGAAAACTGCATTCAGATGGAATTTAGTTTGAGATCATCATGTGAGGTATATTGAGACATATTGCAAGATGCCTATAAGAATGCAATAAGACAAAAAGCTCTTTCTACACAGAGTTTGGCATTGATTGCATTTTCCAAACTGTTAAAAGAAAATAATATAATACTAAAGACATAAACAAGCAACACTGCTAATTCTCAAGGTTTTTTACCAAGTCTTGCAATATTTATTTATTTATTTATTTATTTATTTATTTTTTCCCTAGCTTAATGACTTGTGTGACTTGAAAAGAATATCTGTTTTCCTTTCTTTATGGCTGTGGGAAAAACCTTTTCCCACCCCAAAGAACTTTAGAACTCTAATGTCTCAGGAACTGGGCAGGAAGCAGAAAGCTCACAGACCAAAAGACTATTAAAAGAACTTCTTGGAGTGAAGTCATGATTTTTTATTGTTTGGAGTCAGCAGCATGGAGAGGTATTGTATGCTTTTTCAGAACTTAGGAACTGTTTCTTTCTGTACTGACCTTAGTGATTTTATAAGCTGCTGTTTCTGAAGCTGCTAATAAAACATTATCCCAAAAACACAGGTTAACATATTTTAAAGCTCTGCTGTAATTACAGTCTTGGGGTTCTGTTTCTCTGAAAATGTTGCCTAATTTTGCTTTGAAAGAGTTAGGGTGGAAACCACAGTGTTAGTGTTTGGGTAGGCAGTGCAGCAGCTGTGATGCATCTTGTGTCTCTGGTGTGAAAGGGTCTGAAGTCTCCCAAGACCAATAGAGTTAGTGAGCCGGTGTGGTCACAGGGAGAGCCTAGCAAGCTGAAATCTGCTATGCATGGGTACATGGATGTTGTGAGGCTTTAATTAACACTTGTAATGCATCCTGAGGTCCTCAGATGACAAGGTTTACAGAGTTCCAAATGACTGTTATTATATCCCCTCTGTGTTTGTGGTGGCAGATAGCCAACAACAAGAAATGTTCAACCAAAACCAGGCATTTGTCCCAAAACCTTTGTTATTTCTAGGATACTGCTGGAAAAAAAGGTGGATCTGTATCCAATTTAGAGAGTGTAAATTACAAGTGGCTTTGTTGAGATTCCTCTGTACTTTTGAGCATGATATATGCAGCCAACAGCAAGCTGTCTTGTTGCCTGAATATACTTATTACCCAGCTAAATCAGAGAACTGGTTGCAAGCTCTAATATTTGACTAAAACCCATCTATCTGTGACACTTCTCTGATAGAGAATACCATAAACAAATCATTTCCTCCATGTGCAACTTTGCTATTTTTGAAAACAGTGTTCATCTTGTCAGACCTCAGCCTATATGTTGAAAATAAACCCCAAACAGAATAAAACCCTCTCAAAACAATGCACTCTAGTTCACACTCTGTTCTTCCCTGGGAAAAGTTGAGCTATGAATTGCAGATCTCCATCACAGATCTTAAGGCCTGATTTGAAAGTCCCCAGATACTGTTGTGATGAAAATAGCATTAGAATATCTGTATAAGAGATGCTTCCATTCTAGATGCACCTACGCTTGTATGCTCACAAAGAATATACACAAAGAATTTTCTGGCAAAAAAAGTGTTTAATCTTTGACATCTTTCTAACTCATGTTCAGGAAGATTTTTTTCATGAAGGACAGATAAAACCCATTGCTAAGTTTCCAGTTAACTACACTACAGATAGTGACAAAATTACCAGAATCAGCAAGATTAGGTTTTGTGCACCTTGACAGATCAGTAACTTGTATTTTCCCTATCTGGTTCATCTATGTTCTGTTGTGATTTTGGCTCCTACAGCCCCACTAACAGATTCACTATATGACAGATATGAAAGAAAGAATGGTGTCACTGTCCTGATACCTTTGCTGCCCAATAACAAAAGTTTTTGTGTAGCATTAACCTGTAGTTATTTATGTAGGCACATCTAGGCTGGGTTTACAGCCTCTCAGCATCACACCCCTTAGCAAGCATGAACAGTACAAATATTTACACATTTCCTTTATTTCCTGAGCCCATTTCCTTTATTCCTTTATTTCCTGAGCCCTGTGATGCATTGGGTGCATCTAGCAGGCACCCATGTGCTGACCTCAGTAGCCATCCCAGTGGGGTACCTGTACCCCAGATTGCTCAGCCAGCCACGGCTTGAAGTGCTCAGAGCTGCTTGGGCAATGTTACTGCAAAAACGTTATTGACATTAATAGTAGTGTTGTGGTGGCATCCACTAGCTGCCTTCCAAAATATCATTGGTGAATTTCATGCTTTATTTTCAAACTGTGCCTTTGCCAGGTATCCCCAAAGTTGCAGTTGTAAGGTGCACTGTCAATCACACAGCTTTAGTGTCAGTTGTGCATAAAGATAAGTCTACATGGACCTTTCAATAGCTAAATAAAGCTGTTTTCACATGTCTGTACATCTATTTGTGGTCACGACTAGCTATTTGGTATTTGCAAGGCAATAAATAGAGAGCAAAACAGCAGTAGGGTTAGCCATGAAAGGAGAATCCTGACATAAAGAGGGAAGGGAAGGGAAGGGAAGGGAAGGGAAGGGAAGGGAAGGGAAGGGAAGGGAAGGGAAGGGAAGGGAAGGGAAGGGAAGGGAAGGGAAGGGAAGGGAAGGGAAGGGAAGGGAAGGGAAGGGAAGGGAAGGGAGACTGAAAATTCTACTCTATCAACTGTTTTTGGACTTTTAGTAGAGAGATGCTTCAGATAGCCAGAGCAAGTTATAAAACTGACCTCATAAGTGGTCACTTAGGTCTTCTTTTTGAGTGGCTGAGTTGCACTCATTGACCAGGGAGTTGAATATGTAGTAATTATTTTCAGTTCTACCTTTTTATAGAGGTTAAGGAGAAAGACATAGCTAATTCATAAATATATGCTATCAGTACTTGTATGTGGAGAGCATTAAATCCTCATTTCCACCAAACTTCCTTACACAATTTATCCAGCTTAAGTGATATTAATGTGAGTCATATGTTTCTATTGTGTTTTTATGCTAAAAACTTTCCTACAGTGTAAACACATACAATTATATTGCAGATGACTGATTCATCTCTTTTTCCAAATTGATCTATACCACCGGCATGCAAGGCTATTAACATAACCAAACTCTGGATCTGATTTTATTGCAAAACTCAAAGCTGCTTTAAAAAAGTAGATAAAGAAATGTTAATAAATGCAGCAGAAGGTATTTTAAATAAATATCTGTCAGATAGTTAAATCTGTGACTCCCAAGTGTTAATTATGGAGCAATCTGAAGAGGACAGGCAAAAGAATATTTATTGCAGGTTGAAAAAGCCAGTTATTAGGTCTGTATCACAGAAAACCATGTGGACTTACCTTTAAAAACTGTCTTTCTGATGATGGATGGTGTTCTTTATAAATATTTTTCCACCCATATTTAATTTAAGGGTAGTGATAACTGACAGGGAACAATTAAAAAGAAATTAAAAGCAATGGGCAGAAAAAAATATTGGTTTAAGGCAAAGAATGTTACCATTTGCCCAGCTATAAGCACAAAAATAAAGTCTAGGGGGGTTAATGATAACTAAACAAGCTGAAAGCTGTATGCTCATAAAACCTAAAACCATAAGGCATTTAGACTAGTTCCCATTGATTTCCATGGGACTTATGACTCCAAACACTTGTATGAATTCGGGCTTGAAAGCTTTGCTAGACATCAGATTACAAATGCGTTGGTTAGGACTAAAATGTTCATCTGTGCCGGGACAATTTTGGAGTCTAATTCACCTTAACCCGCAAGGGGAGGTTTAGCACGAAATTACCGTCTATCCCCCGAGATCCTTTCCATAAACTACTAAGTTATACACAGGCATAATTGCAAAATGAATGGTTAAATGCACCTATCTGGTCAATAATATTTGTATAGGTGTATTTCAGAGACCATAAGGAAACTAGGGCAAAGTTATTATATGCTGATGCTACTTCTCCATGATCTCCTTGTAGTTTCTAAATGATGGGCTCTTATAATGTGAAATAATCCACAGAACAACTGAATATAAAGATATTTGTCAGCAAATGAAAGTCTGAAGCAGATAAATCTGACTTATCTCATTTTAGGCCTACTGCACATGATAACATTAATTTCTGCATGATCATCCACCATGAAGACATCTGGGTGACCAGAACTGCATATGGGAAATCAGCAGAGTGGCAAATTGGTGATTGCATAGTGTCTGTAATGAACAAAAAGAATAAAAATTCTCTCCCCAAAAGAACTTAAGACTTAACAGAAGGAAGCTAAAATATGTGAAGAATGGTTCAGCTTATTACTGCCCCCCAAAATCCTAGATGTTGCATATTTCTACTGGTACAAGCCTGCTACCAATTACTCTGAATGGGGTACAATATCAGTGGGTCAAATCGAGGGAGACACAAAGATACATATTTCTGGCAACAATTACAGGAAAAGAAAGTAAAGAATTTGGGTTTTATTTTTGTAAGAAATTGAATATTAGAATTTAGGTTATTATAATTGCTCTCTTCCCACTCTAGTCCTGTTCACAATGAAAACTGGTGTGTTCCTGTTTTTACATAGTTAGAATGACCACTGACATTAACAGGAAATGAAGCACTGTCTTCACATCCATGTTTTCACCAGAAAATAAAAAGCAGTTATAGTGACAAATGCACTCTCCCACTCCTTCATATATGTATTTTTAAGATCAAAGACATGTATTGAAAAAAAACTCTTTTTAGATTCCCATTTCCATTATAGAAAAGTGTCATTCTTGAGTATTCTGCAGCACAAGAGTCACAAATTCAAAAGTACTGTATCCAAAACCATGAATATAATGCATAGTGATTTGACAATGCATCCACACTTCAAAATGCTGTCTACTGATGCTGACAGAAAATACATACAGAAAATACATACAGAAATGGACCAGATTGTGGGGTGCCTGAAAGAAGAAGAAGAAAAAAAAAGATAATTTTCTTCTTTCTGATCACAACTTATCCAAGCTGATACATTGGTAAGAGCTTTTTACATTGCTAATGGCAGTGTCTATGTTTTTTTTGCATAATTTTCTTTTCCAATGTAGAACTCACATAAAAAGAGACCTATAGATTATTCTTCAGGTTTCCAGTTCTTGTCATGTGATTTTTGTCCTCTGTATACATCACCACTCACTGTTCTGTTATAAGTCAATGTTGAAGTTTGTTGACAGACATCTTTAGAATCCACAGAATAGTAATGTCCATTATATATGCATTTTAATATTATTTTCCTTATGGCCATTAGATCACTGGCACTAAGATACTGCTGATTAAAGACAAATTCACTCTTTCAGACAATAACATAGCTAGTGAGGCCAGAACTGCTAAAATGCCTAACCACTTCCATTTTAAAGGGTACTCTCATTTTATGTGTAATATTTTTATGGTTAGTTGAGCCTTTGGCAGACTTTTTGTCCTACAAATATAATACTTCTCTGTATGGTGAGGGTGGGATAGTTACAAGTCTCCAGGGCTGTCTAGATATTATTTTGTCACCTAAACCTTGAGAAGCAGGACCCTATTAATGGTGTGAAACAAAGTTCCTTTCTACAATGCTACTTCGGTATTAGCTAGACCTAAACAGAACTTGTCTCATTGAACACAGCAGTTCAGTTTTCTGCCATGAAATATTAAGGAAAGCAAATGTGAAAGTGAGTGCTCTTCTGCTTGGTTACTATTTCAAATGAATATAAATGCTAGTACTTCAAGTAAGAGATAAGTTAAACTCTGGCTTTATTTGTTAAAATTCTATAGTCTCTTACAAAGAAAATAGGGGTAGAAATTAGTGTACAAAGAAAAGCTGAGGTTAAAGACCCTAAGGAAATTAAGGTTCATGTGAACATTTTGCCTATTTCTTGAAATTAATATGCTCATAGATATTAAAGCCAGAGAAGGCCATTATGATTAACTAGTTCAACCTCTGTCTAAATTCCTTCTTTGCACAGGCCATACTTCATCCAGGGATTTCTGCCTCAAGCTCAGCTATATGTTGTTAAACTAAGATGTATGTTTTACAAGGACATCTGATCTTGATTTAAGAACTACAGTGACACTTAATAATTTGTCCCAGTAAGTTAGCTCATTATACAATTAAGAAATAAATGAGTTTCCTTCTATTTCTAGTTTGAACTTTTTTTTGATTTCAGCCTGCAATTATTAGACCTTATCCTGCCTCTGTCTGCTAGTTTAAAGGCCCCTCCAGACTCAGTGTAAGTACTTGTGTAAATAGAGGCTGTGATTTAAGTTACTTTTAAATCTGTTCACTTGAGCAGCTAAATAGAGAATTCCTTTAAAGTTGTTGCCAGAATTGAACTAGTTTCTTAGGTGCTATGGAGATAAGTGATTTTTCTGAGTCATTCTGCAGCCAAAAAGCTATTTTAGGGACAGAACGCTGCCTCATTTAGTAAACTTTTTGAAGACAGTGAGATTAGACCTACAGCTTTCAGCAGAGGTATCACAATGACTATCAACCAAAACAGAAATCCTTCATCTTTCTTCTCCTTTTTTCTATTATTGACAGTGGATAAAAACAAAACACATTTAGAAATGTGGATACTTGTCTAGAGAGTATCAGATGAGAAGTAGCCTGTGTCACACAAAGCAAAGTTCAATCAGGTTTTGATATTGGGTGTGATTCAGTTCTGGAGTGAGGCAACTAAATGTGTGTTAGTTACCAGACCAGACCCTTCAAGACAGTCAATTGAGATCTAGTTAATAAAATCAGTTATCTAAGGTGTGATTCACCTGCCAACATGCAGCTGTTTCTTGTGGGATTTACCCTATGATGATCTAGACTCCACCAGCAGTATCAAGAGGGCCTTGATTCCTGTGTGTTTGTGTTGGCATCAGGGTTACTGGAGATATCACAAGTGTGTTGTCTGCTCTTCAGCTACCAGCACAGGTGGGCACAAGTCTCTCATAGCTGTCACAGGTCCTGTGTTGTAGCCACCAGTATGTGTGAATGGCTAAGGTACACTTGAACATCGCCATCTGCAAAAGGTGTGTAAGTGTGAACAACTGGTTTACAACTGGTGGTCTTGAGGGCTTGTTTAGCCACCCAACTCACAGATACACAACTATATGTCAAATTTAAATTTCAACATCTTAATCTCAGTCCTACTGAAAGAGAGCATTTTAACCTTAAATTAGCAGTGGAGAGTGAATGTTATCCTTTACTCCATCATCCATTTGCTAGAGTCTCTTGAGGTGGAATACATGTCACCTAAAATTAAGGATAAGATTCAGCTCCTCCTGTAGATGTGTAGCAATAATTACATTTTGTGGATTATCTTGCTTGGTCTCTAGCTGCTACTGTGTAAGGTCTTGGGCCTATTGTAAACCCCGTGTAATATCTGCTACCCCATGTGCATGCCTTGGATACTAGAGGGCTTCTCAAATGACTCTGTAAGTCTATTTTAAGCAACTGAATTCTATCCTACATGTATAAAATGTGAGTTGTTCAGGTCTGAACTAGACTACAGGCTTTCTCCGGAGTTCCTAGAGAAAAATAGGCGCCTTCAGATGATAATTCATAGAATCATAGAATCATAGAATATCTCGAGTTGGGACCCATAAGGATCATCGAGTCCAACTCCTGGCCCCACACAGGTCTACCCAAAAATTCAGACCGTGTGACTAAGTGGACAGTCCAAATGCTTCTTAAAATCCAACAGGCTTGGTGCAGTGACTACTTCCCTGGGGAGCCTGTTCCAGTGTGCGACAACCCTCTCAGTGAAGAACCTCTTCCTGATTTCTAGCCTAAACCTCCCCTGCCTCAGCTTGACAGCATTCCTGCAGGTCCTGTCACTGGACATCTCTCCTAGCAAAATTATGATTATTATATATATATATTATATATAATTATTATTCATCTTTCCTAGCAAAATTAACTATTTTGCAGAAAATTAATAGCTCTTTAGAGGTAATCATTTCTTTCTGTAGCCTACGCAGGGAACAAGTCTAGTTCAGATTTAGAGAAGCAATTTTTAGATGGCCAAGTTAAGACACATGATTTCTGTCCCAAGTGACCTAACACTCATGCCCTTTGAGATAAAATGACATGCTTTACTTGAAGGTAGCCCTAAGCTGTTTATAGAAGGTTTTTGTCCTTTCATGCAGTCATGATATTAAAGCACAAACACAAGAAGTGATTACAATCTGTATTTGACATACATTAAAAACTAACTGAAAATTAATTTACAAGAGAAAGCATGTTATAATAGGCTGTCAATATATTCAATTTAAAATGTACCACATATGATCAAAGAAATCCACCCAGGGGATTACACTGTTTGAATTCCTCAATAAAATAGCAACCTTTAGGTGTATTAAATATTACATCTGAAAAAAAAAAAGAAAAAAAAAGAAAAAAAAAAAGAAAGAATGAAAATCTATAGCTAAGAGAAACACAAGCCCAGAGGGAGAATTCAAGATCTGTTTATGTGTAATTGGGTTTTGCTTTGTGAAAGTCTTGACAGCTAGAGGAGCTGCCTTTCTTGCATGAGACTGTTAATCACATTCATGGACCTACGTGCTGCTAACTGCATACTAAACTCCTGAAGATTTACAGCCTTTGGTCTGATTTTACCTCATTTACACCACACATTACTCTATACAAGTTGTTCAGCACATATGGGGGACTGGAATTTTAACATTATCTCAGTAACTTAATGACTAATCCTGAATGATGAAACTGAGTTCAAACACTATTGCACACCCTGAAGAAACTTAAGTTGTGACATTTTGTAATTCACACTGTAAATCAATAAAAAACTGACATATTTTATTATTTGGCATCAGCACATGAGTATATTAGATTAATAAAAATCGGTGTAAAAGCAGATAAAACTTTGCATTAACATTTTATTTGCCACAATTTCATGATCACTAGTTTATAAGTTGATATGGCACATTTGAAAAGAGAAGGTTGTAGTTTGAGCAGAAAATTAACAGTGTTGTAAAATATTTGTATATTATATTCCTTCTGAAGTCAGAAGGAGCAAAATAAGCAGAAGACATCAATGGAATCTGAACTGGATAACAGGGATCCTCCTCCTTTCAGTGTCTCTCTTGGCTTCAAGTTTGGGCTCTTCCCCTTCAAATTCTGAGCTGTTTGTGTCCCTCTTGTCCTTTCTTATTAGCATTTCCTAGCTCTGCCTAAGAGATTTGCTTTCTCATCATTTCCCATTTTGATATTTCATTCCTTAGAATAATCCAAAACTGACTAATTAGGGTATTCTGTGGTATAGGTTCAAAATCCCTCAGGATGAGAATGCTTAACCACACTCTCACCTTCAAAATTTTACTCAAGGCTCTTGGGTAGAAATCTTTAAAAACAGCTATTCCAAAATCATTAAATTAGGAAATGTCAGTGGAGAAAAAAATAGAAAATTGCGGATGATGGAACATGAGATTGATGATGGAACATGAGTCTCATGATGGGTATTTGAAAGTAGGATTTCACTGTAAAATATTAACATTGTCTTACTGAAATTTGAGAATCTCAACCTGGGGAGAAAAGGAAGTGGAGAAGAGGAGAAAATGAATTCAGTTAAGTTACTACCCAATGTGTGGGGAGAGATGGTTTCTTCATAAAATGCAGAGTTCGGTCCAGCCTTGAATGGTCAGTTTAGAGATTTTGGAGTATTCTGAGTGAGAATGTAACTGGAGGAATAGAAGGTATTCTCATCCACAATGCTTCATATCCAAATATTATGCAAAGCTGTGTAGCTCTCACACTATTGTGGACTGGTCCATTTCCAGCCTTGAGGTTTCTCTGGGTGTGTTAGCACAGCCTACATGATTGACTAAACAGGAATAAGATGAAAACTACAGTGAGAGGTGTTTTCCAAATCCACACAGCAAGTATTTCTGAGAAAATTTGGGTAACTGAAGTTAGGTACTAAGTAAGGAGAAGTCTAATGAATGTGTATATCTTTACTGCTATCCTCTCCTGGAAATGAGGCAGACTGGATCATTGAGTGGGATTTAAGGTTTTGCAGCCTTAGTCCCAATTTAGGTGGAATGGGGATTTGGGCATTCCATTTCACACTGTCTATTCAGACAATAAGCTCCTCACAACAAAAATGATTTTTAGATCTGAAGATATCTGTCAGCATTTAACAAGTAAATGGGACGCACTTGGTTTAAGCAAGAGGGTAAGAATAAATCCAGGATTCCATACTAGATGAGAAGCAGCCATTTAAGATGCTGTGTGTACATTCTGCCACACGTCATCTGCCCAGCTTTAACAAACTCACTTTTCTTCCTTATTCCTCAGTCTTTATGTATACGACAAAGGAAAAAAAATTCTTCTGTTCTGTGTGTAATGTATGTATTATTCTTTAGATATACTAACACACTAGAGAGATGTGGCTAATACAAAACCCTGGATGAAAAGCTTTTATGCTAAATAGAACTTCAGATTAGCCTCTATGCCTAAATTTCCAAGTGTAAAAAACGGAGATAATACTACTTGTATATAGTCTACAAGGGATTTTGAGGTCTGTAGAGGATGCCGGTTTATATAAGTACGCTATATATAATGTAAACAGAGCCTACATAAGACTTTATGAAATGCAGACCCAAACATGACAGGGAAACAGTGTATTAATTTACCTTTCTGAATTTCACATCAAACTATAAATTTCTGGCAGTACAATTTAAAATATTGTTTTGACTGAAGTCTATTAAACAGTAATTAAAAACTGGGAAAAATTTAGAGTGGAGAGTCTTTTAATTCAATCAATTAAGAAAATAAATCCAAAAGCTGTCATAATGATCAAAGTTGACAACAATGTATTAGTTATTTCTGTTTTCATTTGATATTGTATATTCACTTTTTTATCTCTGCTTTAAGAAGTGGACTCTGACACTAAAGCCTATTGCAGATAGGTTGAACAAAGCTGAAGGAACTATTCTGTCACCTACCTAGTGCAAGACTAATAAGAAAATCAGTGTTAATTTCATTGTTGTGTGATAATATTGATAAACAACAACAGCAACAACAAAATCCACACTCCATTTTTATGGAATTCAGGGTATAAGCTCATGAAATAACAAAATGAAAAAAAATAAAAGCAATAGTCTCTTTAACTTAAAATAAGAGCAACAGTTTCTACCTGAAATAATAAAGTAGGAGGATAAACAGCTGTGTTTCTATGCTTTGTGTTATTTTTTATTATTTTTTTCAGAAGTTCTACAGAATAGTGTGATGCAATTATCTAATGTAGATACAAACTGTGTGCACATTTTTTTTTTAACTCAGTATATGCTTAACATTGAAAACATTTATATGTAGGCTTTTTCTCTGAGTGAATATGTTATAATTTTGATTGTTTATAAAGTCTGAGAAAATATCCCAACATATACATGTGTAGGACAATAAGAAGAAAAACAGGAAAAATAGCTGCAAAGGGTTAAGAATCCTGCAAGAATTGTGGGAGGGTTTTAGGGAATACTGTTCCTATGGTCCTATGTTTCCCCCAGAATTCTCTGTAGAAGAACCATTCTGTGATTCTGTGGAGAGGATTAATTCCATCCAAGCAAAAGAGTTTATATGAATTAGTCCATTAAAGTGCTTATTGCTGACCATTAAATACAAAGGGACAGCAACAGTGACAAGGTCTGCATGTTTTAAAGTATTATGTTGAGACAAGAAATATTAACTCAGTCCATGCTCTGTTGTGTTTGATAGTTTTTGTAAAGGCACATGGGACACCGAAAACATCCTTGTTCCACCAGGTAGCTTGTAGGATGAAGCTGAAGTAACCTGGGAGACATCCAACTGAAGAAAAAGCAGTCTTGTGGAGTTTTCCTGAAAAAAAATGTTGAGTTGTTGAAGCACATAGCAGTTTTGATAGGAAAGAAGCTTTCACAGAAGTAAAAGCAAATGTCACTCCAAAACTGTCAATAGCTTGGTGCTTAGGGAGTGAACCTGAAATGTGGAAACTGAGCTTCAGACTCCTGGTCTGAATTAAGTATAAAAGGAATCAGATTTTAGCACCCTACTAGAATTCCCTGTTATTCTCCTATGAAGACTGTCTGTCTGTCTCTCTCTCTCTCAGAAAATCTTTACAGTGTTAGTTTCATCCTCACTTGGAACACATAAATTTCTGGAATCTCATAACCTCTTTTCCCCCTGCACAGCTCCTGCTTCTAGTAACCAGAACTCATCAGACAGCCAACAAGGGAAGAAAAAATGTAATAAATTCTGTTATATCTAGAGAAGAAATATACACCAGGACTGATCCAAATGTCGCTTACAAGAACAAAATATTTTAAAGGATTGGATCGTCCACATATAAATTTCACATATATGCAGACAGTGTTTAGAGATATACAATATGTAAGCTACACCAATGTTTCCCAAATATTGATATATATATCACTCTAACAGAACAATTCAGAATAGAAGTAATGTCTTTTTTATGTTTAAATATTTCTGCATGCCTCAAATGCCATACAAACAAGCAGAGATGGCATGTTTATGAACATCTATTTATGAAGAGTATATGCCATTTATTTGTGCCAATGAAAGACAGGGAGACGAACATATATGAACAGGTATATAAATTCATTAAATTGCTTTTTATGTGCACATCCTAAAATGTGAATTTCCAATTTGCCAATCCATCTTCTTCCAGACTCTCTCCAATATTGCAGCTGCAGTGAGAAATCCAGAAATCATTATCCAGCCTTCAATCAGTAGCTTACACACCAGGGTAACTTGCTTTATCTTAATAGTAAGGTAGTGACTGGCAAGAGCAGTAACACCGAGAAAAGACTGGATTCATATCGCTCCTTGTCAACATTCTTGGCACACCACTCGTTTTTTATTCTTGACTAGAGACCCAATCAATCCTAACTCACAAAATTACTAGTGGCAATGCCAGGAATGTTGTAGAGGCTTTAATGATATATCAGTTTTAGAGACATTCGACTCATAACTTTTTATAGAACAGTTTGCAAAAGGATAAGCTTGTTTAATTCAGACAGGGAAATATATTTCGTGAGGTGTCCTCACATCTCTGAGGACATGTGAAAGGCAGTTTGTCACTGTCATCTTTCCTTGGTCTGTAGCAGGGTTAAACTTCTGCCCTGTGTGTAATAATGCCCCATGGGATTATTCAGAAGGAGAGTGAACTATTTGCTTAGAACATTCACAGGCAGGTCAAAGTTGGTTCTCAGCATTGGTGAGGCCACACCTAGAGTATTGTATCCAGTTCTGGGCTCCCCAATACAAGAGACAGCTGGACGTACTGCAAGTACTCCAGTGGAGGGCCACCAAGATGGTCAAAGGACTGGAGCATCTTTTTTATGAGGAGAGGCTGAGGGAGCTGGGACTGTTTAGCCTGGAGAACTAGAGGTTCAGGGGGATCTCATCTGTGTCTATAAGCACCTGAAGGGAGGCTGCAAAGAAGATGGAGCCAGGCTCTTTTCGGTGGTGCCCAGTTCCAGGACAAGAGGTAATGGACACAAACTGGAACACAAGAGGTTCCGTCTGAACATCAGAAAGCACTTCTGTGCTGTGTGGGTAATGGAGCAGTGGTACAGGTTGCCCAGAGAGGTGGTGGAATCTCCTCTCTGGAGATCTACACGAGCCACCTGGACTTGATGCTTGGCACCCTGCTCTGGGTGGCCCTGCTTGAGCAAGGGTTGGACCAGATGGGCTCCAGAGGTCCCTTCCAGCCTCAGCCAGTGTGATTCTGTAAGTACATAAGAGCATCTGGTTCATAGTCCTGCCAGTGCTCAGACCTTTAAGGGTACAAAGCATCTCCTGCCACAGCAGACTATTTACCAGGCTCACTGTGTGCAATCCCCCTGCCCCAAAGCCTCAGCAGGTTCCCAGCTCTGGTACTTTGCCCACACAAGCACCACTGGTTGGCTCTGCATGTTGAAGGATGATGCTTACACTCTTATAAAGGGCATGCAATAAATCTACCCATGGGTGCTGGTTGTGAACTTTAGGGAAATCCATTTTGTGGAGTTTCTGAGGAACAGTTTCTGAGGAACAGTTATCTATGTGCTGTGGTCATTCTGTTAGTGAAGTGAGGTTTCAAAACTCAATTGAAGTACTAGATTGCATGGAAACACTCAGTGGTATTGTGAAGAAGCTTGTCCCAGTCATGGGAAGGAATTTGTGATATGACTACATATGTTAACCGTCAGCCAGACATAATATGTCAGATTTATTACTGCAGTGGTAATGAGCAATGTAACGGAAATAGCACCCTATATACTGGACATCTTACAAAATGGCAAAACATGATCAGTTAGGTAAATATGGTCTATGGCTTCATCTTAAGCAGCATAAAGGTGAAAGATTTCCACGTTCATTATGGTTGATAGAGGATAATGTAAACATGTTATACCATGCCACCCCCTAAAATGTTGGAGGCTTATTTGGCCATAGACATGGAAAAGACTTATCATACTTGTTAAATAAATGAGTCAAATGATAGCGAAAATAGGAAAGAGGAATGACTTTTCTAAAATACAGCATTGAACTTATACTTACTAGTCACTATGCCTGAATATATTTTTGCTAAGAAAATGAAGTATACTGAATCTGATTTCTTTCACTAGTTTACACTTGTTTAGGACATTGGAAATACATGCTAACTGCTGTAACTCATAAAGACAAACATGCTTCATACAAGGATTATGGCATAGGTTTTGGATGATCTTTTATTTTACATATTCACATTATAGTTATTAATTCAAACTTCTTCTTTTTTTAAAAAAAAAAAAAGGCTTCATGACTTTTTGGTAGAAGCCAGTATTAGTCTTCCATCATTTGAAAGGAGAGTAAAAGTAATTAGAAAAAAAAAAAAATACTACAAGAGTAATCTTCATAATTAAACAATAAGACTGCAGTATATAGTTTCACACCACATTGTAAATATAAAATTAGGGTTCCTAGATGAAATGTCAGAAGCTTTTTCTTATGAGTTTATATCAGCAACTTGATTATCATATTGATTCTGCATTTCAATGAGATACCATCCCATAGTGTTTATTCTTCACCCAACTGCTTTCTTGAACATAATAAAATTAAATCCAATGTGATATTAAATGTAAACATACAGTGATATTATATGTAAATATCCATTTAAAAATCTCGCTGCTTATTGATATTCAAATTCTCTCTGCAAGTGTAACATTGCAAAATACAATAATATATTTTTCAGCCTTTATCCAGGGACTGGAACTAAAAAGAGGATAATCTTTTTCTATTTCTTTCCATAATAACATTGCATTATTTATGTAGAAGAAAATGAAAATAGTCTATTCTGCCTGAACTGTGCTTCTTAGTTGATCCTTTCTGATTGGTCTAGGAAAGCAGAATGGAAAAAAAAAGAATGTGATGCACATGCTAAACCGCTGCTGGCCAGACTGAGCTGCAGACAATTTTACCCTGCCCTCCAGGAATCAAGAGCTATATTTAGATTGTAAACTCCTGACCCAGGAAGTCTCTATCTTCTATGTTTGTATTGAGACTAGTGTTTTGGGGTCTTGTCCTTGTCACTGGCCTCTGGATTAATACAGTAACACACACACAAAAGACTTCCTTGCTATTTTATAGAATGGAAGGCCTTGGTGTTACTGTATTTTGTGCAGTGGCATTGTATGGTCTCAATATGTTCAGTGTTGATTCAGGTACCTTGTGTGATTAAGAAACCGTCCTTTTCACTGGTGTTGTTTGTACCCACAGATGGGGGCCTGAATCCCAACTTTATCTGAATGGATGTAATTTTCCTGTTATTTCTTGGTTATTTTACATGTTTACAGTCACCACCTTATGCAAGTTTCCTCTAAAATCCTGTCTTTGAATTCAATCCATGCTGAAGTAATTAAAATGTTTATCCTGATCCACTATTACGAATACTTTGCTAAAAAACTTTACTAAAAACTTAATATTTTCTAATAACTTATAATTATTTTGTTCTTCTACATAATTTTAGAAGACTACATATGTCAGATTGTTTATCAGTCTTTAAGAAGCTGTCAGAGATACCTTGAGAATTGGTCAAGGAAATTTTTGATACCTATGTAAACTGCTATATTAAATGAAAACCTGTTATTTGTATGGGAACTCTCAGATTAGCAAGCAACAGGAAGCTTGGAGGAGGAAGTAAGTACTTCATTTCCAGGCAGGAAGTATGAAAAAAAAGATCACATTGTACAATATTTTTTATTAGGATTGCTTTCTGAAGATTAACTTATCTTTCTTTTTGGGTTGTGAATTGTCCTTCAACAATCACAGTTGAAGGTAGCAATTGTAATTGGCAAAATATTAATTGTTGCCAGCCATTAAGGTGCTAATTCATCATGATATCAGTTCAGTTTAAGATAAATGGATTATTTTATGGCTGGAGCTTTCTTATTCAGAAAAGAGAATAGAATAACGAACAATAAAATCTATAACAAGCTTTTACTAAACTCATATTAGCTATTTATGCAACCTGTTTTACCAATAAAGATCACTGGAATTCTCATTCTAAAAGAAGTAACTTATATCCCACTCAAAGTGACTGAATCTTTCTTACTTGAATCGCTCTCTGCTTTTCTTTGATTTGTTGCATGGATAAGGGGAAATCTAATCAATCCACCAGACCTCTACAGAGCAAAGCTAAGAAACATATATGTTGATTAAACTTATTTCCATCCAGAATTGAACCCAAAGAAACACAGTGATTTAACAATAACTAATCACAAAGCTGGAAAAAAAAAAAAAAAAAGGACAGGGGAAGTGGGTGGGGTGGTGGGAAGGACTTTTTTTTGTGTGTTGTCTTACAACTTCATGTAATTACACATCTGAAATAAAAATTATGGCTGTGGCCTCATGTTTGGTACTTTGCCTTCTAATTCATGATATTACACTTGACTTCTCCTTTTGCAATTGTCAGCAGATAAGAACATAATTGCTTTCTTTGTCTAGCCTTGCCTTTGTGCTACAATCTCTAGTTTTTACATGAGACTATTTTCCATGTTGCAGCAGTCAATGTGTTATTACTGTAAGAGTCCTCACTGTTTGTTATCACTTTCTGCTCCTTCTGAGTATCCTCTTCTATCAGATGCTTTACTTATTTTTATATTAATTCAAATATCTGAAATTTATATATGATCTGTATTTTATTGCTACCCATAATGTGGAGAATTTTCAGTCTGAAAGCACTTGTGTTCTAAGAAGATCATCTTCACTATTGGAGACACTTCTTTCATTTTCAACTGCTCCTTAAAAATATTTTATGTTTTGCAGCTGGGAATAATAGTTTTTGTTTTAAGAGATACCACCCTGTTTGCATGTTCATGGAAAATGAGAATGACTATTTACTTCCAGCTAACTGCCCAGTTCATATATTATACAATACAGAAAACTCTGCTATAGACAGTCATTATTTGATGTTGGAGGTTGTATCTCAAGTGTTTAGTTACTCTTTGATATTTGTCAGAAGAACTTGAGATGCAGAAGCAAATTTATTTTCCCAACATATAATTAATGGACTGGGTGAGGTTTGTTTATAGGTCTCTGAAAATAAATAAACCTTAAGATGTTTGCAAATACTACAGTGTACTTGTTGTTTACTAGTTTTACATATAACTATGTGCAGGTCGATTCCATTTAATTATGTGCAGATTATCCAGATGACATTTTTACAATCTTTGGTGGTGGTGTGGATACCTTAAATGACATGCACTTAAATGACACTAAGAAAGAAACATAACAGTACTGCAAGGTAAACAATACAGTCTTAAAATTATAAAAATCTCATATTATATCTTACATTTATGATATCATATAACTATCAGAGGTAAATCCATAACAAAGAATTGATGTTAAGTACTTTGGCTATAAAGAAATGGACAAGGATTTCATTCATTGAAAAATGTGGCTTTGCATTTTGGTTTCAGCAAACAAAATAACCTCACCTGATCCCCCCACTTTCTCTGAAGAAGTCCTGACTTCCCATGAAATTGTGAGTATTACTGAAAGATTAAAACTTGATAACAGGTGAGGTGACATGGGTTGTTTCTCTGAGGAATATTGTGCACTTAGAGGTTCAGCTCAGCAGGTGACAGCCTGAGGAGTCTTGCTCTAGAAAACAGACAGAAGTCTTGTCTTCAAATCTCAACTCTTTGGACTTATGAAAATTTGTGAGCTCCAGTTTTTCCATTGCTTTCTCAAAGGTAGTAATAAAAACATTCCTTTCTGCAAGCATATATGAATAGGCTGCAGATGCCAGCTAGAAATTGATGTGTTTAAGGCTGTAACTGAAATTAAAGCTGTTTCCTATCACACCCTTTTCAGTTTTAGGAAGTGATTAAAATGTATTGAAATATTTGAAAACTGATATGAACAATTTTGAGTAAAATGAAGGAATGAAATGTGATAAGACCATTAAGGTCTTATTATAGGGCCAATAGGAAGGAAGAGATGAAGAAAAAACATAATAGATACCACCTTTTGAAAGAAAACAAAAGACAAAAAACCCACAGAAACAGAAACAGAAACAGAAACAGAAACAACAAGCCCTCTTATTTCAGCCTAACAATCAAGATCAAGTAATGCACAGAGCTGGAACATAAGAATTGATTATTGATTTCTCATATTTCCCCCTGTCCTTAATAACCATCCTGTGACTTCCCTCCATGTTTTTGAAGTTTTGGCTTCTCATGGAACTAAAATGAGACCTCCCTACTAGAGAAATTAAGTCAAAGGGCCGGATCTGAAAGCTAATACAGATACTCATTAGGCGTGGCATAGTAGCATAAGGCACAAATTGCACTCACTGACCTGTGGGATATAAAATACCGCCATGTAGCTATTACACTGTTTTTCATCAGTGAAAACCAAGGTACTTTATGAAAGATGTCAACCATGTTCAATAAAAGGGAAAACTGAGGTTAGGACTTCAGCAGTATGGTACTAACTGGAGTGGTCATTTGGATGAAACCTCTTTCTTAGATTTTCAAAAATACATGGAAAATAATTCTCCCTGCAGTTCATTGTCCCTGTTGTTCATTTTTCACCTTTCAAAGCTGTACAAAAGCATCTTGGCTTTTTCTATATGATTAACACAGCTGCAGAATGGTTTCGAAGTCAGTGTGTAGCTTGGCCTAAGATTGCTTTTAAAGCATAACACGTATTGTTTTAAGGTGTCAGTAACATTGTGCATCACACACTAAGCTCTCCCATATCTTCCTGTGTTTAAAAGGCTTTGTGACTAAAGTTATTTTAACTTCAGCTGCAGAAGTCAGAGTTCACATGTACAGCAAAGTAATAACTTGTTGCAAGGTGGAAGAAGCCAAAATTTACAAGGAGATGCTGGCAAAAGTATTTTACTGGATCTTAACAGATTTGGTGGCTTTAATAGGTGAGTATAGAACTGATGTGCTTGGCAGGGCTGGTTTAGAAACATCTCTATGTCTGCCTAGGCTACGGTTGTATATATAATTTAATCTTATGCCCTTTCTTAACCAATGCTAAAACATGTGAGAATAGTTGAGAGTATTTCATTAAGATATTTAGGGAAAGAAAGCAAAGTACTCACAGTTACAAACATTTCAGAAGGGAAATTCTCCCCAGATCTACTGAACCTCAAAGAATGAATTTAGATTATCCCAGATGTCTATGCATCTATTGCTATTCATCAGATATGGCAGGTCTCAGATAAAAGCCCTAAGAATAATAACTTCTATTGTAACTTATTCATGGTAAATAGCAATGATAACTCCACTGAAATACTGAGCAAACACAAATAATAATTGAGATGACAAGAGGCAGAAGATAGGTGGCTTTGCACTAGAGACCATAAAACACCACAATAAATTGATAATTTTACATATATGTTTTTCAGCACCCACTATGCTCGCCTGTAATAAAGGTTATAGATTTCCCTTCATATTTCTAAAAATTGATTTGATCAACATTTTATGTAAAAAATCTTGGAAATTAAAGGGTGAAATCTGACATCTTCCAAAAAAACAATAAGAAAAAATATAGTGTTGACATTAGAGTCAATCAAGCATCCAAATGATGAATTTATTTAAACAGTTACAAATACAATATTTCCTTTCAGTTATTTTTATTGAAATAACCTTTTGTGACTATTAATAGCTTTCATGTAACATCAGTTTCAGCAGCCTGACCTGACTCTAGACACAAAGCTAAATGTAAACTAACGAGCACTTAACTCTCCATTACATAAATGGACATTTATCAGATGACAAATTAAAACCAATAAGACACCAAGACAAATGTGCTGTCAACAGCATTAAGATGGGTCATTTTCACTTCTCCCCTCAACTGCACATTAATAAGCATTTCCCATTGCAGTACGTTCAGCGCTTTGATATTGATTTTTACAGTGGTCCAACACAAGTCAAAGTTCCTCCACACAGCACAGTGTTAAGTCCCACAAGAAATGTAGTAAATGTGAATGTGTCTTTGAAGCAATGAAGACTGACAAATCTATAAGAGATATTTCAAGACAACATGCAATAAACGTGCTCATACTTTTTTTACATACTATCTTCAGTTTCACAAATCAGTCACTGGGTATTTCAGCATTTTGACTACACTAAATATTCAGGCTACATAGAAAATGCAAAGGGGAGTCTTTGTGTTCTTTATAAAAAAGAAAAGTGAAACAGTTTGATTTAGTTAGCTTTACAGCTACCTGGTTTAATGCATGCCTGGTATGTTAGTTTAACTGGAAATTTAGGAAGTTTTCATTTTTATTTGACAATTACTTTAATTTCTTCAAGAAGCAAGTTTCTAACAGGAGATAATCATTTTAGTCATGCTTCAGAAAGAAATTTCTTCAGGATGAGGATGCAACTCCTACTGATGTTAACCCTTGCCTGAATCCTGGGAATAACATCTCAACCTTAATAAGCAAATGCCACATATGATAAGAAGCCTCTGATGATGTACAGCAAAATATAAGTGACTGGACTATAATTGAGCAATGAAATCTAGCAGAGTGAAAGACATTCATTGAGAGGATTGTGGATGTAGTTAATGATTTTTAGTACTGAATGCATGTGTTCATCATGCCACAAAGAGGCAGAGTTCACTGGCTGTCAGAAGCATAAGATGGAGAATGGAAGTATGTGGGCTTTCTGGTACTGACTCACAAAGTGAACAAGTGAAATCACTTAACCTGTTATTAACAACAAAGCTGGATGAACAGACATTGAAGTTTGTAAGCTAGTGTCACAATTCCATACAGGTAATTGCATAGAATGTTACATATTGGGAATGGAAAAAGGAGGGAGAGGAAAGAGTAGGGAAGTAGTAGAAGGCTGAAATCAGCCTGCTTGCTACAAAGGGGCAATTTTGCTGTGTGGATAAGACCTGAAAACACACTAGGATTGGTGTGTCCATAATCAGTTACACCTAGCAGCATGAAGAATTCCCTTGTAAGGCGAACAGGTTGAACTGTGTTTTTCCTTAGGACTAGAGAACCCTCACCCAAAGGGAACAGAATAAATTCTAATTTTAGCAAGAGGAAAAAAATAGATTTTTTTTTTATCTTACAGCTTAGAAAAATATCAGGTCAGAAACATGAATTGGTGTTCCTCTAACTAAAGGTGAATATGTATGTCTGAGCTGAGGTGTTAGAGCTATGAGAATCCAGGCTTCATGAGAGTCAGTGGAGATGAGATGGAGACTTATCTCATGAAATGTAGTTGTCTAAAATAAGCTAAGACTCTTGGAAGTATTGACTGTCTCTCTACAAAAGGAGTTTACTTGGTGGTGCTAAAACCAATATTTTACCTGTGTCTGTGCACATCCAGAAACACTTGTGTGGTCAGAGAAAATCCACTCTGTGCTGTGCTGACATAATGAAAGACAAAAACTCTTTGCTTTTCTTTCTTATAGATTACACTGTAAACATTTTCAAGAGCAGCTTGTACTTTTCAATTAGTATTTACAGTACTCAAGCTGAGAAACTTAAATGGGGCCCAAGTGTCAATGAGTGGAGACCCATAGCCTGTTAAGAACCAAACACATTAAAGGCATTTTCAGCAAGTTTTCCAGAATCAAAGAACCCCCAATCAGCAGCTATATATGTATGTGCAAATAGAGGTAAAAGCTGTCCAGAAGTCTTCAAATCCCTTCTAGGTTTGCACATAAACTCTCTTACAAGTATAAATATACCACGAAATTAGTTGCTGGAATCTGAATCCACTACCAGTTGTATACTGCATGAAGAGTTCCCCTGTAACTTCAATTTCATGTAACCAAAACATTTCTTTCTCTTTGAAATTTCATAGCAAGAGATGGGGTTAATCTTAAAAATAACTGAACAAGTGTTTGTAGAAAATAATTCCATCACTTACTCTGCATTTTTAAGGACTCGAGGTTTGTGTTTGACATGTGAGAATAGTGAGAAGGTTTAACCTTTTCCCTTTTAATCCTCCCATGGTAGTGAACATAGGAAATATTTCCCACTATCGCATCAATTCCTGTCAAACTTCAGCCTCTCCTTGGAATTAATTAGGAGAGGGTGCGCGACTTGCTGTAGGTTGATAGCATGTTTTCATAGGAGATGGTCAGACTGCTGTCGTTGTTGGGACAATGTGACACAGACAAATAACTGGCTCTCTGTGCTCCAGTGGAAGCAATGTACGCTGTTGGCAGCATCAGAAATTTCTGTTAGCCACCTTAAGTCATTTTATGTTTTAATATTACCTCGTTCTCTCATGTGGAAAGCTTTAAAAGGATCGTCTGACAAATCAGGTATTTTTACATTTTCATATTTGCAGTTATGTAAGAAGTTGCTAACTGATCCCTTCTGCGTTGGGTCACTCCAGAAAGAAATGTTAGAATGCTAACAGAAAAAAACATAACACTTTAAAGTTTTTATTTCTTTTACTTTACTATAGGAAAGTACACAGCCTACAAACATTTCTTTATTTGAAAAGGAGTCAGGTGTGTTTTTGTAAAACCTTGTGGTAGGGAAGTTCTCCAGGGAAGGTTCAGGTTGGAAATTAGGAGAAATTTCTTCTCAGAAAGAGTAGTTAGGCATTGGAATGGGTAGCTCAGGGAGGTGGTAGAGTCACTGTCTGTGGGGATGTTTAAGGAAAGGTTGGACCTGGCGCTTAGGGACATGCTTTAGTGGGTGACAGTGGTGGTATGGGGATGGCTGGACCAGATCTTGGAGGTCTTTTCCAACCTTAATGATTCTATGATTCTCCTTGTTTCTTGTTTACAGTAGATAGTAATAAAAGTTTCTACGCTCTAACCATTCTTGAACTTTTTGGCTCCTTTATTTAAAGGAAGCTCTTTGTCCCATAGCTATTGCTACTTACTACACCAGCTGCGATGTTCTTGAAGAGTGTTCTTGGAGAGAACTTGCAAAATAAAGTTGCAAAGAACTTGGAAAGAGCTAGCCAAACCAAAGGCAGTGCTAGAGGCCTTGATTGGATTGACAGTCACCCCTGAGAGACATTAAAAACCCTTCTCTAAAGCAAACATTTCCCTTCAAAGTAAGCTAGATGATGCCAGGGATCAGGTGTATTTAAAGCTTCCTTGAGGGACATTTCTGGGTGCAGTGACTGTGCAGAGCACTTCCATTTCAATGAACACATTGCATCCATATTTGTGCCCAGGACATACATAGAAATGTCTCTGAGGAAGGCTGTGATTTCATGAAGGGATATCTTACAGAGAGTATATTCATCCATGCAGAAAAGGTAAGATGCAGCACAATTTTGCATGGCTCTACATATTCCTGGGAATGTTGGCATGTACTGAGCCTTCCCACTTTGCCTGTGGGGAACCCTGGGAAAACAAATAAATTCTTTTACTTTCTGCCCTGCCAGGATAAGCAAATCTATTTGCAGCTTATCAGAGGCCAAGGGAAATCGGGCAGCTTTTTTTACAGTTTTGACAGAGAACTAGTGAAAACAAGGATTTTGCTTGTTCCCCAGGTCCTTTGTCCTGAAGTGGGCTCCATGCAAGCTGGTGACAGCTGGGATATCTGGGCAAGGCTGTGTGCAAGAAGCCCAAAATCTAATTAGCTTACTCCTGAGTACCTGCTATCTGTGACTTCTCCCTGAACTGTTTACAAATGTGCACAAGCCCTTCTGTAAAAGACACTTGAATTGCTCAACTAACTAGACAGCCTTTGAAATGAGTAATGACCTTACTGTCCTTTCAGCTTTTTTTTTTTTTTTTTCTTTTTTTTTTCCATAGGTGAGGTCTGTCTGCTTTTTGATACTTCAAGAAAAAGGCAGTATGACCACCAATACTGAAGTTTTTGTTGTTGTTGTTGTTTGTTTTTTTTTTTTTTTTAAATATTGACATTACTGAAGAAATGCAGCATTACCTGTTTGGTCTTATAGGCATGGCATCAGAGGTCATTTTTAAAAATTGGTGGTGGCAATGACTTTTCTTGTCTCTACTGTGAGCTTTCTCAGCACAGGATAATTGGACATTCTCACGTGGCCCTAACTGAGCAGGACGTAAGATTGTGGACCACCTACTGCCCTTCCTTTAGCTATTTGTCTTGCTCAGTAGTAATGACAATTATTCTGGTGGGCTGCTTTAGCAGTCTCGGCAAAAAACAGAGAATTGCCACTCATCATCTGAGAAGTTGATTTTGGTGATCTGAAGACTGGCTATAGTTAGATGATGATTCTGTAAACTCTGAACAGCCAACCCAACATCTTAATGAACCAGTAAGTATTTTCATGAATCATTATGAATTCTCATTAACTACAAGCCATTAATTCGCTGTGACCCTTATGTGACATATGTACAGATATCTGTTTTCCAGACTACTCTCTTAATAATACTGTTTTGTGATGGAGCACCATTGATTTGTGGGGGGTGTCTGAATTTCCACGCATTGTGTGTCAGCAGTGTGTCAAAAACAGAAGAAAAAATTGTCATAACTGTGACCTTTTATGACCCTGAGCCTTCCCCATATTACTTAGCTGTTTGTTTCCATCCTCCAAGAAGAGCTTCCTAAAGTGAATATCGAAGGAGGGAAGGCATCAGAAAGGAACTGCAGCCTCCGTGGTTTGGGCTTAAATCCATAGAAACTGCTGAATATAGAAAATGCTGTTCTGAACTGGCCAGCAAATTGACCATCCAGTACCTTGACTTGCTAAGACTTGCACTTGACACCTTTCCTGGTAGCATAGGAATGACCTGCTAACTGGTGAATGAGAGGTAGTTTGCTTTCTGCCATACTTATTAGTTTGCAAACAAAACTCCATTAGTGAAGCCTGAAGTTTAAGATCTCATTGTCTCTTCCAAATATAGCAAGCATATTTTATTATTATTACCCCAGTTATTCTTGTTAGTTTAATACCATAACTAAATATCCTAAGTCAATTTTGGAAAGAGGGTGGATGGAAATATGAGGGGTTTATTTATTTTTAATAAGGACAAGATCAGGCGCTAGAAACCAACTGTGCTTTCCTAGTTTTGTATCAGTCCCCAAGCATCCTCCTACCACCATCTTACAAACTCAGACTGACACAGAGCTGATGAATTGACAGAAAGTATCAAATGTCAGCTAGGGCTCTGATTCCCTCTGGAGGCTCTTGGGAACAAAGTATGAACAGATTGTTCATGCCAGAATACCTCATTATTTTAAGCAAATTGACTTTCTTATTGACTACATTGAAAGGTTGTACACTAGTTATAATTACCAGTTCTACTTAATTTTCTTTTATAAAAAGGTCTGTACTCTCTACTTGACAGTATTATTTTGATTAACCTACTTTTTGCCCCAAGAGGCCATTTAATATTTAAAAAAGAATGACTCGATCGTATAGATGTATAGCACATGCACACGATTATTGTGTTATAATCACCCATATCTAATCTGAATGGTGAAGTGCATTACACTGCATTTTGCAAAGAACTATGAGACTTTGTAGAGACATTAAGGTTAACAGCAATATACACATTAAAAATAAAAAATCTTGCAACTGCAGGAGCACAAAGAGCATGTTGTGCAATCTACCATAAAATACAAGTGTGATGTGAAGCAAGAAGATTAGAGGATTCGTATTACACCCCCTTGTTATTAGTTTGTGACTATTTTATGATCACTATATTTGTGTGATGTTTTATTGTTAATAATAATGTGATATATTAATTTTTGCATTCTCTCCTCTATTGCTCTCAAATCCGGTTTTCACCCAACTCTAGTGGCAAGATGACAAGGTAATATGAACTGACTACAGTTTGGCCTCCTCAGATGTGGTCAAGGTAATTGTTGGAAACAGCTTCTCGGCTTTCTGAGAGACGAGAGAGGGACTGAAAAGAGCCTGCTGATGCAGAAACATCCACCTGGAATGAGGGCCAGTGAAATGTCACTTGTAATCCCATTAGAGTGATCCTGGTTGGCTACCCTGCACTGCCCTAAGGGAAGCACTTGCTCTCCACACTAGTTCATCAAAAATAGGGGGATAAATGATGAGTGATTCAATAAAAATGATGCCATCAAAACCATCAACATTTTAAAGCCAAACATAGTACTATCCCGTTCTTAAAAAAAAAAAAAAAGTGAAATAAAATATTATCTTTTCTTCTAGATCTTTGTTTCCTTATAATCATATAACTAGTGGGTCTCCTCCTGGCATTAGAGTCTTGCTCTCATGCTATTTCAAATTGATCTTTAAAGCCAAGAAATTCAAAAAAAAACTTCGAAGCCGTCCAAATATCAATTTTATCTTGACACTTTAAAAAATCTTTATGAAATGCTGTTGTACTGTGACATATAACTTTGTAAAAATGACCTCTTCTTATTCACACATTGTCCTTTACTATGTTTATCCTGTTGACAGGGAAAAGACTCGGTAAAATTAGAAGAAAAAAGACAGGAATGAAGACCAAATTAGAATGTATTCTCATCATTACAAAGGTAGAACTCTGCTTGCAGAATCTTTATTACTGATAATGAGGCAAGAGGCAAAAAGAACCCTGCTTGGTTTTCAGATCACAGGCTGTGTTTGCAAGTAGAAGAAAAGAAAATAAGCATCTTTTCACTCATAAAGTGAGAAAATTGGATCTGGAATCCATAGGGAGAAGACATATAGGAACCTACAATGTCATTTTTACTGTCACTTTTCAGACTACAAGCACTTTTTGGGAGCTCCAGTCAGAGCTTGAAGGAATGATCTAATAAAACACATACACTCTGTGGGGCCATTGTGCTATGGAATGAGTGACCACGATTAAAATGACCATAAGATGCTTCAAAACAAGATTTCTGAGATTTATAGTGAGAACACTTGAAAATGGTAGGCTGCATTTCCTGCTGCAGAATGATTAGCTCCCTCCAGTGAAATGAAAGAAGACCCAAACACGCTGCATTTAAGCAAAGGATTAACTGAAGGCACAAGACTGTCATTGAGATGCCAGAGATCTATAGCCCTTGCAGGGGAACCGATTTAAAACAGACATTATTTTTCTGGAACCATTTTCCACATAATTTTAAAAGCAAAGTTTAGAGAAATAATTGATTTCCATTATTTTTTATTTTGTGAAATGACGCAAAAACAATACAAAATGATGCAAAACAATATGTAATATACTTTTACACACAGTATGTATTTTGTTTAACTTACACAGTCAGATAATAGAAAATATGTAGAGTTGATGCACATCTTTCAATATTCAATTCTCACACCCCAAACAAGACATTTATGTGGGCATGCGGGTTAAGATTCAGAGAAGGCATTTGGCAACTAAACTGAGGAGTGGGTAAAATTTAGGTTCTAGTATTTCATAGTTCAGTGGCTGTCTACTTCTAAAGGTGCCTAAACCCACTATCTGCAGAAAGTTATTTTGCTGAGGGGATTTCTTAATTCTCCCTATAAATTAATCCAGAAACACCATGTACTGTTATTTGCTGTGGTCTTAATAGCAATTCATTGTCTAAATTCCATGTAAGGTAATTGGTCAGTGCTTCAGCTCCTCCAGTTGTCCAGGCTGGTAGGTTCATGGAGAGTGTTTTTAACTGACATTGCCAGGACTGGACTCCCCACAAAACAAAACAAAACAAAACAAAACAAAACAAAACAAAACAAAACAAAAAAAATAAAAAAACAACCAACCAACCAACCAATCAAACCAAAAAACTATATGTAAATGTATTTTTCACTTGTAGAATTTCTAAAGGCATTTTTTCACTTGTTTAATTTCTTTGACAACCTTTTTATAATTTTATCCTTGACCCGATTCTCTTCCATCTAGGGTACATCTGCTTGATCCAAACTTTCCCCTGGCCTCTGGGACTTGAGATTCCTGAAGGCCAGTCTTGCTGGTAAAGACAGACAAAAAGACATTAGGTGCTTCTTCGCGGCCTGTGTAACAAAGTTCCCTATTTTATTTATCAGTGTGCCCACATTTTTCCTAATCTTTCATTTGCTACTGATATACCTATAGAAGCCCTTCTCGTTGTCTTTGACGTGCCTGGCCAGACTGGGCTTTAGCCCAGTCTGAACTGCATCTCGGATGCGTGAACAATGTCTCTGTGCTCCTCTCAGGTTACCTCTCCTTATTTCCACCCTCTGTATGCCTCCTTTTTGCATTTGACTTAGGCCAGGAACTACTCATTCATCCATGTGGGCCTGCTGGCATTTTTCTTCTTCCTCTTTGTTGGGATGAACCTTTCTTGAGCTTGGAGGAGGTGATCCTGAATATTAACCAGACTTCTTGGGCCATTCTTTCCTCCAGGGCCTAAACCAACAGAAGAGCTTAGACACCTCTTTTTGTCTCTGGCAGCTCTGGTGAGAGCTTGGCATAAAAGGGCTGTGAGGCTTGCACTATGAGGAGAGGCTTGCTTTGTCTAGTTTTGAGAAAAGGAGGCCAAGAGGTGACCTCATTGCTCTCTACAGCTTCCAGAGGAGGGGAAATGGAGAGGGGGACACTAATCTCTTCTCCCTGGAAACGACATATAGAAGATGAGGGAAAGGCACAAAGCTGTGCCAGGGAGGTTCAGACTGGACATTAGTAAAAATTTATTTGCCGTGAGGGTGGTCAAACACTGGAAGAGTCTTCCTAACAAGGTGGTTGATGCCCCATACCTGTCAGCATTCAAGAGGTATTTAGATAATGCACTTAATAATATTCTTTAACTCTGTTAGCCCTGAAGTCATGAGGATGTTGGACTCTTTTTTGGACTCTTTGTAGGTTCCTTCCAAATGAACTATTCTATTCTACTCTGCTTTACTATATTATGTTCTATTTACATTGTAGAAGTTGTAGCCACACCAATGTATATTAAAAGGCTAATGATGAAAATGTCCTAAATCCTACCCTTTACTCTTAGTTTGATTATTATAGTGTGTCTATGAAATGATACATTACTTATCCTAAAATATATTCTGCAATTGCAATGTTATTTGCTAACAAACATATAAAAATAAATACATAAAAGAAAATTAGTGAATGTACAACAATTTATTTTCATCTAGGGCACCATACCACTTATTTCTTGTATCTTGATCTATGTACTATGTAGGCATACCATATATAATAATCATATTTATATTTGAATATGTATTTGAATATGCAGATATATGACTATGTATTTAAAAAGAGATAGGTGCATGTATAGTAGGTATAACTATTTGTAAGTATTGTTATGAGTTGTGAAAAGCTAACATAAAAGAAAATCATCTCTACCAAAGCATAAAGGAACAGTAATATATCAGCTTAGTGCTATTCATTATGCTCACACTTTGGTCCTTCAGCAAGACAGCACTGCCTTTTGCACTTAAAATGTTAATAAAGGAACAATGTTTTTGCTACAGATGTGGTCCGAAAATGTGTGTGTGCAGAGAAGTAGTTACATAACTCAGCAGCTCTGGGTAGGTTTGTGCACTCAAGCTCTAATGGATCCATCTGTGCTTTCCTACCCTGGCACCTATGTTATACCCACGCCCATTACTTTCAGAGAAGTGCAGCTAACACATTAGGAGGTGGAGAGGAAGAAAAATAAGCAAGTGAAGAAACAGTTGCAGAGATTATTTAAGATCCTTCCATGCGAAATCTCTATCTTGAACAGATAGCTATATATAAATGCACTTTACATCCATAAAGATGAGATTCTATTGTATGCAGTTAGTGATGGTAGAACATCATATGCTGCTAACTTCTGGAGTCTGAAATCTTTGCTTTGCTCTGAAAGCCATGTATATCATGGCAAGTGCACAGTTCTCCACATTGACATGTCAAGGCAGCTCACCCTTGATCTGAAGACTTGGCCTCAATGTGAGAAAATTAAGGCCATTTCCATTCTTGAGTGTTGAGAATGGCAGCAGAAATAACAGCAGAGGCTACAGCATGGTTATTAACACGTTATTTTACTGCCTAAAGGGATGTGGACTATTTCACTTACTTTCTTAACATCCACTGGATAGTTACAACTTCTGACTGATTCATAGCTGTTGAGGGCCAAGTATCAATTTTTTTGAGTAGCCTGTTTCCTCCTGCATTCATAAATATGGCATCTTGTAAGTAACTAATATTTTTTAAATATTTGCTTGTTTGGCATTAGTGACTTCTCAGAGAGTGAAAAACTGAGGTCATTCCAGTGTTTGGAAATATTGTAATTCCCTTTGCATTCAAAACATTTCACAGTCCACAAAAAGCCTGATAATGGCATTTTATTATGGGTACTTTACCCATTGTACGTAAAATCTCTTGAGGACTACCTTTGTGCACGTGTTTTTGTCAAGTGCAGCATCATGATCTTGCTTTCTAGTTGCAGCTCAGGAGCTGGGTCGGGATAGTTGAATAAATTACAGTCCACCAAAAGGAAAGTATATGACGGAAAAATTGTCCCTTCAGGAAATGTATAGCTGGCAGATTTGTGAAGAGGTCAGATAAGTAGCTGAGAAACAGTGTGTTACTGGCAGAAAAAACAAGTTAGTGTGTGTTAGCTCCACTCCCAGCCTATTATTAACCTTTTCTAATGTAGGTCTTATGGTATCTTTCCTCACAGCTCAGTGATTTAGGCACCTGATTTTCACTTTGAAAACAAAAATTCCTAGTTGACTTGCAGACGAGCTGCTTCTATCATAACCTTCTTGAAGGCATTTAATACTGCATAGGAATATGAATTTTAAAAGCCTAGATGTTCTCTACATACGGATTGTTTACAGGCAATATTTATGACCCTCATGGTCTCCAGAACAGTGCAAAGCTCCACCAAAACCACTTCATATTTGGCCAAAGCCCATTCATGTCACATACAATGAATTTCTATATTTAAGAGCTAGTCTTCTTCACCTCAGTCATTCCCAAACTCTTCTCCAGTTCTCAAGTACGAGAAAAGTTTTGTACAGTTTCTGACCTTAAGAGAATTAAAATAAGCTAAATGTTTCTTAAAAGTAGTTTCACTTCTTCCCCATGCCTTTTTATGCAATTCATCTACTGGCTCAATCACAGATAAACTAGCACAAATCAATGAAAAAGATTTCAATCTTAATTGCCTCTAATTCACATTGGAATAATTAATTGAACATACTGTATCTTGCAAAGATTCTGCCCTTTGTTCTGCAGTTTTACTGTGCCATGTTTAATGGATTCTGGTAGCAGCTTATAATGGACTGCAAGAGCTCTCATCATAAAATAAAAAATTGAAAAAAAAAAGGTTTTACTGAAATGAATGTGAAAAAAGGCATGTTTCCAGCAGTGGATGGACTGTAACCTGTAAATTTTACCTTGGATCATAAAACAAACATCTCCACCCCCCTGCTCTCCCCCAAAAAAGGAGATAAGATTTATTGAAGAGATGTAAGGAGATAACTTTAAAATTGCTCTTAATTAAACTGTTATCCTAATAACAACAGTATGAATAGAGACAGACAACTGAAAGATGTCCCAGCATCATCAAAGGTATTTAATATTGTCGCTTTAGGGCATGCCTGCTCCTATTGCAGAAAACCTGAGGAATTATCCATTCCTGTGAACACCACATCAGTAGAAGGAAGAATAATGATTTTTGATTAGGGCACTGTGATTCACAAAATAGGACTTTTCTATTTCTTTACTATTTTTAGACAGCTTACTAAACTCTCTACCTTGAGTAGTTGCTTGTCATTCAGCACTGTTTTGTCTTTTGCTATTTGGCCTTTATGTCATCCTCTCAGGTTGTGGTTTCACAAAAGTTTGAAGATTTTTAGCTTTCTCCTAGTTTTCCTCAAATTCCTTATTCCTTATTCCTTCCCACATGTCACATTTCTTTCTACGCAATTGGACTTTTTTTTAAACTATTTTTATTTTTTTAACTCAGCTCATTTCAAAAATCTGAGTTATAGTGCAGCTCTGAAAAAGCTGCATTGCTAGAACAGAGGTATTGAATTATTCTGGTGAGACATGGGCTGGAGGTGCCCGGGGCATGATGGGGTAAGAAAGTCTTATGCAGGTTTTTCAGCAGGAGAAAATGTACCATGGAACGACACAAATGAATCAGACAGAAAAAAAATGACGAGCTATTAGGGCTGTTGAAAGGGAAATTCAATTGACTGTCATCTTTATACAAATCTGTGAGAGTGAGGCTTGAAGTTACAGTGAAGAGGTCTGAGAGAGCAGAGATAGAGCTGCTAAAAGTGCAGTTTTTTGGCTGCTTTTTAACATAGCCTTGTCCCTGTGTGTGAAATTACAGCCCTGTCCTACTTTACCATTGAACAGTACCACTGAGAGGCATTTTCATTTACTTGTTCTTTTGTATCATGTAACATCCACTTTGCACAGAGATGCAAATAAATACAAAAAGTGCAGGGAAATAGTGAATTGGAATCTTTGCATCTTGTTTTGAGTTAAGACCCTCTCCTATCGTGCTCTGCTCTCTTTTTTTCCTGCATGTCTTCTACCTTGTCATATTCAGATCATGCCTCATTTAGCTGAATTACTCAGGTCACCTTAGATTAATTGTGTAATTTGGCACTGATGCAGCTGATATATCCCCATTTGAATGCTGTGTCAAAGAAGTCATAATATAAGCAAAATTTAAGGAGTTATCTGCCAGCAAACAAGAACATATACAAGGAAATCTGGTATTTGCTATCACCTTGTTTTTATGATTAATTAGTGGATGTACTGAAGTAATAATCCTATGTATGTACAATTTTGCTCTACATTTTCCAAGCCCCATCCCTTCAATTCAGCATTGCATTCTCATTAATTTTCAGTGTGTAGTGCTGAAAATGTTCCTTGTCTAAAGCAGTTTTCTCTTGTAAATCTTTTTTTTCTTAATTAAAAATTTTGTGAACAGAATGACAGTGGGACCATAAGATGCATCACAGTTTAAAAAAGTCTATCCTGAAAAGCTGGTTTTCATTTTCAGTTAAATGAACCAATATGGGAAGAGAAACTATTGAAAAGCAATCCCAAATATCTACATAGAGACCTATGCTGTCATAGAAAGACTTTGAATGAGAGAACTTGATGCTGTTTAAAACATTATCTTCTTTTGTAGGCGCTGCAAGTTAACCAGTCCCCAGAAACCTTAATCCAGCAATGTATTTAAGCATATACATGGTTTAATCACCTACTGCAGTGAATGGGATTCTTGAAATGTTTAAATTTCATCATATGCTTAAGTTTCATGCTCAGTTAGGTTCCTGGTGTATTATGTCAATGTTAAAAGTGTCACAGCTTAGAAAACCACAATCACATTAAAGCTAGATCATTTTCCTTGCTTGCCTTTTTATTATATGTTTGATATGTAACATTAATATTTATAAGCATATGGAAGGCATATTTACAAACACTTTCCTGTAAATACGATGCTTGGAATTATTACAGCAATTCTTGGTTTTATATTTTCCCATCATTTTATGGCTTCTTTTTTCTTCTTTCAAGTATTTTTCTGAACTTTTACACTTTAAGTTTACCATTCCTTTAACACATTGAAAATAAGCAGCATTCTTCTTTCTCTTCTCATTTTGAGCTGTTATCTCTGTTTCTATTAGTGTATTTCCTTTTTATTTATGTATTTTTTTCCTTGTTGTTGTGTTTTTCTACACCTTTGGCTTTCATTCAGACTCTTTTTTCCTTTCTCCTTTTCTTATCTTTCCAATTTTGTTTCTATCTCCATTGTTTTGCCCGAATTCTGCTATACATCTAGAGTGACAAGGAATGGACAAACAATGTCTACGATATTTTCTTTGCTTAAGACCACTAGAAGAAATCCCAATCCCTTGGTATTTCTGACACAGTGTGTTTAGAAAGTGGAATGCAAAGAGCAATGTACCAGAAGGATACTTTTCAATGTCAGACCTGTAAATATCTACATATCTAGAGGGGCAAGGATTTTAATTCCAAAGCAGAATCTTTACTCACCCAAAAGAAGCAGAGATAATTATGTAGCAGTATATATATTTCCTGGGGAATGCTCTGGAAACATTAGAAAAAAAAGCATCTATCGATTTTATTGTGTTGCCTGATATTGAAATTATGAATGTTAAAAGTCCTTATCCCAGCAATGGTATGAAAAAAAAATCATCATGGTGAAGTTTTTATTGTGTTATTTAAAGCTGTGACATCTGAAGGCTATTTCATAGGGTAATGAATCTTTGTAAGGCAGCTTAATGGATATTTTCAATGCTTATTCAGTAATCATCCTAAACCGAAGAAGAGGAAAACAGAAGGTTTCTACTATCCTTAATGCTAACAATGATTTGAAATTTTTAGGCAAAGTTAACAAAAAGAAATCAGATGCCTCAGCCCTCTGTGGGACACCTCCAACTCTGGTTTAGCTGTGAGCCAGAATAGTACTTAAAGCCTGACACCTTGGAGATATGAGGTCCTCACTTCTGGGACAGTCTTCCTGAGTGATTTGCCCTAAAACCAGACAGCTTATGAAATCCATCCTGCAGCTCTGTAAACATGATATCACAGTAGAAATGCATGTAGCCAGACTGCCAATTTCAATCCCTCTTGAGAGTGTCTACTCTGTAGAAAATTTTGGCATAAAACATTTTCAGACCAATTCAGTCTTTCATGAAAAAAAAAAAAAAAAAATTTTGTTTCCCCCATGGATTGGTAGCATTGCTTTTCATCTAAATTATCCTTAACACCACCCATTTCCAACTATAAGAAAAAGAAAACAAAACAAAACAACAACAACAAAAAAACCAGCAGCAGCAGATAGTTCTCATGCTATTCTTAAATATAAGGTAATTATCTATATTCCCAGGATCTAAAAAAGCAATTTTTTTTTACATTGCAGTCCTGATCCTCCCTTTAATATGCCACATTATCTGGATTAAATCATTTAACCTCTCTGTCCATTAGATTAGCCTTGTGAAAAAATGCAGAATACAATACTTTGAATTATTTTTCAGTAGTACTCAATGAGAAAATATTATTTTAATACTTAAAATGTGCTTTTTTGTTTTGTTTTGTTTTCTGTGCAAGAAAGAGAAAAGGGAGAAGAAGGTGGGGGATTTTTTTTTCTTTTAATTGACAAGTACAGAAAGTCTTTCAGTGGAATCCTAATCTCTGAAGGGATCACTAGCCCTTGTAAGCACTGCAACAAGCCTAATTAAAGCAAATATTGAATCAGTCAAGATTTATGTGGATGTATATTATTTTTCCATTATTCAACAAGAAGTTCTACTAACCTTGTTTTCACTGACCTGTAAGAAAAAATGCAATCCCTTTTATGTTTACGATAGTGAAATATTATAATTCCTCATTTCCACACACAAATGACCAGCTCTTCCTTGAGAAATCCTTGTAAGTTTTGTAGAAAATGTGCCTTTTGAGGTCTATATTGAAATATGCAAAAAATAAATAAATTGAAAATGTGAATTGAAAATTGAATATTTTTGAAAAATATCCTGGATGCCTGGGTTTTGATTCTGCCTATGCCCAGGTCAACTATACATGTTTTGACCATGCATTCAGTGTAAATGATGTCTCTTGTTGAAAATATGTCTGCCTTGTGATAATACCTGGGGTTTAGTTTGCCTGGCAGCTCAGGATAATCAAAGCCTTGTTTTGGAAAGAATCAGAGAAAAAATCCATATTTTGTCACTGATGCTTCAGTGAGAATAAGCGAGCAGGACATGGAGGCAATACTATCTTTTCATTTTAAAGGGTATGCTTTAGAGCTGCATGACACATTGTTTAATATCCTTTCAGGAATGCAGTATTCATTGCTTAACACTGAACATTCATTTCTATCTGAATTTATCTTAATTCTTTCTTCAGCCAAAGACTAACCTGTAGCCCATTGTACAGGGCAATTTCAGTGTGTGGATGTCTCTCCCGAATGGACTCTCTCCTTTAGAGCCTTAAGCACCACCAAACAAAATAATAAGTGTCAGAGGTACAAGGCAATCGTTTTATCTAAAGCCACCCACTCCTCTTTTGTTTTCCTGAGAACATTGTGTGCTTTTTATTTTACATCCTCCTTTTCAGATCTGCAGATGTGAAACTTTAAATGCAGGGTATTAAAAAGAAACACACCAACCAAACAAACAACAACAAAAAAAAACACATGAAAATTACAGAGCTTTGCAGCAAAGCACTATGTGTCTACAATCTTACAAGAGAAGAGATAATTTTTATGTTACTTACAAATATACATGTGATAGAAAGAGAAATAATAACCTTTTCTCCCAAAAATGCAAAGATTGCTATCTGCATTTAATACCAAATGCGAGAAAAAGAAAAGTGCATTAGTTTCTATGCAATAGGGAATCCTTTAAAATGAAGCTCTAATGGAGCATTTCTATGAATAAAGGAAAACAACAACAACAACAAAAAACAAACCACATGCAAACTGAATGTCAGAGAATGTTTCCTGGCAGTTAGGTCTAGCATAGGCAGACATAAGTAATGATATATGATGAACTCTAAACTTATAAGAATCAGATACTATACTGCCAACTCAGTCAGAGGAACAATCCATTAAAAAATCCTCTAAAACCTAACAAAGGTCCCCTCTGTATCTAAGTCTGCAGCTGTATTATAAAAAACATGTTATTTTGCACCTTGCCATCACAGTTTGCTCTTTTTGAGTGTAATAGTAGATTTCAGTTAAAATCTTGGTAGAAAAACCCAAAAACACATTTTCTTTAATAGGCCAGAAATTCTCCCTCTGGTTAAAAGTAATCCTGGTGTAGGATATAGTTGGCCTTATATCTAGCATGCTTCCACAACAAAATAGGAATAACTTATCTCTGTAAATGTCAGCTTTATTATAAATATAAGCTATTATTAATATTATTATTAATAATATTAAGCTATTAATTATTAATTTGTTTCAAATACCACTTAGAAGTCCCAGCAGAGACTGAAATGTAGACATAGAGACAATCTCTGTCCCAGAGATCTTATAGGATGGAGATAGAAAAAGAAACACAGATAAACAGATAAAGAGATTTGTCCAAGACCTGAAACAGTGAATGAGCTTGGGTGTCCTGATCTCCATAGGCTTTCTGTAACCCTCCACCTTTTTGCATGTGACTTGTAGAAGTGTTTTGTGCCATCAGACACTGGAGCAAGGTCTAGAGAAATAGAGAAAATATGGTCTATGAGAAAAGAGTGAATGAAATGAAGCAATAACGTAGTATCGGAATGCTAGCAGTCATCAGCTACAGAAATGACTGCTACAGTCAGAAAGGGGCATAAAAGAAATTTATTCTTCAGGCCAGTTCTGGAAAGGATTAGAAAAAATGGATTTAGACTAAAGCAAGGAGAATTCATGTATAGACATTAGGAAAAAAAACACAACACCTTTTGAAGAGTGAGGACAGTGAAACATTGAACAGGCTTTCTGGGAAGTTGTGATGACTCCATCACTGGAAATCTATGAGAAAGACCTTAAACAAGCATCTGTCAGGACTAATGTATCTGCTGCTGATGCCACTTAGGGCAGGGGGATAGATGAAAAGGCCTCTGAGATCCCTCCCAACCATATGAGTCTATGACACGGAAATAAATAATGCACTTTTTATCTTTGCAGAGATGTGGAAATAAATAATAACTGAAATTCTAATTGCAGCAAAACTCCAAAGACTAGGAAAAGCACATATAAATCATTGGTAATCCAAAAGATAATTTATACTGTGCTGCAAAAGTGCTCAGCACCTAGGCAGTTAGGCAGCTTTTCATAATACCTCAACTACAATTCAAATGTCAAGTGAAAACAGACTTACAAAGTCTACTAGCTAACAGTTTAGAGATTTTCTAGACCAATTGGCATATGAGCTTTGAAAAACAGAGAAATAGAGAAAGTAGGGTGGAGGAATAGTTCATTCTAACTTGTAATATGTGTCAGATCTTTGACTGTACATGATCCATCACGGTGACAAAGACAACATTTGGTTAATTTACTCTTGGTTTTATTGCTGAATCTACTTACTGCATAGTCTGTGCTACAATTTAGCAGACCAGATGCCCCTAAATAGGGAAAACATGGATAGCTGAAATATCCTTCTCCCAAAATACCCCATGTTAGTTACTAGCATCAGTATTATTTACTCTGGGATCATGCACTTGAACAAAATGGAGGCTGCATACAACAGATAAAAAACAGATTAAAAACATTTGTTTTAGAAACGTTAAATTGTGTATGAATAATTTATCCAAAATGCTTCATGTAATTAGCAATACAGGAATTATTTCGTAATAACTAAACCATTACTGTGCACTCTCTGAATTAACATAACAGCCTCTACCGTCAATCTATGAAAACTATAGGAACTCAACAGCGGTTTCTCAGGTAACTGTTATTGCGTATGGAGCTTTGATGCTTCTGAAAATATTTTGGCTATGTTAACAATACTAAGTACCCTAGATATGGATATTATTTTAAAGTTTTTATTATTTTTTATTATTATTATTATTTTAAATATCTTTTTTTTTTCTCTGATTGGTATTAGTGTCAACCTCTTTCCCGAAGGGTTTGATTTACAGTACTTGTGCCTAAAGCTTCACATTTAACTTCCTTGAAATGTTGGGAAAATAATGCACCTCTTCTGCTGTCTTATACCCTTTTACCTTAGATTCTTAAGTAATGAAATAGTCTTAGTATGAAATACTCAAGGGTTTCTTTCTCTGGTGGTCTTAAGCTTTGAGCTTATATGGCTTTCATCATGCTACCAAATTAGAAGTATTTTTTGTTCTTTTCTTCCACCCTTTTTTAGTTTGAATGTGGATTAATGGGTTAACATAAACATTTGTTCCATTTCCTGTGCTCCTGTCTATGCTTCCCAGGATATATGGAAGATCATGGAGGTGAACAAGGGATAAGGACAGAACACTGGTCTGAAACCTTGGATAGAAATTGCACAAGAAATGACAAGTGGCAAAAACTGAACTAAGGTCCCAGCCAAATTACCTCTTAAATATGTTTAAATGAAGCCTCTAATTCTATAAAGACATATCTTTACTGACCCCTGAAATGTCCCTGGGTTATGAATACAGCCATTTTCAGATTTTTTTTTTTTTTAAATTTTTTTTCCAACTCTCCTTTTGTACTCCAGCTCGGGCTGCACTGTACTTAGCTGAAACTGTTTGTTTTAACAACACAGAATTCCTCTGTTATTTGGGTGCATATGAAAGGGCCTCAGGGAGAGTTTCCAAATTTCTATACCTCAGATCTGTAGAAAGGCACCAATCCTTATCTCTTAATCTTGTGTTTCAGTAGGACTCTTTTGCTGTATGATTTGTCATTGAAAGGATTGAATGGTTGTCACACAATAAATTTAAAACTCTTTGCTTCGTGGTGGAGAGGTCTAGACACTAACATTGAATTATCAAAGGAGGAAAAGGGCATGTGGGAAAAAGGGGAAGGTAGGAAGAGAATGATCCAACATGCATCACAATAAATGAATGACAGGGGCCAAGGCAAAACCCAGACAAAAACACTGGGCTTAAGATTGGATGCTGGCATGGGCCAGAGAAGATACATTCAACACTGTTTAGTTGACCAGTTGTGGCAAACCTTCCTGTATGACAATGACCAGTTTCTTAACAACTCTGATTTTGGTATTTGTGTGTCATGTAGAGGATTAGGCATTGGCATGAGATGTGAAATAAATAAATAAATAAATAAACAAATAAAAATATAAAAAAAAACACCTTCCAAATCAGGCAGAACTGGTACTGAAAACTGACTAATTTTCTTTCCAAAACTTCATCCAAGCTGTGATATCAACAAAATATGCATCAATTACTATCTGTCTAGTAAGGTGCCATAAAACGAGTGTCCTCATAGACATTTCTGAGCAACTATGAACTACATTTTGCTCTCCCATTGTCTGTGAAATAAAAGCCTTTTTTTACTTTAATTTAGTTTCTCTTTTTTCCTCTTAAGTATTGCAAATTTATAAAACCTGTCTAACAAAAACTTAACAGATGCATTTCTGCAAAGATTTAGGATCAATTAAATTGAGCATTTTTCCAAATATTGTCCAAAAAGTTCTAATCAAATCTGTAAAGGGACTCCTTTGATATCACCCACTTCTCATTGGCAAGCAAGCCTGAATTGCACCTGTCAAATATATATGAGTTTATGCTCAGCTGAAACCATGGACTTGATTTCCCAAAGTAATGAAGACCTTCATGGTCCTGCTGATTCCAGGTGGCTGAAGACCCTTGACGGTCTTTGAAAGTTCAAGATATAATAACCCAACTGAATGTCCCAAAAAGATGTAGCCAGTGTTGATGCACATCACTAAAAATAGCTGTGTCTTTCTTCTGATTTATAAATTTCATATGAATGACATTTACCCATCTTGGGTGGAAGGTATGTTCATGAGCTTAAATTTGAAAGTGTAAAGAACTGCAGACAGCTATGCTAATAGAGGACCAAGGAGGATGCGGCAGAGTTCTCCCTTGGAAATACGCAGTGTTATTGTGCATTGTATCTTGCTGTCAGCTTTACATTTCAGAACTGAGCATGACACCCTGAGCATGCCTGCTAAACCAATGTGACTAAAAATTCATATTACAGCAGTTCTGTTACCAGGAAACTTCTATTAAGGATGTCCAATTTTGCTCCAGTATATGTATCCCATGCTTAAGTGTACTGGAGTCTGTATTATTTCTCTGTATGTTTGTATGCCTGCTAAGATTTATAGTGTATAACCATTCAATTGACATTGCATTGGAAAAGAAAGCTCTGCAAATACAAAGAATGTACATAAAAATCTCTCCTGTGAGAAAGCAGTGGAAACTTCTTTTTTACAGTATATTGTATGCAAAGTAGATGCTGATGCTGCCCTGAATGTTTCATGGGGATTTTGACAGCATCTAATTTGCCTGTACTATTTACAGCATCAGTAAAAAGTGTCCTTCATTTTACAAATGGAAAAGTAAATCAAAGAACTAAGTAATATATTTGAAATAGCAAGGAATTCTGTAAGTTCAGTCCCCTTCATATTTCCAGAGAAATGCAATGGGGGGGAAAAAAAAAAAAGAGCAAAAAAAGCAAAAAAAAAGCAAGTCCACAGACCACTTGTAATCACCTTTTCAGATCATCTTAGCTTTTCAACCTGTGATGTACATAAATTAAATTTATAAAGTGTGAAGGAGACCTTTGGAAAGAACTTTAACCTCATTTCCTCTTTATAGCCACTCCTGTCTGGGCTCTTGAGTATTATTCTGTCTTGCGGGAATTCTGTCATGTACCAAACATCCTGTTGAGTTTAGAGGGAGTAAAAAAGATTAGGATCTTTACACTGATTACATCTGGATCAGAGATGAATTTCAGGGGCACATCATAAATATACATGTACCTGTGTATGTATCTGCCCCAGAATACCTCAATACACTGCTCCACTCAATATACCCTGGCTGGAATAACTTTCTGCAATCTGTGTTAAAACAAACAAACAAACAAACAAAAAACAGAAAAAAAGCCTTTTTTTTTTTTCCTTTTCAGATGACATATTTGTTGTTAGTAGATCTAATAAAATGATAAGAATAGATTGCAGGGAATTGTCTGTTGCAGTCTATAGCTAAAATATTATCTATTCACTAATTTAAGAAGTCTGAAATTTCAGCCTTTCCTGATAATTGTTCAGTCTACAGAACACAAAAAGTTGTCTCAATACAAGTAGCATATGAGGGGTGTTAAAAGTCTGTCTACATGAGAAGCTGATCAGAAAGTACAAAATGAAAATATTATTTCTTGCACTCCTAATTAATTCAATTCTCCAGAAATACGTTCAGATACCTGCAGATTCTATTACACTATATCTAAGGCATCTACATTTCCATATTTTTATCACGTTAACACATTATCTATACCTTTAAGAACTTAATATGTCCGATCTGAAACATATATTATAACCTATAGATCAATTCTCATAGCATGATTTTAATGGCTAGGTTCTAGCTTTGTACTCAGAGTATAACACTTCAGACCTAAGTGATAACGGATTATTTTCTAACAAGCATCACCCTGTGCTAAATATTAAAGTACATTACACACAGTGGCAGACCCTCCAACCTGCAGTGCTTTATCACACAAAAGCATCTTACCCTTTGCCTATAACTTCCACTTGTACTGTTAGTTTTCCAACTGTTCAAACAGAAATTCTGTTTTGGTAACAGCTTGTTGAGAGAACTCCATATTTTCCCAGTATGTACTTGAAGAAGATTAATGAGTCTTACTAACATGCCAAGTCAATCTGTTTCTTTCTGTCAATCAGCTCCCATAGAACAAGTATGCCTGTCTCACTGGCTAAATTTTCATGCAGATACACTGCAAAAGTTTAATTAAAACACTAACCACAACTGAACATGAAATACATTCCAGAACAGTATTTGAGAAATAATTGGATATGCATTAGGTGAGTTTTTTATGAACTTTTCCTTCAAGGGGTCAATGAGGATGAAGAAAAGAATAAACAATATAAATATTTTGACACAATAATTCTTAAATTTTAATTTTTATTTCTGTTTACAGCTGGTTCAGCCTATTTTAAAAAATGATATCTACTTGCAACATCCTACCTCTTTATCGTGCAAGAATAAATAACTTACACAAAATGAGGTATAGTATCACTCTTACCTTGCTGGTTAGGGGTAGAGAAGAAATTTTGTGAATAGAGAAAGCAGATGGCAATTTTTGCAAGATTAACTTTTCATGATATTAAGGAATAAGGTACCAGCCTAATTTAATATTTCCGTTTTTTAAAGACATTTATAAAAAATAAAAAAAGAATGGGGATTTCTCATTCCCTTGAATTCTGTGCAGTCCCATTTTATGCAAGACAGTGTTGTCACTGGTGGAAGTGGGAAACTGTGAGGTACTACCTACCCTACTTTGCATAAAGGCTGAAAAAGTGTAGACTTTAGTTCTCAACCAGCTGTATTTGCCACAGTACAGGTTAACTATGAGTGAATAGGAGTATGGATGAATTAGCACAGTCAGAGTTCACACTGAGGAGGGAGCAGTCCATTGAGTGGGCAGTAATAAGTGTCAAAGAAGTGTCACCAAGTGTCACCAAGAACTCAGTTTTGTTAGGGAGAAAAAAATGAAGGTCTGGAGTAGAGGAAAAGAGAAAGAAGATGAAACTTAATCTGTGGAAGACTGAATATCCTTTATTGAGGAAAAGAGACTGAAAATCTGAAAACCGTTTCTAGTTTCATTACTGAGATTTCACAATGATTATGTGCTTTCCTCAAAATGCAAAAATATAAAATTTATATAGGATGCAAAAGTATGTAAAGATATATAAAGTATGTATATAATGGCATAAGGCTGTGACAGGGGAGGTTCAGGTTGCTTATCAGGAAAATATTTTCAAAGGGATATGGCCAACCTCTTTTCAGTGGTTTGTGGGGACAGGACAAGGGGCAATGGCCACAAAATGGAGCCCAGGAAGTTCTGCCCCAACATGCGAAAGAACTTCTTCACGGTGAGGGTGACGGAGCCCTGGGACAGGCTGCCCAGGGAGGTTGTGGGGTCTCCTTCTCTGGAGATATTCAAGGCCCGTCTGGACGCCTACCTGGGCAGCCTGCTCTAGGGAACCTGTTTTGGCAGGGGGTGGTGGTGGTGGGGATGGACCCAATGATCTCTTGAGGTCCCTTCCAACCCCCACAATTCTCTGATTCTGTGAATATGTTCTTCACTGAGAGGTGGTTGGGCACTGGTATAGGCTCCCCAGGGCAGTGGTCATGGCACTGAGCCTGCTGGAGTTCAAGAAGTGTTTGGACAACGCTGTCAAACATGGGGTCTGATTTTGAGTGGTCCTGTGTGGACCCAGCAGCTGGACTTCATGATCCTTGTGGGTCCTTTCCAACGCAGAATATTCTAGGATTCTATAATGTTATGTCTTGAATAGATTGTGAAAACTGCATTTCCTCTTGTCCACTGAAGTAGGACAGATGCTTATTAGCAAGCAGGCCCAAAGGGAATGAAAATTCAGTAGGTCACAGAAAAAAACAGAAATTGAAGACTCTGCAGACAACTTAAACAGCTGAAACACATTTATTTTTTCATAAACAGTAGATGTTGCTCAGTTATGAGAACATTAAAAACAAGGAATGATTATGCTCACAGAGGTATTATTACATCACTGAGGGAAAAATAACAAGTCACATGGCATGTTTCAGAGAATGTGCATGTGGTCCCTACCTACCACAGTCATTGAAGGAGAAGTCAGACTACCCCCAGTTTTCTAGTGACTGAAAGTGTAGCCCAAAACATGCAGTGCAAAAAAATTCAGTGGAGAAAAATCATACAGGGCCACGCATTGGACTGATTCCCTTAACACACTGTGTGCTGGTAGTAGCTCTGCCACTGTCTGGCACTTAAAGTAAAGTAACTCTGACACTCCCTCCCTCCCTCCCTCCCTCCCTCCCTCCCTCCCTCTCTTCCTCCCTCCCTTCCTTCCTCCCTTCCTTCCTTCCTTCCTTCCTTCCTTCCTTCCTTCCTTCCTTCCTTCCTTCCTTCCTTCCTTCCTTCCTTCCTTCCTTCCTTCCTTCCTTCCTTCCTTCCTTCCTTCCTTCCTTCCTTCCTTCCTTCCTTCCTTCCTTCCTTCCTTCCTTCCTTCCTTCCTTCCTTCCTTCCTCCCTTCGATTCATAGGCCAGCTTGCTGTCAGCTGACTTTAGCTGAATCTTCACAGACTTTCTGGGCCCAGCCTCTCATTTAAGTCTTCTAATTTTCTTGCAGCTTCTATGCCATGACATTAGTTCTTTGTTCATTTGAACAGACAAAATTTCTTTGGAATTTCCATGGTGAAGATCTCCAGGATCAATATCTTTTCTTTAGATATGTCTGTGAGAAGGAAAAAAAAATACAAAAAATACAAAACCGAAACAAAACAAACAAAAAAAACCAGCCATGTCTTTCTCTTTCATGATCAGGATGACAGAAGATAATACACTGCATAAATAACTAGACGTGGACAACTCAGACAACTACCTGCAGGTCAGATTTTGTAGCTTTGCATCTGGAGCGCAAACCTGATTGTGTTACCTTGGAGATCATACAAAGAGCAGGATGTCAGAAAACTGTGAGCAAATGTCTGGGAGTCTAGTAGAAGTGGTTGAGTACCTTTAGCATTTTTGTAATCTGTTATTTATGCTCTTGGGGATGGAGCAGAGAATGATGGAGCTGACCTGCTTTTGCTGTAGGAATATACTGTTTCAGGAAGAATCCATGAAAGAGGTGGGTGAAAGAGAGTGATGTCCCATTCTTGACATACTATGCTGTTACCGTGCCACTGTTCAGTTGCTTAGTAAAACCACTGCCCAGTGTAGGGGATATGTAGAAGTAGCCCCAGATTTCAGAAATAATCAAGATCCTGCCAAGGAGACAATACGCAGGATTGTGATCTGACACAGGATGAGCTCCTAATGGACTTTGTTTACTATCAGGCCTGGGAACATCAGCAGAAAATGGAATTTGATGGGCTGGGTGACTCTGTGGTACATGACTGGAGTCTAGACAGGCAAGTGAGAAAATGGGGTGAAAAAAAGCTGATGCTGCTAGGTATCACTGGATAACGATGTAATTCTATGACTAATTGATTTTGTGGTCTTTTGGATCATAGGTTTCTGTCTCTTAAGAGCTCTGACAGGCAGAACCAGGTGGGTCATCTCAGACAAACTTTTGCTGTTGAGAGGGGGAGAAACAGGAAGACACTGGAGGCTGGAGTCATCTATTCAGGCCAGAGATGGCCAGACTTTTTAGAGGTGCAAACTCTTAAGTGCATGGGGCTGGCAAAGTCAGGCAATAATATTTCTTGTCATGACACAACTGCTTGTTTGGAGAATTTCCAGCTAGCTACTCTGCTGTCTTATTAAAGTCAGTTTCTTTATTTATGTGCCTAGAGGTCCAGACCAATTTGGAGAGGGCATCAGTTACTGAATTGATGGAGGGGAGTTAAAAAAAAAAAAAAAAAAAAAAAAAAAAAAAAACCTGACATGACATTCCTGCAGTTGTGATGCCTAGAGTGCCACATGCATAGTCTGGTCCCTTAGCAGGAACCATGTGCCTCCCAGATGCATGCTCCCACACCATGTCCCCTCCACCAGAAATTTACTCACCAGAGGCCAGCTCTTTGACTGTGGAAGAGGATCATATATTGATCATATACTGGAGGATACCACCAGGTCTGAGTTTGGAAGTGGGCTGCATCTGAGGGGTGGTGAGAAGCCCTTGCAGAGATGGTGCTGGAACTTCCATTACACACTCAGCCTTGCCCTGATGACAAGAGTCACTCCCTGGTGACCAGCCATTCAATTTTCTTGTGAAAATCATCTTAAAAAGGAAAAGTGCATCTCACAACCCTAATAAGCTCAGTCATTTCTCATAGGTAATGACTTTCTCTTCATCTTTTGTTTCCAAACTTAGTGCTGCTCTGTTGACACAAGCCTCAGACTCACCTTGGCTTCTCAAAGGGGTTTTTAGTTCCGAGAGAGTTTTTCCATAGGTCTTCTCAGACATTAACCTATACCCCACGGTTTCATCTAAGGGCCAGCGTCAGTCCTTCCTTTTGAGCTGTGGTAGTAGTAACAGTGAGTGAAGAGTTACTTCACTGTCCTTGTTTCAGCTGGGATAGAGTTAATTTTCCTCCTAGTATCTGGTATGGTGCTGTGTTTTGGATTTAGGATGAGAATAATGCTGATAACATGCTGATGGTTTAGTTGTTGCAGAGCTGTGCTCACACTAAGTCAAGTTCAGCTTCTCATACTGCCCTGCCAGAGATGAGGCTGGGGTGCACAAGAAGTTGGGAGGGGACAGAACAACATTCATAATTATGGTTCTTTTGTAGAGGTCTGCTGAAAGTAGGTAGTCTTGGGATGGGACAACTGACAGGACAAGAGAAGTTACCTACATCTACAGGACGAGTAAAGACAGATCTTGAGCACACTGACCACACCATGAAGAACTTACCAGCTTGCCTACCTAGACCACTTTGGGCTCAAGCTGGAGGGCAAGCAACTGGGGAGTCTGGACTGTAGTGTAGATTGAAATCTAAATATATATGATGGCGTATAAATGATTTATTTTACTTGAGAGCCTGCTGGCACATGTCCATGAGAAAGAAAGGGTTGTCTGCTCAGATATTCTATGTGGCAGGGATGAAGAGCGGGAGGAAGCCATGGGAAACCTCAGAAGAAGCTGCAGAGTCCATAGCAGTCTGCTGAATCCAGCAAAGGAGCAGTTTATCTTCTCCAAGGTTCCCAGGACTAAGTGGACTGGAAGAGCTCTCCTTTCCGAGATTATAGTTCGTTTTGTTTTTCTTAACATTAGCAGCCAAAAATTCTCCTGTTGAGTGTAGAATGACATTTCAAGATTTTATTAAGTAAGTCTAAATATATATTTCTTCACTGAAATTTTAGGTAGGATGGCCTGAAAGTAGCCTTAGAAATGTTTTTTATTTATTTTATTTTATTTTATTTTATTTTATTTTATTTTATTTTATTTTATTTTATTTTATTTTATTTTATTTTATTTTATTTTATTTTATTTTATTTTATTTTATTTTATTTTATTTTATTTTATTTATTTTTTTATGTGTATATATACAGATGTGAATAATTTTGATGCTTTAAACTGGGGCTGTTTTTTCCTGGGAAATGCAGGAAATGAAAGGTTCTTATTCATACAAAAGCTTCAGGCAAAGAGCATTAGAAATACCATATACATTAATAAACAGCTTGATAATTTAATTGTGCTGTTGAATAACTGCAGAAGCCCAGCACGTGCCTACATAAACTGCTGGCTTGTGTAGCATGGTGTGGTTAGGTTATGTCTAGATATCTGGTATGCAAGCTTAATGTATGAACTGTTCTTTAAATTGCTGATTACATCCTTAGGCAGGTTTTAGTGAATTAATAGTACTTGTTAAGTAGTAAAAATAATCATGAATCCTAGTTTGCACAGTTTGTGTAAGCGTAAATATTTGCCTTACAGGTAGTAAGTTTTAAATGAGTGAGTTAATGCACATGAAATATCAAGTATAACATGAACAAAATTAAAAAATTTAATTTAGCATTAAAACATTTCTTAGAAAATTAACCCTCATCTATGCACATGCTGTATATAAGAAGACCATATGTTATCTCAGCCATACAACAGGTTGTCACAGAAGAAAAATCAACTTCTCCTCCCAAAACTGGTTCTCATTCTTCTTAGAAGACACTTTCTATATAATCAAGTGAGATCAATACCTTGATTTATCAGAATGACACATTTAAACAAGGCACAAAACTCTGTAATAGAAGTTAATGAAGACTGATTGCCCAGGGGATTTTTAACAATTCATTTTTCTTTAGGGAGGTGAGAGAGGTTGTGATTAATTCTAGCTTTTCCTTCTCTGTCCTGTAACAGAACAGGTATATGAAAGTGACCCAGAATTACCTGTTTTACTTAAAAAAAAAAAAAAAAAAAAAGAAGAGGAAGAAGAAAGAAGAAAAGCCAGATACATTAGCCTTACCGCATGATGAACAAGAAAAAAAGCATTCAGATGTGACAGATGCAATCTTACTCTTACTTTTGTGTGAAATTTAAAGACAAGACTTTAGGAAAGGCCATTCAATATATATCTGCTGAACCTAATCAGTGCAATCTTAATGCTGAAATAGCTTTGCATGTCTGCAATGTAACAAGTCTGATACCTGGTTATAACACTTCAGAGTTTCCAGCACCTGGGCTCTAAAAGACATAATCAAAATGTTTCCTGAAGTGTAACTTGCACAATTCTGCTTCCTTAATAATTAAAGAAACTTCTCAGACTCAGTGCACATGCTCCAACAGAAATGATGCAACTCAGAAATAAATTGCATGTCTGCTTAAGATTCTTCCCCAACAGTATTAGAATCTGTCCAGTAAAATGATATGAAGTAAATTTGCCATAGTGCTAATTTACATTGCCATTAATGAGAACACAAGTTTTAAATCACCGACACAGAAGTACTATTGTGCATCCAGCTTATTTCAGCTCCGCTCAGGGTGATAAGACATTCTCTAGACAATTGTAATTATGAGTAATTTGTAAAAGTAATAAGAACTGCTTTTTATTACAGGCAATAAAAATCAATTCTTCATTCAATTATCTTTCCTGGCTATGATATAATAGCTGCCCTGAATGAGTGCAACAGGAAAAAAAGCTGAGCTAAGTTCTAAGGACAAACACTGCTAAAGGAAAAAAATCCTACAATGTCAAAAACAAAAACAAGCAAACAAACAAAAAAACAACCTTTAGTCCTCAATCCAACTTCTTCTCATACAGACATGGTAATAAATGCCTGGTGCTGTTGCTATAACCCTTCTTTAAGATGCAAACCTCACAAATATTCATATAAAGTTAAGCATAAGACCAATTGCATTGATTCAGTGGGATAATTCTTGTGGTTACAATGAAGCATAAATGTAAATCTTTGTAGAAACAGGTAGCGATGAATAAAAGTATTTTGCATTGATTAGCAACCATAAAATAAAATTTGCTGAACTCGGAGTTAAATATTAGCATGTTTTAAGTTTTGACATGAGTTAGAGCTTAAAATCACAGATGCTTTTTATTTAATAACAAATTTTTATGCTTCAAAGACAGGAGTTGAGTTATTTTGAGTAGAGGCAGCATGGGAGGGAGATTTTGGACTAACAGGAAAGTTAACTGGGAACAAGTCCTGGTTTTGATTTGTGTTTTTCTTTTTAATGGCAAACTTTTATATTTGATTTGTGTGAGTGAAGGGGCTGGGAGAGGGGGAAGAGGGGGATGAAGGTGTCAAAGGAAACAAATCAAATCAAACAAGTGAACCTGTTTAAAAATCTCATTTAGTATTTTTATTATTATTATTATTATTTTGCATATTTTGAGATTTTTTTCATATATCTTTAATATCAAAGTCCCGAAGAGAAAGGGTGACAAATTTAATTTGGCTGTTGGAACTTGATTTTTGCTAATTTTCTTAGTGTTGTTGACTCCTAGACCAACTGAGGGAAGGATGGGTAAAGAAATGCAGGGGCACAAATATGTTTAAGCACACAAGTCTGATTAGGTGACTGGCTATGGCAGGGCTCACTTCGTCATCTGCCAGAGATGTGAGATTGTTGTGGAAGTGAAAATACTCACAGCAGAGTGGATCTGAGGATGGGTCACTTTACCCTACTACCTTTGATCTCCATTCTTAATAAGGAGAAAACATGGTAGGTTTGATTGGATTTTGACTTAGAACAATAAAAACAAATCTCACTGAATCTACACAAGGTGAACCTCTCTATAAAGACCATTTAATGGACAAAATATTAAAACATTAGGTGAATCCGAAAGGTTATTGGGTACTCTGACTTTTACAACATTTCTACCATAATGCATCACTCCTAAGATGGATGTTAGCTGAAGTCAGATGCCATTTGTGGGGCATTTATTTAAAACAATCCACAAAAAATATATAGATTGACAGTCACTTTATCTCTGTTATTCCATTGCTCCAGATCATACTGCGTTCTTCAGCCTTTCTCAACCTTTCATTTGCTTGTCTTACATCTCCTTTTTAATTTAAATCATATATATTTTAGAAATTTGCTTTCTTATCTTCTGTATACCATATAGTTAGGAGGGATAAAAATACCAATAAGAATTTTTCTGATTAATATTTATTATAAAATTTTTGTTTTGTGAATATTAGGAAAGAGTGAGTTTAATCACATTTTGGCAACTTCAAATTTGTTGTCAAGATTTCAGTTCCTCCTCTGAAAAGAGATGTGTTAATTGGCAACATGAATATATACTGACAGAAATTGAGCTATATGTTTCATAGACAGAAGTCATGATTTTCTTATTTTAACAAAGTGAGTTGGTAGAATGAATCATAGTATGATAGAATATCATAAGTTGGAAGAGTCCCATAAGGATCATTGACTCCAGCTCCTGGCTCTGCACAGGACCACCCAAAAATCAGACCGTATATATGAGAGAGTTGTCCAAACACTTCTTGAACTCTGGCAGGCTCAGTGCTCTGACCATGGCTCTGGGGATCTTGTCCCAGTGCTTGAGCACCCTGTCGGTGAAGAATGTTTTCCTAACACCCAGCCTGACCCTCCCCTGTCCCAGCTCCATGCCATTCCCTCGTGTCTTGTCTCTGTACCCAGAGAGCAGAGCTCAGCGCTTGCCCCTCCGCTCCCCCAGTCTGTACGTATAGTCAGGATTATCCTGACCCAGGTGTAGAATCTGGCACTTGTTTTTGTTAAACTTCATGTGGGAGACGCAAGAGGATAAGTCTTTTCATATGGAACTAGGGATTTCAAGGTACCTTGAAGAAAGTGATCCACCTGAGAAATACATTTCTTCCACCATTCTAGTTCTACATGAATCAATATCTTATGAATGTCTTCATTCTTGCCAGTTAATAACACTTGAATGAGCTGACAGCATATCAATATGTTGGCAGCTTTGAGATATCCCCTCTTAGAAAACTCATATAGCACTTATCTTCATTAAAACAATTAGTCAAATCCATAAAATATTGTCTCATTTATATATGTAGATGGCATATCTTCGGAATTTATTCATTTTAATAATAGCCATTTTGCTTTTCTGAGAGCTTCCCATTTCTTCCCATTCTAAAAGGTATGTTATTTTAGTCCAGAGTGATATATAATTAACTTTTAAAAGCTTTTCTTGGTTTTATGTAAGGTTAACACAAATATACTATTGAACAATTTAACCAGTTACAGTTAGGAAGAATTCTACAGTATTAGGAAATCAGTTGTAAACCAGGTAACACTTGGATTTACCTTAACTAATTTTATATACGGCAATGAAACCCACTCTACCTTTTCCATTTGACTTTTTTTCAGAGGCCTAAAGTGGGTCTTGTTTGAGAAGCTATACATCATGTATATGAAGAACAGCATTGCGTTCTCCCCCTTGTTCATCCTTTGTTCCTTTTGATCTGAGGACTCTGCTCATGTGTGGTGACAGCAACGCAACATGAACCCAGAGCACTTGCCCTACTGCTGTGGTCAGACCTTGATCTCCCCATCATAACCTGTCTGAAGAAGGTCTCCTATTGAAAAAGCTTAAGGATAACTGTACAGAGCACAAATGTAAGTGTCCAGATTAAATTCTAAACTTCAGATGTTGACTGCAGTGCTTATGTATTGTCATGATGTCTTCAACGAAAGTTTTTGTTTGGTTTGATTTAATTTCAAGAGAGAATAAGATACCTTGAGCTCTAGTCTGTATACTTACATCCTTTATTTGTTTTGTTTTGATTTAGAATATATTTCCTTTCCTGCCAAATTCAATACTCACTATATTGTTGAGTATATTCACTGGGAATACCAAATACATTGATTAAAATTTCCTATAGAAAGTATATCATGATAAAAGAGAGAAAAAAAAAAAGAAAGCTAGGTTATTTTCTAAGATACTTTCTACACCTAGATTGCTTCTGTTGGTTGCCCTGTATCAATTTGTACATTCTAGATATAAAATGAAGTTTAAACCAGCCTGTCTAGTTTGGATGTTTGTTCTTGAGCTTTGCCTTATGATTTCCACAGACCACTTTCCCAAACTTGTGAATCCTCAAGATACTTTTACAATTGGACCCCCCCTAGCTTTCCTAAGCGTGTAGAAATTTGGTCTCTCTCTCCAGTGGATTGAAATAGATTTCTGTCTGGCAAAGCTCCGCAAAAGTAGCCTAAAGATAGGCATTTTTATAGCAATTACCTCTTTCCCTCCTCAAGACAGTCAAAGGAAGTGAAACTACTGGTCCTATATAAACAGCCTTGAAGAAGCAGGAAAGACATAGGCCATTAATCACTAGACTCAACAATTTGAAAGCAAAAACGCTGTTTGTCTTGAACAGAATTGTATTCTGGAGTAAAATGCTGACTCTTTGCATGAGATTCATTCAAATGAATGTAGATATCTATAGCACAGACATCTAACCTGAACCAGCAGTCTAGACTCTCAGTTTAGTCAAAAGAAGGTGCTTCTGGGGACCAATTAATCTCATCTTGCAGTAGATATTAAAACAGATTATGACCTAAAAATGTTTGATTTTCTCTACTGAGTATAAAGAGGAACCTGGTGTGAATAGCTTGAATGGAGACATCTACATTGTAGTACTCTAAATCTGGGTGAGATAAACCTTACTGTGGGTGCCTGTGTTTTCTAATAAGTTCAGACGATGGTGGATTTAAATTCAATCTTTGTTTGAATTTATGATATTCCATCATTCATGATCTAAAAAAATAAATGTAAAAGGGAAAACCCACCTGTATTGTATATTTCCTGTTTTAGGAAAGGTTTTAATACCTGCTTTTTCTTTAAAGCTTTCTGTGGTATGTCCTGAAATACTTGCATCTTCTGTCCTCCCTAAGAGAAGTCAGATTTTCTGCCTGTCTCAGATTATGCTTTATCTGTGATCACTGATGTATTTGTTCTAACTATAGAAATAATGTGAGGACTGACTTCAAATATTTTATGATTTCTTCCTCCTCTAAATCTTTCAGGGTTCTTCTAAATTATCTTCTCTACCATGACTTCTATATCTTCCATTATCTATGTGAGATCTTTCTTCCTCACTAATTCTGGACTATCACATTTTTTCAGATCTATTTCCAATTGCAAGTTTTTTCCCTATTTTTCTCCAGATCACAACCGATACTTCCAATTGGTTGACCTTATTCTGTCTTGCTTGATATCCAGGGAGCATTTTAGAGAACCTCTTTCCAGAATTAAATCACCAAGTGTGTTAGAAATTTTTCATCCTTCTCCGTCTCAGTTCTCCATCATTCTGGATGTCTGGCATATTCTTACTCACAATTTCCAACCAAGTTTTCCTTGGGAACAACTTCTCAAAGCTTTGCCTTTAAAAGAATATCCAGTTCACAAAGAAGGAAAGTGCACTGAGGAAGATAAAAAGAAACATCTGATTGTACCGAACTGGAGTACAAACTTACCACCCACATTAGTAGACCCATTTTTGTTCCCTTTAATTTTTTACAAAATTCTGATTTTAATCAATTAAGCTTGGGAGTGAATACCTGAAAAAAAACACCACCATGAAATATTTAGTCTTTTTAACAAAAATCAGGGTAAAATGCTGTACTGCATAGAGTAAACTATTTCTCTGAGTATGATATGCCCAGCCCTGGTGTTGACAAGAAGGACAGTTATTCTGCCTTCAGCAGCGAGTCTGAAGAGGACTGACATAACCTAACCCTAAAAGCTCTCTAGTGCAAATTTACTGTCATAAAGGTGGGTGCTCATTATAATGGCGAGATCCAGTTTTAATATTGGCAGGTGTTATGCAATCTTCCCCTGCATTGCAGTTCCTCAGTCCTGAGCTACACTATCCTTGTTATTCCACTCCTGAAACTCTCTTAAGTAGAGAACTTCCAATTTACATAAATTCCCTGAGGATCTAGGAAGAAAATGCTCCATGGCCCTCCAGGGCTAAGCATGTATGGTGAAGTATATGAATAAATCTGTCAGTTTTGAATCATTAGAAACGAATGGCTTTAGGGTTGATTTTAAATGGGTGCCAGTATATCTCAGGGTTTTGCTAGAAAGAGAGGATGGGAAGGTTAAGCTTATATTATTCTTCTTGTTTGGACAGGGTTAATGGGAGTGTTACCAGGGATTGTGTGGGAGTTAATTGTATTAACAAGGAAAGATAGAAAGCCAAGCAGTGTCTGCTGAATGTCATAGCCATTTTTTCCTATTTTATTGTAAGCAGTCTAGATGACATAAATCAGTAATGACTCTGTTTGAATTTATAAAATGACTTTCAACTGTCTCATAGTATTTCTTTTTCCATATGAATTAAAGACAAATCACATGGATGGATAGGAGGCAATGCTTTAAAACACTGAGTTTAGATATATATTACCTCCAATGTATGTATATAGGTCTTGTTAATGGAAATATGGACCATTGGTATGTCACAGGAAAGTAAATCATGTAAGTCATTTTAGAAGTATGAACTTGTAGATTGAATTATATAGACTACAATTAAATTGATTTTGAGTCTCTAAGGTAAGGAGTGATAATCTTATATCGTCAGTTGTAGCTTTGAATCTGGTGTGCCTGGCTCTTCCTATGTCTCTATGTGTGATCTTCTGTACATGTAGGTGAGCAGCCTCAAAAAAATCCATGAGGTGCAGTATTGAAACAGCTAAGGTCTGATTGGTTAATGTCCTAACAACTTAAATCTACATGTATTTGACCTGGAGTTAGAGTGAAAGTAATTTCTGAAAGTCAAAGTCACCTGTCTGCTCTGGGGTTCACAAAACACAGGTAACAAAAAGGCCTTCAGAGGTGCTAGCTTAACTGCCTAGAAATGCTTAAACCAGCAAAGTTAAACCCTAAAATACAAATTACAGCTTGAACTAAAAAGCAAAAACTATAAATGGGAAAAGGACAAACTCTTATCTTCTGTGGATCTCATTGGCACTGAGGAAGAGTAGAGATACATACTCATTGTAGTCTGCCTTCAAAATATTTGCCATAGACTCAACATATTTGAGCAGTGATACATAAAAACTATCATTCACAAGGTTTGCCAGAATGTCATCTCCAGATTGCCCCAGGACAGGTTTGTCAGTGTGAAAGTAAGCAAGGAAGTCCACAGTGCATGTGGTAATCCAGGACTCATATTGTGAAGGTGCATTCTCTCTCTAATAGTGGGGCCACTGAGATATGGTATGAAAGAGTTATATATTGGATAATAAAAATTAAATAAAATTAATAAAACCAGAAAACTGCTTTGAGCTTGAGGAACGAGAGAGATTATCTGTACAACTCTGCATAAATTAGTCTTGCATAAGCAAATAGTCAGAGATATACTCCAAGCATAGGTGAGCAGATCCTTTGTCAAGTAGTAAAATGGTCAGTTTACCTAGTAGACTACAGGGAATATTCCCCAACTGCTTACATACAGCAGGTACAGATTTGCCTATCAGCAGTCAGACTCAACCCACCTTGACTTCTAAGACAAACCTCATATTGCTGCACACAATTACCTGTCACGGGAATGTGTACATTAAAACTGCTCCAAGACATTAATCTAGAACAGGTTTTCTGTCTTGTGACATTTGTTCAACAAGAAGAGGTGTAATTCTTTGCTAACTACGCATCTTTGCTGGAATCAGATATTTCCCTATCATAACCACAACGTAGTCTTCATTTTCTTTGGAAAAAACTCAAGAGGCAGTAATCTAGTTTTGAACTATTGCTGTCAGTTCTCTTAACTGTCTAGATAACACAGCAGATTGGGATATTGTTGATGTTTTAGGTATGTGGAAAGGGAGCAAAAGTCATAGGTGCAGAAAAAACAAGAACGTTTTAGAGATGACCAAGGTAACATTAAGTACTCTGGACTTATCTAATATGGACCTTTTCTGAAGTACACAAATATATGCAACTGTAATAAGGAGTTTCTTTTTTATTTTTTTTTTCAGTGATATTATGTAATCCATTTATTAGATCTGTCATTTTCAGTAGAATTACTAATAATTTAATATAAGCAAAGTAACTGTGAGTTTCGTCTTTCTTTCTCTTTCTTTCTTTTCTTTTTCTCTTTCCTTCCTTCCTTCCTTCCTTCCTTCCTTCCTTCCTTCCTTCCTTCCTTCCTTCCTTCCTTCCTTCCTTCCTTCCTTCCTTCCTTCCTTCCTTCCTTCCTTCCTTCCCTTTCTTTCTTTCTTTCTTTCTTTCTTTCTTTCTTTCTTTCTTTCTTTCTTTCTTTCTTTCTTTTCTTCTTTTTCTTTTCCATCCCATTAAATGGAAATTTCTTTTTTGACTGCTACACTGTTAATTGTGTTCTGACATTTTGGTCTCATCCACTTTTTCAAATAGTTTGTTGCAGCTGTGAATTTTCTGGCAAGGCAGGGTTCTGTGGAAAAATGCCAATTCTTAAATAAGGTGCTCTGAGAAAATCTCCCTCTTTTTAAATTCTCAAAATTATACTAAAGCAGGTTTCTATCAGAAATGATCTTGGCCTTCTGTCAGCTTATCTGATAGAAGTCTGGATCTTCAGAGGGTCTGGGAAGCCTCTGTGCATTAAATGCCTTCAAAGCAAAGGTGTTGGGGGGCTTCAAAGCAAAGGTGTTGTTGAAAGGGCTTTCTGTTCAGCTTCGGTAGAGTCCAGACATGTGGGCTTCAGTAGGAACAAGGAATCTAGAGAAACTCAGGGTTTTAAAAGTTTCTGAACTTCCCAGGAAATTCCAGAATTCTGGCAATTGAGAAATCCCCCTGCAAACAGCTTAAGACCTTAAGAGTTGTTTCTGGGATATGATGAAGGTAGTCAAGAATAACGGAGGTTCAGAGGGTTTATGTAAGCTGGACAATACAAAACTCCTGAGTTCCAGAAGCTTTCCTGCTCTTTTATCACAACCTGCTCTTTTATCATCTTATCTTTTAGCCTCATTATCACACCAAGTGGTAGTTTTCAAATTTTATGGGTCTTTAATAGAGCTGGAATCCTAGAAATACCAAGGTGAGCTTCAAGGTCCACAATTCTGGGGCACCTCATCTTCACAAAATCCCTCAGAATCTCCATACTGTTGTGCATAGTAAACACGGACATCCATATTTCTATTCCTTTATTTGATTTTAGGCACGTATTTGGATATGATGGCTTTAGCTTTTAAAAATATTTCTCCATTAAAAATAAATAAATAAATAAAGGGAAAAAAAAATAGAAAAACAAGCCAGCCACTGGTGACTGATTAATTTCCTTTTGACACATTATTTTCCTAATATTTTATTGGAATAGCATAACATTTGCATGAACATGAAAATCAGTAACATGGGCTTTTAATAATCAAACTGCTAACTTAAGTGTCATAGCAGAATTTGGGTGATTAATGAAAGGTGTTTACACAGCCACTTATTCTGTTTCATTTCAGCAACTGTGCAAAACTACTTACAAAGACATGTTGCTCCCTTTATAGAGCAGTCTCCATATGTTCATTAAGGTGGAAAAAAACACAAGAAAACTAAATGCAGGTGTCAGCTGAAATCTGCAGAGGATCAGTGCTTCATTGCATTATGTTTCTTCTTTGATTTGCAATTAACATATTCCTGGACATCAGATATCTTTCTGTCTATTGACCCTGGAGAATCAGTATTTTGTTTATCTGGTTTGATTTCTTTCCTCCTTTTTTTTTATGTTTTATTTTTTTATTTTTATTTTTTTAAGGGTTACATTTTTACTGACACAAAGAAAGATGTCTTAGGACAGCAAAGTATTCTGCTGCATTCGACTGCCAAGGGATGGCATATTAGGATATTTTCTTCTTTTCCTATATTTTTAAAGAACACATTTATCTTTATGTTGAGGACCTTGAAATCTCTTCGGGAGAGCATCTTAAATGAAGAATCAAAACATTTCAGGCTTCTCATCACAACTGCGAATTGAAAAATAAGCACTTACACACCGTCTTCGCTCACCTACCTGAGGGACTTTCTGCAGCCTGCATTTAGTGACAAAATATAGCAAGTTTTTGTATGTGTACCATAAGTGACAAGGTGCTTTGCATGGAGCTGAACTACTGAAACCATCCCAACAGAATCCAATACAGCAAAGTTTAATGAAATCCTCTGACCTCACCTCCTTCCTCTTGCCTCCTGCCTTCTGTGACCTCTTTGTTCTTTGGTTACCTCTGTTATCATTACAAAAGACAGCGCAATGGTATTGTAGTGGGGCTTCTGCCTTGACTTGCAAGGCTAGGAAGCAGGGAAAAGCAGCTTAAAGCCTTCTTCTGTAGTGCCTTCCTATTTCTTATATTCACAACAGTGGGAAGAGTGGAGAGAATAGCTGAGGTCTGGACAGAATTGCTACAGGTCATTATTTCTTTCCTCAGACTGGGCTAAAATATGGATGTGAGGCTGTTTGCACATTGATGAGGCTCATGGTGATGCTTGAAAGGAGGTAGAAACAGTAAGAAGAAGAAATAGTAAGCCCATTCCATGCAAAATAGTATGTAATACATAGTTAGTTTTGTATGAGAGCAAAAATAGTTCAAGGAAATTCAGAACTTGCCTCTCATGGTTGTTCTGATTTCTGTACTGTACAATGAGGCTACTTCTCATCCTTTTTTTTTTTTTTTGGACCCTTAATTTTTTCCTTTTCATAGATACTGGCTCACTTTCAATGGAGGGGACAAAGAGTAGGAACTGTGAACCAAAACAACCTGACAGCCAACAGCTGGACATTTTCTGCTCAGATTTTAGGGAAAGTGTTTTAATGTCTAGGCAATGCACGGAGAAAAATGTCCATTCCACTATTGCTGAATTCAATGATGGTTAAATTAGTCAGGTGTGGTCTCACCTTGTAGTCTGCTCACTGTGCCTTGGACTCAGGCATGGATATACCTGTTTTTGAACCCCAGGTGGCTTTGAAATGGGACAGCTCAGGTCAACAATGTTGCTGTAAAGCATGACCAGCAGAACAAATGTAGATGCACAGGCGTGTTCTTAAAATCTTCTTCATATGTGGTGTCTCAGGAATATAAACAGGTGATGTAGTTTTTTCCTCTCAGTCTGCTGTTACCTCACAGACTTCCTACATCCCATACTGAAAGACTGTTTATGCTGCTAGAAATGTCAGTATGTCCTGGCAGATAAGTGCATCATCCATTTGTTGGACATGGTAATACCAGTCACACTCATTTCTATATTCCTTTTGAAGCTCCTTGTCTCAGATTTTTAATATTGGCATCATCTGAGACTACGTTTCATGCTCTCTCACACATGTATATGTCCTTTAATTCTTTTGTCACTCAGCTGACTTCCTTGGGGTTATGGTATGTCTAAGGAAAGGAATCATGGCAATTGTCCTACTTTTTTCACTCTCAGGTTATATCCTTAACCAATATGGTCCTAGATGCTTCATAAAAATATTCAAGAAATTGAAACTTGATGGAGAAAGTATGAAGTCCTCCTTCTTGAATTACTGTAGTCTTCCTAATCCGTTGTAGTTGAAAGTTGTCTTAAATGTTGAATATTCTAAGATGAAAAATTTGCATTGACCTTTCCCTGCTATAGAGAAGGAGGTGAGCAGGTGAATACGTTTAAAGAGAGAAAAATTAAGAACTTTTTGTTTCAATACAGAAACCTGTTATATTTTGGAATGGATATAATTTGAATAGGGGGAGGACTTGTTAGCTCTACTGAGGCACAGATGTTAGAATTCAGCTTTCCTCTATCATTCCTGATTTGTATTTATAAAAGGTAACATTTAGCATAAGGTTGATCCCTTAAAAAGACTGCTCTGTCTGACATGGCATGGATGGATTAATATGGGAAAATTCAACTGCTTTTTGCAATCATAGTTTTGCACCTGATGTATAATACTCTCCTCAAGAAAATGATTAGGCAGCAGTTCAGATAAGAGACCTGCATGTTAAACAGCTGAGGTTGCGTTGGACTACTATATCTGTGGAAAGTTGCTTGCAGGAAAAATGGGCTCATGCACTTGGGAATTTTGGAGACAAAAGATATCTGAGTCCAGATATATTCCTCTTCTCAGCTTATCAAGAACAAGCTTTGGAAAAGGTAGTTTCACATATGATAATCATAACTTCAAGAATGACCTCAACTAATTTTCATCATGAGGATCTTCCAAACCAGGTACTTTAAGGATGGCTTGATGGAAAACTATAGATTCTTTATTGCACCTTTGAAGAATTGCTGTCCCTTTAATTGTTTTGTGGGCTTTTTATCATCTAACCTTTCAGATGAAAGTGTTTAACTGATCTTGAGCTCAAACCACTCCATTTTTCCTGTGTGTCTTGATAAACAAGGTGGGAGTGCAAACAGAGATTAAAATATCTGCAAATTTGTGTTCAGGGTATCTTTTCTATGGGACAACACTTGGTGGATGACAGCTACTGGTAAAACAGCACAAAAATACAGAACATCTTCTAAATAGATTTCAGACATACAAGTTACAGGGAACAGTGTAACCTTGGGTGCACTCAGCTGTCTGTACCACACTTTTATATCTTCCTCTTGAAAACTGGTATTTAAGCATACAGTGGCCACAGTAATTTATGGAACAAATCCTAAAAAATTGTAAATCAGGATTAGTGTCTATTAACTCTATTAAGTTCTATTTGGCAGTCGACCAAAGCATCAACAGAGCTCACATTCCTCTTTATCCAGTAACTAATGCTGGAGAAGGCACAAGTACAATATGAAGTGGAAAAAGGTGTCCGGGGTAATAATGCAACTATCAGGCCAAATTCTCTGCTGGCATAACTCATAGTATTTCCAAGCCAGGTCTTTCAGAATAGCCCATTTGTCTTGAATTAATTTTTCGTATTCACTTTTTAATAAGCAACTTTCCAAGCAATGAGGGTTTTTAGCTGCATGACTCCTATTAAAGTCAATAGGAGTCATGTGGCTAAAACCCTATGTGATGCTTGAATTTATTGGAAATTGGCATCTGGTGCTGAGAGCACTTCTATTGTTTGGTCTTCCTGCCCAATCATTGCTTTCTGCCTGGTCGTGTAGCCTCTTATGTTCCTACTTGCTGGAATCTCCATGGTTAACCTTTCTATTCCATCCCCAATATCCTTTCACACTAAAAATAAAAGAATCTACTCTGTAGAATCATTATTGCCTCATGCCCTTTTGTTTGGATTTTTTTTTCTATGCGGCTGCTTTGTTCAGCCTCAGCTGTTGCTGAACTTTACTCTTGGCTGCAGTGAATCATGGCATTGTTCATGCAATCAGTTACGTTTGCACAATACTTCAGAATCTGGTTATATGAAAGGTGCTCTGCAAACAAAAGCTTAGCTCCTTACCATTTTATTCTGAAATGCTAGGGGGTTAAAGTACTGTCAAGTGCATCAGATGTTATTTCTTTGCTAAAAATGAACTTCTAACAGGTATTAGCAATCATTACTTAATAATTTCTTCCTCCTCTAAAATGATGCTCACTCATCGGGAAATATTTGCAGCCCTCTTGCTTCCACTGAAATCAAAGGCAAAGTTTCCATTGATATGACAGATGTAGATTTTAGCTTAAGACACATTTTAAATGGTGTGAATATAGGCTACAAAATCTAGCCCTAGGAGCATTGCTGTAGGATTTACTTGTCAATAACTGAAGGCAGACTATCTTTTATTAAAATGTCAGAACAACTTTTTGTTGGGTTCCCTACCCATCCCTACCCATTTTATATCTATGTGCTTGTGGGAGATTTGCTAGTTTGGATAAAAAATCTGAAAGGTAACCTTAGTAAAAAACAAACACAAAAACAAACAAACAAACCTTTTTTTTTTTTCTTTTTTTTTTTTTTTTTACTGTAAAGGTTAGGGCACCTGCCCTGATTGCATCTGGGATATGACTGAAAACAGCGCTTCCTCCAGGGATTCTTGGATAAGTTTTCAACCAAATGGAAAAAGAGATATCTTCACAGATGAGGATTTATTCTTCTCCCAAAGGTGGCTTTGAACATTTGAGTTGGAAAAAAAAAATAGTTTTTATTAAATGGCAATGTACTGGAGTCTACATGCAGTTTTAAGAGCAGTGTATAGGAAAGTTATTAATGATCAAGTCTGAGTATTGTACAGCTCTGTAATAAAAGATAGAAGCTGTCCAGTATCCTGAAGAGAAAGCTCAGTTCACATTCCTTCAGGCACTATATGTTTTTCAAAAATAATCTCAGGATTGAAAATCAAATCTATCAGGCAACACTAGTCAAGCAACTTGGGACTCTGCCAGCTAGTTTATTTTAAAGTACAGCTAAAGTAGACTGAAGATTATCTTCAAGGAAGATATTGAAGAGCAACAGAACACTGAATGAATATAAAACTGTTTCTGGGACAGCAGCTCTTGAAAACCTCATTAAGTAATCATATTTTAACATGGATACGCTATGCAAAAAGCAATGTGCCTGTGCAAGACAATTTTGTATTTATTCAGTTGACCAGAATGATTTTTCTTTTTTATTTTTCATTGAGTGGCTTTGGTTCTTGTCTAAAGGTAGCAGAATTTCAGAAGCTTTGTTTGCCCGCAAAAAGTGCAGCAGTTTCACATTAGTCCTTCACATCACTCCTTGCCCTCACTCCTTGGCGCTGTGCTTATAGTCTTTTTCAAATAGATCTCTTCACCCCCAGTCTTGCTCCCCTTGCAACCAGAATAATGCAAGTTAGTGGCAACAGCTGTGATGGTTTTTTTTCAGGGCTTAACCTGGAAAAAAAAGGATTAATGTTCTCAGTACATTTACTTCTATGACTACCGCTGCCCAAGCTAAGTTGCAAGCATGTTTCCATTTGACAGGGTTCGAAATGGTCTTTGCTCATTTTCCACAGGATTTTCTGTGGAACATTTACCATGGCCATGTTTATCAAGGTAGTTTTTGAGATTTTCTACTTTTTTAGAAGTCCAGTTTTCGGCCTGAGATGTACTTTGTTATTAAACAAAGGAAGCCAGAAAACTCTTTCAAATATAAAATGAGTAAAATGTGAGAAAAACCCCTAAGTGTTAATAGTAGTACTGGCATTTTGGAGAGGGAGAGTGGAAGTAAGCTTTTTTTCTGAAGTTAAAAAAAAAGGGGGGTGGGTGGGAGGATTTTAATTAAAAAAAGGCTATCTGGAGTAAATCTGACCTGATCAAAATCGAACTGCCCTGAAAAAAAGCAAAAAATTGTGTCACGCTATGAAATATCCAAACTAAGCAATCCCCCAGCTAAAAGATTTAGTACAGAGAGTTAGTTTTAAACTAAAGAAGACCAGCTCTTTAATCTTTTAGCTTGATTTTCCTTTCAAACACAGTCATCCATTTAGCTCCCTGCTGTCCTCGTGAAGAATTTCCTTATGATGAAATCAGGGTTCGGAGATTTATTATGCAACGAGCAGAGCAGGTTCAAGCTGATAAAGGCTTCCTGGGTGAGTGAAGGATGCTTAATGCCAGGAAAGATACTCTTTTAATGTGAGGTTCTTGACCATTTATTATATAAAAATGTTAATCTGATAGTGTTTTTAATCTGCTTGTTATCAGCGGTGGCTGCTTGGTGTTAAAGACAAGATAAAAGCAAGAGCTGAAGAAGCAGATTTGGGGAGCACTTACTCAGTTAACATGCAGGATACAACACACCTGACTCCCATTTATCTGTTCTTGCAGAGTGAGGAGGAGAGGGCTTTTGGTCGCGATAACGCAGCAGCTCGGTGGTCTGATTGGACTGGGTGTGCAAGCTCTAAAAGGACACCGCACAGGAGATAAGCTGTGATGAAGACTGAGGCAGTCATTTCCCAATAAACTCTGCAGAGCAGAGGAGGATTTGCTTTGTATGCCATTTCAAGGGGTCCTCCAAATGCAAGAAATCTAATCCCTTCTTGCCAATTCACATCCTCACCTCCAAACTGTTGTGCAAAATACAGAATTAATGAAGCCCAACATCCTGCTGGTTTGCATCCCTGTTGTCCCTGGGGTTTGTCCAAACTACTCTTCCCCATGAAATCTCAGAAGGCAAGAGACATCATAATCTGCGACCAGTCCTGGCTTTCATGTGTGCAGAACCAATTGATAGTGTAAAATATAGAGTGGCTGGAAAACTTGGCTGAAGTCTGCTCGTGGGCTCAGAAGTTATTAGTAAGGGTGGCCTGGAGGACAAGCACTGTTATCACATAAGCCCTGTTTTCTAAGAAGACCAAGATAAAGGTTATCTCTGTCTGCAAGACAAAAATACAATCTTTTTCTGGAGGGAATGGGCACAACAGTAAAGTTTTTTATTTTTATTTTTTATTTTTATTTTTTTGACTTTACACAAACATTCATAATCTGTGGAATAGCTAGATAGGGAACCGCTTGCTCATTTCAGAATTTCAGAAAATATGTGGGATTATTATTGCTTTCTTTAGGGTGAAAATGTAACCAGACAGAGCTTTTCCTGCTGAGGGAGACCTGAGCTTACTTTCTACTCTGAAACTCCCTTGTTTCCAACAACCTAGATGAGTATCACAGTAACCAGCCACTTATTTATTTATTTATTTTTATTTTTTATTTCTAGGTGACCAATTTTTACTCACATGAGATATTTTGAGTAAAATTTCTGTCAAAATCACTATACTGCCTTAAAAAGAGATCATTTTTTCAATGCAGTATCTCCTATTGCAAACTGTCACAGTTGAAATTTTTCCAGCTATCTCATGGGCTGAAGGTGGGTTCACACAGTGGCTGCAGTGAGGGGGTGCACACATTTTGGCTTTACTGTAACCTACAGGGAAGCCACGGAAACACAAGCTGTGTCCATCTAGGAACCAACTAAATATTAAGAAAATAAAGCCTCTAAAATGTTGACTTCAAAAGCTACTTTGAAGCTAACAGGCTGAAGTGGTGCTTCAGTGCAGTGTGGATGTCAACTCGTCAGAATTAGTCAAATGAGCAGAGCTGGGTGGGTGCTACATGGTGCTACCCACCATTTGCTAACTAGCACAATCAGTGTATTACCAGAAATACAGTACCAAACCTTGTATCCAGGCAGGATTTCTTTATCCGTGTGTGTTAAATTCCACGGAGATACTGATTAGCAATCCCATATCATAGGCATCTCGGTTCATGAGGGAAACCATGGCTAGAGTGAACAAAACTCTCAAAGGCAAAGCAAAACTAATGAAACTTCAAGTGTAAGTTGCTTAGTCAAACATTCATTTGCTGATCCACTCAGCTGCATTTAAAAAAGTGTGTGCTGGTGAGAAGCTCAGCTCATAGCACAGAGTATTTGAGGCTCTACATTTCCCTCAAGAGCACAAGCAATTTTTGCAGAAGAGCTGCAAGGCTCCCCAAAGCGACTGTCCAATGCCTTGGTGCAAAGACTGTTTAAATGAAGGATTTCTCTTGAATTCAGATCTGGGAATGCTTTACTCATACCACCAGTCAGAGAAGTCTTCACTGATGCTGGTTTTAGGTTGAGAACTTCAATTGTTTCACTGCAGCAACTGAGGAACCATATATCTGGACAGCATGTGGTCACTGCTAACATAAATTCAAGTTGATCTGATAACTTAAAACCCCATCATATTTGATTCATTTTGGGAAATAAAAATCTACAATGATACAAATGTCTGGTCACAGACAGATGACCAACAAGAAAGATGATTGCAAAACAGACTGAATGATGTCAAATAGAGAATTCCTATATATATCTAAATATGATTAAGGGGCTGGAGCAACTCTCCAATGAGTAAAGGCTGAGAGTGACTTTTGGGCTTAGAGAAGAGAAGGCTCCGGTGGATATCATCAAAGTCTGTAAGTACCTGAAGAGGGGATGCAATGAAGGTGAAGCCAGGCTCTTTTCAGTGGTGCCCAGTGCCAGGACAAGAAGCAATGGGTACAAACTGGAATACAGGAGATTTCATTTAAACATCAAGAAACACTTTACTTTGTGGTTGACCAAGCTTCAAAAGCCACCTGGACATGGTCCTGGGCAACCTGCCCTGCTTGAGCAGTGGGGTTGGACCAGATGACCTCCCAAAGTCCCTTCCAACCTCAACCAGTCTGTGATTCCCAACTCAGTATTCATTCATTTACCAGGCAAACATCTGAGCAAATACTCTTTATATCAGGTACTGGGGCAGCAGGATATAGTACTTTGTATAGCAGAAGCTTGGGTTCCTCTGAGTTAATGGGGTCTGTTAGCAGATGGATCCCAACTGATCTCTAGTGGCAGGACACAGGAAGGAGAGAATAAGAAGAAAAACAATCACAGGCACAGAAAACATGGCTTTATACATCACACCCAACATCCGAAAGCAAATTGGAAGTCAGTGCAAGGTGCTGAAAATAGGTGTAATGTGCACTGTATGCTAGTTCTGCTAAGTAAGTGATCAATATATTTACTCCCTGGATAGAATACAATTTTGCTGTTGTGACAGTGCTACTTCTACTACTCTGTGAAGAAAAATCACTCCACGGAGTCTGTGATCTCTTTCTGGTCAGAGTCTCCAGTACTGTAAAGATATTTTAAAAGGTAACTGAAAATCATAAAATAGCAGATTTACCGAATAGCAGTATACGAAAGTGGAGAAATTCAGGCAAAAAACAAAATTCAGTGGCTAATGGTAAGCCCAATCTATTCTACTAAGATACTGCCAAGCTATGCGGATGGTTTCAGCATCACACAGCACCTCTGCAATCTTTACATGTTACAAAGAGAGTTCAGATTTTTGCAGAATTTTCTTTCATGTGTATTGTTAAAGGAGGCTTATCTCACCATTTTTTTTTAATTATTATTATTATTTTTATTTTTATTTTTGATGTTCACACTTATTCCTGCAACTGGCTTCATTTCAATGTTATAAATGCAAATTCACTTACCCATGGTGTTCAGGCTAATCAGCAGATAACAATCAAAAAATACAGTTCTGTTACTCATATCTCATTAGCTATGGAGAGGGGAGAGAAGAAAGGAAGGTGGGAGCCAGCTCACTAGGAATGGACGCTGACTTCTAACTAGAAGTGAAACAAAGTTATGATGATGAGGAATGCTACTGTGAACCTATAGCTTGGCTAGATGTATTCTGCATCCCATATAGGATAGCACAGGAACTTCAGAGAAAAAGAAGCAAAAAGTCTCTTTTCTGGGAAACTCTTTAAGAACTTTGTCAAATTATGGTGAAACCAGCCTAGAGGATTTTTTTTTATTTTTTATTTTTTATTTGACCATTGCATTTTATTACTGGGAGATTAATGAGAAGCAGAAGATTAATGTGTTCTATTCTTATAACCTCATAAATCTCCCATTATTACACATGCAGTAAGCACCATGTTGCTTCACCTTCTCCGAGGTACAAGTCTATCGACAGATCTCTTTCATTTGTTTTACTGTACTTCTCGAAGGCAAATATTCTATTAAAATAATCCCTACTCCCATCCAAATCAAAACTCTCTTCCTCTCCCTCAACACCCATCACCAATGAACAGAGAAGCCAAGAAAGAAAAATAAATCTGACTTACACAAATATCTTCTTTGGATCAACTTCTGATCTGAGTATATAGATATTTAAATACAGTTGTTGAAATCAACTGAAATAGTCCAAAATTAGAAAAATTAGAAGCTGATTTTTGCGTCTCCATCTCAGGTATTTTTCGTATATAATATTTTATTTTGTCTTGAGAGAGTTTTACAGCCTCTTGTTTCCTTCTCAGTCTCTTGACCTAAAAACTCAATGAGGTAACATTGATGGTGGCCACCATCACCTCAGCTGTCACAAGGGAATGCACCTGGAAGCAGCAGAGCCAAGAGCCTCAGTGGACTCCCATATGCTGTGGCTCACCTTCAGGAAGCAATACATATTTACAGACCAAATACATGACGGAGTTGACACTGAGGTATCTAAACACCTCAGTTACGGACAGCTTGGGTCACAGTGTGCATGGGAGAAGAAAAAATATTAGTCCTATTTTGCCATTATACAAAGCTGAAGGACCAGCTAGATTAAGTTATTTATTTAGGGTCACTCAGGACATCTGCAGTTGAGTGAGGAACAGAGAGGTTCAGTATCTGGAGTTCCGCTCCAGTTAGCTGTCATACTTGCCCAGGTGACAGACTACTCTTTCACTCTACAGAGTAATAAAATCAACTCTCCAGAATGCAGCCATTTAGAAATGTTGTCCTCTATGGCAAGAGATTCACAAGTTTCCTATGTGCACAGAGGCCAGAACAACCCTGCCAAGCGCCGTCCTAAATTATTCTTGTGTAGAATTATTTGGGTACAAAACAATAATAACAAGAAAGGAGGAAGGAGAAGAGCTGTTCTTGAAAGTTTTTTTCTTATTATGCAAGCACAGAGTCCAAAGATTTTCCAGGGAATTGTTGTGTTAAATAGCCACAGTTGTAAATTTTGAATTCATAACTGAATACAAATGTGTAGCTGTCATAATTGGCAGATGACACTTCCTGAAGGATAAGCATGTACTCTTTCCCAGCGAAGGCAGCATGCAAGTGTTGCATCTCCTGAGACTTTCAACGTACAAATTCTTTGGCAATTCTTCCTAAGGCGGAACTGTTTTTAATTTAGAAGACGTCAACCTACTTGTACTAGAGGGAGAAATTAATAAGCCAAGGATGCAGGTCGGCTGTACTGTAATACTGAGTAGATATGTCTCCATTAATTGCAGGATTGTCTATGCTCACTTAAAAGCTGTTCAGATCCTATTGCTTTTGTTGAGATAAAATTCTCCTGAGCTTCTAACTCCTCTTCTGCTGCTGACCTTTCAGGGATGGATTTGTTTCATGTCTGAATGCACTTATTTCTTCTATCTGCATAGCACAGGCATTCGTATGTCCTCTCATACTAACCTCCATTGTGTTTATGTGTCCAGAACATTTAGAAAGCGCTCTTTCATAGATGAGGAATTAAAGCAAAGGGAATGTAAGGGTCATATTCAATTGGCCTGGATTGTAACCACGGCTTTGGATGCTGCCTTATGAAGGCATCACCATAGTTATTCATAAGCATCCAGCTCTCTCCCCTGAACAGATATGGGTTCTTCATGCTAGCCTGACTGTAGTCCTGAGTGTCTTGATAACAGTGACACAGTGAGTCTCTGCCAATGTATCGGGTTTATGTGGCAAGGGTTTGGTATCAGGGGGGGCTGCAGGGGTGGCCTCTGCGAGAACAGTCCGGAAGCTGCCCCATGTTAGATAAGGGCCAGCTAGCCAGCTCCAGCTGGCTCCAAAAGGGACCTGCCACTGGCCAGAGCTGAGCCACTGAGTGACGCTGGTTGGGCAGATTTAAGAATGGGTGAAAAAACAAACAACAACAACAATAACAAAACCTGCTGTGAAACATCAGCTAGGAGAGAGAGGAGTGCAAAATAGCCCTGCAGCCCCCAAGGTCAGTGCAGAGGGAGGGCAGGAGGTGCTCCAGGCACGCAGCCGAAGTTCCCCCGCGGCCTGTGGAGAGGCCCCTGGCGGAGCAGGCTGTCCCCCTGCAGCCCACGGGTCCCACACGGAGCAGATCTCCACGCTGCAGCCCGTGGAGGAGCCCCCGGTGGAGCAGGTGGATGTGGCCTGGAGGAGGCTGCGGCCCATGGAGAGCCCCCGCAGGAGCAGGCCCCGGGCCGGAGCTGCAGCCCGTGGGGAGGAGCCCAGGCAGGAGCAGGGGGGCTGGGGGGAGCTGCTGCCCGTGGTACGGTGCCATGTGGGGGCAGTTCTTGAAGAGCTGCTGCCTGTGGGCAGCCCCCGCAGGCTCAGTTTGGGAAGGACGGCATCCCGGGGGAGGGACCCCACGTGGAGCAGGGGCAGAGAGGGACCATGAAGGAGTGGCAGAGACGAAGTGTCAGGGACTGACCGCAGCCCCCATTCTCCCCATTCTCTCCCCCTGCATAGCTCGGGGGGAGGATATAGAAGAAGGTGGATGGGGGGAAGGTGTTTTTCATTTGATTTTAGTTTCTCACTGCTGTAGTCTTTTAGTAATAGGCAATAAATTATATTAATCTCCCAATGCTGAGTCTGTTTTGCCCATCACAGTAATTGGTGAGTGATCTCCCTGTTCTTATCTCAACCCTTGAGCCCTTTCCATCGTATTTTCTTCCCCTCTCTCTTTGAGAAGGGGGAGTGAGAGGGTGGTGGAATTTAGCTGCCCAGTAGGGTAAAAACACCACAGCCAAAAAGAAAAATACTTAAATTCGCATATCAGCTCTTAGCCTGGTACTGTTCTGCTGACTTTCTGACCCTTCCCCATGGCAGCTCACCTAAAAGCCCCATGTAGCACACGGGGCATTTGCTGGAATGATCAGTCTACTCTTCTGCAATCCAATGTGTAAGAAACCCCCAGTCTAAAGAACTAGATGCTGAGTGTAAGGTTCCATATCTAGCAGATTTACAACATGTGGGTATAGATGAGAACAACCAAAGTCCTTCAGTTTTCCCAATCCACTTTTCTGCACGGTTATTCCACCCCAGTAAGCAACCTATTATCTTCTAGACTGACTTATTCCCCAAATTCAGTAACTGTATTCACACTAATAATTGAGTGATGCTTTCTAAATGCCAGAAACATATTATGTACCATTAACTTCCTAAATCTACTGTGAGGTTAGGGTAATAAAAAATTGCCAGATTAATGTTGTGCTTTCCATTCATAACCTATGTAAATGTTTCTAAATGAAATGAAAAAGAAAAAAAAATAAAAAGAGAGACATAATTCTTCAGTGAAATTCTGTACAGGTCAGCGATGGACATGGACATTTTTTGCAAGGATTGTTTTTTTCTTTATAGGGAGGAAGTCTTCCCCTGTTTCCCCTGTGTACAAGAGCAGCAAATATTAATTTTCAGATTGTTCATATTTTTAGGAGCAGAATTCAGAAGGCGCACTAACATCAGAAATGCACCAAGAGAATTTGTTTTGGAAGTGAGTAGCTTCTACCAGCTTAAGCATTCCTGAGAACAGTTTAAGCAAATGATATTATGTTACGAGCAAGTATTTTAATATTATTTATGTTTTAATTAAGGATGAAGCTTATGAAGCTTTCTGGTTGGATTTTGATCTTAGTTACTTTAAATTACATTTGGTGGAACTATCCCAGGCTGTACACTGACACCAGTAACGTCAGAATATTTTGTATGTTTGCTTGTGTTTATTTTGTTTCTTGTCGTTGGAAAAATGCAACATAAATACCAATATTTATATTACCAATAAAAGCCCCTTTACAGACCATCCTTATTTATGGTCTCAGCTCCACAAAGTAGGGACAAAACACATTTTGTGTAACATGCACCATATTATCCTCATTAAAAATAATAATAATAATAATAAAAAAAAGACCAGCTTACCCTTACCAAACCTGCCACTATTTTGAGTTACAAAGGGAATTTCACATTTCTAGGTGGGAATTTACTGTTAATTCACAAGTGTATCTTTTTATAAGCCAAGAAGATGGTATGGTCTAGTAGTTGATAGAACACTAGACCAGGACTCAGATGTTGCACTGAATTATTTATGACCTAGGACAGACACACCTGCTCTCTGCCTTTCTTCTCTGGAAGAACCCTTTTCACTTTTTTGTATGTCTTTTTTTCAATGGGGAACTTTTTGTAGAGATTTTTTTCTTTATGTACAATGCTGCACCCACAAAAGTGTCAGTTCTAAGCAGAGGCTCCAAAATGATAGTATCAACAATAAACAATATCTACTTCACTGTACAAATGGCTGCAAAATGGTATATAGCAAAACAATGTGGAAACAAATTAATTTGAGATATTTAAGGTTCAGAAAATTTGATGATTCAGTCTAATTGGACACATTAAACAAACTATATTCAAGGGATATGCTCCTGGAATGCTGTAAAAGCTTTTTCTTTTTCTTTTTTTTTTTTTCTTTCTTTCCTTTTTAAAAGGAGAAATCTGTTTAATTAAATTTACTTGCTAAACAGCTTGTATTGCAACAGTAGAAAATGACAGATGTCTTTCATAAAATTAGTCATATTGTGGCAATTTTCCCTTCTCCCCCAAACATTTTGTGATTATGGATATTTTTTCTCCTGTTAAAAAGCTATCTGTCATAATTGCTAACAAATTCAATGCAAAAATGTTCTGAAAGGAAAGGTGTTTCACATGAAATGTAGGAAAGTTTTCTGTGACACATTTTCTCATTGCAACTTTATTCTGTGGGCTGTTAGCTGCTTGCAGAATACTGCATAATTTTAAAGGCTTATACTTATAAAGGCCAATCATGTATTAATTCATTTGGTATTCATTGAGAGACCTTTAATCATGATGGATTAATTTATTATAAATGCGGATATAATATGTTATTTCATAATATCACCACTGTAATTTAGCAATTAAACAGTCTGTTATTATTTCAATCACTGCCCAGATCTGTATCATGATACAATGTTTTGCTCCATGGTGAATTATTTTACACTACATATAGGACAATGGAGTTTTTGAAGAGTAAACCGTTGGGGAAGCAGCAATATATAAGATAACACTTTGCTCTGATATTCTTCTTTGTCTCTGAGATAATTTATCCTAAATACTTAGAGCCAGCTAGTCAGAGGTTTTAAGTGATTACAGGTCTGATCCAGAACTTGCTGAAGTCAATGCTGCATTCAGCATCTTAGACCCTATCATGAGTGAGAAGGGTGCAAATACTTTGCAGGAGAAGGATGTGAAGACGACAGAAATCAGGAAGGTGCACCAATTAAGTGCTATGTGGGTTTGCAAATAGAAATGGTCAGGTATAAACAAATCCAACCTGTTATTTTTTGAAAGCTGAGTGAGACTTCTTTAGTGCTAACTTGTACTCTTGCTCCCTAGGCAGACAAATACAGGGCTTTCCAAAGGGTCTGGAACAAGACTGTGGAACAAGGCTATTATACCCCATTCTTGAACCTTCATGCTTGCACAATACTTTTGCCTTCTGACAGCGTCAAGTCAGAAAAGGAACTGGGAGGCATTTATGCTAATCCAATTTTACCAAAGATTCTGATGTCTAATCATTATGGCACATGGAACAACATTATCTACATGGAACAACCCTAAAACGAATCTGTCACAGAAGTATAATTTCCATATTACAGATATGCCAACTGATGTGTTTAGGAAATGAGCTATCTTGCTTTGTTACCTACAGCAAGTGTGGAAAGAAAAGAGATTGGATCCCTGGAAAACGATATCCAACAGTTCCTTTTTGTTCTAAACATTTAGCCTCATTTCTTTCTCTAACACATTCTGTTGTTGTATTTGAATTGACTCCATATCAGCATATCAGCATATAAAGGTGATGGAAGTTGTCTAGCCTCTGTCTCTGACTGGACACTTGAGAACAAATTGATCTGTTACTTTGAGCTCATTTTTTAAACTCCCTCTATTGACATTCAAGTAACTGATTCTTCTCCATCTTTGTTAGCTGTCTTTTTTCCTGCCTGTCAAGAGCTTGCTAAATTAAGATTCACAACCCAGGATAGTTTACATATGAACCCAAAAGGAGTCAATATGTTTACTTAGATAAATGGTTATTTTACAAGGTAGTGCAAAATGCATAATTTTCTGTGGTATATAAAGCCATGAAGCACAATCCATCATGAGTGACTCATTTAATCTCAGATATATCAGTGGAGGCCTTCTTCAAAGAGCAATCTGGAATAAGTGATTCATATTAGATCTGGAAAAAAGTGGCACAGAGAACAAGTGAAGAGATCGGAATCAAAATGATAACAATGTATACTCGATTATATGATAAAGATCACAAAAATTCAGTTAAATTCTCCAATGTTTCACCCTCTCAGACCAAGATTCAGCCCCTCAAGAGCATTTTCTGTTGCTTTTCCCTGTCAAATTTGGGCTGGATATGAGAAGTATCTGCAACAGGAGATGAAGAGCATTTTTTTACAGGCTTACAAATCTGCTAGAACCAATGGTTTTAATCTCTCCTTGGCTACAGAATCAAAGCCAAGTTCTCTGCAGGTGTAAATGGGATCTGCTCCACTGCCTTAGGTGGAGTTTCACTCATTTACACCATTAAAGAATTTGGCACTAAGGATGTTGAGATCAAAAGGTTCCAGTTGGCAAAGGGATGCAGAAGAGAGAATCTGTCTGGGGAAATATTCTGGGAAGACTTATCTATGCTGTGGAAAAATGACTTATTTTTCCCCAGAGGAGTCTGGCATTGATAAATCCAAATTATATTAAATTCTGGGACATCTCTTCTGACCCGGTTAATTCTAAACTGGCCAGCTACAGAGTAAGCCTGCCAAAACCCTGCAGAAGGGAAACACAATGGATGTGGTCTCTACATGCATTTTTACATCATCATATTGCATACATAGTGTATGATTTTATTTTCCACTGACATGGCACTCACTGGCAGTGTGTGTTGTTGATTTGATAGAATCAGGCCTGTAACATGCCCTGCCATAGATGCTTGCATAATACATACTGAAAGAAGTGGCATTGTTAGTAGATATGTCTGCATGATGCTGCATGCTGTATTGCCAGAAATAATTTTCACGTAAATTGAAGCTCCTGCATATGCAATGAAACCTTTGCCATTATTATTTCAGAGACAACTGAGAAAGATCTGTTTATTTGTTAATAATCATTTTGAGAGATATGGGAAGCAGTGAAATATTAAGACTCAATTAGAAAAATTATCTAAAGTGACATTTCAAGTGAGTTGAATTATACCCCCTTTCCCCCTGCTCTGTTAAATGTATGCAGATGACTTTTCCAAAGGGACAGCATTAGTGTATTTGCACTTTTATATCTTTGGATGCTTGTTCAGAATCCAATTTGCTCCTAGACAAGGGTGTATTGATGAGTACCTGGTGTGTTTATTTAGATAGATACAGATGTGCAAGTTTGTTTGGTCTGAAAGCCAGTTTGGCTCCAGCAGTCCTCATCAGGTCTCAGTGGCTTAGTACCAATAGACAGCTCAAAGAAGGAGAAAAGTTTCCTTGCCTCTGCCCACACCCCTTCATGTAACAAAAGGATTCTGCACCACGGTTGCTGCAGGGTATACCAGATGTCTATCCAACCCACTGTCCTGTCTCCATCAGAGGCCAAAAGTGTATGTCTAAAGCAGGATGCAAGAGCAAAGCAACATTTTCCTATCTTCCAAAACTTTGTGGTTCAAGGATGTCCTGAGGATGCTCTATTTTTTGTTACACAAGTTAGGGATGTACTTTTATATTTGAAAATGCCCTACTTACTCTGTACAGTTACCCACTACTAATTACTTCCTTCTCCTCTTTTCAAATTCCCTAATAACGTGGTTAACAAGAAGTGAAAATGCACCCACCTGAAGTTAAATCAGAGAAGATGAGTTCTTTGGAGAGGAGAGTCCCTTTGTTCTGTGTTTGTACTAACTATGTACTAATATAAAAAAACAGGCCAGGGTTGTGGCTCAAGTACTATTGCCGGATCATTTGTAAATGTTTAATTGATGATGTGCTCCCCTGCAGAGCTTTGGGTTGCACCAACTAACTCCTTCAAAATGCCCAAACCTGGCTTGAGGGACAGCAGGTATTGGGGCTGTTCCCAACAGTGAGTCTGGATGGAACAGGAGAAAATTCTTCACCATGCGGGTGGTGAAGCACTGGAACAGGTTGCCCAGTGAGGCTGTGGATGCCCCATCTCTGGTGGTGTTCAAGACCAGGTTAGATGAGGCCATGGGCAACCTGATCAAGTAGGTGACATCCCTGCCTTTTGCAGGGGGGTTGGAACTAGAAGGTCTCTTCCAACCCGAGCCATTCTATGATTCTGTGATGTTACCAGTCTGTCTGGGGTTGCAGGGAGTGTATGCAGGTGGATATGAGCTATGGTGTGCCAATGGGCCTTGGGACTATAGGGTTGTCCTTGACTGTTTTATTCCATACTACTGACATAATCGTAGATGCACACCGACACGTAAGGCATGGACAATGTTGTGGCATAAACCACTATCACCAGAACATTCAGAAACAGTTTTATTACCTTCTGTTTCACTTATCAGTCCTGAGATCAAGTTTTCCCTTCCAGGAAAATTAATTTTAAGACAACAAATGAAACTGTGTAAAGAAACTTTGAGGCATGGAGAATGTTTTGAAATAGGGAGTTCCTCAGACTAGTTTTGCAATGTGTGAAAATTAGTTCCATTTGAAGTGTTTTGTGTCCTGCTTCAATGTCATTTAATTTTTCCTAAGATATTTTCTGAAACTTGTGCAGAGATACAAGTTTAGATAAGATAAACCACTAGTAGGATTCATGGATTACCATATTTGTTCTTGTAAAAGCTTTGAAGACTAACTCATAGGAATATTTGAATCAGACCTCATGAGAAAGACTTGCCTGAGGTTTTTAGTAGTTTGAAGTATGAAGTTGATTGGAAATAGCAAGAAAAAGAACTGCTTCTGTATATATTCTGTATATTCTTAGATTCAAAGAAAGATAAGTAGTTGCAGCACGAAAGTGTATATATATATATATTTACCATTGAAAGAAAAGGACAAAAAAATTAAACTATGACAATATTGGTTGGTTTTATGGTGGTCAGCTTGTTTTTACATACAGAAATGGTTGATTATCCTTGCTCTGAATTATACAGCTCTTTATTTAGATAAATGCATCAGCTGACAATATTTCCATGATTTTCCAAAAGGTGGCATCTGTGCAGTAGATTATAAAATGTCCTGAAAGGCAAGAAAAATATATCTAAAGAAATGGAATATGTGGATAGATGGAGTGGAGAAATGGAATATGTGTTTCTAGGAAATCATTTTATTGGCTCATTTGAACATATAATTTGTGATTCTGCTGCAAAGAAGCAACATCTGGATCTTTGCTGGTTAGCAGTTGGAACTGGGAGAACTTCTACTATAGGGATACTCTAGAAGAGTATAGAGGTCTGATGCTCATATTCTTTTCTGAACTCATATTCTCCTCTGAACTACTGCTTCCAAATAAGGAAGTTTGAAACCTCTAAAACAAGAAAGGATACTTTGCTGTAATAATACAGTTTACTTTTACTACAATCTTATAGAATATGGTTAGCCCTAATATAGAAATTCCTGGCTAAAAGTGTTTTGTCTGTGTTATGCAAATGTTGTGCATGCTGGATCAGTAACTTCTACCATCCTTAAAGACTAGTCAGGCTCTAGAAATATCATATGCAGTTCTGGGGCAGAGGCTCAACAAACTTCAAGAGGTTACTCTGATTTTTATGAGCTGAAAGTATCATAGTCTCAAGTTTAACAACTGCACGTATCAGTACAGGGTGGGGGACGACCTGCTGGAGAGGAGCTCTGAGGAGAAGGACCTGGGGGTCCTGGTGGACGACAGGTTAACCATGAGCCAGCAGTGTGCCCTGGTGGCCAAGAGGGCCAATGGGATCCTGGCGTGCATTAAAAAGAGTGTGGCCAGCATGTCAAGGGAGGCGATCCTCCCCCTCTACTCTGCCCTGGTCAGGCCTCACCTGGAGTACTGTGTCCAGTTCTGGGCTCCCCGGTACAAAAAAGACAGGGATCTCCTGGAAAGAGTCCAGTGGAGGGCCATAAAGATGATACGGGGCCTGGAGCATCTTCCCTATGAAGAAAGGCTGGGAGACCTGGGTCTGTTCAGCCTGGAGAAAAGAAGACTGAGAGGGGATCTTATCAATGTGTATAAATACCTGAGGTGTGGGAGACAGAGGGATTTGGCCAACCTCTTTTCAGTGGTTTGTGGGGACAGGACAAGGGGCAATGGCCACAAGATAGAGCACAGGAAGTTCTGCACCAACATGTGAAAGAACTTCTTCAAGGTGAGGGTGACGGAGCACTGGGACAGGCTGCCCAGGGAGGCTGTGGAGTCTCCTTCTCTGGAGATATTCAAGGCCTGTCTGGACGCCTAGCTGGGCAGCCTACTTTAAGGAACCTGCTTTGGCAGCAGGATTGGACCCGATGATCTCTGGAGGTCCCTTCCAACCCCTACAATTCTGTGATTCTGTGATTCTGTGAAATGAGCACTTATATAAAAAAAGTAGTTCTGATGTGGGCATAAATACACTTGTATGCCCAAAGCAAAATTGTTGGTGGGCTTACTAAAGTGTGACTTTTTTTTTTCTTATTATTTTATTCATAATTTTTTTATTAATAAAGATTTCATCTATGGTGGAGTCTTTATCCTACCATAACAGGAGATCCTGGATTCATAACTTCACTGAAGCAACCCAAATGATGAATATGAGCTGAAGAATAGAAGCCAAATTCTTCTAGGCGCTGCATGTATGTGCTTGCCAGAAAAATTATGGCCAGTCGAAGGGGCAGGAGATGGAAAGTAGCCACCTTGGTTTTGGCGCTTCTTGAAGCCCACTGAGACCACTATACAAGCCTTTCATACTTGGAGCTATATAAGTGCCTTCTGAAGCTTGATACAGGAATTGGGGGCAGCAGAGGCTGCTTATTTATGAGTTACTTAGCAATCCCTGATGCAGCACTTGCCATAATGCATAGCCTCGATGCAGCTTATTCATACTCCTGGCAAGAATTATGCTCATGGGGAGCTGTGCTTTTGGATGCTGCTGGCCAGAATACAAGCACACTTTACTGCTTCTCTTGCAGAGTATGAGTATATCCACTCTGGGGGCAGTTTTAACATTTGGCCCTATGCCTGGACATCATTACTATTGGGCACTTACACTGAATACCAAAGTCTGTACTGAAAAGATTACATTCTCCCAAACCAATATTTTCAATTTGGCCCTCACGCTTCTGACAGCAGGAAACTTTTGGAAACACCATAGGCAGTGTTTGCTGTAAACAGTATTACCTGAAAAACCTGGTGAATATCACAGGTTTCATGAAAGCAAAATAATACAGAGATATAGTACCCCCTAGTTAAATGAGATGAGCTGAAGTGAAGCAGTTAAGCTGTATGTGCTCCACATGGCACAAAAGTTCAAACTGCCTTTAAGCAGCTCTTCTAAGTGAGCATCTGCTTCAAGAGTTTGGGGCAAACAGAATTTACTTGAACTATAGAATATAATATTTTCCTGCCTATACTGCAAACATTTTTTAAATAAAATTTTATCCTACTTATTCTACTGATTCTACTGATATTCTATTTTATTCTAGTTATTCTACTGATGAGCAGACAGCAGCACCACATGCAAGTGTACCCTGAATCTAAAAAGGAAGGGAGCTTTGAATTTCAAGTTGTAAATATTCCTATTTATATCCATATCACAATTGCAGCAAAGTGTTTTGCTATCTCTGGGCAGAAAGGAGTATAAAGCAACAACAAAATTTGGGTACAAATCTGAATATCAACACATTTATGGCATCTCAATGTGTTGGATTTGAAGAAAACTTGTTAGTTTGCTTGGCAGGGGGCATTGACTTAAAAAAAAAGAAAAAAAAAGAAAAAAAAACAAGCATCATACTGCAGCAACTAAACATTTACTTACTTGGTGAACTTAAAACATTTTTGTGGTTGCAGTGGCTTCTTTTGGGACTATTCCCATACCATATTCTTAAGCACATAATTAAGGGCTTTACTGGATCACTGCCTGAACAACCACTGCAGATTTCTGTTGAATGCATATTACGTTAGGGACCAATTGTTAGCTCATTAAAATGAATAGGAAGGATCCTGCTTACGTTGGATCCGGTCTCATCTCAGGACTTCCATCAGAGAAGCCTCATTGTCTGTTGTTTACTGTTTTGCAAGTCACTGAGTTCCCAGCCTTGGAGTCATTGATTGTATTGTATCATCAATGAAGTTAGAGATTTTCCATCAAATTTAAACGGGTACAGGATAGTGCATGAAAAAAGAGAAAGCAGAATCATGTGTATTTGTGATTCTGGGTGTTTGAAAAGCAAACAAGAATGCCGTCATGCTCATGAATTCATAGGCACAGAATAGTCCCTGTTTTAGAGCACTGTGTGTGGCATGCAATGTGTTTGGTAATGTGCATTGCATTTCTTTGGAACAGCACTGGATACAACTTTTACTCTCCCTCCCCGTCCCTCCATGCCCAGACTAATAAATCTCCCATTTGTCTCACCTGTAGTTACAATAAAGCTGTTCTCAGTGGTGTTAACATCTGCCATGGTCATTCTTCGGGGGTGAGAAAGGCAGAGCATTTTCACTGCTCGTTCATTTGTGAACACTAGTTAAGTAAAGCTGTCACTTGTGTCCAATTATGGGTGAAGATTTTATAGCACAGTCTCCTTTCTAAAGCTGAACTGACATGGGCAAACCCCATTTTATAGGCATTCTTAAATTCTTCCCAGCCGTATTTAAAGTCCTTATACTAAGAGATGGCAGGTGTCATGTGTTTTCACAGCTACATTAACAAATGCAATTTTGTGGCAACTTGACCATGCCAATGAAGCAGTAAATTTCTGTAATCTCTATGGTTAAGAATTTCATACAGGAGTTTGCTGGGAATATGTAAAGCCCATTTGTACAGAAGCATGATGAAGATAAAATTAAAATACCTTTACAGTAAAAGCCAAAAAGAGTAAAGTCTGTGGAATTTTTCATTGCTTGAGCAATGAAATGTGTCAGAGAAAAATGCTGAAATGGAAACAAAAATCTTTGCTGGGATTACCCACAGTAGTCTTCTTTTCAAGTGAATGCCACTGATTTAGTGGAGAAGTGATCATTTGGTTTACACAAATAATAAGATGGTCTTATCCTAAAGCATAACTGGGATGCAAAACTTTATAAATCTCTTTTCCAAAGAATGCTTCCTCCCTATTACACTATGCTTATTCTGGGATAACCATCCTCTCTAATCTTTTTGTCAGTTTAGGGAGATGGTGGCCAAGACTCTCCTATTTCCTAGCACAATTTGCAATCCCCACACCAGAGTTTAAACATTTTGTTGAAGCCTGGGAGATCTGGATTTACAACCACAAACTTTGCTGTTGGAGCTAGGAGACACCTTAGTGTTATTCGGGGCTGCCAAAGACTCCTTAACATCAGTGGCTCAGCCGATGTGAGGGCTGGGTGAGCGTTACATCACACGTAGACCCAGTGGGACTATGTAGGGAGTCAGAGAATTGACCCGGCTGGCTGTGCACAAAAATCCATGCTGAATATGGGACCAACACCACTGTCCCTCTTCCCCAGCTTGTCACCAAACCGTTAGTTCTTCTCAATTGCCAACAGCAAGCAGACAAAAAGCTGCATTTTAATCCTGCAAAAATTAATCTATTATTTTTTTTCTGACCTGTAAGTTATTTCAGTAGAAATTTCCCAGATTTCCTGTTAAATCACGATACATAATATATAGATATACATACATATATAAATTAAATAAAGATGTAATTTAATCATAACTACTTCACTCCAGAGACTGGATCTTCTGGAAAGTAAAGAAAACAACCCTCTCAGAGTGCAATGTTAGCCAGGGAAAGGATTGATCACAGATTTCTCCTGCAGAAACCGCTTCTGCAGGTTTTACTATGGGGTTCGGGCAAAACCCCTAAAGAACACAGATCAAACAAGAAAATATCTTTGAAAGCTTGTGGCTTGTTGTGAGACAGAAGAGGTGTTTTGGAAGTTACACTTAGCAGCTCCCTCAATCTCTTAAGGCTTCATGCAAGCAACAAGGTTGGGGAGATCAGCTCACACGCTTCTACACTCTGTGTGGCTGCACTGAAGCCAAAAAGGCTATTCACAGAGTGGCCCTTTGAAGTTAGTGGAGTTTTGTCATTGATTTTGAGAGGCCCAGGATTTCATTCGCAGTGTGTAAGGTTAAGCATGTGTGTAAGTCCTGGCAGGATCAAGGCTTAAATGTGTAAACCTGTTCAGCAAGAGTACCCAGCTTTTAATGTCCTGTGAATGTGGTCTCTCTTGCTGTGTGACACTGGATATGCTGCTATTGTTCTTCACTCAAGCGCGAAAGCTTCATTTAGTATGCATATGTCCTTCATAATTGTCGGTGACTTAACATAAGGCAAAAGAAAGGCTTTAGCTGAGCAGCTTATTAATGGAGTGCCTATGGAAAACATTGACTGCATCAGATAGATTAAGAGCCACTATTAATCTATACTTCTGCCTCTTGTTGTCCAAAATACAGACAACAGGCTTTCTGGATTACTTACTGTGTCAGTGGTTTGCACAGTACCTATAAATTAATCACTGAAAATAGCAAAAGTATAATACATAAAATCTTGTGTTGCGAGCTCTTATTTTTGCAAGCAGTTCTATTGATTATTGTCACATTTTCTTCATGTTTCAAAAACAGGCCACTGTTCTTGCCTTACTGAAGACTGTTTCTGAAAAACACTGCAGACCCCAACTCCGGTTCAGCATAGACTTACCTCATTCATGCCTGATGATCAACCTTTTTTTTTATTATTATTATTTTTTTTTTCAAATGAATGGTAGAATTCATTTTTTTTTTTTTTTTCTAACTTAAACCAATCTTTAGGACACTGAAGATTACTTAAGTGAAAAGAGAAATGAATCCTAAGGAACACCATATTTGTCTGACGTATAGTGTGTCTGTACTGTGGAATGACTTATCTAGCGTGTTCTCATGTCTCTGACAGCTATATTGTATATTTATATACATATGAATATGTATTTCTGTACTGACACATGTAATTTTGGAATTAATAAAATTCTCATTGTAGAAAAACCTGATTGTGATGCTGGCTATGGTCATCTGTAGGGTTCACACTCTCTAGGCTTTATGAACAAGGTTGCTCCAGCCCTTTTTCCTTTATATCCCTCTGTTCAAGTGGTCTGTGAGCCTGCCAACATCACCCACAAATATTCATGCCATGTACTGGGGCACAAAAGCAAACACCTGGGGCCCACGCAGGACCCAGATGACACAAGAAGCCCCTCCACAGATGGTTGCATGAGACATGGTGAGCTATGCTGTGATACCGGGGAGCCAGGGTAGCAGATATTTTTAGTGGTGTAAATGGAGCCTTAACTGTACAAACTTAGGAAGGCACGATCTCTGTTTGGAAGCCTTCAAATGCACTGAGCTTCCTTTGGGTAAGGGAACTTATACCAGGAACATCAGCTCATTAAAATGCAGGTGCCTAAATCAGGTGGACTTCAGTGTACTCATGGTATCTCCTGACTCTCACATATGTTAAAGCATTGCAGCGTAGCTTTTAAATGCCACTGGTCTGCAAAGTAGAACAAATAAAACAATCACAACAGCTCCTTTCACTAGATCAGTTCAGCCTAATAAAAGTAACCATGAGGAACAAGATTAATTGTACATTAAGCATGCTGCCTGGAATGCACTTGTGACAGCACCCCCCCAGCAGCTCTTGAGGACTAATGATATACGTGAACAACATTACCCTGCTATGCAATCCAGTCCTAATTTCACTATGATTAGCCTTGTTTTAAGTCCACTGCCAGGTATATGAGGCTTGGTAAGTCAATAGTACTATGACTGTTTTTCAAGGTATATAATTTACAGAGTTTTAAGCACTGTGTGTTCATGAAGTAGTTACAAGAGACTCTAAGCAGATGATGAGAAGACGTCTAAATTAAGCAATGCAACAGTACAGTTAATTAAGAAAATTTGAGGAGGAGAGGAGGTTAAATGATCTGAGTCTTGGATGTGATGTCCTACAGTGGGATTCAAAGAAAAAAGTCATTTAAAATAGGTCAGATAAATCACTCCCTGAAAGTGCCTGTTTGTTTTATTTGACTGTAACAGGACCCTGAGGTGGTTAGCTCAGATGTAGTTGTATACAGCATAAATATATAAATTTGGGTGAGATGAATCCTACCTCTGGTGTCTAACCACCATGAGCAGAGAGCAGACATTTAGATGAGAGATATACAGGTGGCTGACAATTCCTGTTTGGGAAGAAAAAAAGAAAAAAAAAAAGTATATGCAGCACTTCTGGCTTGCTGCCCCTTTGTTACCTTCCCCATGGAAGTGACAGTGTCTTTAACAACAGGCGTAGGAAAGACTTAGCTCTAAGAGTTCTTGGAGCACATCACCCTTAGGATGGGAGCTAAGTTATAAACCTTGCAGGCCGTCGGAGACACATAGCAGCCAAGGGAGACTTTGTGTGATAATTATAGTCTAGAACTGCACTCTCTGGAGCTCTGCTTCTCTTTTAGCTTTGTTTCATTCTCGCTAACATTTTACTTTTTACCTTAATAGAATAAAATATTTATTTATATTCTTAATTCATATCTAGTGACCTGATAACTACTGCTGTATTGCCTAGGGGATGATGAAAGTAATTAGGAAATATTAGATTATTTTTAGTGTTTCATATACCCTGCACAGGTTCAGGAGTTCCAAGGAGTCTACAGTGAACCATGCACACAGCACCAGGAGATGAAGGACGTATGACTGGCTGCCAGGCTTGTGGAAGGAGTGTATCTTGGCAAGTGTTGGCCCAATCTGTTATCAATCAGATAATGGGGGAGGACCAGAGACTGGAGCCACTGAGCAAAGCTACAGCTGTCTTGCTTCTCTTGGTGATGTAGAGCTACCACAGTGGTTCTTACTGAAAGAAGACCATGGCTAATTCATTAAAGCAAATGGAAACACAGGCTGAGGGAGTTGGTGTTGTTCAGTCTAGAGAAGAGAAGGCTCCAGGGAGACCTCACAGAGGCCTTCCAGTACCTAAAGGGGGCTACAGGAAAGCTGGTGAGGGACTCTCTGGCAGGGAGCGTAGTTGTAGGACAAATTGTAATGGCTTTAACCTGAAAGAGGGTGGATTTAGGTTAAGGAGGAAATTAGATTTAGAAAAGGAGGAATTCTTCACTCTGATGGTGATGAGGCAGTGGTACAGGCTGCCCAGAGAAGCTGTGGATGCCCCGTCTCTGGAATTGTTCAAGACCTGGTTGGATGGGGCTTTGGGCAACCTTGTCTCGTGGGAGGTGTTTCAGTCCCAGGAGGGTTGGAATTAGGTGCTCGCTAAGATCTCTTCCAACCCAAATTGTTCTATGAAAGAGGTGCCATTACATATTCATAAATTCTTCTGCAGCATCCTGAGAAAGCCTGAGAATCTGGTCTCTCTCAGAAGAAAGTCCATGAAATCCCATCATTACTGCCCATAGCAACTTTGGGATTTACCCCAGTTCCATCTGCTGCATGTAACTCAGACTTGCAGTGATTTTGTATGGAGAGCTGGAGATATGGAAGAAATACTGAATTATGCCAGCTTTTTTCCTGTAAAGAAAATTCATAGCTATGTTATCAAAATTTCTAATTATAAAATATCTTTAATATTTTATTAATAGGAGGGGAGGGAAGATGCCAAAACTTATGGCATTTCACAAATTAAGATTATGGGTTGACTTCTGATTGGGTGACAGGGCCCTAATAATAAAACTCATAATTTTATACTACATTCCTCTGCTGATGATAAAAGTTCTTTGCACATAATAGCACCATTTCTATTCAGGAATCTTGTTAACAGTTGTAAACTCAGATTATCATTTTTATTAGCCTAGTGTTTTCTTATTTCTGTGATACTGACAGGAAATTACAGCAAGGTTTCTGCCTTGCTTTTTTTTTTTGTTGTATTGAAAGCAATTCCATTCAGCAAGAAATTTTCAGATGCTGGGTAGAGGAGAGTATTGCTAGAAGCCAAAAAGAATTTCAAGTGCACAGGATAGTTAAAAAAAATAAGATTAATTAAAAAATAAAGACTAAATTCAAATAGAAAGTAGACTCGTAGTTTATTATTTCTTAAAGATACAGCTGATTTTTTTTTTCCTTTAATGCTTTAGGAACAAAGTCTTTTCACCAAGTTCAACATCTAAACTTGGCTGTACTTTGCTGTCCCGTTGCCTCATAACAGTAACTTTGGCATCGCCTCTATGACAGAGTACACCTGGCTATGCCCAAGCCCTACTTCTTGCAGCCTTTTCCACTACTGTGGTGCCAGCCATGGGCAGTGCGTATCAACCACTGTGGACTTCTCATGGCTTTGGGTGATCACCAAACTCAAATGAGCCTATTGGCAGTTGTTTCATTCCATTAAGCCACTTGAACATTGTAAAAGCACTGTTTCTAAGAGAATGTGAGACTATAGCTGCATAATTTACTGTCAACTGCCTACAGTTTATTCATATTACATCAGATACGCTTCTAACTGTCAGTTGATACAGAGTGAATAAAAACTTATTTCCATAACAAGAACACTGAATTCAATCCTTTTCTTCTCCTGTTATAAATGGATGAGAGTTTAGGATTACAAGGGACAAAGCCTAATTTTCTGGGCCTTGGTGTTGGGAAGGAGGGGTTGCAAGTTATCAGGGCAAAAGTAAGGTGTGAGATCTACAATGACCTCATTTCCCAAGATACCAGCATTTTATGAACAAGCAAAGTAAATCTTCAGAAAAAGTATCACAGTGCTTGAAATCAAGGCTGAAATAGGGAAAGACAAACCTCTGCAAGTGCAGCACCCTTTAACCCTGTGCCCTAACAAGTTCCTGTGAAAGAATGTGACTTTCCATATGGCATTGACACGTCCTTCTCTTCTCTCCAGGGACATGAAAGGAAGCCTGTGTTCAGTCCCTGATACTCATCTCCCTTCTCCCTGCACAACTTCACCCCTATAATCATGGTATGCATTTAGCAAAATAGACCTTTACATTTGGAAACCTCAAAGTATCACTCTGTGGATGATTGCTTTTGAGACACGTCATTTTAAATATTAAGGAAAATAGCTTTCAAGAAGTTAGAGGACTGAATCACACTGGATTTCCAGCTCCACTATCTTTCTCTGAAAAATCGTATCCTACGTTCAAAAAGTTTTCCTCAGTACAGCCACAAACCTGTGAGTATTTAACTGTAAGAGTAGTATTTATTTACGTAGTTTACTCTAAATATTTCAGTAAAAACCTGCAGGATCACTTCTTAAGTATAATGGCAATTAATTGCAGTTATAAAAAGGAAGAGATTTCAGCAATCGTAAGATTCAGTCCTGGGAGTACTCATCAATTTCCTCTTAAATACAGGACAAGCTCAGCCTTTCTCTTGATTTTAGTAGGTGTTGTAGCATTTAATACCTGTCAGAATCATATGTAGAAAGTCTGAGAATAAAAACAAAACAAAACAAAAACAAGTCGCCTTACAAGTTTCATAAGGGTTGAAACAAAGAAAAGCCAGTACATCTCTAATTTCCTGAAAAAAATGTATTATTGTCAGGAAAAGACTAGAAAGCAGATCTCAAAAAATCAAGGGATTTGTAAGGCAGGAATTGCAACATTTATAATACAGGTCTGATTATATCTGGCAGGCTTGCATTCATAGGAAGCTATCCAGAGCATCAAACCCATTCTTTGCAAAAACAATGGCAGGTATTTCATCTCAAAGTTTGTCACTTCCTTGCAATTAGCTGCTACAGAGCTATGACAAGGTATGAAGTAGAATATCCCTCCCCCCTTTCTCCAGAAGAACAATGCAAGGGAGAGCAAGAACTTTACCCAATATACAATAAATCCCGGAGACGGTGATCTCACTCAATGCAAGCTGAAAAATATTTATTTATTTTTTAAAAAGTTTCAGTGTTGCACTTCTCTACCTAGTAAACAGCTGAACAGGCAGAATGATACCCAAGACCATCTCCTCCACCCCCATCTCCACCCCCGTCGTATCAGTGCTTCAGGCAGCGTTTGAAAAAAAATCACACACACAAACCCCCCAACTCAAGTATCTTTTCTGATAGGAGCATGGAACAGCACCCAAAAAACAATCAAGTCCTCATTGTCATAGTGCGACAATCACAGCACTGCTTCTGTTGAGCAAATAGTCAATTCACAGGGAGAAAAGCATCATGAGGACAGACACGAAAGCTGTTATTATCCATTTTAAGTAATAGGAGAAGGTCACATATCAAGCAGTTACACCTTTTCATTACAACCTAACCCTCCACAGCAGGGGAACAACACTTATGACTGCGTTAGATATACAAAAGCTTTCAGCTCCAAAAAAGGAAAAGAAAAGATGGGGAAGAGAACAAAAAAATTAAATTCGCCTTACCAGCACGTTGCAGCACCAACTTGCTTAAAGGAATGTTGCCTTTACAGGTTTCTCTTTTAATTATCCTGGAAGCAGAAAGGGGAAAAAAAAGAAAAAAAAAAGAAGACGAAGCAGGGTAGTTAAATTAGCGTGTACTAGAATCTTTGCAGTTTGTCACAGAGTAGAAAAATACAGAAAAAAAAAAAGCAAAGAAAGAAAAAAAAAAAAGAAAAAGAAAGCTCAGTAATTTAAATTTGCTGTCAGTTCAGGCAGCATCGCTCTGTCCCGCCCCTCTTCCCACTGGGTTCTACTACCTGCAGGGCTGCAACTGACAGCTACTGTGCAAACAAAAAAAAAGGCAAAAAGCATGCTGGGACCATGCTGTCTGCTGTCTGAGTCTCTCTCCACTTCTGATGACTGAAAATCATTAGTGGAAAGGTTCTGTTTTTGTTTGCTGGAATTTTCTAAGTTGTGTTCTTTGCATGAAATTTAATTTAATTTTAATTGATATGATGCAGCACGTGACAGAAACTGGTGGTTGTGTTTCTCAGCTCTCCTCAAAATGGAAACTAACCCAAACAGATTGATTTTAATAGTATGGTATATGTAGAATACATGCAGACATTTACCTTGTTGTGTTTAGTAGACTGCATTCAGCCCTTCCTGTAATACTATGTACAAAAATGTTTGCTTGAAAGGGAAGTCAGGAAAGTCTTTCAGTACAAAGTGGTTAAAACTCTGACTCACAAAAGAGATGCCAGTAGTTTTTTCTTTGCTATGCTTTTAGTTTTTCCTTCTAAACTTTTTCAAATAATTTTTTAAGAACAAAAACTGACAGAAGTCAGAGGCATAATGAACAACTGGCAAAACACTCATGTAAATGAACGAACAAAAAATCTGAGTACATAAAAAGCTGTTTTAAACCAGATGTTTCAAATCACTCTTGAAGGTCTATGTTACTATTAGTAGATTGCATACATCATATGAGTGTGAAATATTTGATGAAAACCAACAAGAAAATCAAGTACAAGAGCTATAAACGCCTTTTTATAGCTATTTTTATTGTTGCTAACAGGCTTTTAGCAACAGGGCTAAAATCATCCTTCCAAAACAAAGAGAGACATAATCTATAACTTCTAACTATAAATGTATTCACCAAAATATGGTTCCCACCTAATTATAAAATAAAATTAAAAGAGTGAAATGATGCTTTTCCTTAATACTTTAGTAGTAATTGCCTGGATCATGCCACGGTAAATATGCAACATTTGTATTCAGTGATTGCTCTACTTATGTGTGTAACCATAAAATAAAAAAGCTGAAATGTTTAAACTTAATTAAATTAATCTCTGTTTTACTCGAAGTTTGCCATTTACACAGGAAGAGATACATGTATGCTGAACATGCCTGCCATAGACAATTGGCTTCTAAACAGATTTGTAAAAACTCTGCAGAAACTAATTGCTACTGTAGCTGCACCCCTTCTGCTGCCTTTATTCATCAAAGTAGCTCCAACTGGATGACTCCTGCCACCAAAAGCTGCACAACAGGGCTCAATGTGTAGGGTCTGCCCTACAGCTCACATGAGGCGCCTGTTCATTAAGTGACTGCTATATTATGTTGGTGCCACATTCACCTTTTAAGTTGCTTTCTCCACTTTTAAAACCTCCAGACCCCTTTAACACATTACCATCTCAAGCTTTTTCTACAAATGGTAGAGATCTCTCACCATAGGTCTTAAATTGGTGTAGCCAAGATCCATTTCTCTGCAAAGTTTACCAAGCTTTCTTCACAGTCTCAGGCTATACACAAGTATGTTTTGCTATCATTTTTGGGCTCAGTGTCAGTGTGGAGGCAAAAGACAGCATAGAGAGTTGTCTTCAAAATGGAAATGTAAATAGATAAGGACAGTGAACAGGATTTGGAAGAGGTACAATGGCAGATTCCCCAAGTAGTCAGCAAAAACGCAGCTCTTCTCTGCTAGAATGTTGTGCTCGTTTACACTTCTGTGGCAATGAAGCTCTATTTTAATGCTAGCAAGATGTTCTAGTATACATTTTTCTCCAAGTCCAATGTCCCTTGCCTCTCTGTCCTTTGTTTTAGCCACAAGAATTTCCTTCTTTCTTGCTACTTTTTAAGATTAAAAAATTGGCAAAAAGACAAAAAAAAAGTGTTCTTGATGACTTGACAACATTTCATCTCTATTTTGATATTTTCATGCATATACGCATGCACACATACATACACTTGCTCAATTTCAAAATTCCATTAAATTAAACTAAGTTATTATCCTTCTATACCTCCTTGCAAAAGTCAAGGGTGGCCTGTTTTTAATGCACTTGGCATTTTAAACAAGGCACTCAGAGCTTCAAAAGACAAATAATTGAACTTTGTCTTTAATGGAATAAGGTAGTGCACTAAATAACAAAAACTAAAAAAGCTAGATTTAGCAAGGAGATACAGTCAAGAAGGCAATTTGACTAATTGGTTGAGAAAAATGCACAAGAGCTCATAAAATCAAACATTTATAGAAACATCTTACTTGTGCTGTTAACTTCAAATAAAACTAGTAGTAAAGTAAGCTGCTAATAATAAAGGACACCAGAAAACACAAGGACTAACACTGAGGTATTTAGAGAACAGTATGATTGAAAGCTGTGAAAGCTTCATTTACTTCAGAGTTTTAGTGGTGCTGTGTGTTACTATTAACCATTTAATGTCTTTGTTAAAATCTAATTTTGATTAAGGATCATATACTTTGGACTGTAGAAGTAAGCCAAGTCAGGTACTAAGAAAGAAGTAATACTTGCTTTGTGGTTCTACAATCAGTTCTTAATGAACCAGTTAAATTAAAGAAATAGTAATTAATTGAAGTTTCATACCATCTAATGCAACAGAAAGTGTCAAATTAACCTGTGTATCCTTTACAAAACACCATTGAGTGAAACATTTTCTGATCTTGTTTGAGTAATATTTTTGCCTTTAAATTCAGTGGAGTTAATATTGACAGGGATTTTTTCAGTTTACATGTCATTGTTGACCAAGGATTGGGTCCTAAAAACACTGAAACCATTTTGGGAATTTCCATTCCATTCCATTCCATTCCATTCCATTCCATTCCATTCCATTGTGCCTTTCTGCCCCTTAGAAATAAATGAGCTCACAGAATCATAGAATCATAAAATATTTGGAGTTGGTTTACATATGTAAAGGGAATATAGAGAAGGTGTGAATTATATGTCCAATAGGTATCAATGTGTTTTTGTGTAAAGAGTGAAGTCCTTTGTCATAAGGAGACTTGGAAATAAACATGGACCAGCTATGACTTTCACCTTTCAGTGGTCTCACACATTTTAAGAATTACCATCTGTATTAATTATGTTGAAGTGATAGCCAACCTCCAGTGATTCCATGTACCGTATTTCTTTGTGTACAAGCTAACACTTCTGTTACACTAATTGCTTCCTCCTGCAGCTTTAAATTAAGGGTGGCTTTCTCATACATTTAATTGCTTTCCCCTGCAGCTCACAAGGAAAAGGTGGTTGAAGGTGGCTTCTAAACAAAGATATACAGTAATTAAAAGCTCTTTTAAATATATATATATATATTTTTGTACAGCACCTGCTGTTAGCAGTGCACTTTCTCTACAGTTCTTTATAGTTTTTGAATCCAGTGCATTATTTCAGAAGTGGTGTCTTCTTAGAGGATCTCTATATCTGATATGCTGACCTATATAAGTTTAATTACTCTGTGCTGTGTGTGGCCGGGGGGGGGGGGAGGGGACGACGATGACATGGGGTAACAACAGAAGCTCTCACCTTCCCTCAGCAAAGTGCACCCCATAAAAAGGGTTTGATAAAGTGAAAAGTAAGGTTGTAAACTTCTGATTGCTGTGTGGTTAATAAACACTTTTTTTTTTTCTTTTTTCCCAGAAGAAAAAATTTACGTGTTTGTTAGTTTCCATTAAAACACATCTTGTAATGTGTTTACCAAAATCTCTTATGGAGAAAAAAAAAATTCTGTAGTTTATGTGGTTTAATAAATGACTGTTACACATCCTAGACCTTTCCAGTTGCCTCACCCGTGGTTGAATTCATTACTCATACCTATGTTGCTGTATGCTCGGTACATTCTGTTGTCTCCTCAAAGGGGGATAAACACAACAACAACAAAAAACCTCTACAGAATTTGGTGTTTTTATAAATCAAGTCATTTTTTGAGTGTTATCCTTCCCAATGTTCATGTCTTAAGATAGCTTGCAGCATGGAAATAAAACCCTAAGACGTGAGAGAGAGATATAGAGGTTGTGTATGTTCCCTCTTTTTTCACAAGAAGTATAATGTGAAAGATAAGCATGCCACCGCTATTCATTAAGAGTTTGGGGTTTGTTTTGATGATTGTTTGCATTCAATGTGTTGTTAACCGATCATTTGGTGGAAAACTCCAGCTGCTGGAATAGTTAAAAAGAGAAAGAAAATTAGGCAACAATTTTGTAATGGTGCAATGGTAGCCTTGGCTCCAAGCTGGAAGAGGATGTTTTCTGTGCTGGTGTAAGTAGTAGAAGGAAAGAAAACAATCAGACATATATCAAGTTTAAGTGTCCATAACAAGAATCATAAAATGGTTTGGGTTGGAAGGGATCCTAAGGATCATCTAATTCCAACCCCTCTGCTATGGGCAGGGACACCTTCCACTAGACTAGGTTGCTCAAAGTCCCATCCAACCTGGCCTTGAACACCTACAGGGATGGGGCATCCACAACCTCTCTGGGCAGCCTGTTCCAGTGCCTCACCACCTTCACAGTGAAGAATTTCTTATATCTAATCTAAATACAGATGTTATTTATTTAACATTTTTTTTTCTGATACACATCTCTGCATAACTCCAGCATGTGTTCCTCAGAAGCAAACCTTCCAGGCACATTCAAATGTATTTTCACAATACATAGTTATGAATAATTCATTCTTCCACTAGCACTGACTTATTATTTGCTGATATACTGAGACTGCATAGAACAGCTTCCAGTACTCAGAGTCAATTGCTCTTACAACATTAATCCATCTATAGCTTCTGCCATTGAAAGAACTGGTCAGATCAGAGACTACATGCTGCCTAAATACCCTTTTCTTCAAGGTTCAAATGACTAGTTAACAAAGCAACTGCTTTAACCATACCTTTATTAGCCTGTGATTTCTGAGTCACGAACCCTTTACGATTATGAAGCTTATTCCCTGGCAAACATCACTCCATCCTCTTGGACTCTAAATTAATGCCCAAGAATGTGATCACTTTGATGGGACCAGCTGTTTCTTCTGCTGCCAAAGCACTCCAAACACTTTGGCAGCTTCCCTGAGTGTGCTCAGTAAATCCTGACACATACCATAAAAGCGTGCTCTGTGGGCTCCTGAGTAAAAAGGCATCCATGTATGTAGCAATGACCCTGATATTTGAATTTTGAGTTCACTCCTAAATGTGTAAATCTAGGAGGGATCCAACATGAATTCAGAAAGTGCAGGTTGGTGGCTCCTGAACCAACAATATCTTTATTGCCTTCCAGCTTAAAACTTAACAGGTGAGAAGTATGCAAATATACAGTCAAAGCCATGAATTGGCATTTATTGAGCCTGTCTGTAAAATCTTCTTTATCTTTTGCAATCGTTATAGGAGGATCAAGGAACATCAGACCAGTCAAAAAGGTATTATTAATAGGACTAGGAGAAGCACTTTTCAAAGTTTCCCAATGTTTTTCTTTATATAAGCCTATTTTCAGTTGCTTATGGCTTTTTACCACACAACATTTTGGGATTAAATTTTCTCTGCTAGGGGTCTGCCTTTGACTGTTGGAAAATTTCAGCCAAATCAACCCAGTCTTTGCTGAGAGCCAGGCTGTGGGAAAAGCATCTTAAGATATCAGTAGGCTTTTCTTTCAGATCTGCAGCTATTGTGTTTCTGCCAGATTTCCTGCAGAGACTTCAAATTTGTCCAGAAGGGTGGCATTTATGTCAAGCAAATAAACAAACAAAAAATCCATAAAGAAAATTATACAAATAAATGCACTTCTGGAGAAGCTGGAGAGAAACACAGGATGCCCAAGCTATATCCTGCATGGCTTAGGAGATGGCGCAGCATGACTGGGATGACAAGATCACACCATCCTGATTTTCGAGGAGAACGTTCAGAATGGAAGGCTTGGGCATATGGATTTTAGCAGTGCAGTGCCTTTTGCTCTCAAGGCTGTAGCCTACTTCACTTAATAGTGTAGATATGGCCATTACTGTAAGTGCTGAGCACTTGAACTGTTGGTAGGAATACTTTGAATCTGAAGATGAGCAAAGCAAGAGCTGGATAGGAAGGAATATGTCAGAGAAAGAAAGGTCAGAATATGCCTGGAAAAAAAGAGGACTAAAACTGAGGTGTTGCTGGAGAGCAGTATGGGTTGTCTGTGCAGGACTTCTTGCCTGGAAGTAAGGAGGGAGCATGCAGCCAGTGGAATTGTTTCAGAGATGGAGACTGAAGAAGTGCTGTTGGAAATAGGCTGGGTGGGTAAAGAGATGTATAATGAAAATTGCTTAGCATCACAGAATCATAGAATCATTACGGTTGGAAAAGACCTCCAGATCATCTGGTCCAACCATCCCCCTGCCACCAATGTCACCCACTAAACCATGTCCCTAAGCACCATGTCCAACCTTTCCTTAAACACCCCCAGAAATGGCGACTCTACCACCTCCCTGGGCAACCCATTCCAATGCCTGGCTGCTCTTTCTGAGAAGAAATGTCTCCTCATTTGCAACCTAAACCTCCCCAGTGCAACTTGAGGCCATTCCCTCTAGTCCTATCACTAGTTACCTATGAGAAGAGGCTGACCTCCAGCTCCCCAAACCTTCCTTTCAGGTAGTTGTAGAGAGCAATAAGGTCTCCCCTGAGCCTCCTCTTCTCCAGACTAAACAACCCCAGGTCCCTCAGCTACTCCGATCATATAACATGGGCTTCAGGGGAAGGGATGAATATTGTGAGTGGTCTTAACCATAGCTTTCCTAACTTTTTAAGTGCTCAACTTCTATTAACAGTGACGTTCTGGAACAGCTTCTTGCTTTGCTAGGAACGGTTTGTACTCTTAATGTACTCTTACCCTTGCTTGAGGTCCATGGTGTTATTGAACATTTAAGTTAATAATAATTAATGGCAATGTAATAACCAGTCAAATCTCATTAAAATCTTAACTAGTTTCTTTGCTTGTTACTTATTTTTTTCCTTCATTTGTCTGTTCTGACAGCAGAGCTTTGCCTTGAAGGGCAAGAACATCCCATCTGTTGAGCTCTGAGGGTGTAAATGCTCTTAAGAAGAATACTTCTCTCTTTCTGGTATATATGAGTGGCTGGGAGACCCAGCATTGGGTCTCCCAGCACTGGAAACAGGTAATCTCTGTCTCCCTCATGGCTAACTATGTACAAATTGTGTCATGCACACAAAGGGTGGATCCAATTGGGGCATATGTTATCATATAGCTGCAGTCACACAGAGGCCCTCAACATGAATACTATTAAAATGTGAAACATTCATAGATTATTTTAGGCTTCACAGAGAGCCATAACAGCCACTGCAATAAATCAGAGCAGTTGCCAGGCACTTATGTATCAGTGCACCCTAGCTGTCACTTTACAGGCTGCAGTACATCTCTGCCTTGCTGCTGGATCCTACGCTTCAGGCACGTTCCCCAAGCCAGAGCTCATGTGTGTGGCTTGCTCGAAGAATTGTACTCCAACAGTGCTGTGATGGTCTCCTGTACAGACCTGGAGAGAGGCCTAGGGGTCAAAATATGTGTCAAACCCCTACTGTCTGTCTGAAAAACTTTCTCTATATTCATCCCAAGATTGCAGCTGAACTCCCCTTCTGGATTCCTTTGTTGTCTAATGAGGCAGGAGCAGGATTGGATTTTCCCAAGGACAAGTGTGCAAAAGAGCAATCTGTCTGCTTCATGCCTATATTGTCAGAAATCTCTGTTCCTTTAATAGGACATTAAATGATCATTTGACATGAAGTAGAAAAAACAATGACCTTAAGCACAGATATTCCTAGGTATAATTGCGTTATTGTTCTATGGTAAATTGTTTAGGTTGCCAGTGCAAAATTAGGAATTTGAATGTTGCACCTTGCATAAACAATGCAGCAGCAAATGTTTTTTTTTTTTTTCCATGTAAACTATATTTGTTTCAATTCAATTGACTTCGGGTAATTCAATGGAAGCAGTTATTATTTACAGCAGAAATTAAGATAGATTTTATTAAAGTTTTGTTCCTAACAATGAAACTCATTAATCATTCTTAAGTATTGTACATAAAATAGGAATCTCTCACTGCAATCACAGAAACAGGATATATCAGAAGAAATAAAAAAGTCATATAAATTAGATCAATCTGAAAATTACTGTTTACTGAGGAAAGTCTTCTGGACTATAAAGGATTTAATAAAAAAAATATTCAAAATTAAGAGCTTTTGGAAACAAATTTCAGTAGTTTAATTGAGAAAAACAATAGAGTTAATTTATAAAAACATATCAGTATATACATAGAAAATATTTCATGACATAAAACCGCACTGATAGAGGAAATTCCATATGCTGAGAGCAATTTATGAAAATGTGCACTACTATCTCCATGCAGTCGATATATAAGATAAGTTTAAAAGATAGAACATCCCCACAGATACAGAGAAAGTCGAGGACAGGAAGAAAGGCCAATCTCTGAACACAGAGTGCAATCACTTGGAACATACTGCTACTGTTTCATTTCCAAAGTGGTTTAGATGAAATAGTAATTAACTAGGTACTAGGGCTGATCTGCAATATTTGTCCTATTAATTAGACTTGTCAGACCTGGCAAAAAAAAAAAAAAAAAAAAAAAACCAACAAAGAGAAACAACAACAACAGCAAAACAATACTGAACAAACCAAACAAACAATCATAGTATAACAAAATATCCTGAACTGGAAGGGACCCACAAGGATCATGGAGTCTGACTCCTGGGTCCACACAGAACCACCCCAAAAGCAAACCTTATGTTGGGAGTGTTGTCCAAGCACTTCTTGAACTCCAGCAGGTTCAGTGCCATGACCACTGCCCTGGGGAGCCTGTGCCAGTGCCCAAACACCTTCTTAATGAAGAATATTTTCCTGAGAGAAAGAAACAAAATATTTTACCCCACAAGAAAACGCTGAAGCGAGTCCCTTCAGGAGACCTAATGAATTTGAGACATGCTTTTCTATAAATCACATTTTATCAGGTGGGACAGGAAGTAGCACAGGTTACAAGTGTGAAAGATCTGCTGTGTTTAGCAGTTTAATTTCCAATTTTACCAAAGTTCATTATTGCACAACTCTAAAGTTTCCTGATCTTTACTTCAAATGCCTGGAGTGCTAAAACTTATGTCTTCTCTATATGTGGCTGTTGCTACTGATCTTGATTTTGATCTCTTTAATTTCATCTCATGCTCATTGGCCAACTATAATGAAAATATCGGTAGAAGAGGAAAATATTTATTTTTGGGTGGGTGTGCCCACTTTCACATTACTTCTTCACGAACTTCTGCTTTGTATTCTTATAAATCAATTATTCCTAGAAAGAAAGAAAAAAAACATCCTACATGTTGCTCTCTGGTACAGAGATGCTTTAATTTGCAGATGGTCTGTCAGATATTGCCATGCACACAGCTACAATGTTTCATCACGTTTTATGGCATGTGATTTTTTCCTAAGCCTTTATATCAAAAGTATTTTTTTTCCTGCTTCACGTTGCAAATTTATCTCTAAGTTTTCTTTTACCCCGTATTTCTTTCAATAAACCTGCTTTTCAGGTTCTTTTTACCTTTGTTCCTTTGCTACTCAGCATTAATTACTTTTCTCTATTGGGATTAGCTTGCAATTTTCCACGCTAAACATAATTTTGCTTTAAGCCCATATTTCTAACCTATTCAGGTCCTCTTGCATTATTTCACTGGGGTTGATAACCTTTACCGATTTTAGTGCCATCTGCAACTTTCACTAGTATTCTATTTACTCTTTTCCCTTGGACCAAAATGAAGACATTAAGGCTTGACCTGACTCCAAGAGTACCTGCTAGACACTTTCCAACAACTTTCAACTTCGTTTTTCATTACCCATCATTTAGAACACTCTAGAAGTTTTCAATGTGAGTGACAATATAAAGATGTTTCTCCATACTTAGAATATCTACTATAAATAATGGTAAGTAAAACTAAAACTCATCAAACCCTAATAAAATAGTCAGTAGACTTTCTCTTTGCATAGCTCACTGGTATATATATTGCTTTGATTGTTAAAAAAACAAACGTCTAAGTAGTAATCCTCTTTCTGGCTAGAAAATGAACATAATCCAAGTTTTTATCAAATTGTTCTGAAATATGTTATACTGCTGCTTCATTACAGCATCTGTGAATAAAATTTTAGTAGATAACAATGCAGAAAGTTGGTGTTTACCATGTAGCTGAAGGATCATTTCAATTTTTGTGTTGTAGAAAGAGTTATGGGAGCCCCTGGACCTGTATCTCAAATTAGAAGGAAGTTGCTTGAATGTTTCTTGAGGTTCTGGGCCTTCCTCCAAGAGACAGAATAAGTAAACTCCCAATGGTTCATGTTATATTGCCATTGGAGTGCATGTGGCAATGTCATGATTATCTCATCAGAAGAATGAGGTAGGCGTGTAGGGAGCACCTGACTCTCATAGTGCTCTGTAATATGTCCTTACAGTCGATTTTGAAGATCACATGCCTGAGAGAGCTACTGTTTGGGTCTGACATGGTTTTCCAACATTTTCTCCAACTTTGTACATCAGTTCTGTGCCCTTGTGGAACTGCATATCCCCAAAAGCAAGACAACTCTTCCATTCTGGGAAACTTGGACTTACCTGAAAACCATGGCGTAGGTTGCAGGTACTTTTCCCCAATGTCAGAGGGGAATGCAAGGCAAGATGGCTTACTTACAGAGCTAGATCAGAATCCTAAGCTAGTCACAGTCTATAAGTCTTTATGAAATGACAAGTTACTTCCTTAAAACAGACCCTTGATCTAAAAGGCAATTTGGGGAAATCTAGATGGGAACAAGGGAGGGTCAATGGAGCATGACATTAGCCTCCTGCTGAGAATTTCTCTTCGTGCTCCCCATAATACTAAAGCATTTAGACCTTGCTGCTGACTCTCTCATGGAAAGCTTTAATGAAAAGGTAGTAGTAAATGTTAAAACCATGTTCTAGTGGATGTTATCTCTCCAGTTCCTTTGCAGAAATACTAGTTAAGAATCACCGTATCTGTATGTTCAGTCTAGCATTGCTATTTGTAAAAAGGCAAAGTGCATGTGGCTTTGGCAGAGATGGAGAAAGAAGTTAATCTACTTAGAAACATCACTGCTTTGCTCATTGCTTGGCTAACAGTCTGGGTTCCTTTTTAATATATTAAAAGTTGTCACGCTGGAATATATACCAGGTAGCTGTACAGACTGAAGAAGTAGGGTAGAGTCTCTAAGTGACTTAAATTAGTTGCTACAGAGCAGTGCTTACACAGAGCCAAGGACTCTTCTGCTTCTTGTGCTGCCCTGCCAGGGAGGAGGCTGGGGGTGAACAAAGAGCTGGGAGGGGACACAGCCAGGACAGCTGGCCCAGGCTTACCAAAGGGATATTCCATACCACGTGGTGTCATGTTCAACATTAAAAACTGGGATAAAGAAAGAATGGGAGGACACTCAGAGTGATAGTGTTTGTCTTCCCAAAAAACTCTTACACATGATAAGCCCTGCTTTCCTGGAAGAGGCTGACACCTGCCTGCTGATAGGAAGAAACAGATGAATTCCTTGTTTTTCTTTGCCTGCATAAGTGGCTTTTGCTTTACCTAGTAATCTATCTTGATCTTAAGCCATAAGTTCTTGCACTTTTACCTTTCCAATTCTCTCGCCAATTCCATCTGGGGAGAGTGAGTGAGAGGCTATGTAGTACTTAGCTGCCTGCCAGCTTAAACCACACCACTTCTTTAAAAGGGAGAGGGATGGTTGCCTGACATTATTCCTTCAAGTAACTTGCCTGAATGTGCAGTATTTGATCTAATTTTTGGTTTGTATTTGCTTAGATGGAGCAATGTGTTTAGGTGGCCTTCTTTGATTGGATCCAGTATTTCTACAGTACTGAAAAAGTCGTTCTGGGGCCTTCTGTAGAGGCTGTGGTGGGTGGGGTTTCTTCTCCTGTCCCACCCAGGTACACCAGTGCTTCCTGGCTTGACCCAACGGATGTGTTAGGCAGCAGCCCATGGAGCTACCTGAAGTAGCTCAGGGCCCTGGTAGCCCAGAATTGGGTTTCCCAGCTTCAGAGTCATCCTGGGGAGGTGAGGGAACTGTCCTTACTGCTAAAGGAATATTGGGAGGTTTCTAGATGATCAAATGCCATCAGTGCTATGAGATGCTGTCCTTTGAGGGGCTAGCTGTGGAGTGAGGATGTGGAACAAAGTAATGTCGAGGGTTTCCTTTGTAAATAACAATTGTGAGCAGTCTCCAAAAACTGACAATTCTAAGAGCCTCTACTTGTGCTTTTTCCAGGGCACCACACCTAAACACATCAAAGCCAAATTCATCAGAGATGTAACCCGGGAGAATAGTAATTGAGGTGAGTTTAGCCCCTGTGTGTTTAACAGCAATTCAAGAAACAATGCTTTGGAGAGAAAGCATGCTTTTTTTTCTCTTTCTGTCTCCTCTTTATATTGTGGAAATGATGAGGAAATTGCTCCTGTGCTATTATGCAAAACCTTATTTGTCAATCTCTTCAAAAAATCAGGAAACATTCCAGAAAGCTAGGGAGGAAGTTCATACCAGCTTTAGCTAATCTGCAGAAAATCCGGCCTACATGACTCCCCTGTCACTGCTGCTCCTTTCATCTATTTTTTATAAGGAATCCATTGAACTTTAATTAATATGAAAAATTCAGGTTTTCATCTGATTTAAATGTGACTGACATCATGCTGCTACTAAAAGTGGAACAAAGTCCAAGTGTGATGAAAACAATGCTGAACGTCTGGATTCAAGAGGGAATCTCAGAGCCCAGAGAAAGCATAATCTTACAAATCTGTAATGCTGTGTAACAGATAAGTAGGGGAATGTCAGAAACTCATTTATATAGATGTCTGTGATAAGGATAAGAGAGTGACACATGAAATATCTATATTATCCTCAATCTGGAAACTCTTCCAAGAGCTAATCTCACTCTTTCTAGTCTTTGCAGATAGTTAGAGGCCTGGATATGAGTTAATTCAGACTGAGTTCAGAATAGAGGAGAGAAATCGCATGAATACAATGAAATAGATCTATCTGTGTTTGAGGATGAGCTGCATGGGAAAACTTAAGGGTCTGAGGACTTGGTAGAATAAAATTTCAGTGCCTGCATTTCTAAGTGTTGCAATATCTATGTTTGGATGTAATGCATTTATGAAGTAAAACCCCAAATTAGGAGTTAGATATGTAGATTTGCCATGCAATGAATTTGAAGACATAAATGACTTAGAAGAACAAAGCTTAAAACCCCTGTACATTGAGCAGACCAATCTACAAGAAAACATTGGGCTTTAGAATGAACTCTTTAGAAATTAGGGACCTTAAACAGGGTTACAGGTGTCTGTGTCTCGACAGAGACCTTGTTTGAAAGTCAGAAGTGGTAAAAGCTCTTCTGTTTTTGCCCCAAATGGTTAAGCACTCCAGATTTCATTCCCTCTTGAAGCTGTAAAGGTTTGAATCAACAACTCAGAAGTGACCTAGCCCTCTTTCGATAGTGTTCAACAACAAACAAATACACCCCAAACTCTCATGGTCCTGATGTATGATGGCATCTTGCATAGACATTTCCAAGTGAGCTTTAATGTGACAGCTGTGAAACACAGGAGGTACAGCTCTTCCTGCATACACATCTTATATCTTGCTGGATTGTACATCTCAAAGGAAGTCCTTGCTACCATGGAGACACAGCTAGACTGATGTTAATTTGGATATATCTACACGGGATAGCCACCCACCTCTGGATTGTGATGTAGATAGAAACACATACATCAGAAGACACTTAGAATTATTTCCTTGGATGCCTGTTGGTTTCTCCATGTGCCATGTTCCATATATCTATTTCTACAAGGACAGCTGCTGTTATGGTTGGCTGGAGCCGAAGAGAATTATGTGGAAAAAAAAGTGTAAAAGTAATAAATGGGGACCTGGACTTAAAATGAGTAACTGAAGTCTACATCTAAGCTTTCCAATAAGTAATCCTTCCGTTGTGTTGTATGCCTGGAAATCTGCAGCTGTGTATAATTTTGTTCAAAGGAAAGTAGTACTAATTGCTCTTGTGATATCAGTAGTGGTCCCTGTAGCTTTGTGACACTTCTTTTTCAAGATGCATTGCCTGTTTCCCTAAAATGAAGGAGAGAAAAAAAAGAAAAAAGGAAAAAAGAAAAAAAAGAAAAAAGAAAAAAGAAAAAAAAAGAAAAAGAAAGAAAAAAGGATTTTTTTTCCCCTCAATCTTCTTTCTCTCCTTGGTAACTTCTGCAGTCATATTAGGAGACTTTAAACCAACATCTTCAACCTACTTTAAATAAAAGGATCTAAGCCTTGATCTAAAGCTTTGGATGCACCATTAATGTTTTCTAGGCAAATCTTGTTACTTTGCTAGGATCTCAGCATATTTTAAATGAAGTAATTTATGGCATTTGCAAAGTACTTGCTCAGAGCTTAGCAATTTTAAACGCTGAAACCTTCTCCCAAAGCACCAGAATTTTAGCAGCAGAGGGAAAGGTTAATAATGCTCATGTAGATCTAATGTTCATCTTCAATCCAGTTTCATGCTACAGCCAAGAGACTTTCAGACCCAGTGATTTATCCTGTCATTGCCCATTTGGAACAAGATGTTGAGAAGCATTGGTCTATCTGTTTCTAGTATAATCAACACTAAAGCTTCCTTATATGTGATCTTGAGCTGAGTTTGGCAAAGACTTCTGAAAAAATCTCATGCTGAATTAAAAATCTAGAGATACCTACAGTATAATCGCAGCACCTTGATACAGGATGACAAGAAGAATAATGAAAACCTTGGTCTGTCAATAGACAGGCAGTTCCAGGAAATGTTTTCCACACACAGAGCTCTTAAATCTGAAAATTTGGTTGGAGAATATCAGTTTCTCAGGGTTTACCCTGCTTGATTCTTCCCTATCATTGTTTCAAAATAACATTTTACCTGTTTAAAATGTTATCCTGTCCGTATTTGGAAATAATTATTTTATTTTTGCAGTGCTTTCACTTATGCCTCCAACTCTGCCCACAGAATAGAACACTATTCTAAGATCTTTCTCTCCAATGCCCCATATTAAAGTCATATGTTTGCATAGTGGCCGATATGTGACATGTCACATCTCTTCCTTCCTTCCTTCCCTCCCTCCCTCCCTCCCTCCCTCCCTCCCTCCCTCCCTCCCTTCCTTCCTTCCTTCCTTCCTTCCTTCCTTCCTTCCTTCCTTCCTTCCTTCCTTCCTTCCTTTTCTTCTTTCTTTCCCCCCTCTCTCTCTCTCTTCATAGCTATTAGAATGCAGTTTTATCAAATATTTTGCAATCAAAGAATATACTTTTGATACACATTCAAGGAACTGCAGGTCTTAGAGAAGCACTGATTACCTGTGGCAGAACCTCAGAACCTACACTGGAAGGATGGTGTCAGGTGAAGGATGTCTACATATTATATGAAAGTGATAGGTAAGAAAAAAAGCTGAGTATTTTGAAAATATTTGAGACCATCCTTCTTTGCGTTTCAGCTAGGTATCCGCTTAGTTTTATGCTGAGTATTGCTAGCTACACACTGCTTGCTATTGTACCTCTGTTTTTGTTAAGAATGTGAAAAAACATGTATGATTTTTTGGTGTTATAAAGATTACTGTCCATATCAGTATTATACTGAAAGACTCTTGCAGAAGGTGATGCCCCACACATTAAGAAAAGAGAGATCTCAGCATAAATTCACAAGATGGAGTGGAAGGTAAAATACTGCCTGCCAGGCCAGCAGGAGAACGAGGATTATAACCAGCAGTTCAGTTCCCTGTCTAGTGGCCCATTTATGAGACTGCATTTCCTTCCCTAAGCTTATAACTAAAAGTGATATTCAGCAAATAAAGCACAAGGTTGGTTGTTGTCTTTCTAAGTCTTTTAGGATTGTTTCTCTTACCTGACATCTATGCCTACATTATTTTGCAGGTGATGATTGATGCCTATGTATGCTGTATTTTGCAGATTTATTTAATTCACCTCTTGTAATTACTGAAAGCATAATAGGGCTATAACAAAAATAAGACATCTGTGGTCTTTGACAGAGTGACTTAAAGAGAAAGAAGAAAGCTTTCAGGGCATGAAACATGTAAGAGAATTAATTGAAACAGGTGGTTGCAGCTAAATGATACTGTTTAAACTTTAGCTTTTCATAGATCACTAGGAAATTTTACCTGACTATGGCTGTAAACATGCTTCAGAAAGCCCAGCCAAGGGCTTTAGTTGTAAGTCTTTGCTGGAATTTAGGAACCTGTTCATAGATCTCTACTGAAGCTTGAGTTGGCAACATGGGAAATATTCAGAACATGCTATTTAGAAACAGAAATTATGCAAAATATTCTTGCATTCTGTGATTGTGCTTAGTGCCATATACTTTAACAAGTTTCTCTCTGCAATTGGTATGAATTTAGATTCTCTTTATCCACTGTGCTGCATAAACAGATATTTCCTTACATGCTCTAAAGGCACATAGAAAGCCCACCTTGCTGCAGAATGTGATTTGTGTCTCTTAGATTTAATTATGAACTTTGTGAAGCAGGTCAAAAGATGCTTGTTGCTACTACTTTGCAATATTGGACATTGCAAACTATGTGTGAATATAATGTAGGAATCATGAATAAATTTAGACGAAGAAGATATACAAGGTTATTATGATCAGAGAAATCTGGCACAGTATATGAAATACAGGAAGTAGAATAAGAATGGGATTTATGAATGGGATTATTTGGCAAGGTTGCCTAAAACCGTATGGGACCATTTTCAGTGATTCAGTTTACTGTTACTGCAAGTACAGCCTAGCAAGCAGTACACAGAATAATGTTCCTCTTCATTTGGTTCCAGGTTTCTGTGATGCATTGCTCAGTGTCTAAGCACTAGAACACTCAGAATGGTCACATTAAACAAGTTAAAACACAGGTCATCAATTATGATACACAAAGTAGTTTAAAAAACAGCACCAGACAAAATATTAGAGAAAATGATCAGTGTTTTTAGTTACTGTGGGGTGTATCTCAGTTTTGTGTGTTCAGCTTTATTTGCTAAGTGAGACCATAGGTGATCACAAAATTGCTCCAAGACCGGACAATTAAGCTCAGAGCAATCAAAACTGTTCATATTTGTAGTCTTTCCCTGAGCTTCAGGTGCCCTTACAGTTGCTTAAGTATACCTCCATACCTACACCTAAAACTAGCAGCAGCAAGCTCTCGTGTTGCAACAATGAGAAAAAAGAATTCCAGCTACATAAACCGCATTTCAAGTCAAGACACCCCCCCTGGATGCCTTTGGACACAGAAGAGATCTGCAGCTGCCTCAGTTATCCCTGACCCAGGGTGTATGCCAAAGCTCAGGCACCAAGGGAGATGTCCTGCCAGCCCTTCTCAGAATGAGGGAGCTTGAGCAGACTCTTCATTTCAGGAGGGGAGAAGCGGCACTTGGGACTAGGCTTTAAAGGTCAAGTCAACAGTGAAGGTTAAGTCCAGTGTCTTTCTGACAATCTGAAAAGCAAAAGCCTGTGTGAGAAGAGAGGCCTTTGGCATACCTTGGAAAGCCAGCTCCTTAGCTGATGTAAGTCTGCCAAGCTGTGCTGATGTCTGTAGGGTTGTTTATGTCAGCTGAGGACTGGCCCCATATGAGCTGAAAATTGTTTGGCTGGGCAGGAGGCAGAAAAAAAGTTGCTTTGTGTTGTGCTAAAAATCCCTTACAATTAGCTCCTTATCATTTAAATCTTGAAGCACCAGCTCAAGCAAATTGAATCTGAAGCAAGTACAATTCACACAGAAAGACAGAGAAATAAGAATTAGGATCCAAACTGTGGAGAGACTCACCCTGCTATGCAAAATTCAAGGTGAATAGGACCAGAAAGGAACTAGAAGCAGCTGTGAGCAGAGGTAGAAAAAACTCCCTAAAAGATATATGAATGTGTCAGCAGGCAGTTTCATTAGGTAACAGATGTGGTTTGCAAGCCACTCTGCTACTATGCCAATCAGGCCCACACAAGCAGGACAAATAGATGAGTTGTGCAGGTATTCGGAGCCAACCAGAAACAGAACCACTTGCAGTGCAGAAAAGGTTGCTGCTGCAGATAGGTGCTGACCAGCGGGACTCTGTGTAGTTTGCCGACAGCCGCCAGAAGAGAGTCGGGAGAAGTTCCACTTCAATATGCAGCATTTTCTGATTTTTAAGTGCTCAGATGTGTATCTTACATTGTTTCAGCACAGATAGTGATAGTGAATTATTTGTAAGATAACAGGATGGACAATGCAAAACATAGCTGAAAACATAAACTACACCTAGGATTTCAACTTTCTCAGTGGTCATACTTGTAAATAAACTTTTCTAAATAACCAAACTAGCAGCTGTTTTTCTTCTCAACTATTAATTGGCATCTGGACAGCGGATGGCATTGCATAAGATCCTTTTTCAAAGGGAATGCGAAGTTCAATTGAAAATAATCTTTTGGCTGCACTTAGGATGTTCTTGTGTGGTACATAAACTTTGCTTTGATCCATTTGAAAAGCTGTCTAACTTTAAAGGCACCCTTCAAGAAAAACTGATAGGTAATGCAAAAGCTTAATTCCACAACTTGCTGACACAGCCCAACTCTATTCTTACTGCTAGAACAAGAAAAGGCAAAATAGTCTGCGGACAGAAGACTATAGGTGGTTTGGCTCTGTATCTTTTCTCACTCTCTGTTTTTTTCTTTTCTTTAAGCTATTTCAGGGACAAGCTCCAAGCTTATATGGAAATTCTCAATGCGCCATTTTTGTAAATATGTCAGTTGTGTAATTGAAAAATGTGGAATGTATTCATCACGCTTGTGTACCTGGAGACACCTAGAAAAAGCATCTGCTTTCTATGTACTGAACAGAAATACATTTTTTTTTTTTTAAACAAAGATTGGCATCAAAACTTAATATTGTCTTTTGTGGTGCCAAATTTGCCTTGTACACTACTGGCCCCCAGAGCTATAAAAATGTAAGCTACTACCAGAATTATGCTCAATAGCTCCAGCTGGTTCTGTTCTGCCAGGAATACTCCAGTTCAAGGATTTCACAGTGACAGGAACGCAAATGTGTTTTCTGAGCTTGTCTTCTGTTATTTTAATAAATTATTTGGAAATACATTTGATTCTTTGAAAAGAGTTTCACTACAGTGACCTTCACCCACAAACACATGAAACTTTTTAAAATTTGATAGTTTCATTTTTTATTGGATACAACAAGGTCACACAGTAGTTCTAGAGCCCCACGAAACAAAATAAGCTGAGATAGCTCCATTGCTTGCAAGTGAAGCTGGGTCTTGTTCTTATCTCTTGCAGTTTCTCATTGATGCACTATGTGACACAAATAAAGGCAGCCAACTCCTGCAAAGTACTTTTGAGACTGAATGTCAAATGATTATATTTTGGTTAGTGGTGTCCAGATATGAATTGCATGCTTTTGCTTTAGTCTGGGTGACTTATATTCAAGATTACAGTAAAGGAAAAACAAAACCAACGAGACTGACAGGTGGTGGAGATATAGGAGATAAAAGTAAATAAGCTAGAAATCTTCCAAGGACTGTAATGGCATGAATCTATATACAGTGACTCGTGAAAATAGAGTATCTATGTGTCTCTAAAAACTTATGTCCCTTTTTTTTTTTTTTTTTTTTTTCTGGGGGGGTGTGGAGTGTTGTTGTTGTTTGTTTGTTTGTTTCTTATGAATCAGTGTTCTTAATTTTGGATGTACGTGGTATAGGGAGCTTGTCACCTAGAATTCAAGTATATTCTTACCTCATCTGAGAAGACTGCTGGGAACTTGAGGACTGAGATACAGAAGATAAATTACTGCCTGTCTTCTCTTGGTTGTGGGAGTACCTATGTGTGTCCAGCCTCTATTTTTTTATTTTTATTTTTTAGATTTAGATTAGATATTATAAAAAAATTATTTACTCTGAAGGTGGTGAGGCCCTGGAACAGGTTGTCCAGATAAGTTGTGGATGCTCCATCCCTGGAAGTGTTTACGGCCAGCTTGGATGAGGTTTTGAGCATTCTGGTCTGGTTGGAGGTGTCCTGCCCATGGCAAGGGGGTTGGAATTAGATAGGATTTAAGGTCCCTTTCAACCCAAACAAATCTGTGATTCTATGATTATACGAAATATTCACCCCTGTTTATAATCCTGATTAATTCCAAGGGGGTGTGCTTGGCTGTTGACAAGAAGACTTCCTCCTCAAATTCATCATGAATGAGTTAAATGCAAGAGAGACAGCCCATCCTTTACAGGTACCTCTCTTTGAATTGATTGTGTGCTTCCTCAGGCAAGAAATCTTAGAAATAAGGTGCCATATATGCATGCACCATCATGTTAATCTTTTTAAATATGTAGTTACACCTTGCTTGAAAACACCTTGCATTCCCAAGCTTTGTGAGTGTAAACCTTGTTTAGGCAGGAAGTTTTTATCATTATCCAGACTGCAACATATGTTAACAAGAATATAGAGTAATAATGATAAAGTTTATTCTGCCTTTACGTCTTTAGTCTCAAAGCAGAAAAGAAATACATGATTCAAAGTGTTCTATTTAAAAGATGTCTGTTAGCATTACCTATTCAATGTTCTTTCTTAGAAACTGAATTATAACATTGCTCTGTTAATCAGGTCCACACAAGTATAATTTTCCCTAACTAGGGTGAAATTAATCTTATATTATATTACCTGTCTAAAAAATTAACGTCTCTGTTAGCTAGTTACTGGTTTATTTCTACTGTTGTTGGAGAGAGGGAGACGCACCTCCAGGAGGCAACACATTCCAGTATCTTGAAAGGTGGTAGTGTTTAAAGCCATGACATGTATCTAAGATAAATTTTCTTGCGTAGTGAACTAGCAGAATCAGATGGTGTTAATGATGGAGGGATCTCTCTCTCTCTCTTCCCCCCCCCCCCCCCCCCCAGTCAGCAGCCAGTGTGCTACCTGACCTGTGATTTGCTCTGCATTATAAAGGACAATGTAATCAAGTTCCTACATCAAAGACCTTGTGGGTCAAAAGCTCTGTGCTTATGTGTCATTAGAGGCCTAAGGTCAGTGGAACTTGTGGTTTTAATGAAAATAATGCACCAAAATAAACAGATTTATGGTCTCATTCTTAACATTAGGTGTCCTGTTTTGAAAATGTTGGCTTTTGCCTCTTATTTTCACAGTTTAATCACCTATTTAATACTTCATATGCCTACTTCGAAGAAGTGCTGTGAAATTTAATTAATTTTTCTAAAGCTCTTTGAGATGTTTAGATAAGAGGTACTATACTATATACGTGCAAAGTATTACTACATTACTGAAGAGACTTATCACAGAAAAGGTTAAGGTCAATTACATTTTCTTGCCATTTATGCATATATTTTCAGATCACAAAAAGAAAATGGTATCAATTTAGTAAATTTCACTTATATATACTTTCAAATGAGTTATTTATAATTGATATAAGGCAAAGTCTTACAGATCATCAAAATGGCAGTAAATGATGCCCCGTGTGTAAGCTTCTAACACCCTATGGTTTTATGCCGCTCTGCTTTAATTGACATGTAAGAGTTTCAATTACACGTTGTAATCAAAAAGGATCAAATTATTAATCTTTTTAAAATGACTCACGCAAGTACAAAAGAAAAAACAACAACAAAACCAGCCAACTAAAAAAAACAAACAAAACAAACCAACAAAACCCACCCAAGTCACTCCATGACTTCTTGGAGGTGTCTCTATAGGTAATGATTTCCTGATGATTACCTGTGCTTTTGAATATCAAATCACAGTTTAATTCAAGCAGTAAATAGCTGTTTTCACAAACCTGCTATTTCACTGGACATCTGAGAAAGGCATATTTAATTGACTAACCCTAAAGAAATTTCTTCTCAAAATCACATTTAAGCACTTTGTTAAGCACACACATTCAGTGACATGCACAGATTTTCAGAAGATCTCAAGACTCTCAACTGCTTTAAAATTCATCAGGATTTGGGTAAATTTTAGAGAAAAAGATAGAAGATTCAATTTGAAAGATGTCTAGACCAAACTAACCACATTGTAAATCACTTCCATTACACATGGCATATTACCCTACTCTAATTAAAACCATTTGATCTTACCATCATGTTTTAATTAAGATCTTGCTTGACACTCTTGTTATTAGAGATGCTTGAGTTTAGGAAAAAAACAAAAAAAACAAAAAAAAACAACAACAACCTTAGTCAAGAACATTTTCATAAACAAACACAGTTAATCAACCCACTGCTTCTAGAGGGGTCATGTTATTTGAATATTTAGTGAGCCAGATGTTTTATCAAAATGCTTATGAATCCTGAAAGTGTCAAGCATAAATGTTTGAATGAGTATATATTTGCTGTTCTCTAATTTATTATTGACTCTTCATTCACCCTTTTCTGCAAAAAAAAAAAAATTCGGGGAATTCTCATATGAATTAAGTGACTAGCCGCACATCTGGATTCTTTTTAAAATATTCTCTTTGTTCTTAAATTGGATTATAATCTCAGAGGATGCAAATATTAGTTTTGTTGCTGCTGTTATGAGAACAGGTGTTAATACTTTGTTTTTATCGGAAAAATGACTGAAGTTGACATTTACTCATGTACCACATGCATTACAAAGAGAAGGAAAACATATTTAGTCCTGCAAAATGCTGTGATCCCCATATCTTCATTAGCTTCTCTGGGGAAACCTGAAATCCCACAAATTGGACCATAAAGTAAAGCAAAAACGAAAACCAGAAACAACTGGACTTAACAGTAATATTTAATCAGCTCTGCAATAATTTACACTAATATATATATTGTATCATTGCATCATATATATATATATAAATATATTCATTGCAAATGCATAATGTAAATAAATTACAAATATATTTAAAATATTTATATATTAGCCATGTAGTAATCCCTTAATGTTGTTCTTTTACTCAGACAGTCTTGAAGATGAAGGCAGATAAAACCCTCAGCTCAGTTACTCTGACCTGTATATTAGAAGCCATTTAACTTTGCCTGAATTGAAAGAAATTTCTGTTGTTTGAATACCACAAAGGCATCTGTACTTGACATGAAGACATCAAGAGGCATGTAGCAGATACCTACTTTACAGTTTGCATTTGGCTTAGTTTGGTTTCACTATTGCAGCTTTCTCTGCTAGATTAAAGAGTCATTTACAACCTCTGATTTTCTGCTCCTGAAGGTACTTATCAAGTCACCTCTCAACCTGCCTTCGGGCTGTGGCTGTGCATGTGGAGTTGCTCCAAGGAAGAGCACGGAGTTAATCGAGATAGGACAGCCATGCACAAATTAACCTGGGAAGATGTCCTAGGAAAAAAACTATCTCACCTCTGGAGGAAAGTACCTTCAGTTGGAAACAACATAATATTTTCTTGGTAAGAATAGATTTCCCACTGTTCAAGGAGTTGTGTCCTGCAGTCACAACCTTTTTCTCATGGCAAGCAAACTTCTGCTGGATGAGTGTGTGTGTGGACTTAGAGAAAAGACACACTTAAAGATCTTTAAATTGGAAAATAAATCTGTTTTTATAGCGTTTAAATAATCATTGTAATTTTGCCTCTATTGTGTCCGTTTTTAAATAAAAAAATAAAAACAAGGCCAAGCAAAATAATGTGGCTCCCTAATGTCGTGTAAGCGTTTAGCATCAATTTTTTGTTGCTCCTCCAAGTTACAAGTGTCCTTCTTCACCAAAAACCTGCTAGGACTTTATGTTTGGTTCTTATTACAGTGCAACACTATATAATTTTAAGGTTAGTGGTTTACCAGGATGCAATCCCTAATTCTGTAATGTTCCTTACTTTTATGTGTGCAGCTAGATAGATAGACGCAAATATCTGTAGGCGTTTTTCTTTGAATGGACCCTGCTTGTCAGATTGTTCTTCAGGATTTCCTTGTCACTTTCATTATCTATCATTCTGCCAATAATTACACATTTTTTGGCAGCCATATCGTGTTTACTTCTACATCACTATGGAAACACTGAATTGTCTCAGCCCTAATATAGATTCCAGCAGAATCCTACTAGAAATACTTTCATAGAGCAAAACATTGCCAGTAAGTATTTTTTTCTGATGTCCAGTTAAATCTTCAGTGTTTTAGTGATTTTCTTGGAAGCTATTCTTTGATTGCAGCAAAAGATAATTTTCATTTATATGCCCTTTTGAATACCCAGTATGGACTTGGTCAGAGTTCAGGCATGTGAGAGCAAGACAGCCACTCAGCCTGCTATTCAAGACCAATGGATCACAAACTAACACTTCCATTTCTTTCTCCTAGGATACAGTTATTAATTCATTTATTTATTTTTAATACAGAGCAATGCTTCATCCTGTTATTTTCTAAAATAATAAATGTGATCAAGAAGATCTTCCTGCCTCCTGTTTTCTAGGTATGATCCTAGTGACTAAATAATGTTTTCATCATCTGAGACTGATCTCTAAGCATGAAGGTGGATTTCCAGGGTAGATTTTAGACTTCCTTCTCCTTCTCTCAGTCATGATAGAGCGTAGGTAGAAGCTCAGAACTGATCTGGACATTTCAGATGATGGGGCTTCTTTGGAGATGCTCCAGATCATGCATCAAGTGAACTTTGTGCTCCAAATGGAGGCATCATACCATTGAGGGTGTTAGGGAGAAGCAGATGCAGAGTATAGCTAGATGGCTTGGCCAGGGCTGACTCAGCAGCTCCCTCTTGCCAAAAGAAGGCATTCTGACTTTCCTGTCTTTCTCTCTCTCCTAGCTGGCTCCTGTCCACATGCTCCAACTGTGTTCCATATGCAGGTTCTGACATTTGTCTGAGTTCTTGATGAGCCAATTCCACTCATTAAAGAAGAAGAAAATTAGCCCAGTAAAATAATGAATAAATTCAAATAGAGTTTGCAAGCTGAGTTAGATCACCAGGGGTCAGATAAGAACCACAAACAGCAGAAGGGAATGGCTTGAAACAGAAAAAGGTGGGAAAGAAAAGAGAGGGAAACGCAGGTCCGTACTGCCTCTTTCAAAAACAAAAAAAACCCTGTCAGACTGATTTAGAGATCCCGTCTGCCTGTACCCTTTGGTAGCAGCTTATACAGCTCTTATACAGCTCTCTTGGACCAAGTATTTACACACCACCTAAACCCATCTGAAGTGTTATATTAGGCAGGTGTTGTAAATCACCATGTGAGGTCATTTTAGGCATTGTAATACCTAATTTGCATGCTCAAAGTAATATGTTTCATCTCAATTATCCTTACCAAATGCATAATCTCATCAAAGATGACATTAAAATTTGTAAAAGATATTTTTTTGCATAAATTAGTACTGGCTGATATTTAATTCTTTGAATTTCCATCAAGTTAATTCCTCTTTCTTTTTTACATATTTTCCATATCTTCATGTCACTTTGACAACCCTGAAGCTTACCACATGATTCTGCATGTCCTTTCTGAATATATTCACATTAGTATTTTTTTTCAGATGTCAGGGGTTTTTCTTTTATTTCAGGATCTATAAAGAATGTCTTAGCAATTCATATTTCATTGAGTATCTTTTAAAAAACAATAACATGCCAGTTGTCCAAGCCAGTTGGTATAAAAAGTAGTATATCCATTAGGTATTATTTTATGTACTTCTTAATGAATTCATTATGTACAATTCTTAATGAATTCAGAAATGTTTCATCTTCCTCAAACTGAATTTCATATTCCGTCATAATATCTTTCATTCCCCTAAACAATTGGCTGTTTCTGAATGAATTCCAGTCTGGTTTTAAGACCTTGAAAATTTTATCTTGGGGGAGAATACAAACAAACCTTCAAAACCTTCTTACAAATGAGACAGAATGGAGTTTCTCTTGGGTTTCAGTGAGATGGAAAAAAATATTGATGGGAAATAAGAATATATCTCCATGTTAGTTACCCTATACCCTATAGAAATTATTTTACTTTGAAGGAAGAGTTACACTTTATCAGGTCTATGAAGCATTAAGAAGGATTGTTGCAACAAAGAAAAAACTTGGGCAGGATTAGAGTGTTAGTAATACCACATTGTACAATATTTCCAAGTTAAGTCATATTACAGTATGTTGAACTTTTCAGTTCATTGATTTTCTGTACTTTCTTGTTAGGGTAGTGTAATAGCTGGTCAGAAAGACTCAAAATAGAAAAAAAAAAAAAAAAAACGAAAGCAACAAAAGTAACTTAGAAGTGTTGTAATAATTATAGTAATCTGTTGCCCAATGAGCTACAGAACGCTTTCATCTCCCTGTGCTTTTCAGAGATTCAGTAGTTCAGACTATTAGTAAAAGATGGGTGCAAACAATAGTACATTTTTTTTTGGAAAGATCATACAGCAGTATTTTGAATGGCCAGCAGCAGGAAAGCTGGTTATCATAATTTGCAAACTGTAATTCTCTGCAAAAGAACAGCTGTATTTAAATAGTGACTTAACCAAAAATATTACTTTCAAAGACAAGGAAATAGAAAGGCTATCCTTGTAGTCCTTGGAGAAGTTCAAGCATTACTTCCAAGTCCTCTCTCCCTTTTTACTTTCTATCACAGTGTAGGAATTCCACAATGATTTATAAAAGGAAATTTTTCAAAGACACAAATAGGAATCAGGTGTCTGATCTCCATTGACTCAGGCACCCAACTCCCATTTATATTTTCAGAAAATTTTCCCTTAGAGGTATGAAATATAAAATAGTAAAGCAACTTGTATTCTAAAGCCAAAATCATTTAGCTTATTTTTTACATATAGCTCCATTTCATTTTCCTTTTAATTTGATATCAAAGCAAATGGAATCCTGCATTTTAAGAAAGAAAGACTGGATGATCTAATTTCTTTGCTAGCTTCTGTGGTACTGCCATGCATAGAGTGGGATGTTAAATATGACACCCAGAAATTTAAAGACAATTTCCTCTTTTCAATCTGTTCTGTTTCTCTGTTTTTTGTTTGTTTGTTTGTTTGGGTTTTTGTTTGTTTACTTGTTTTTCTCATTTTTAAAATAATCATATAGTTTAAAAGACATTGAAGATAAAAAAGCTGACATAATTTGGAATCACCTTTTGGAAAAGATGTGGCCAAAAGTTTAAGTAGGTGTAAAAACCAGTATTATCCAACAGATCTTTAAATGTTGACTTTTTTATCTGTTTAAAATTTATTTTTATTTTTATTTCCTTATCAAGGAAAATAAGTTAAAATGAAAGAATTTCTTTTGAATTAAATTGCAATTTCTCATTTAAAAATCTGATGTCTTAACTACTTTTAACAAAACACAGACACCTCAGACTTTTTCAAAAAATGGAAAAGAAAAAAAGAGTAAAAGTACTTTTACCAGTTCCTTTTCTTTTTTAATGAGTTCTGTTATATGGAATCAAGTATAATATGCTCTGGTCCAGAGATGGATTTCAGCAGTTCTCCCACACAGTCAAAGAAGTTGTAAAAATCACACTTTTTCCTTAAATGTGTCTTCATTAACAAGCAGTACACCAAAAATCCACCAAAAATATTATGTTTGGGCCAGCCTTCCTCTTCATCTTTGGTTTCCCAAATAGTTTTTCCTGCAAAGTCCTTTGAGAGGACATCAAATTAGAAAAAAGGATACAAAAGTTGGTAGAGCAAAGTCGTACCTACATTGCGTTCTGGTCTCGGTCCCCAAGTCATTCTACATCCATACATCGTGGGTTTCTCCTTTGGAGGGAACTAGCCACATGTCTCATGGCTTACACCTGGATATATAGTATCAGGTGTCTCCAAAGACTGTCCCCTATAGGAAACATAGATGAAATCACACCTTATTTGTCTCCCCTCTCTGGGGAGCCTACTACTTTATCAGATTTGTACTTCTCTTACTGCTCTCATGCCACATTCAAGTCAATGCAACACATACTTGGGTCATTTACAGAAACACCTCTCTGATACACCATGACACGGTTGTTTCATTATTTCAGGCATTCAGAACTGAGAAAACATAACGTCTCACAAACAAATCAATAAAAATTCTTAAGGCCACGAATCTTCTACTATTTCCCCAGAAGACATGCAGACTGAGAAGGTTCTGGAGGTGGAAAGGCTTGAAATCTTGGTCCATGTGTCTGTGTGATACTTAGACAAAGGTCAGGTGTTTCTCCCAGGACCAAATGACTTTCCATGTGGATGTAGTGTGGGAGGAGGAGATGTTTGTGTAGCTAATCTTGTTGAGCTCACTGACAACTAGAGAATATTTCTGTAACTATCTGCCCTGAAAATTGCTGATCTTTGCTTTTCTGGGCCTTTATTTATTTATTTATTTATTTACTTTTCTCCTTTAAAGACTGCAGAAAAGATGCCTTTCTCTTGATAATACTAGACTTGAGTCATCCCTACAATGAAGGAGACTCAGATGCAGAGATCTGCTACAAATGTCTTTGCTGGAAGAATCAATCATATCTCCAGTTGTGATCAATTTGTGTGAATTTAATAAAGGAAATGAATACACTCCGGGAGTGAGGAAAAGTCAAGATATTGCCCACATCTGCACTGAAAGTAGCCCTGATGCTTAGAAAGTTTGAATATGTGTGCAGTCATTTCCTCTCTTTGGTTTCTCTAAGGGGCTACACTTACACTACCTAATCAATATTAGGTCATTTCCATAAAAGAAGACTGAAAAAAAATGCAACTGTAGTGTTTGAAAAATGCTTATTTTACCTTTGAAATATTACACAGACAGGTTTATTTGTCAACCAGAAACCCACTGAGTTTAAAAGCAGATAGATACACAAAATGTATGTCTTACCAACTCTTTGGTATAGAAAAAAATGCCAATGGGATAGAAACGATTTAATCCAAGGAGAAAGAGGCTTCAACAAGAACAAGATGAAGACAAGGAATCCCAGCGCTAAAGGTCAAAAGTCCTGAACATGAGGGAATAAACCATTAGATTCAGAAATATATTTTAAAAGGAAAAAAAAATGCTAAAAATCTCCCCCCAAAAAATAATTTGAAATCGATAAGTATGTCAGACAAAGGATTCAGTGGAAGTTATGGTGTTTTATATATTACATTAAAAAAGCAATAAAATCTTAAACTTCAATCATTTTACAAAACAATACAGAAATTGATTTTTTTTTTTGTCAGAAAAAAAAATAATCAGCAGCTGTTCCCTGGCCAAAGAAACAACAGGGGCTCTTCCTCTGTAGTACAGTAAATGGCTAACTTCCCAGGGTAGTTTAAGTCCCCTGCAGCCTGCAGTGTCAGCAGAGTTGGTCACTTACGAATCAGTAGGGTTTTATTAGAATTTTGTTTATCTTTCAATGAAACCACCTGCCTTGAAGCTGAATTGTTTGAGATATAAATAGATGAGCGGTGCATCAAATTCTTTCAGAATGAAGCACAAAAATGTGGGTAAGCGGGCAGGGTGAGAAAGAGAAGGTTCAGGTCACCTTGCTGACAATGAGAGATAAAAGCTTGAGAAATATTCTGTTTATTTTTATTCTGTAGAACATGGAATATGCATACATCCAAACAAGCATTCCTCACTCGTTCCGTGTAAGGCCACGTTTGGATGATGGGAACTCAAAAGAATTGGAACTTCTTCCTTCTCTCCCTTCCTTCCTTCCTTCCTTCCATAATAATGAGTTGGCTTGAACAAAAAAGGGTAATTCTGTGGAGTCTGTTGAAAACAAAGGTATTTGAATTCTTCCCAAGTGCGGATGTTACCATCTATATAAAATGCCTGACAGGATTTAAAACTCTATAAATCCTTTTTTTTTTTTTTTTTTCCCAACAATGCAATGAGTTCTACTGGCCAATCATACTCTTTTTTTCTTGTTTACTTAAACAAGAGTGCTCCTTTCCGTTCATTTCACACTGCTTGTCTTTCAATTTCACAGTGCCTTCTAGCTGAGTTTGTAAAGTTGCCACTGAGGAGCCCTGCTCTAAGTCTTTCCATGGAATGACAACAGGAAATGTTCACAGAATTCACACTCTTTTCCCACTGCAACATATCCTGGCAGATGTGTTAGTTACCATAGCAACAATTAAGACTAGCTCTGTCTCTTTTTTTTTTTTTTAATAATAAGAACAATCAGTAGTGGCTGAAACATTAATAAAATAAATAAATAAAATCTCTCACAGATTTAGATTATGCAGTGTAAAGATCTTGATGATGCGTGCTTGCTAATATTTGTAACGGTATAAGATAAGCAACAGTCATCTGTGTGACTTGGCTGAGCTGTACCTTTTTGTTCTCCGTCAGACGGGGGATTACATGACATGGGCCCATTTCTGCTGATGTGAAGCAGGAGAGTTGGAAAGGGAGTATGTAGATCCCATATACAGAAGTAAGAAAACGTAGCCCTTCAGTGCCAATACAGCTTTTAAATGAGGTAAAAAAAAATAAATCAAAAGATGTTCTCTGGGTTGGAAAGGTGGCTATACCTATATAGAAAATATACAGTGTATCTAGATTCATCTGTTGCACAACCATCTTTCTAAGTCTTCATTCAATAAAGCTCTCGAACCACACAACAATAAAAGCAATCTAACTTGGATCACTGCATTGGTCTCCATGAGGTTATTCTAGCCTTACACTAGTCTAAATAGGAGAATTGAAAGGTAATTTTTGTAAATGTAATTATTTTAGAAAGAATCCTCCCCCATGTCCCTGTTAGCTCAAATTAAAGTTGCTATTATTGTCTGCTTCCATACCCAGCTTAAAACCCTCCCCAGGAGTTTGGCAAGATATTTGGCTGGGTTGTTCTCACCTCCCTTAGTCAAATAGATCCTGTCTTTTGCTGGCAGCCCTCATTCCTCAAAGAAGTTCAAGCAATGCAACTAAATGAAAGCTCATTTTTATTTTTCATTCTGTTGTTTTGTTTGCTGGGAAAGAGAGTGACTCGGTAAAACTGTTTCTTACCCTGTAACAGAACTGTTGAGAACAACCAGAGAGTAACTCTATATGGATAATCCTTTGAGCACAAGTATAAGCGGAAGTACAATTCTGTCTTGGGGTTATGATGGAGAAGTATAGTCTTTAATTAGTTGTCACAGTTATTTAGTGCTAGCAAGAACAAGTTATTTACTGAATCTGAAGTGATCCACATGATTTCCTGTAATAACACCATGTGTCTGAAATATTCTGCTTGTATCCAACTAATATCTTCTGGGAAAAAAAAAGAAAAGAAAAGAAAAAAAAAGACATCTTTTTTAACCTTTCTAAAACACACTTGCTAACATACTCTAATGGTTGAAAGTATATAAGGTCACCTGCAACAGCAACCTTTACATTTAAAACAGTTGTGGCTATATAGAGCAGTGAAGAAATGTACTGCTTTTATGTAACAAGCATCGATGCCGTCCAGCCCTTTACCGCTTTGACACTTGCAGTTTATGCACAGCATTGTTTTAGAGTCAGATATTCTGCATGTTTTTATAGAGGTTACTTAAAAACTACTTTATACATAGTTAGCAAAGGCTGGTGCATAAATATAACCACCCCAGACACATTATACTTTGCAATCTCTGTTCTCCCTGTTTCCTTGCTGATTTGCACCACAGCAAGGTGAAATGAAGTTTCCAGCACAGCAATACTACCCTTAACTTGCCAACTCATCACTTCTTGGGTCAGCTGCACTACTTAGTGAGCAGTGAAGTAGAGCTATTCCCCAGTCTCTTCTTGCCCATGTGCTGTGCTAGACTGAGGTTAAGTAGGCACTTGGCTTCTTTTATTGTGTGCCTTAACCCAGTGCTTGAATAGCCACAGGGAAAAAAATAATAATGCAGAGGAAATCCAAGTTGCAACCTAATTCTTGGGATTGTAATCTGCAGTGTATTGAAATTTGCCAAACTGTAATGGGGAGACCCTGTCTTTTGTCTGCTTAGCATTGTTAATTGTCAAGTGACAACAAGGGGGAATTTTCAAATCTTTCCAAAATTACGGTCACATAAGCTGTCTTCTACAGAGACCATGAAAAACAATTCTGCCAATTCCAGGTGTGTTTGTTGCAGGAGAGTAGTAAGGTCAGAACCTTGGAGGCCCAGCCTCTAAACAGGCACAGCTGTTCCTCCCTTATCTGTTTAAAACTAATATCAAAAACCAGAAAACAAGGACAGTCAATACAGACTTCACAGCAGAACTGTCAGTATGTCCTGGTGACACTGGCAGTACTTTGTTTTCCTCTTATATTCCTGTGGTGCAAAACAATTTAGTCTCTTTAGGATTGATGTGGTTTATAATCTGCTTTAGGCATTAGGCTCAGCTCCATGTCCTGGTGAAGTATACATCCATAACCAGTGCAGAAGGTCAAAGTGGTTTACCCAAGTGTCCTGCTGACTGTAAGAACCAGCCATTCATTCAGCAGTCTCTGCAGTGTGTGTGATAGAAGCTGTTCCTTCCACGCATGTATTCACTAGTTCATCTAGTCACTCACCTCCCTGGTGTGTTTCTGATCATACCAACCCATAAACTCACACTGGTGTTCAGGGTGACGTAAACTTCTCTGAGAACACATAAAAAGGCTCATGCCAGCTCTTTGGCAGACCCAAAGAAAAAGGAGAGAGACACATTGAAATTTTAGAAAGAGTTACTCTTTAAAGCACTTTATATCATATAGCAATATAAAACCTAGGAGATTAGTCTGGAGGGCCAAATCTGCTTGGGAAAAATGATCAGTCATGAAAACCAGACACCCATGTTGCCCTTCCTACACCACTCCTAGTCACCAGCTTAGTCACATGCAAAATCTACAGTCCAACTATAACTTTAATATCTTACATAGGGTATCCTAGTACAAGCGCTATGCTTCCATGGGCCCACATCAGTTCTCTTTCTCTGAGAAAACTACTTTCTCTGGAAGTGACTGCTGGTTACAGCACCAGGATTCTGGCTGTTTTATCAATGCCAAATGAACTAATTTTGTGTTTAGAGTTAACTAAATCTGTCTGGATTTCTGTTTGTGCAGCTTTTGGACTTGGACTTAATCCACAAAAATGAAGATAAGCAGAATAGCTCAGGAGGGAAAAATTAAATATACTGTGGAAAGGTGAGGGTGAAAATGAAATAAAATACTTGTCAATTCATTTTTAAAAGCTTTTAAGGAAAGTTAGTGAAAATCCTAAGAAAGAAAGAATGAAAGCAAGCAAGCAAAGCAAAGCAAGGGGAGAGATGGAGGCTGGGCATTTCTTTTCCCTTGTCAAGCTATTACTGTCTCTATGTGGCATAAGGACTGAAAGAATAAAAGTAAATGTCAGATCAGTTATGCTGATTTCTGTCTATCGCAGGTATTTTTCTAGTCCTCATTATCATAGTATCATAACACTTTCCCGTCTAACTGTTTATCCTCACGACACCTCTCCGAGGCAGGGCAGTGCTATTATTTCTATTATACAGCTGGAGTGAGGCTCGGGTAATGGAGCAGATTCTTAGCTGGCATAAATTGTCACAGCTCCATTAACTCCGGTATGAGAGGACTTCAGTAGAGCTGTGGCAGTTTAGGATCTGCCACTGAATAAATCTTCCTTTTCCCTGGAAGCTGAGGACAGAGCAGGGAAGTCAGTCCCCAGGTTTTCCAAGCTCTTAAATACTGCTCTATCCAGAAGACCATACTGCCTCTGTTTAGATAATCTGTGATCTTTGGGCCAAGCTATGCTGCCTTATTCTTGCAAGAAAAGTCAATGAAGTCTACATGGTATTATTCACATGAAGCCTGCAGGACACAGTTTGTTGGGTGGTACAGATTACGCATTTACAGAAAGGCTGAAAGTATAGGTACACACCATATACGCCTACGTATCTGATGTTAGAGAATTAAAAGATTGAAGCTTGCATGGAGCTGTCAAACAGTAGTCAGTGTGGGATGGGAAGTATAAGGAGCACAAAGAAATGCGCAAACACACAGGGATTCTGATGTGGAATTAAAACACGATGTACTCAGAAAGTCTGAATAACAGCATAAAAATTATTTACTTTCCTAGAGCCTAATTCAAACAAATCAACAAGACAAGAAAATTGAAAGGAGAAAAGGTGGTAAGCTATGTTTCCTGCAGTACAGGTGTCTCAACACTAATGAGTCTACAGGATTCGAGCTGGTATCATGAATATCACCGGGAGTGATTATAGCTTGTAAAAGCAGACCAGAAAGAGACGTGCCTGTGTGTGTCTTGGGCTGTAATTAAAGCCATAAGCCATCAGTAGCAAAGAGGCCAGCTGCAGCATTTCAAACCTTTCCTACCCTGGCATTAAAAATAGACTGTGGCACAATAATAATAAAAAATTGTGTACCCAAAATAATTCAAAAAAAAAATAAAAAATTGCACATTTGATTACTATAATTGATTTCTCTTCTAGTTATGAATAAATGACCCAGGCTAAATGCCAGTTCCTTGCAAAGAATTTCATTTAAGCTTCAGTGAATTGAAAGGCTCAACCAGACTCAACATTTCCAACTTCCTAGCAAGTAGCAGAAAATCTACCTGACAGTTGCCATGGAAACACGAACAGGAAGAGCTAACCACCAGCCTATAAATCCACAGAGAAACCTTTCTTAATTGGAAGGCCTTTAACCCACACATTTTTCTCATAGCTGCAGAGCTTATTTCTAAAGAGATTATTAAATTCCTCAATTGACTTATGAAGGATGCTTCCCACTATATTACTGTGCTCTGGGTTGCTCATTCTTTATATCTGTTTCCAAAATTACAAAGCAGAGCAAGGATGATAAAAGTTAACACAGATGTTTCAAAGAAAAATCCATATGATGTTCTGAAAATAACTTCAGTGGCAATGTTCTACTTAGAAAAAAAAAAATGTTCAAGGATTGAAAAGGCATTAAACAGATCAGATACCCTAACATTAATTTCTTAGGGTTCTAGAAGAGATTATTATTATTTTTTTTTTTTTTTTTTTTGTAATGGAAGACTGTCAGTGGGGAAATATAACTGAAATTGTGCAGGAAATCATTGCTTAAGTATATGAATATTAAATATATATGAGTCCACACAGTTGCACACACATGTTGTCACACCCATAGCATATGTTCAATATAATATAATATATAAAGAAAATAAGAATTTAGTTTTGCTCACAATTACACTTCAAGATTTTAAAAATTTCACCAAAATTTCAGCAGAGAAATTCATTTCAGAAATCTCTTTTTCACATTTTGCAGTTTTTGTGCCTTTGCATCCTGCATTGCCATTTTCCTATCCAGCGGTGGCTGACCTTTACTAACAGCTAGCAGCTACTTTGGGGCAGAGGCTGTACCTGGCAGTGTGCATGGCACCTCTGACCATGCAACCCAACAAGTACCACCATGGAGATCTTCATCAAGAATTTGTCTTCCCTCAGTGTGCGGCTCCCTGTGCTCGGCTATGTGGTTTTCCCCTGTGAGCAGATGTGGTGCAAGGAACAGAAACAATTGTAACACTCACAGACAAGCTTGGCTTTGCTTTCAATTAGCCAGTTCAGGTGCAGTGGAGCTGTGGCATTACAGAGCTCAGAGCAAACCAAAAGTCCATGCAGCTACTCAACTCCATGATCAAGTCAATACTTTATAGCCTGAATTGCAAGCTCCTGAGGTCTAACCTCTGAGTAAGGCATTTTAAAGTAAGTACTATAGAGGATGAATCACAAAATCACACAGAGTAGTTTGGGTTGGAAAGGACCTTAAAGATCATATAATTACAACCCCACTGCCAAAGGCAGGGACACCTCCCATTAGACCAGGTTGCTCAAAACCCCATCCAGCCTGTCTTTGAACACTTCCAGGGGTAGGGCATCCACAGCTTCTATGGGCAAACTGTTCCAGTGCCTCACCATTAAGGTAAATGAGTAAAGAACTCACCTCTGAGTGAAGAACTTCTTTCTAATGTCTAATGAGCAGGTATATATCCAGAAAGTGTTTTTTTGTTTGTTTGCTTGCTTTTTTTTTTTTTTTTTTTAGGAAGCAAAATATATTTTTTCTTTTAGTTAAGTAGACAGTTTCCTCTTTGTCCTTGCATTATGTCACATTTAGATTATTTTTATTCCTCCTCTCCAAATTCTGAGAATAGGAAAAAAAAAAAGATTATCTGTATTACACATTATATATATATGTATTATCTGAGTTTTTCTTATTGCAGTCAATGGTAGCACAACTGATTTAGGCTGATTTCAATGGAATTAGGATTCTGTTCAGTTCCTGCTTGGGAACAGATAGAGGGAAGCAAGGAGATGAAGAAAAGACACCTATTTTCCCTTCCTTCCTTCCTTCCTTCCTTCCTTCCTTCCTTCTTTCCTTCCTTCCTTCCTTCCTTCCTTCCTTCCTTCCTTCCTTCCTTCCTTCCTTCCTTCCTTCCTTCCTTCCTTTTCTTTTGCCTGCCTAGAATTTGGATGAAATATCCAGAACTTATTTCTCCAGTAAGGTGCATCTGCCTGAAAAGGACCACGGGGCAGGGCTAGTAGTCATGCATTCTCTCCCAAGCCCCCACAAAGAAAACACTAGTGTAGCATTGTGGAACGGGATCCGGCACCATGTAAGAGTGAGATTTAGTTGTTCACTACCTCCACCATACCCTGGCCCTCTGTACAACCAGAACTTCACTTCGAGGCCCAAAATGCTGTAAAATCATAAGAGAAGGAGGTGAGGTCAGCCCTGGAGTAAACCGTTCCCTATCACTGACTGAGAATACTCAACTTTTAATGGAATTTCTTCATACCTGGGGACCCTCAAGTAACTCCCGCATTTAACCTGCATATCTGTTGCAACCCTTCTTTGCAAACCCACCACTTTGAGGAGAATCTCTTTATTCCAATGGATGGCTTACACCCTTGTACTGTTGAGCCTTTACACTGTATGACAGTACCTATACAGAGGATAAATCTGGATGTTTCCAAGAAGTTAAAAAAAAAATGAACTCTCACCTCCTGATGTCTTCTGAGATAGTCCCATAAAAAAAAAAAAAAAAAAAAAAAAGGAAAAAAAAAAGAGAGAGTTATCCAGAAATTGTCCAGTGGTCTTGGATGCTGGTGATTACTGACAGAGCAGAATCTCCACCAGGGAAGGTCAGATAAGCGATACACAAAACATCCAAGAGTCAAAGGGCAAATCACAACCACCAAAGTGTTTTCACACATCTCTGTCAAATCACTTCAGTTTTAACATGCTTTATCTTCATCCTTATCTTCATTTCTAGCCCCGGACCTCTCTTTACTGAAAGTAGCTAACCACATCAAGTAATAATTGCCAGCAGTTTGTACAGTAAGTGAATAACCAAATGGGGCTGCTTGATGGAAAAAAAATATCCTCATTTTCACTTGCAACATGCAAGGTTTTGAATGTAGGTATTATGTGTTAAGGGATTAAACCACTCCACTGTTTTCCTGCGTGCCCTAAATGAAACCCTGAACGGTTCACATGATGTTAGCATATTCCTTACATGAATGGGACTGGTTGAATTTCATTTTCTAGTGCCAAGTAACACTGTGTAAATTCTTTGGAATGAATTAACATAATGAACATGATATTCTATTGCCCAAATTATTGTTTTCCTCCCCTCCCCATATCACTGTTATTATTATTGGAATTGTTATCTGACTGTGAGAGAATCTCTCAAGGGATAAGCTTGCTTTACTTAACATCCACTTCTCCAAGTCCATCAGGCTGGTAACTGCAAGCCCATGATGAGCTTAATAAAAGTTAAGGGAAAATGATAAAGTGAATGAAAAATATTAAAGATACTGAGAAAAAAACACACCACTGGTTAACTACACTGCACTGATGACAGCTAGAAAACACCTGCTCCTTGCATCATCCTAAAGTGGTTGCAAAGTCTGCAGAATTCTACAGAAAAATCCATGACCATGTAGGATCCATGACTACAGGGATTTGCAAGAGAGTTTTTAAAGGATTTAAAGTGAATTCACTTTATTTGCATTGCTTTTTATTTGTACGCATACTTTTAATTTTCTCTGGTTGTCATGTTCTCAGATATGGGTGCCACGTTCAGCAGATTGTTGTTTTCTACTGCTTTCTGCATGCCTGTTATGGCAGAGGACTTCACAAATCCTAAAGATGACAACTTTTCTGCTCCAAAGAACTTGCCCACAAAGGGCCAGACTTTCAGAGCTCCTGACACCCTGGAATAACTCCTTCTCATCTCTGCAAGCAGTGGGAGGGTCTTGATATTTTCTTGGCTATTTCCATCTTGTTTATCCTCTTGTTTACCCTAGATGTTTGTCTCACTGAAGTTATTGAAATAAAGGAATGTCCATACTCACCTTTGGATCACATCTAGTTTCTTGTCTTATCTCCACCTCTAGCAATTGTGCTGCCAAGATCTTTTCCAGATTTTTTTTTTTTTAAAGCAATTGTGGTTCTACAGTCAATATATAGTGGTAATTTCCATTTTGCCCCAGATAAGTAAGGAAGACCAGACAACTTCATGTTTTTTTTCTGTAAATCTGAAGAATAAAATTTCTGTGCTGGATTCTGCTTGATAGCAGGGGCTGAAATTTCAGCATTTGCTCTGCTTTTCTTCCTCTAGCCCTGACTTGCTAGCAGAAACTTCTTCAAAGCAGAGGAACATGGAACACATGATAAACACAGGAGACCAGAATCTTGGAAGGTCTCTAAGCCCAGCTCAGAACACATCATTGAACTATCTGAGAGAGGGATTCCATTGATTTCTCAGGATGAGGCAGTTTCTGGGTTCTTGACTGTAGAAGCACAACTTTACTTACACTGATAGTTAGTTAGTCCTCAGGAAGGGATGGGACTGGGTCAAGCTACAATTTCTGAGCTGTATGACTGCATTATTAACTCTCCCTAAAACTTCATCTAGCAAAAATTACTACAGTCCTAGGTCTACTTTAATTCATCCACTGAGAAGAGAAGCCATATAGTGCTGGCAGAATCTGTTGTACCATCTGCCCTTTCATCCTGCCCTCCAAACTCCTTGTACTGCAGGAGAGCAGAGCAGCTCACAGCAGCCCTGTGTCAACAGAAAAAAGCTTCTACAGGAAAATAATTTCCTCCTGGTTAGTTCTGTCTGAAATTCAGCCATGTTGTCATATTTCAGTAGCACCAAGTAGATGGAATACAAGTTATACCCTTGCCTAGAAATAATGACATGGGGAAGGTGGCATTTGTTAAAGGAATGAAGAAAATGTTTAGAAATAAGATGATGGAAGAGCAGTGTGATCTACAGAGTAGCAATTGTCTATGACACCCAGTTTTGATTTCCAGCTGTTTGTCTGGATCTCTATCAATTCTTGCACAGAAAAGAGGTTGTTATTTACTGTCACTAATTTTTTTATATATTTTTTTTCTCCAGGCTACTCTTTGAATCTACGTGACAGGTGACTTTCACAATGAATTTATATTTCTTTCTCTTCTCCTCAACTACGGTTCAGCTTTGTTTGATATTTCCAGTGCCACTTAATAGACCTTGCGGCAAAATCCAAGAATCCAGAGAAAAGCTTCTGGATTTGGTATTTAAATACCCTCCTATCAAAAAGTTCAGACACAAGGTTTGAGAAGGCACAGCAATTTTGCATGAGTAAATTTTTAGTTCATAACAAGATAATTTAAAAGATGATAATATGAAGAAAGATTAGATAATAATGAGAAAACAGTCAGTCAAGAGAGGGCAGATGGACTGATGAGAACAGAAAAGTTAGAGATTAGTAATCATTTAATGTTAGAGAATTTAGTCAGTTTTTTTAAAGCCAAAGTTCAGTGGAATGCACAAAAATCATCACACACACAGAATAGGAGGAATGCTGTCTTCTCCCAAAGATGCAAAAGATGCTTCTGAAGGAGCTATCACACTTCCACCATGTAAGTACAGGAAAGCAGGAAGAGATGGAAAAAAGCTATTCACTCCTTTTGGTTGCTACAGGCTCTCTAGCATTCCTCCATTTTATTCCCAGATTTCTGAATACTTTCAAGTGATCCATCTAAAGAAATCAATGGTTATTGACAGGCTCTGTAATTACATTTACAGGCCAAGATTCCTAGCCTTCTGTCACTTATTTAAGCAATTACATGCCTTCTAACCTGTTTTGCTAATGATCACCAATGTATGGATCTGAGCCAAAAATCCAATCATGTCTCAAAACTGTCCTTTGTGTTGCTGCAGAAAGATACTATGTCTTAGGATATTTGTGCCATCATCCTGGAAGAAGAGCTGATGAACGCAGCTGCTTTTCACAAACCCTTTTTCCAAATTCAGGCTGAACTTGCCCTGTCTGTTTGGGTGGGACATATCAATTTGACCTAAGTTCAGAGGTCAGTCCTGGGAAAGGCTGGTCAGTCTCCTTTTGTCTATAGATCTGTCTGTGGCTGGAATAAATGTCCAGAAGGAGGGAAAACAATATTCAGATTAAAATTTATCATACTGTCATTTCTTGAAACTCAGAATATTGTCTGAAATGTCAGATTTGGATTTTTTTTTTTTTTTGGTGATGATGCTATCTTTTCTGTCCTCATTGGAGCCCTTTTGCACTGTATAAAACACTTTTAGTAGGTTTTTTAGTAGTTCTTTAAACAATAAAAAATAAGATTGTAGCTTAATGATTAGAACATTGAACCACAAGTTGGATTCCAGTTTTTAATCCATTAAAGGTTTAAATACTTAAATTAAATGAAATTTTCAGTAAGTACATACCCAGGAAATGAAATTTTCAGTAAGTATGTTCCCAGTACCTCAAAGTACCTCCCAGCACTACTGTGCTGGAGATGTTGGAGATACAGGTGTGAAACCCTATAAAATCCACAAGAAGAGATGGGAGGTGATACCTCCTACAGCTACCAAATGCTTTGGCCGCTCTGCCTTTGCATTATCATACACCAGTTGCCAGTTTTGTCAATCTAATTTGTTGCATTTTGTAAAATTAAATGCTAAAATGTGCTGGGAACAGAAAATATGACACACACAAAAAAAAGGGCCTCAATTAAAAAAAAAAACACCTCTGCAACATTATTATTTATTTATTTATTTTAAGTAGACATTCAAATCTCTGGATAAGTTTTATATTTGTTCATAGAAAAAATAAAAGTCTATGCTTGCAACACTGATACACATTTTATTAACAAACCTTCCAAAATCTACTTTCAAAATCTGTTCATGAAAACTGCTCCTGCATGGTCCTCAGGTAAGGTGGCTTTGGTACTGATGACTGCCTTTCTGAAACCCTTGGACTTCACCTAAAACCATCAGCAAAGCACAAAACTCCAAATGTTTTCAGCTCTGAGCCATGGGAAAGAGTGGAGCCTGAGCAACAGATAATCAGAGGAGCATAAATGCCTCAAATACCTAGTAACATCTGCTACCAGAATTTGTTACTGCACTACCTAGCAACTGCTACTGGAGCTCTTTTGCTTAGTAACTCTTACTGCCTAATAACAACTGTTGTTCAGTTTGCACACTGATGATTCCTGATTCCACTTGTCACAAGTGAAACTATTATTTATTTATTTATTTATTTTTAAGACCTATTTTGGGGTTTCATTTGCTTTCCTGTATGTAGGTTTATTTAGATTCTAAAAAAAGATGTATATGTCTTTAAGTTTTATTATTTTAAACATACAGAATTACTTCAAACAACTGCCAGATGTTCAAGAGGAAATCCAAAATAGATGCATGAAGCTGAAGGAGTACAAAGCTAATTCTTATACCTGAAATTCTCCATTGCTACCAGGATGTACTGCCAATAAGTCACAGGTGTCTACACACCATAAACAGGTGAAACAAATAAAATGTGACGTGCTTGATAGTTTTGAGACTTGCAAGCCTAAGTACGTTTGTGCACATATACTTGGCAAGTCTATTTGTCTTCTTAGAGATTGTTAGGACTGAAAAGAAATTCATTTCTGCACTAAAACCCATAAGAAATCTGCTGTTATATGGGAAGCTCTGTGGACTTTGTAACAAGCTCTCTGTGTTTCAGGAATAAGTATTTCCCACTCTCTGTCTCCTTCTATTGGTAGATGCAACATGGGAAACATGGTAGGGAGATGTGAAGGGTTAGCAGCCTGACCCTGATACCTGAACACATATTAAGTGGAGGCAGGTGCAAAAGGGAAAGGTGAGAAGGAATGCCTGAGAAAGCAAAATGCAGAAAGAAATGAAGGGTGAATAAAAGCTGCTCTTGAAGTCAGTGGATGTTTTCAATTGACTATGGTGAGTGCAGAATTTAACCCTAGATTTTCTAGTGGAATAAGTCCTCCCTTAACATCATTCAAGCTGCTACAGCAAGGTATGGATTTGTTTCTTGCTTTTAAGCCATGTTCTTGTCCTAGTTTTGTTGTCTCCTTCATGCCTGGTTGTTTATATTTTCTCCCCCTTTAACATTACTAATCTGCCTCAGATAAAAACATCCTGAAGACGGGTTTACTTGGTCTTCTTTCAATGTGGAATGTTTTGGAAAGACTTTAAATGAAGCTCTTTTGAGATGGGATGCTTCCACTTGATGTCTGCGTGCAAGAACAGGTGTAGGCTCCATATGACTACATCACTAACCACCTACATTTTGAACACATTCCTCTTCATTAAACACTTTAAATTTGCCAGTGGGATCCTGTCTGCTGTGGAAGGCAGCCTTCAGCTGTGCCTGGGGCCAGGCTTGTGTGCCTGGTGCCTATATGGAGACTGCAGCTGATCTCAAATGTAGCCTTGGAGGCTATGCCTTTAATAGAAAATTAAATAGCCCAGGGAATGTTCTCTATGTATTTAGCTGAACTTTTACTAGTTGCAACTGGATGTACGTGTGACAACGGCCTGATGAAAATTATTCCTGCCTAAGCTAGACCCCATTCCAAGCCTGGGAATCAATGTGCAGAATATGATTTGGATCAGGTCAAAATTATGCCAGTGACTTTGCTGGCAGCTTGATGGTGAGCATGACTGAAATACAAGTACTTGTGTCTTGTGCCCTCCCCTGTTCAGTTCACTGGCTATATAGATACAGCCAGCACACCTCTCTTTCTGCAGTACAGAAATACCTTGAAGAAATAGTTTATTGCTTTGTACTTCTGGTAGCAGTATGAAGAACTTGAAATTTTACTGTCCTTTTCCCTGAGTCATCAGCCATTTTCTCTGACTGGAGAGAAAAAAAAAACATTAAAAGCTGAAAAAAAACCACTTCATTAAGAACAGAGTATTTTCTCTAACCTAAAACAAACTTTGTCTGAGGAAAAAATGAGTGTTTTAATTAACATATTTTCTTTAAAAGAAGGGAAAAAAAAAACCACAACATCTTGAACAAGTCAAATAATTTATTATTTTATGTATTTCTTCTTTTTTTTTTTTCAAATTTATTTGGAATGAAAAGAAGTCAGCCAAACTAAACTGAATTTTTGGACTATCTGTACTGTCCTAAAACTGCAATTTTTAGTGAAAAGTATACTGTGCAAAAGTGTTCTCTGTCTTATGAAAAAAAAAAGATAATTCAGAATGTCACAAATTCACTATTTTTTTTGTTTTTAATTTTATTATATCCTTTAAAAATTGAAGTTAATTTCAAATGCAAGATAAACATTATTTTTTTATTATTTTTTTTAATTTTTTTTTTTACTTTTCCTGACTTGGTTTTCTGAAGAGTTACAGAGTTGATATATATATATATATATATTTTACATTTCTAAGACAAGTTTAACAATTTCAAAAAACAATAAAATCCATTAAACACTGTGTGTTTGTATATTTTGGTTTATACTGCATTCAGCACGCTGTGGGCAGGGTGAAGAACACGTTAGGGTGGAACACATTAATGAACTAATATTTTGCTCATTCAGATAATGATAGAACAAGGAGGAATGGTTTTAAACTAAAAAGTGGAAGATTTAGATTTGATGTTAGGAGGAAATTCTTCACTCAGAGGGTAGTGAGGCACTGGGACAGGTTGCCCAGAGAGGTTGTGGATGCCCCATAACTGGAGGTGTTCAAGGCCAGGTTGGATGGGGCCATGGCCAACCTGATCTAGTGGGAGGTGTCCCTGCCCATGTCAGGGGGTTGGAACTTGATGATCTTTAAGGTCCCTTCCAACCCAAGCCATCCCATGATCACTGTTCTCTGCAGAAGGTTATATTCTTTTTCCTTTGGAAACTCCATTTTCTCTCTAGTTATGAAAAACTTTGCAGATCTGATATGGGGCTTTGTGTCATGCTAAGTCTTGCTCTCCTTTAAATCTATTATCTCTTGTTGAGATCCTCCATCCTGTTCACCTCTTGCATTTAGTTCCATCATAAGGGCATTTTTCTGGTTGTATCCATATGTTAAGCACCACTTTAGAACATACAGTCAAGTTAATGACATTGAGAGAGTATCTCAGATTTCCTTTAAGATGTTTGAGTTTCTCTCCTGGCTCCTCAGAGAGAATTTCTCACAGTTAATATTCTCATCTCTTTCAGAATCTCCATCTTGATCCATTACTTTGTTACACATCCCTTTGTTCAAATATGCTCTACCCCATGGAAAATAAAATAAAACAAAATAAAGCTTTGAAACTAGTGAAGGTGAAAGTCTTTTTTTTTTTTTTTTTTCCTCCCCACCATTTCTCTGGGGTGTTTCACCTCCCTTCTGAATCACTTTGGCTCATGACCATGCCACGTTTTGTACAGGTGCACAAGTGAGCTCAAAATAGAATATTAACACTTGACTTTGGGAAAAATCTGACACAACTCAGAATTCATAAGACTTTTTTTTCTACACAGAAAGCAGTAATCTTTGTCTAGAGGTAAATCTGATGGCTAACTCCACACATCGGCCCTCCTCTGTTTAGAAACACCAAGTCATATCACTGCTACACCTACAATAATCACCTAGTGGGTCCAGAGATTTTCAGTAAATTTATACAAATTAGACAATTGAACTTAGTCATTTTGTTTTATTATTATTATTATTTAATTTTATTTTATCATGCATGTTGCAAGACTAGCTGTGCAATGAGCCAATGTACAGAACACAGGGAAAACATAACGAACAAAATAAAAGGGAGGGTGTTTGATGAATTTCAAAGCTTGATCTGTTGGGAACACTTTAACATTTATATATATATATATATTGTTGTGTAGTATGGACAGTAACTATGCAGCTCCTTTGGTATGGAAATCATTCACAGACTGCATGATCAATATTCATCCCTTATCACACCAATTAACAAACTGTGAATAATTGGGAAATAAACATGAATGCATGAAGGACCACAAGCATCTAGATAGCTACTAATAAGGATATGTTTGAAGTAATCACACACAAATTAAATTTTAAATGTGTTTTTCCCCCTAGAAAGGTGTCTCAATATTAATTAAAGAATGCAATCTTTTTTTTTTAAAGTGTGACTGTTCTAAAAACCTGCCTTTAAATTTAATCTAAACGCAAATAATAAATAAATTAAAACACAGATTTTTAATTGATAAAGAATGCTTAATTTTGTTAGCAACATACTCTGTATTTAAAATGATGTCTTAAATACTTTTTATACCTCTTTTAATGATGGTTTGTATTTCAAAGAATTATTCCTCTGCTTAGATAACATTGTGAAAAAGAAAAAAAAATTATGAAAATTACTAAACAAACCTGAATCCTTCCAAGAATTGCTCATCTGTGCTATTTCTCTGTATTTTCACTTCACAACACAATCTTGTTTGGAATTAGAAAATGAAAGCATGGAAATAGCATGGAAAGCAATTTTTTGCAGCATTTTTAGCTCTTTAAGGACAGTCCAGATCTAGTCTGAGGACTTAAGAATTATCAGTTTTGATACAAGAAGTTCAGTCAGACTAAATTATTGTCACAATTTTGCAGAGTCCTAACTGATCCCCAGCACAGTTCATAACATAACATGGCTGAAGCAGGCTTTCTGCACTTCGTGTTTGATTACTTCACGCAACATTACCTTCAAAGATGGAGACCTTATATACTGGGAATCTTTCACTGAATAAATATTCAAACATAGAAATGATTTATCACAGGTATTTAACTAATAAGTATTTCCCATGGTTAATTGGCATCACATTTAAGCAAAGCATGGGTCCCACTGCTGACCTTAAACTAAGTTGGAGTCAAAAGACTGTATAAGAACAGCAGTCTATGTGTTTGTTTGTTTGTTAGTTTTTAATGTCTTTTTAACCTACTGTTTGGGAGATTAACCTTTTTTTTTAATTACTATTTTTGGTTGTTTGATTGTTTGATTGTTTTGTTCTGTTTTATATTTAATTTCATTTATTTCATTTTTTTGCCTTTTTTGTTTGTTTGTTTGTTTATTTTTTGTTGTTGTTCCAGCTGCCTGGTTTGCAACACAGGTTTCAAAGGATTTACCCTAAAAAGAGAAATCTTCAGATAAGAACCTGGTCAAACATAACCATTTTATCTGTCACAATTTTCAAAAACAGGAAAACAGATAGATCTGTTTTCCCCAAGTACCATAATATTTGGTTATTTTCAAATGAGCTGTGAAAAAGATTACAGCAGTACTCTTTTACTCTTTTACTTTTTTTCTTTTTTTTTTTTTTTGTGTCAGCTACTAAGACTTTGCTGTCAATTATATTTAGTTCATAATGAGTTGAATCCAGAGCATTTATACCTACCATATGATGGCCCAATATGGAACACAGCACCACCTTTAGAAACCCGAATATGAAGATTTTTTATGAGTCAAAGAGAAGGGGCAGATGAAGAAGTCTGTATGGGAGTACAAATATTTCTGTTTAATACCGTATTCACAATAAAACTTTCTACTGTAAATCTTACTCAAGGAGTCTGACCACTGCAGGGTACCAAGAATGGACCATGGAAGAGAGTAACTGTTCAAAGAAATATTGACAAAGAGTGGGAGAAAAGGAATTGTGAGATACAGTGGGACCTGAAAAATATTTTGGTTCGAGTAATATGTAGTGAAGCTGGAAAAAAATGAGTAAGCTTCATAAATTTGATGAGTACTGCTCTCCCAAGAAAAATGATACTTTGTAAAAGAGAGAATTGATTGGTAAGTGAAAAAAAGTTATTTATTTATTTTTTGACTGATCTTAAGCTCATGAGTAAGATGTGTAAATATAGTACTTTGTCAGGCTGCATGAAAAGAGATCAGATAGTGACCGGTATCAAAGTTCCAAAGCTGTGAGAAAGGACTGCCGGAAGATACAGATTTAGACTTAGGGAAAATGCTATCAGGATGTGCCAAGCTGCAGAAATACTCAAGGCAGAATGAAAAAGTTAAAACGAAATCAAGTTGCAGCTACTCTCGACAGACTGACCAGCAGGAGAGGAAACTGGGAAGCAGGAGGTCACAGCAAAGTGAGAGATTTGGAAGAGATGCTGTAGAATAAACAGGAAGAAAATGTCAAAGAAAAAAAGTGATTGAGAAGTGGGAACATGCACAGACCCAGAAAACATCCAGCATTTAGAAATAAACACAACCGTTTTGCAAGAGTTTTCAGCCCAGAGTAACAGGAGCAAAAAAGAACATCTCACGACTCGTTGATCAGGAGAGCAGAGAGTGACAGGGTTTGCAGGGACAGGTAGTAGACTTTTCAAAGGGCCGGCTTAGACAGTCAGAAAAATAGTCAAGCTGTCATGCACACCAGGTCTTCTTCTAGGGGATACAGCAGACAGCAACATGGAGGAGTTCTTCATGGGGATTGCCTGAATGATGCTGAAACAAAGAATGATTTTTTTAAAAATTAAAAAAAAATAATGAAATACTTATAAATTATAAACTAAACATAGATCTGATAAAAAAAAAAGTGAACAAAAAATGCAAATACATAGAGGAAAGAAGCATAATTTGAGAACACTTTGCATGAAACTAGTTCTGAATAAAGTATTCTGATCTGAAGTTGAACTGGAACTGATCGAGTTTCTAGGAGTTACAGGAATAAAAAGGCAATATTGGGTTTAAAAACATGTTTAGTCCAGGTTGAATTCAGAGAGTGTAAAGATCGAAGAAACCTAGAAAATGTAATAATGTAAATATAAGAAACAATTATCCGGTCTCAGAAACAATGTGGATTAACTTTGCAGGGACTGCAGCAATGGATGAGACACTGTAGAAAATTTGTAAGACTTGGTGTAAGATCGCATGGGAATTATGAAATATATCCACAGAATCTTACTTATTCACATGAGAGTTTTCTGTAACTGATGATGTAGCACTTAGAGGTACTGGACCACTTGCTCCAAAATACGACACCTTTAAATGATTTATGTTAACAGAAAAATGTAAAAGACAAAGTGATATGATAAGCTATGTATTGCTAGGTTATGGGATTGAAGGTTCATCCCTACAAGCACTAAGGAGCCTTGAGGCACCAGGGCTGGCAGAGAACCCCAGTAAGTTATTCAGAGAAAGGTCCACTTACCTCTGCTCCCAGGGCTGTCCCCAGAGAACATCAAGCACATAGTCTGGAGGTGACACCCATCACAAATCAACAGGAGCACCTTCTGGATCGTCCTGCAGAATGATGGCTTACTGTCTTGGGGTAGGCAGCTTCAATGCAGGGGAAGAGCCTGTAGGGGTTTTGCAAGACTTAGTATGGACTGGCAAACTATCCTTTAATACTGAGTTACTATTCCCACTAACGTGAGGTTGTATTATTGAAGAAACTGTCATCAAATCAAGTCACAGACAGAATTAAAGCTGTATGTAATAAGCAGAGTATTCTAGAAATTGCTATAATTGATAATGGTCTGCAGCTTGATAGAAAGGACTTCAAAGCATTAGGGAATTATGGATTCAAAAGTGGAATGAGACATTCCAAATACACTTATTAAAATGTCTGGCAAAAAAAAATATATAATGAAATTTAGAATGTTTCTGATTAAGTCTTTGGGATCCTGAAGAGATCCGTAGTTTGTTCTTACAAAATCAGCATTTAAAGTTTGAAGTAAAAAAGTTGTTTTTCAAAAAAGTATATTTTTTCCCGGTTTCTTTCCACTTGTGGTTGAAGGAAGAACGAGCTTTTAGATTGCAAAAGAACTGATAAAGATGCACACTGAAACCGTTTTATAGCCAGCTTTGATGCCTTTGAGGTGCAGTCGGCATGCAGAGTGGTACCTTGCAGTTTCAGGAGGGCAATTTTTCCTTTCTCCCATGAGCTACTTGAGCCACCAGCATCCCCAGTTCAGCCCCTGAAGCACTGTGCCAGGAAATGGTCCAAGTCCAAGTAATGAAGGAATGAAGGAATAAGTGCAGAGAAAGACCCTGAAAATGAAATAGAAACAGGATTGCGAAGAGTCACTAGAGTTCGAGAGAGCAGCAATGATGGAGAGAGAGAAGTGATTCTCAGTAGCCAGACCAGAACCACTCCTGACAGACTTACTGACCACTGCTAAAACAATGCTTGGTCTGAGTTGTGATAAACTGAATTCTGAATAATTAACTGCTATGAAAACAACAACAACAACCAACAAACAATCAATAAATAAAATAATAAATAAAAGAGGGGAATGGAGTGAGGATGGCATTGTTCCTAAGAACAGAGCTGTGGGAACAGATTTGGGATGGTAACAGAAAAAAATCTTTTTGGTGATATAAAATTCATATCATATATATCACATATACATCATAACATATAAATTCAGAATAAAGTCTTCATTTTAAGCAACTCTGATGCCACACAGTGTTGGCTTTTTTTGTTGTTGTCTTTCTTTCTTTCTTTCTTTCTCTTTCTTTCTTTCTTTCTTTCTTTCTTTCTCTCTCTCTCTCTTTCTCTCTCTCTTTCTCTCTTTCTCTCTTTCTCTCTCTCTTTCTCTCTCTCTTTCTCTCTTTCTCTCTTTCTCTCTTTCTCTCTTTTAAACCTAAATGTGATCTAGGTTTATTCTTACTAAGAATGCTGAGTTTTAAAGTAATTTTGAAAACAGACCTTCTTACTCAGAGAAATATAAACTCAGTCCCATGAAAAATGAGACAAGGTAGCCAGTCTGGCAAGTGCTCTGCTGATCCCCAATATTTTTTTGCTATCTTCTAAGGAAAAAATGTGATGAAAAACTACGGCAAATGTATCTGAAAAGCAGCACCGTGAAGGTGGTGGAAAAAGTTTTTTATCATGGGGTAAGAAACTGCAATATTAAAGCAAGTGGATGGAGGGGTAGGAGATCTGAGGTGGGAAATGAGTAAAAATATGTGATAAAAATTAAGAAAATGAAGGTTCTGCTTTCTTTTTCAGTGTGGAGGTGAAACAAAGCTGCTATAAAGTAGTTGAACTGGCCATTGGTCTCTAGCTGCTCTGTGCTTGGCATGAAATAAAGAGAGAAAACTGACAGGGTTTGGCTGTGTTAATTGATGTAATAGCTCAGAATCTTCTTAGATGCAGAAGACCGAACATTAGTCTTATTTCATTCCTTTTTGTCCTTTCTTGGAGTCTTTCCCTCCTTGCTGAGAGCAAATAGACCATAAACCAGAAAAGCCATATGAGCCCTCCTCTCACCCCATTTCCCTAGAATAAGTAATTCTGAATTAAATGGTGCCTATATTTGAACCACAGCTAATTTGGAGCGCGTGAAAAGAAACTCACCTGAGGTGAAGCCTTTGCAAACCCATTGAGTCTACAGCTATTTTATTTCTCCAACCACCCTTTCATGCTATTGCCTCTCAGTCCCACCCTCTCCCCTTGAAAGTCTTGAACAAAAGGGTGGAAGAACCTGTCATTTCCAGAAAACCTGGCAGAAACACTAAAAGGGGGGATTCTGGCAGCTGCGGTGCCTCCCATTTCCATCCCTCCCACTTTTGTGTTCCTCTCACAGCCTGTCAGATCACACAGGAGACAACAACAAAGAAGAAGGAGTTTTCCACCCTCCATGGCACCTTCCCTGTCACCCTTGCAGGAAGAGGTTATTAGAGTGAGAAATTGTGCAAACCCAAATCAGCAAAACAAAGCTATAAAAAGACAACAGAGCCAACAGAATGGGGAGGAGAAAGGGTGGGGAGAAGTTAAATAACCTATTGTCTGAAAGGGAAAAGAAAATAGATAAAATCAAAACAGAGAGAGAATAAAAAAGCCTCAAGCAGGGAGGTGCTTAACAGCCAGAGCTTTGGCAAACAAAGTGATCTATAAAGGCATATAGAAATCTATCCTATGCATTTTTAGCCCTGTTTGATTTTACCCTGTTTTGGGGACTGTAAAGGATTTACTGGGTTACTGAGTACCTCTGTCTTCATTTAAAATATATATATATATATATTTTTGGTGCAAAGTAGAGTGTAGTGGTGGAGAAAAGAAAGATAAAAAACTCATCTAAATGAATGCTGTACCTTATTTTCAATGGATACAGATATGCTACTGAGTAGCTTATCAATAAAATGGACCTAAAATCTTCAATGTGAGTGGAGAATGTGCTAGTATCAATATGATTAAACTCTTTACACTTTCCAAAGCAAAGTGTTCCCATCCAGATTGCTTACTGGGATCTGTCCCTGAGCTGGGCATGGGCATTCTCTGTCAGTGTTAGTGTGCATGGGTCAAAAGTGGACTGAAGAGTATCCCCATACAAGATGGTATAGACAGTTATTTTGGAGCTTCTTCCAAAGTCCTGTTTTATATGCTGGTACTGAAGTCAATACAAACAGCAATGCAGAACACAGCAGAAAATGCAGAATGACTAATATACTCCAATATATGGAAATAGAAATTATTAAGAAGAAAAACTCAGAGGGTTTAAGAGAAGTCAGGGTGACCTCATATGCCTGAATTACAAAAGAACAAGAAGCTGCAGAGCACTAAATCTCTAAGGCACAGCTAGCTAAAGCTGTAGGGATTATTTTCAGAAAGTGGAGAGGAAAATGATCTAACTTACTATAGACATGTTAGTCCTACCCGAACAGTATCAAAGCTTTAAAACAATTCTCAAAGGAAAAGAAAAATTAAAAATATTCAAAAAAAAAAAAAAAAAGATACAGGTAAAACATTATTTGGGAGACCAAAAATAGATATTACTGGAGTAATTTGATTGGTTTTCATTGCTAAAACAAAACAAAACAACAAAAAAATATGTTTTCCAGCAAAGGAACGTGAAATTCAGCAGAACAGTGAAGTATAAAACAGGAATGTTAAAGTGGGATGAGGACAGAGAACTGTGGGGTTGCCCACAGATCAATCAGCCAATGGGACTGCAACAGGTACTGCTGAGACTGGAAGCTATCAGCCTGGAGGAAGGCTGATAGAGGAGCCTTGGGAGCTATTCTACTTAATACTTTCACTAACAATCCTGGCATGGAAAGTGAGAGTACATTAATAAAGCTTGCTGGTGATACAGAGAGGTTCAGAGCATCTGCTAACAGCAACTGGATGAGTCTGAAAACTGGTCTGATAGAAATTGGATGAAATTCAATAGTGCAGAGGGCAAGTGCATGCATCTGGGGACCAATAACAAAAATTCTTCCATAAATACAGTGCTCAGTTAGAAATGACCAAGGAGGAGAAGTATTTTGTTGGATATACTAGTTGATGACAAGGTTGTGAGTTGATGTGGCCAAAAAAAAAAAAAACAAACAGAAAGCTACTTGAACATTTGTTAGAGATGCTACTGAACAAGGCACTGCTGAGACTTCAGCAGCCTTCTCATATCTCAGAAAGAAGAAATATAGTTCACATATACTTCACAATTACAGGAGCAGTGTAGAAATCTGAGGAAATTCAGGTCTGGGAAAAATTTCTTGAGTAATTGAGTCGAGTCCCTAATTATCCTGGGACTTCCTAGCTCATTCTAAACCATTTTTTTTTTTTTAATAACTGTTGTAATAATAGTAATAGTTATTTCTCTTGTAAAACTGTTGCAGAATTTACTATGCAATATAAACATATATAAAAAAACTAACCATGTTTTGATTTTGGGAAGCCCTGTTTACTACAGTACAGAACACCCAACAGGTCTCAGGAGCCTTGAATCTGTCTTGTCTCTCTTATAGGCTTACTGGATGACTATGGATAAGTTATTCCCTTTTGATCGTGATTTCCCATTTGCGAAGTGGAGATAATGATATATTATTACCTAAACAAATTTTGGAAATTCACTGCTGAAAGGTAGCCTCTTAGGTATTATTACTTTTACTAGAACTGCGAGTATCTCAGTTATCTCCAGAGAATTCACTATAACATTTTAAAGGCTTTATTTCTTAAACTTAATTCTTGTCTAGCAGTCAGGATACTACCCTGGGATATGTCCATGTCCATCCAGGCAAACGAATCAGGTTTGTGGCTTGAGAATGGCCTGCAGCTATTACGCAGCCCTCAGGTTTGTCCCTCACCTGGTTTTGACCTGTGCCAACTACTGTTTTCCCAGTTGTCGAAAGGACAGTATATGAAAGGGACCAATCCCCATAAACTGTTTGGATGTAACCACTGTGGGGAGAAAATTGTCCATCTGTATGAGCATGCTTGGTCTTGATAGGAGGGAATGGTCCCTTTCCTGTTTTTTTTCAGTTATGTAGACAGTACTACAAATTCCAGTGGTTGTCATCACAGACAGCAAAGTCATGATGATGTACCTCAGATCCTCTCCTGCATTTCCTCACTTTGTATAGGGCTGGAAGAGTGGCAGATGTAATGCACCAGTGAGTATGTGCTGCTCAGCTATAACATCTACAGGAACCTAAATATCTCAGTTGCATTGCTGTATGCAAGATATGTCAAAAGAAACCTTTAAAAAGTATTGGAAACCAGAAAAAGAGAGTGTGACCAATGTCAAAAATCTCCTCTATTCTTTATGCAGGGGGGTAGCTTTTAATGCCAGGCCTCAAGCAAGAGACTGCTTGCCTAATTACCAAAGAAAGTGAAAACAGCTGCTATTATAGACTCAAAGTTAGAGGCAAGTGGTGAACTGAGGCATGGAGAAGTTAAGTGGTTTGCCTTAGGCCACAGAAGGAAGTAGTGTCAGACCCAAGATTAGAAATCACCAGTTTTCCTCATACATTCTAAGCCAGATCATGAAACTCTACCATCTGGACATGCGTAGATAAACATTGGGGTTTGTCTATCATTCCTATTAATCTGTAAAATACACTCCTATCCTCTTAGAGTTTCACATGATTTCCAGGCAAATACTGTTTTATTTAAGTGTAGTTTCTTGAACAGTTAATATCTCAGAAAAATTATTTAAGATTAATATGGTGCCACAGCCACTGGAAACATTTATACGTCACCAAATTAGGATTTGCTTATTTTTTTACCATAAACCTGCTTTTAACCGAAAACTGTTTAGTGCAAAATGATTCAGAAATAGAAGAAGTTATCTTCAGCTGGTTATTGAAGTAACATTTTTTGAAAGATGGAAAGGAATCTGGGAGAATTGAGATAGAAAATTTTTGTACTACAGTAATTTAGCACAGAACAGCCACAAAAGCTAACAAAAACAACAACAACAACAACAAAAAACAACAACAAACAAACAAACAAAAGCAAACACCAAAACAAAACCCCACACCACTACTAATACAGTGGACAACTAAAGCACAAAATAAACTCCAAAGTAACACTACCTCAAAACACTCTCCAGAGTAAAATAACATTTTTATCCCCATTATCACTGTCAAGAGCTTTTGCAGTTCCAAAACAACATAACAAATTCACATGAAAAAGATCTTGGACCTAGCTTCTCACGCTTTCTCTTCTTCTTTTGCTTAAGACTGACATGCTTTGGCATCTCTCACATTTATAGGCACTGATAGCCTTTTGTTATACATTTACCAGAACTCCTCCATTGCCAAAACCTGGTGAGATGATTTTTCCTTTTTATTTATTTTATTTTATTTTGTTTTGTTTTGTTTTGTTTTGTTTTATTTATGTCCTTACTTCATGGACATCAGTTCAAGTCTCCCTGAAACTTAGGGGTCTAAAGCAAACACAAGCAAACTTTAAAGTTATCCATTTTGACATAAAAATAATCTGGTTTCTGTAATTCCGTTCACTGCATGACATAAATTTACTTACAGACCCTGCTCTCATCTAATGGGTCTTATGCAGATCATAGAACTACATAGCTTCAAAAATCATATGTGAGTGTTCAGCACAACACAGGTTAGATGTGATAAATTGATTACTGGTGTCAGGATCTCCCTGTATGGGAGAAATAGCCAGTAACAGCTTGGCAAATGTGACAACACAGCAAGCTCCCTGAGACAGCCGGAAGGATGCAGCTGAAAGAACCAGTGAGCTTTTGCAAGTCTCTATTTCCCTATCTGACTGATACATTTCCAGATAGCTTGTCTGCGTACGAGAGGCATACTAGCTCTAAATGTATTGCTCGTTTGGGCAAATGCATGTGCACCTGCAAGCACATATACCCACCGTGTTTGATAAATGCAGGTATATAAACCCAAGTTCCAGGATGTAATCTCAACGCATCAAAGTGCTTAATCAAATCTCATTGCAGTATAAAGCTGTTGCTTAAGAATTTTCCCAAACTGTGGCTAGTAACATATATCATCACTGTGGTCAGTCTTTCTATTGATTTCAATAAAATTTAGGTGGGTCCCTTGAAGTCTATATTCTGGATCTGCCTCCTGAGATGACATTGCAAAAATAAAGCATACAGATTTCTTCTGCCCCACAGTTCTCAAGAGATAAATTCAGGCAATCACTGCATCACAAACATCGACACACAATTTTCCTGTAACAAATTCAATGAACTCAAGCATTTTGTGAGTCAGAAAAGCAGTGTGAAAAAGAAAAAGAAAAACAAAAAACTGCACATATATATATATAGGTATACTCCTCATCCTCTGAACAGAACATTTTTCAAACTGTTAAAACATTTTGTAAAATTGCTTTTATTGTTCCAACATTTTATAGTTTTGCAAATGCTTATTTTCTGGTGTGGGGAAAATAAGAAAAAAAAAAAAAGAAACAATCCACAAGCCAAACATTTTAGTGTTTATATGTTACCTGGCTTGGTTTTAAATGGATTTACTTCACACATAGCTTGAGCACTTAGAATATTTTTAATGCTCTAAAGGTGTTCAGTGACAGGAAAATGATACGTGGCTGCCTGCCTGTGACAACGTGTAAGTAATTCTTCTAGGTATTGCAACACATCTTAATGCTACATTCTGTAGCAACAGTCCCTCAGAGGGTATTTAGAATGTAGGTACCTAAGTTAGGAGATTTGTATACTTTGGCTCCCTTTGTGATTATAGGTGTGAGAAATCCTTCTCCAGAGAGCAGTTCAGAGGAGAAATGTAGTTTAAGTGCCCTATGTTAGCAAAATCATTCAGAGCAAAACCATTAAAGAATATTCTGAATTGCAGCTGTTATTTGAATGATCGGAGTGCAAGGCTTGAAGAATACAAAGGTGAGACAAAACTTTGTTCTTATTTCTGGACTAAATGATTGAGAATGTCAAGGGGTCTTTAACAACTGCGTGGAATACTAACATTCTTGCTTGTTAAGGAAGTTGTTTTAAGGACTTGCTATTGTCTGTGAGGTGTTTTGTGAAGCTAATGTGCTGGAATATAGGTTGATGAACTTCATGATTCAAGTGACATGTCTCTGTCTCATAGTATCACTCCAGAATGACAAAAGGCAAAACTGAAGTTGTCTGAATCTCATTTGAACCTCTAGCTGCAATATGTTATGTGAAGCTGCAGCTTAATCTGATGCTTCATTGTTCTTCAAAGAAAATATTCATCCATTGCCTACCACCATATGCATATCAATACATATTGAGAAATAAGGGCCATTTTTTTACAAAAAAAAAAAAAAAAAGCTCTTGTCCTCTCCAACACTATTTGTTTGTAACCAGTAGAACCGTTGTCACCTTCAAGATTTAGAAAAACTTGCTCCAGCACAAACAGAAATCAAGTCATTTCCTAAATGTGCATGTCAAGACTGTGAGCTCTTTGCAAGAATACATGGAGTTACTTGGGTCTGCAAAACATAGCACAGTTTTTCTATTTATACTCACATAAAGAAAAATTGCAAGTCACAACTCACAATGAGAAAAGTTGTGAACACGTACAAGTAATTATGAATTCAGTGGTGTTTGACCAGTGTCCTAAGGTCCCACCCATTATAACCATTTTATAGTCCACGTCTCTATGAATTTCTTAATTTTATTCTGTACATAGAGGCTTGCCTGTATAAAAGCTTACATGCATAAACATTTCTGTCATATAAATAAACAAGACAGAATGAGAGTAGGGTACAAAAGTTAAATATACTCTAATTGAAGAGAAAAATCCATAAATCACACATTTAAAGAAAAAAAAAAGAAATCTTACTAACATACTCAATTGGTAATAAAAACTGTATATGCTACTGAATGAAAAACACATCAAAATGCATTAGAAAATGTTGCTAAATCAAGTATCTCTCTTTAAACCATATATCATCAATGACTGAAAGAGTCTAATATAGTAAATGACATACATCACCTGCTGATTGAAACACATCACCTAGTAAAATAACAATCAATCTGTGTGTACAAAATATAACTCTTCTGCTAATAAATTAAATGCAGAACATGCTAAAGTTGATGCAGAATTTAGTGAATAATGCACAGTGAGGACTGAACTCATTTTACCAGCTACTGAATCTGAAACATGAAGTACTGAAGCTGATACAGCCCATCAGACACATCAGCTTTCTGGGAAACGTCAATCATGGGAGCAGGCTGGAGCTGCTGTCAGAAAGCGTTTAGGTCAACAACTGCTCTGGTAACAGCCATTTGCTACAGCTGGTGGCAAAGGTTCAGGAGTAGGGCACGGCTGCCAAGATCTCAAACATCTGGAGCTTGATATTCATGGCTATGTGAGTGTTAGCTATAGGGGGAGAGGTGTAGAAGGATCAATTTAAACATTCTTTAGCTTACCGTAGAAGGAGAGAGCAGCTTATTATATTTTTTACCTCACTGAAAAGCAACGGTGAGATGAACAACTGCAGCGTTTTAATTTTCTCAAAAAAGAGGATAACCTGGTCTTACAAGTAACATTTGTGCCATTCGTATGTGAACATTGCCTCTTTCCATATCTTTTGAAATTGATACATACACATACAGGAAAAAAAAATATATAAAATAAAGCAAAACTATATATATGTATACTCTTGTGTTCTCCAAAGATAATGGAATACTGTGAAATTTCACTGCATCAAATTGAATGCAAAACAGTTTTCTACTCTAGTTTTTGGAAGGAAACCAACAGATTTGTAACTGTTGCCAAGTAGGAAGTCACATGCCTGTGCTCAACAGCAGCAAAGGCAGCCTGTCAAGCAGACCCGTCTTCTCTTTTTCTCATGCAATATACCCTAAAGAGAGAGAAAAAAGATGATTTCAGGGTCAGCTTTATTCTTCATGTCACTCAGTGACTAGTTCTGTTGAGCTTTTAGTTAACTATTTGTTTTACTTGTAGATACGCAATGCATGTATAAGATGGTTGTATGGGCTTCATTTCCTCCAAAACAAATGCTTTTAAGTGTAAGTCAGTCTATCCAGAAATCTCTGTGAAGTCATTGACTACTTAACTGATCAGTAAAGCTGGAAAATATCAGAGTTATCATTTGCTGAGAGACAAAATCCTGGATACCAAATTGCAAACAAGAGAGGCTCCAACAAAACTGCAAGGTGTCTGTGTCATGAGCCTGCACTCGTCTGTCCTTAAGGCTTCTAATTAAGAATAATACTGTATGTTTCATCAAAGTAAATTAAGAGTAATTCCGGTGAAGTGGGGGATGCTGAAGGGATATGATAACCTTGAATTAATTTACATTAAAAAAAAAAAGACCTGAAGGAGGAAAACAAAGATGTTTGGTTCTATTGAGCAAGGAGGGCATGTTTTAAAGGAGTTTTGAATTTTTTTTTTTTTGGAAATTCAGACAAGAGTCTAATCAGACTTCTGGCATCTGTCACATTACCCTAGAACTCTCAGGATAAAAGCCATCTTACTCTGTCTGCAGTTCAGACAAAATACAGCTGGGAGAGAAGCTGATCCTTTCAGAAGCACAAAGAAGATCCCTTTAAGGGCTGTGGCTCCAGCTGTGGATTTTGGGTCAGTTTGTTCTCATTTCCAAAGCCTCAGCACTAGCCTGGCAATGTTCAAGACAGGCAAGACCTCCAGGAGGCTGAAATTTCTGACTATAGGAGACCTTCAGCATCTCCAGTGACTTGACAAGTAAGGAATGAGTCACCTTCCTCTTGTGCTTTTATTCTGTTTTTAATTATTCCTCTATTTTTTGCAGTAGAAATTTACAGGGACAAATAACGGGAGGTTCTAGTTGCTGCTAATTTTCAGGCCCTGGTCTGGGGATTTGAAGTAGCTATGCACCAAATTCCCACAGCGATAACAAGCTACTAAAATATCTTTGAAACATAGACTTGAGGCTCATTTTAGGCACATCCCTTGGCCCAGTCTCTGGGAGAGAAGAGGCTGTGAAGGAGATTGCGGTCCTCCAAGCCCTAGTTTGCCTTGGGGTCCTCTTGGAACCCAGAGGAGATGTGCCATTTGCACCACACAACTTCTCCCACTGCTTCATCACTGCTGCTCAGCAGGAGGACTGGAAACATAGGTCTGCCCCGTTTTTACAAAAAGGCATGATGTGATAAGGTGGAGAAAAAGGATGGCTTTCATTCAGGAAAGTGAAATATAACCTAGATAAGGAGGAAGGACTTGTTGTGGTTCAGGTAATGGGGGAGGACCCAGCACTTTCCAGGACCGATCCCAGAGAGAGCACCAGAAGCCAATCAAATGAGTGAGCTGGATTATACATTTCCATTTAACTGAGAGCTAGACACAGCCTTGGCAACACAGAAATGGGTTTACAACTTTTAACAAGCAGCACTCTGTAAAAATAAAATGACTTCAAACACAGTATTAAAGCTTTTCTCAGAAAAGCTCTAATGAAAATTTTATATGGAGCACACTACTGTATGTGCATTTGTTATTTGCATTTGTTATTTTATTAAAAAGCAGAGCCTAATCAGGATTGTCTACTTCTGGGGAGAAAGGGAATGGGATAAAATATGAAATAACAGTTGGTTCAGGATTCCTACCCACTCGGGAGGTTTCTGAAATGTTCTGCCATTTTCTACAGATTTATATATTAAAAGTGTCTGCCCCATCATAATCACTTAACATGCTTTAAAAAGCACATAAACACAAGGGGGGCTTTCATTATGGCATATGGGAGAAAGATTCTTCTCAGCATTGGTCCAATTTTGCTCGCATTATAGTCAAATGCTAAATGTCCCATGGACATCAGGGGGAGTTGAGCCTTTTGAAAAAACTGCTCTTTATAAAAGAGCACAAAGCAGACAATTTGCAACAAATATAGATTTCCAGTAAGCTAGGGATGAGATTTAGAATCAAACAGATAATATCATATGGTATCTGCCATCAGGGGAATTATTTTCAGTGGCAAAAAGCAGGACAGAGTGTCAGATGGACAGTTTGCTTTCCCAAGACTGATCCAGGAAACCTTTTTCGTTTGGATAACCCTAATTTTGAAGAGTTCTTTATCACCCCTCTTATTCTTCCTTCCCTTTCCCTCTTCCTGCACCCACACAGAGGACTTCTAAATCTCAGCAGGAGCCTGATATCTTTTCCTCTTTAATTTATATTTCTGCAGAAGGAAATAACAGCAGCTATTAGCAGCTTGCGACTGTATGCTGTATGAGGCTCTCTTTGTAGCACCTAATTGCACAATTTAACAGACAAGCATCAGAGAAACCATGCTGAAGGTACAGAAGAGACATCATTCTGGTCAGCCCTGGGTGAAAAAGTGGTAAGGTTTAGGGCTCAAAGTCTCCACACTAACATAGGCTGTTGGGAGCACAGCCAATCTCCAGAGCCCATGGCTTAGGTTTCTCATGTTTTAAGGCCAGTGCAATGTTAAATCATTTTATGCAAAGATTAGATTTCACTCCCATATCACATCCACTGCTCTAAGATATCTGGTTAAATGTATTATATCAAACTTTGGCACCACCATTCTCAAATTACATCTTATGGTCTAAAAATCCTCTTGGTTCCTCTGATTGTCTGCATAACACAAAATTATACACAGTAATTCCTGTGTTAAACCTAAACAATGACTTCTGGCTGAGCTAGAGAAGATTCTTCAGAAAGATAGCAATGTTTGATTTTAAATTCTTCAAATGGAGGGAAAGCCAGCACTTTTCATATGTAGCCATTTTGATGGTTAATAAGCTTTATTGTTAAAATCCTGCCCTTTCTCTGTTACCTTTGTCTTGCTTCTACCTCTAGCCCTGGGATTTTGCTGTGCCTCAAGTATTAGGTTTAATTTGTATCTATAGGAATTCATATAGTTAAGGCTGTCCCTATAGCACTGATTTTTGGAAGCACAATTTTTTTTTGCCTGGTCTATGAACAGACAATTTTTGTGCACGGGCTTAGGATATCACTTCTGCCATTGTGACCAAAGGCTACCTGTTGGTGAGAAGTACTGGAAAACAGGGTGTTTGGTCCTTTTCTGTTCCTCACTTGGGGCTGAAAATCAGATACAGCATGAAGGGTGGCCTACTCAGCCACCCACAGACAACAGTGTCAGGCCCAGCTGGCTTAGAAAGGAAAGCCAAAATTGCTTACAAACAGACTATAATTTGTGTTGGGAATCTGAAATCTGATTAGACAAGGAACTGGAGGAAAATGCCGGGTTCCCCTTTTTTTTTTTTTTTTTAACTAAAAGCAATTAAAAATATGCCTCGATTGCACATTTAACATTTGGGCTTTATGTTAATTACCTTTTCCTGAACAAACTAAAAGAGAATGCATTGACGTGGTAAGTTCAATGGCATGTAACTGAAAAAGTAAAGGCAATTATTTCTTTCCACCTCCTCACAATGAGTCTAAAATAAGAGGATAAACTTAACTGAGCACAGTGAAAAATGTGTTGGGTCATTCTAGATTTATGTACAAGTGAAAGGAGTTGAAGGAGACATCAGCATTAATTTAATATCTTTAAGAGACTTCAGAGAGAAATCTACTACTTTTTGACACCTTTGATCATTTGCAGAAAAATAAAATACATTTCTTCTTCATGCTGATATCAGATGGATGCTTTTGAGAAGCTCAGATATTACAGTGGCCAGCTCTGGGAAGAGAGACAGAATCTGGAGTCATCCACTACAATAATCTTTGTGAAATAAATTTTGTCATTTATTATTTGCACCGCAATAACATCTAGATATTATGATAAGAGATCCACCGTGTGGAAGCTTCAAGCAGAGTAATGGAAAAACTGTGCCTCCCTTAAAAAAGTTTGTTCCCTGGTTTAAAGATGAAAGACAACTGGTGGATTTGGAAAACATCGAAAAATAAAAAAGAACAGCAAAATCATAATGTTTAATAAGGCAAGTAGAGACCATGATCAAAGCTGCCGAAAGGGATCTTGGAGCCCATCTGGGGCACATGTTACCCTCAGTCCCTGCCATGACTCTGTGATCCTTTTTGTAGGCTGGCTACAGCAGACACAGCAGCACGATGGCTGTCAGTAGTCTGTATAGGCCATGTTTACTGTGCTTAAAAGTGTGCAGGTTTGTACTGGCTTCTGCAAACAGGCATATATTGTGGGGCTACAATGTTTGCAGTTCTCAGTTTGAAGATCCTGCTACGCTAATATGGTAGGCTCCATTGCTTTCACAGATCTGGCATGCTAACAATGTCATTAAAAAAAAAAAAAAGCAAAAACAAAAACAGAAACAAAACCAAAACCAAAATCAAGGTGTAAAAGCAGCTTTTAGGCGAGACTTTTCTCCCTTCAGTCTGGTTACCATGGAGCAACAGATCTAACAGATCTTTCTGCAAAACTGCGTGGCCCTACCATGTCAGCAAAACTTTACAACAGATATCAGTTTTGCTCAGGCTAGCTTGGAAAGCAAAACCTTAGAAGAAGAAAGTAGAGACTGCAACCTTCATAATTCTGGGATGAGTTTGCTCCATTTATGTAAGAAAATGTATTGACATATTGACATGTATTAATGCTAAATTTCCAAATTAAGATAAAAAAATTACAAGTACTTGTAGGTGAATAAAGAGCTGTGTGATAAAATATAAATAAATAAATAAAAACCACACCCCCAAACCTCCAACCCAACCACCAACACCAACAACAAAATGGTAATTTCACAGCTCATTTTCCTACAGACAGGAAAGAAAGAGGAGAGGAAGAGAGGGAGGGAGATATATGCCTTGACTCATTTCCTTGCATTACATGTCTGAAACCACATTGTCAAGTAAAAATGAACTTGCTGTTATTTGTGGAATAAAAATGATAGGAAGAGTTTTGTTGCACTGGAAAAAAAAAAAGACAAAAACCACAATGCTACTAATAAGTAGTACTTATTTTCACGTAATTTTGAAGTAGGTTCTATTTTGTGCTCAGCTGATCTATGTGTCCAGATGGCTTTGACATCCAATTGAAATGCATAATACACAATGCACAAAGATTAAAGGACCTTTCCTAGCAAAATGCTCAAGAGCCCTTCAACTGCTGCTTGCAGGTCCTATATTTCTTACTCAATATACCATTTTTTACTCCTGCTTTCTCTATGTTCATCTGAACTTAGCATCATGCACATTTTATTTCTGCCCTTTTACACGGTTTTAGCTGATAAATCTAAAGAACCAGCAGCCTGGGAAAGTGAAAGTGCAACCACAAACTGTTGAGAGTAAATGGCAGTGTGTAGCACTTTGGGCTGGGGCAATGAGAGTTCACTGTAACAGAGCATAAATTGATAGAAAGGTGTTGGCAGTTTACAGTTGCTCTGATAGCTGCTATAAAAGTATCTTTCTAGGTGTGAGAAACACTTAATGAAATGCTCTGACCTGTGTTATGTAGGAGGTGGGATTAGATAAACGTAACAATGCTTTCAGAATTAATCTATGCACTATGGATATTGTCACGAAAAAGGCTTATGAACTTAAATGGAGAATACCAACATCCCCCTAGAATGAAAAGTAAAAAGCAGACCATGAATCTCTTTAACAGGACACTTTGATCTATCATCTAACTTAAAAAAAAAATAAATGTTGAATTCTATACATCTCTCTGTTTTGAATTTCTACACAATGGTCTTGGATTTGTGATGTATTTCCCAAATTGGAGAAATAAAAATTGATTGGCAAAAATGAGAAACAACATATAAGATTAATAATTGCCAATAAACCGTATTTTAGTATCAGATTTTCTGGGGCAAATTATTCTCTATGACAATTTTATTCACAATGGCAATGCAGGTTGAAATAGGTAAAAATAGAAATGACTTTAAGTTTGTAGTAGAAAGCACTTTTGAGAAGGCAATCATTCAAATGTTTTGTATTTAGAGTTTGGTTTTACCAGTAACAACATTTTCCTGACTGTAGGGAAAATTGTTGTTACATATATATACAAAGTACTACTCTATTTTTCTTTATCTTTGCTCCGTTGACAGAAATGACTAAATTTAGGGAGAAGGTGGAGTCTGTCTGGAGGTTTCATTAATATCTGAATATTACCGAAAAATTAGTATTGCTGTTGTAAAAGAAACCTTCAGTGTCTGCAATATACTGAATGACAGTGAAATGAAATTCATTTCTCCACTAACCTTGTGAGTATATCAATAATGTTCTGCATGATTATTTGGGATTTCATTATTAAAATGAATTTTATTAAGGTTTTATACTGCCATCTAGTATCTGAGCACCTCCCTCATGTATTCAGCATTAACAGTGAAATGCCTTTTGGGGATTTTTGGAGCATCAATCTCTTGGCTTCTGGACAGAGAGAGCTCTAGACTCAATTCAAGCGAGTAAGTTGGGATCTAAGATTTTTTCTTGTCATCTGAATGCTACCTCTGCAAGCATCATTGACATAGTTTTGCAATAGGACTTTTAAAAAACAGGAGCCACATCCTTCCACAGTCTACATAAGTGAATATATTATATCTTGCAAGATCAATCCCTAATTTTATCAAGAATATTTTACATTGCAGATGGTTCTGATGGGATTGTAAAGATTCCTACGTATCACCAGCTTGTGAAAAGCTAAAAAATAAGCTGTATTTTCTAAGGAATGAGTGTTGAAATGGGTAAATGTGGCACAGAGGTGAATGAATTGAGGAAGGCAGACCGTTCAAGTAGTGTAATTTCTTAATCCCTCACTCCCATAATAAAAATCTCCATTTTATTCGTGGTTTTCATTCAGACTTCTTCTGAACTTAACGCAAACACTGAGCGGTGAAACTTTTCCTGCCATATTACATGGCTGGCTAATCAGTGCCTATTATATTGTAAAAAGCTCTGCTGATGTGCCTATTACAGTTTTAACCAATAACATACCTACCATCTGACACCGTGCAATTAGCCTGCACTTCTACGGTCTGCCAGAAACAGCAATAATACTGCATCAGAGAAAGATCATTATCTAAGGCACCTCACAGACACTAAATATGCACAATTCTGCTGCATTTGCAGCCCACAAAGGATAAAGGCACCAATAACTGTATGGTTCTAAGGCATTCATTTGTATTGTTCACAGGAAAGGCTGGACAATCAGGACTTCCCACTAGCAGGCATAAAACCCAAAACCAACCAAACAGAAATCAACAAATAAGCAAAGAAAAAATACACACATACACATACAAAACAAAACCAAAACCACAAAACCACAAAAAAAAAAAAAAAAAAGGTATTATTTTGGGATTTTTCCTTTCAGAATTATTGAGGGAAAGTGAAATATCAGTATCAGCAGAGCTTGTAGAGTTCTCTCTGTATGAGTCAGTATCATTGAGACCCTGGACTGATTTTTTACTGCCTTCTTTCCTTTACAAACAAACAAACAAACAAATAAAGAAATAAATAAATAGGATCTACTTCCCTTTATACTTGCACTGTCAGGAATTACTCAAGGTGAGAAAAATTCCTGTGTGTGCTTGGATACTGCAGGACTAGCAAGGGTGATGCCCAAGTACGCAACCCATTTATAAGAGGTTCCTGCTGTGGTCCAGAGGGATTTACTCCCATGTTCAGTACAATGCAAATAACTATCTATGGTTATTATTTGCAGGTTCATATACCATCTCTTTGCCAGGCTGCACAGAATCAATGAGTGCCAGCCTAGGGATCTCAACATGGTGAGAAAAACCCTCTGTGCTTCTGGGGCCGTACACACTCTGAAACAGTGCATTACTTTTGAAGGGAAATCACATTGATTTCCGTGATTGCAGAAGACAAAATGAGTAAACAGAAAAAAAAAAGTCAAGAAATACCATGGTCTGAATTGCCAACACATTTTTCAGCTTGCTTTAGCAACAGCCATGGGTTGCTTTACCTGAGGAAGTCACTCCTGCAGTCAGTCCTGGGAAATTCCCCAAGGGGCTTTTCATCCCCTGTGATGGAAACTAGAAGCTCTTATGATCATTTCTTTGCCATACTGGAATGGGGAGGTGTCGGGGGGCAGACAAAAACTAAGGACTTCAGATCCATCTACAGCAACAGTTATAACTTCCCTTACGTTAAGAGTTAAAAATATTGTGGGGGGAAAATATGAAAATTACTGCTTTCCAAGAAGATCAGTTAGTTATTATTAGTCAGAGTACTTATAAAGCAGCAATGGAAACTTGGCACTCAATAAGTACCTATTAAACTATGTTAGAGAACATCATTTCTTATGTTTAATACAAAAACTGTATGAATCGTCTGTTCATTTAACACTAGGTCATATCTTCAGCTGGTATTAATCAGTCAAAAACCAGCAAAAGAGCTGGTCAGTTTACATAAACCAGGATCTGGCTCAGCATTTGCTACGTGAAAAACAGGATGGCATTTCTTTTCTTCTAAATTTTTACAAAAATTTGGAGTTTGTTCCCTTTTCTGTCACCCATCTGGTTCAATTTTAATTAACAGAATTTAAAGCCACGACACTGAATATGTTAAAGAGTCACACAATCAGGGGAATTTGCAATGTAATTAATAGATGTAGAGGACATGATCTGTTTAAGATCACAGGGACTTGGATGCAGCAGCAATTCAGACAATTCAGGCTGTGCTGCTTTGTTTCCAAATAACACCCTGTTTTAAACAGGACATTTGAGCTGTACCTCTCTAATAGGGTCAATGTTGTCTTAAACCACTTCAATCCAACCTCAAAAGCATGCCTTTGTGTTCTGTGATGTCTTGACATTCTGACTCAAGAGGCGGGTGTTTTTCTTCAAAAATTTAGGTCATATTAACTTAACGAGAAATAAATACTTATAATTTTGCCACTCAGTTCAGGCTTAGTGACATTGCCAGCTGTAAGCTGAAGATATTTGTCAGAATTCTATTGCTACATATTTTTCATCAGTTACAGTGCTTCAACAATTGCGTGAACCAGTTATCTAGTTTCTCCCCAGTTCATTTCTTTATGACAAATCTGAAGGGAAAACATTAGGTACTGTCCTTGAGATCTCAAATGCAACAAGCACATGGGGAGTAGCTGTTCTTGAATGAATTCATCCTCCTGCAAATTTACGCCTTTGTATGTAGGTCCCAATCCTCCTTTGTGTGTAATATATTACTTTAAATAATATTTTCTCATTAGGGTAAAAGTTGCAGAATCCAGCTTGTAATGATGGATAGTTTATGGGCTTTTAAAAATAAATAAATAAATAAACAAAAAGCTTGAACTATTTATTATGGAGGAGACTAGTTTTTTAAAAAAATAAATCTGTCTGATTTATTCCATTTAATTTAAGGACTACAAAGGACTACAACTGAGGGACCTGATTTAAGAGTTTAGCAGACTTAGGCCTCCTGTAAGGTTCATGTAGGGAATGGCTTTTCCAAGGTCTGATCCGGGCCCCATGAAATCTGAATCACTCCCTAATGAAGAATATATCCTCAGTCTGAAAAGAAAAGGAAAATCTAGTAATGAAATTCCCGGCATATGGGTACATCCATTTAATGCTTAAAGTTAACATCAGATGAACTAGGGAACAAAGACCTGTTGCAAAGTTCATAGGAGAGTTATTTTTCTGAGGACCACCGTGAATCTTGATTGACATTTAAAGCAGATGGTGAAGTACATATTGGGAGTTAGAGGTGATTGTACATTGGGTTACAATGTTCAAACAAGACTACTTTCCAAAGGAGAGGGACCTACTAGACCTACAGCTTAGTTCAGTCCCCAGGTTCTCTGATAATTATATGAAGAAGATCCTGGTGGACCCCCAAAGCTCAACATTTTGTGCTTAGCCCATGTCAGCCAAGTTGCTTCTTGGAAAATTTCTGTTTTCTAAGCTGATTTGTTTCACTAAAGTCTTTGTCTGTTTGATTGTTTGTTTTCTTTTAATTTTTTTTTTTAGTACAATTGACCATTTAACAATTATATGTGCCTGTATAAGTCTTTGTGCTTGTATAAATGGGTAGTTTTGGTATCTAAATATAAAAATAAATAAATAAATAAATAATATAATATATAAAATCGACAGAAACATTAACTTTGGGAAATAATTAAGTATGCATTACCAAGCCCTCTGATTGGCTGCCAGTGTGATGGATCTGCCTGGGCTGTAGATTTTATGTGGCGAATTTCTAAATAATTAGTTATAGAGATACAGATAGATATGTAAAATGAGCATAGCATAATCACAGAAATCCTCTTAACCCTCTTAAAAATACTCATATAAATGGATACATCTTAAAATCAAATATTTTGAAAATACATACAAATACTGGGTATATGCAAAGACTGAAGAAACCAAAGTTTTTCTCTAAGCAGAATTTCAGCTTCATTTTGAAACTTCTTCTTTCTAAAAGTGTCTCTTCACTTTTCGTTTTAGTTGTAGCTGAATGTCAGTTTAAGCCAGTCATGTATCAAGTGTGAAACAGGAAGGAGGTTGTTTCAGAAAGACTGGGCTTCAATCCTTCTCTGTGCTGAGCTGCTTCCCAGCTCCCTAAAACTAGAAGTGGAGCACTTGCTGCACAGGATGGCACAGGATGTATCTCAAGTCGAACAAAGAGTGCTTGAACAGTGATCTGTAAGAAAATTAGGTATTTGACTGACTCATTTTGACAGCATAGTGAAAAGGTACAAGCAGGGAATCTTCATACTTAGACTTGAAAGCAGAAAAAGAAAAAAAAAAGAAAAAAAAGAAAAAAGGAAAAGGAGAAAAAGAAAGGAAAAGAGAAAGGAAAAGGAAAAGAGAAAGGAAAAGGAAAAGGAAAAGGAAAAGGAAAAGGAAAAGGAAAAGGAAAAGGAAAAGGAAAAGGAAAAGGAAAAGGAAAAGGAAAAGGAAAAGGAAAAGGAAAAGGAAAAAGAGAAAAAGAAAAAGAAAAAGAAAAAGAAAAAGAAAAAGAAAAAGAAAAAGAAAAAGAAAAAGAAAAAGAAAAAGAAAAAGAAAAAGAAAAAGAAAAAGAAAAAGAAAAAGAAAAAGAAAAAGAAAAAGAAAAAGAAAAAGAAGAAAAAGAAAAAGAAAAAGAAAAAGAAAAAGAAAAAGAAAAAGAAAAAGAAAAAGAAAAAGAAAAAGAAAAAGAAAAAGAAAAAGAAAAAGAAAAAGAAAAAGAAAAAGAAGAAAAAGAAAAAGAAAAAGAAAAAGAAAAAGAAAAAGAAAAAGAAAAAGAAAAAGAAAAAGAAAAAGAAAAAGAAAAAGAAAAAGAAAAGAAAAAGAAAAGAAAAAAAGAAAAGAAGAAAAAGGTTTTGAATGTTTTCTTTTTATAAAAATAAATATTGGTTTACATATTATGCCAGTGTTCTTAAATTCTCCTTGACTCCTTTAAGCGTTTTAACACACGTAGATTAAGTCTGGGTGTTTCCAGGGAGATTTTCAGTTTGAGGGTCAATGTTTTGGGAGCCCAGGACTTGCTTGTCCCTTCTGTGTTCAGCATGGCTGCTGTTACACCCTGGGCTAGTGTTGCTTCTACCCCTGTCCTCAGGGAGCTGTGATTCCACTGAGAAGGAAATCCAGTTTGTGTTTTAATGGGAAAAATACAGAAGAGAAGGAAGGGGAAGCAACCACGCAGTAAGTTTTAACACCACCAGATACATGAGACCAATTAAAAGGCATCTGTGCTTTGACAAGACTAGATATTTATTTCTGGAAAGAAAGGCATGATTTGTTTTAATTCACTAAATTAAACAAGTCACTGTGAATGATTCCATCAGTAATAAGCTGCACATATAGAAAACAAATTCAGTGTAGATGCCTATGTAAGGCTACATTTATGAGCAACAGTAAAACATTCCCAGCTTACATCAAATAAAAGCTTACAGGCTTTCTGAGGAACAATCTCCCTTATTTCTGTCTCCCAAGGTGAGCTTGACTAGCAGAATTAAGAGAGTAACTCTGTGGTCGTGCATGATGGATGGTGTCTGGGTTATTTGTCTGCTTGCAGCCGCTTGTACATTGGACATTATGTTCTTTTAAAAGGTTGCAGCAAAGCAGCAAGAAGGAAAGCTGCCTCTTGGCTTCATCCTGGCTGTAGACAGGAGCCTCAAGGGGAAAATTGGGCACTTCAAGGAAAGGAAGTTTCATGGGATGGGGAGAAATGCTTATTAGGTCATGGGAAGATGCAGGGTTTGTTTGAGTGTTAACTACTGGGAGAAAGAAGGTGCACACCACCAAGGAAACCTTTGTAGTGAAGGTGAACATACTGGAGAGAAGAATTCTTGGGGATCTAAAAGGGACAGGGTAGCATCTGTTTCATCTCAGATGCTAAAGACTCTGAAACAAAGAACTTCTTCCGTATGGACAGAAATGACAGGGAAAGATTTATTTGTAAACTCATGTATTTCTATTCTTTCTCAATCTGAATTTTCTTTATGAGGGAGAAAATGAAAGAAAGAAAGAAAGAAAGAAAGAAAGAAAGAAAGAAAGAAAGAAAGAAAGAAAGAAAGAAAGAAAGAAAGAAAGAAAGAAAGAAAGAAAGAAAGAAAGTCCTGCATTTAGTTTCTGTCATAATATAAAAGTCTTTCCAGAGCATACAGAAACTTCTGGTGCTTTTGGAAAAGCGCTCTAAGGGAAGAGTCAAGCAGAGCTGCCTCAGAACTCTGGCTGAATCAATGTCCCAGCACAGTATAAATTACTTTGCCACTTTTTGCCTTAGCACACCCATCTGCAGAATGGGAATTTAACAGCTGCCTAAGACTGCTGCAAAGAGAATTAATTGATGTTTGTACAGTGCTTTGCAAGGCTAGCATTTTACTGTTACTTATTTGTTTATCTATCAACCTATGTTATTCTTTCATCCTCGTAATAATACTGTACAAATAGTACATTTCTTTGAAGAGGATGAAATCAAGACAGAGGGAGTAAGAATGGACTAGTAATGCATCTTAGGGATAGGAAGACAGTTTCCAAGCATTTGCATAAATGCATTAGGAGAAAGGAAAAACAGATTATAAAATGTATTTCAGATCTTAAAACAAAAGTCTTACAGATTATTTAATTTTCCCTTAGCTTAAGCACCCTTAATGTAAAACACAAACAAACAAACAAACAAACAAAAAAACAAATAAAAAAGCTAAGGAAGAATTAATTGTAGAAATTAAAGATTGTAAAATAAGAATATTAACCTGAAAAAATAAATAAATTAAATGGAACTAGTCACTCTAAGTAGGGTTCTTTTCTCCTAACTGTGTTGTCTGCAGGTTCACTCTCCAGCCTACATTAGTCCTCTAGGCCAATGGAAGCAGGCACTCTGTGGACCCATTAAACCCGTTTCCCTTAGAGATATTGTGTTTGGAGAGGTCCTTAAGATGAAGCTCAAGATCAAATGGCTAAATAGTTCTCAGTGCTTATTCATAAGAGTGCATTTGAGCCACACAGAGATAGAACCTGGAGGGAAACTCAAACGGAAAATGTTGAGTACTCTTCCGGCTTTCATGTGCTTCTCAGTGTTGTGCCTGAACAGTTGTGGCAATGTCCCATGGTTGATGTCAGCCAGATAGATTGCCCTGCAATCACACAGAAACAGACAGTGCTTGTAAGCAACCTGAATCCAACTTAAATTGCCAACATGTTTAATAATGCATATAATTGTGTCTCAGGAGCATACTGGTCTTCAGATTGCTTCTGGAATCAGCTAGCTCAAAAATTGTACATAAATAAATACAGCATAAATATAGAAATTTAAATTTTCATTATTTTTCAGTCTTTTCATTGTCATTTTTTTTTCTCTAAATCTTTTATAAATTTTCATTTTTTTTTTTTCTCTGTATGGTTTCTAGAATTGCTCACTCCAGTGGAGTTTGCAACCGTCCTGAATAGAAGAAATATTATCCCTCTATTTTTATTCTGCATTTCTTTCTATCAGTTTGTGGACTGTACTGATCTTTTAACTACAATAACACAGCCAAGGCTTCCTCACAGATGATGATCTGCTGTGTTCCCAGTGTCATTGCTTCCCACTACAGGATTCAATAGTTATGTAGAAGCTTTATACTTTGTCATAGATAAGTGTTCATGCTGTTATCCATTTTGTTTGCTTCTGCCTAGCTCTCCAAGCAATCTAGGTCACTTCTCTGTCTTCTGTGCATCAGTAAACTTTATCTGTGATGGTTTCTTTCTTTTTCCATACTAAGTAGTTCGTAATTTGATTACATTTTATTTAAAATTCACATATGTTGTTTTCATCATGGTAATACAATTGTTCATAATTCTCAAAGTTACTTAACACCTTTATGACTGTGAGTGATCCTCTTGTACGTTGATTGTAAAAACTTAGATCTAGATCCACAGAGGGTCTGATAAGAAGAATATAACTTATATTGATTCCAGGGGGATAAAGACTCCTGATTCCATCTATGAATTGGAGATTTCAACCAGTATACTAAAGCTTCAGGTCATAGACACCAAATAGATTTTAATTGCCTCATAGTTTTAGTAAGTGGACTACTGATTTTGTACTCAACATTTTCTGATGTCTTGTGGAGATCATGATTTACCCAGCTGAAATACTCTGAAAAAATGATAAGTATTTTTCCAGAACTACTGGACTGTAAGCAGCAACCTGAAAAGAGTTGATTTTAGATTGTGGAGATATTGTTTGTTTGTGTGTTTGTTTGCTTTTCTTCCAGTCTTTTTGATCATTAGCATGTCATTTAATCCCTATTAAACTATAGTGCTATGGAGCACTAAAAGGCTGTTTTATAACTGGGAGTAAAAGAAACTGGATATCATTTTGTTGATTCTGAAAGCAGAAGACAAAAGTCTGCAGATGCTCATTGGCAGTGGGCTCAGATATTTTATTTTGTTCCACAGTGATCATACAGGCTTCAGATATTTTATTTTGTTCCACTCCGATCATATAGGCTGCTGTCACTCTGTTATTCTTTAAAGTAGACTTCACACACAAGACTTGCATATAGAAAACAACATTGTTACTTTCTTACTTTTTTTTTTTTTGGGGGGGGGTGGTGGTGGTGGGGGAGTGGGGACGGGGACAGGGAATCCCACCGAAACTCTGAACTATCTTTGTTTAGCACATATAACTAACAGACTGAGAGAAGCACTGCAGTAGATGATATGGGAGCCTCTTTCCTTTTAGACTTGATCTTAGGAAAACAATACACATTATAACTGTGCAAAAACATCACTCTTGTGAGAACATTTTTATTCTTTTGCTAGAAAAATGTAGAAGTGTACCAGAAATTTCTAGGTTTTCTTATTTCAATATATAGGTCTTGATGTGTACAGGAAGGATACAAATGCAGGAAGAAATCAATTCTGTTATCATTTTAAATGTATGATTCACAACAAGTAAACATATGTTTCTCTTTCTCCTTTTTTCTGCACAGTAATGAAGTTTTAGGTAATAAAATGTGTTGCCTGAAGATAAGGAGTATTATCTAAAACACATTTCTGTCAATTAAATTGTCTTCTATTACTTCCATTGAAGCGCTAGCGGACTTTTGATTCCACTGATTTTTAAGAATACTGAAGAACACAAGACATTGGAATAGGAATGTGCACTGCTAATTTATGATGTTTCACCATGATGGAGATAGCACATAATACATGGGAAATTGCTTTTTATTATCAATGAGTTCTTAGTATTTAACTTATGCTTTTTTATAAAGCTGTATCTGCCACTGAACCTTCCATTTTAACTTGTAATACTGTTTTTGTTGTTATTTAGTGTTTTGTCCCAGTAATTAACTATAAAACTTGTAATGAAATAAGGCTGAAGAACTATCCTCCCATACATTCAACTCCCTCTAATGAGCTCATTGAGATAAAATTCAATCCAACACTTAAATGCCAATGAAGTAAAGATGCTTGTGTTTTAAAGGTTATCATGAACTGGTACTTGTTTAAACACACACTGTGGTGAATAAGCATTCTTATAAATGTATAGCTCATATAATATATTTACCATAAGTCAATGAATCTGTGAAAATTATTTCCATGGACAATCTACGAACACTTGCAGGTAACCGTTCAGGTAACTTACACACATTTTACCTCTATCATTAAATTCTACTCACTTCTCTTTCCATAACTCAGAGACTTTGGAGGAATTGTTGAGTCTTTCTATTGATGTGATAGAAGAAGGAGTGATCATCAGTCTTCGGCTTATTGCTTTGGCTCATTCTGGAGAGTACATGAAAAGCTGCATAGTCCAGAAACGGAAAGTGATTGTATGGGTCTGTGGCTGTCTGTCCAAGAGGTCTAATATTTTGAAGGCAGTGGCATTGCTTGCAAAGCATGATTTCTCATTGTATGGGTCAGTCAGTAAAGCCCAGACTCATCTCAGGTAATTTTAGTCATCTGGAAAACAGGAATTCAAGTCACTTCTTCTAACGTTATAAATCTGTACAAGAATGTTTACATCAAAACTGACCATTGGCATTGGTGGAGAGGAATGTTTATGATAGATATTTCAGTCCTTATGTACCTGCATTAGGAGAGAGGAATCAGAAGTTCCTGGTTTTTTCCCATTGGCTATAAAAGAAGTCTAAATGATCAGATCAGATACAGACATCTTCATTGGAGGTATCTTCATTTGCTCAGCCAAAGCCCATCCCAGGTATCTGCTTTAAATTGGAGATTAAGTTTCTTTTGTAGCTGATAGGATGATTCGTTTTTCACAGCACTTGTTTTAGGATTAATACCGACTGTTGGATAGGATGAATCACCCTTTAGAACTGCTTCTTCTTTATTGTCTATACGAGGAGCCTTGATAGTTAGCTTAGACTGGGTACTTTTTAGATGACTATAATTAAATGAAATGAATCTCAGCCTGGGGGGCATCTCCTACAGGCCCAAAATACAATACATATTTCATGTTTCTGTTGGTGGCAGCAGGTGGTCTAAAGATCAGAAAGATACAGTCCCTTTCCTGCCCTCATTTTGCCTATTACAGTAAAAAAAAAGGGCAGAGCAGGGAGGAAGAGAGGTGGCAGTAGGCAGGGGAATAAGCAGTAAAGACATAAAATTGCTCAGGTCTACTGTGACCACCCTCAGTTGCAGTACAATTGCAGCCTGAGGACTGCAACAAAAGCTGTGAATAGTTGTTCTGTCTCTGTGGTAGCAGATGGTGGGGATTATGGTTCTCTCAAGTACCGATAGTTTCCCTTGAGCAACACCTTTTTTTTTTTTTTTTTTTTTTCTTCTTTACAGAAAGCAGACATTTATTTTAAGTGTGCAAAAATGTATCCCCCCTTTCAACTTCGAAGGAAAGTGACACAGGGGTCATCTCGTTATCTTGTATGAATATGAGTAGAGATGATATTTGCTAGGTGGAGACCTGATCTTATATTTCTGCTCCCTTCTGCTCTCCCTTTTGATATTCCTTTCACTTAAGAAATAAAGAAAAATATAATAATATAAAAACAGTAAGTTCTAATCTAATATCTCAAACTCTCTTAGTAGGTACAATAACAACAAAAAAGTGAAAACAAGTTTATTTTAGAAATGATTTTTAACTGCAGTCTTTAAAAATCCTTGTTGATACGAAGATTTTTTTAACCTTGTTAAAAACAAAAAAAGTGCATGCCTGTATGTTATGCATGTTCAAATTAAAACAAAACAAAACAAAACAAAAACATTTTAAATCTATGTAGTTTCCAGAATGTGGAAGACTTTCTGCTTTCCATTGTTAAATCAGGCTGCTAAAAGCGGCCCCTAGTCCCCTTACTTTAGGCCCCTTAAGGTTTCTCCATATAAGTAAAAATCAAGTCATGAAAAATTTGTAGTGTCTATAGAAAATGTTAATATTAGAGGCTCAGCCAATCTAAAATATTATCAGCCCATAGTATGTGACAACTAATATAAGTTGGAAGTCTTTCATTTTATCTTTAAAGAAGCCAACACTTTGAAGGCAATTGTTAATACTACTTGTAAGGACATTACAAGAACACCATACCAGGAGTGAGTATAAATTAAAAGTCGGTCAAAAGATATTTAAAAATAACTTGTTGCCTTCTTCTTAAATTGTAGACAACTACCAAACAATAATCACTCCTATTATCAAAAATTATATATATATATATATTTAGAAGTCATTAACTGAAGAGTATTGAGATTCAAAAAATCGCTGAAGGCAACATCAAGGAATAAAATGGAAAGCAAAAAACTGAAACTTTTTTTCCCTTTGCAACTGACCCAGTTATATAACATGCCATTCAGCATTATTTGGCTCCCACAGGTTCACACATATTCTTCCCCATGAGCTACACCAATACGACTGAGACATAATTAAAGTCAGGACACTCACGGTAGTCATACCTGCTTCCTCCCCTTCCTCCTTGGTCTATTCTTCCCCTCCCCCCCCACCCTTTTTTTTTTTTTTTTTCCCTCTGATATCCTCAAGCAATTTGGTTGCCAAGACCCATATCCCAAAAGATAAAAATCTTACCATCACAGATGATTCCTTTTAGCTGGAAATAATATAACATACTTGATTCCTTCCACTCCAAAGAAACATCCTTCGAGAGGCAGCAAGAACTCTGGAGTAGCTGCATGGCTAAGGGAGTCAGAGAGGATGACACATCCAAGGTGGTGGTGACATCAAATCTTCCTTTCTGATGGCTTTCCAATGGTGTACATGAAATGGGTTTAAATCCATCCATAGTCAGGCATTTTACTACCCCAAATGAGCAAGAAGTGGAAGGCTAATCAGAGAAAGACTGAGACTGTACAGTCATGGGAAACAGGCAGCCTCATCTCTCAAAGTTGCCTTTGCAAGTGGGGAGCAAGGCACTGCAAGGCAGTTGTGCTCTGCCAATGTTTACTTCAGCTAAGTTTACACTGAAACTTTTGTTATCCATGCCTTGTGGGTTTTTACAGAATGCTTCAGCTTCAGGGGCACTAACTTGAATTTGTCCATAAACATTAAATTCCTATAGAAAAGTTTTGTACCCGTGTGTAGGTTAATACTTTTAAATATAAATATTTGTAAAGGCATCAGCCTTGCTTTCCTAAACTGCTGGACCGTGTTTTCAAAAGGGGAACTGGTGAAGCATAATCACAGTTATTAATCAATTTCTCTTTCTTCCTAGTTTCCATTTAGCAACTGCATGTCTTTAAGACTGTTGTCTTTTCCACGAGGGCTTAAATTATACATTCTAACTGGCTGAATGCATATGCAGTGGGGGAGTCTCAGAAAAATGTCCCATGGCCTGAAGAGTAATGAGACATTGTCGTGGATAGCCCTTCAGGCACAGGGAGATGACAATGTTTGATACTAAGTAAGTAAAAATGCAAAAACTTTCTTTTAGACATTAATGCTTCTAACATTTTTAGGTAGTATGAAGGTATCCGCTAGGATATGATTCATTGTTGTTTTCTGTTCAATTCATCATCACCCATTGTTAAAGAGGATTCTGTGTTTTTCTCACCTACAATTCTCTTTATGCATTGAACCTGAGCCCTACATTTTTTTATCTGCTAAAGACTGATGCATTTATGAAATCATCCCCCCATGATTTAGTTTTTTTTTTTTTAATGTTTTTATTTTGAATGAAATGATCATTTCTCATTTTCCAAGAATACTGCCTTTTGCTATTACCAGAACTAAATTTCATCCTAAGAACAGGCAGGATACATGAGAGCTATTTTTCTCACCCTGCTAGTATAGAGATTGAACACAAGTTGTGTCATTTCAACCTCCAGACCAAGGGAAAATTATTTACTGAACTATTATGATACTACCTTTTACAACAGTTAGAAGATTCCTTGAACCCTTCTTGAAGATAACTTTTTGATGCTCAACAGAGTTTAGCAGACTTTTGCCATGAAAGATTGACTTCTAAAGTGTGGTCACGTGTATCAGAAGTAAAGGCAGATGACTTCACTGTTCAGTTAGCTGTACCAAAAACAGTGGCAAAGGTATGGTACTGTCCTTCATAAAGGCCAGACAGGATTCTATCACCCTTTCTTTTTGTAAACATAAAATATCTTGTTATTAAGATTATTCTTTTATTGCCATTTGCTCTACCTGAAAAGTTTAATACTCAAAAACACTGAAACTGTATTTTCCTATCCATTACCTTGGGTATGAAACAAGGAGTTTTCACTTTCTAACTGTGAAATGTGTAGTTATTAAAATATTTATTAGATTGTAGCCCAAAGACATACATGTTGCATAAACTTTTCAATAGATATCTATGTAGGAGCTGAAACAAGAATCATCACTGTGCACTCAGGATGTCAATCTCATCTCAGTATGTGTAACTATTATTCAGCAGTGTAGATGTCTACATGTGAGCTGTACTGTCTTGTATGCATCTGAACTTTTATAGTCATAGAGAGAATAGGTGCTTAAGTTGGATGTTTTATCTGACCTCTTCTGGATTTCCTCAGGATGAGATTAATCTCAGATTCTGAGAGATTCTGGCCTGGAGAAGAGGAGGCTGAGGGGAGACCTCATCACAGTCTACAACTTCCTTGCGAGGGGGAGTAGAGGCGCAGGCTCTGACCTGTTCTCTGTAATCACCAGTGATAGGACCCACGGGAACGGTGTTAAGCTGAGGTAGGGGAGGTTTAGGCTAGACATCAGGAAGAGGTTCTTCACCGAGAGGGTGGTTGCACACTGGAACAGGCTGCACCAAGCCTGCACCAAGCCTGTCTGAATTTAAGAAGCGATTGGACTGTGCACTTACTCACATAGTCTAAACTTTTGGGCAGACCTGTGCGGTGCCAGTAGTTGGACTTGATAATCCTTACGGGTCCCTTCCAACTCAGGATATTCTATGATTCTATGATTCTGTAATTGCCTGTTTCTCCCTGGTGTTGAAGAGACAAAATAAACCTACCCTAGTTCAGTGGATGATATTGGTAGAAGGGTAGTTGGATCAGATGATCTTGAAGGTCTCTTCCAACCTTAATGGTTCTATGATTCTATGAATTGCTTTGTAGACATTTAAAATTGGGTGAGTTGAATCCTACCTGAGTTGCCTAAAAACTTAAATATTTTTTTCCTTACAGACTCTGGTCTCCAAGAGAAAAGTGTGTAGAATATTTGTTTTCATACATGGAGAACACAGACATAAAGAATTAAGCGTTCAGTTCCAGAGGTACTGAAGTTCTGATACTCTAGTTTTTGTTAAGGAAAATCACACAGGAAAATGGTTCACAGAGAAGATCTATGGGAAGTCTAAGGTCTGAATGCTGAGAAACAGCCTAACAACTAAATGAAAGCCTTGCTTTTGAAAATGAAAGCCTCAACCTCCAGCTCTACACCTCAGTACATTTCAGCAATATGATACATGCAATGGACAATGTATGATAATCATCAGGTAATGAATAGAGAAATGAAACTTAATAAGAGTATATGTTAACTGATTTAATGAAAAAATAGTCCTAACTCTTCCATATACAATGTTGGAAGTAGTTGTTGTCATTGAGGAATGTGATCCTGAAATTACAGTTACAATTTATGAAAGTATTGGCTCAGTTGTTAGTGATGGTCAAAAAGTAAATGGTATTATTAGGAACTCTTTTTTTTTTTTTTTTTTTTTTTTAAGGAAAAACTACAAACAAACAAAGAAACTAAAAATAAGATAGAAAACAGCAACAAACCCCAGTATCACTCTTTATACAATATGCAGTTAAGAGTTTCACTGTGTATACTTCATTCAGAAAGCTTGAAATGGGTCACAGATTTTGAATGGGTAGCTCAAAGTCTCTGTATTGTTTCTTTCTTTGATGGAAGAAGCATAAAGGATGTTTACCACATTCAAATGCATGATGTTATATAGAAAATCAATTTACTTATCAGTGCAAGGTAAAAAATTTTGGTAGTCTTTCACTTGATCTTTCCTAGAACATCAAAAGAGTAATAGTGAAAATAGCAGTTAATATTAACACACACTGTTCAGTGTTCAGCACTGAACTAATATTCGAAACCAACCAACCAACCAATACCACCAACAACAAAAACACATTTTCTTGTCATATGAATGTGTATTAATGCTGGATATAATTTTTTAGGTACTCCAGGACTAATATACACCATTCTGTTTTCCTTAAAATTAAGAGGTTTTTTGTTTGTTTGGTTTTGGATTATCCTAAGAAAACAGTTTAAGATTCTCAGATATTGTAAAGTTATATAGTGTTACTGGTTTCCTTTGTCATTTCAGAACTGTCACTACTGAGAATCTGGCTAGATATTTATATTTATTTATCTTATTTATTTTATAATCATAGAATCATAAAATAGGTTGGATTAGAAGGAACCTAAGAGATCATCTAATTCCAACCCCCCTGCCATGGGCAGAGACACCTCCCACCAGCCCAGGCTGCCCACAGTCCCATCCAGCCTGGCCTTGAACACTTCCAGGGATGGGCATCCACAACTTCTCTGGGCAACCTGTGCCAGGGCCTCACCACCCTCAGTGTAAAAAATTGCTTCCTAATGTCTACTCTTAATCTACCCTCTTTTAGTTTAAAAACATACCCCCTTGTCCTATCTCTACACTCCCTGACAGTTACTCGCCAGCTTTCCTGTAGGTCCCCTTTAGGTACCGGAAGGTTTCTATAAGGTCTCCCTGGAGTACTCTCTTCCCTAGGCTGAACTCCAACTCTCTCAGCCTATCTTCATAGAACAGGTGCTCCAGCACTCTGATCATCTTCATGGCCCTCCTCTGAACTCACTCTATCAAGTTTATGTCTTATAATGCAGGCCCCAGAGCTGAATGCAATGCTCCAGGTGGGGTCTCATGAGAGCAAAGTAGAGGGGGCAATCACGTCTGTTGACCTGCTAGCTACACTTCTTTTGATGCTGTACTGGAATATGGTTGGCTTTCTGGGCTGCAGGTGTACATTTTTGGCTCATGTTCAGCTTTTCATCCACCAGTATGCTCAAGTCCTTCTCCACAGAACTTCTCTCTATTCACTTGTTGCCCAATCTATATTCATGTTTAGGATTTTTAGGATTTTCCTGACCCTGATGTAGGACCTTGCACTTGGCCTTGATGAGCCACATGTTGTTCATGTGGGCTCACCTCTCAAGCCTGTCAAGGTCCCTCTGGACTGCATCTATTCCCTCCAGAGTGTGAAACTAAGCTTTATCTAATCTTTTTTCTTTGCAAGTACAGAATACATTCTTGTGAAAATAACGTTTTCAATGTTATTCTTTGTGTTCCAAAGGACTGTTTTGTCCTGTGGGGTTATTTTACCATGATGAGGGAATCATGCACTGGCACAGGGATCTTCTGCTTGTTTTTTTTTTTTTTTTTTTTTTTTTTATAATCGACCTATACTATGGCTTACTGTGCTGTTGTTTGGTCTTCAAATGAAGTGTTATAACAATCTGGTCAGAACATAGAATCATAAAATCACGGAATCACTTAGGTTGGGAAAGACCTTCAGATCATCAAGTCCAACTATCAGTCTGGGCTACTGAGCCCCATCACTAAATATTGTTCCTTAAAGCCATGTTCACACATCTGTTAGGTACCTCCAAAGACACAGGCTTTACCTTGGAAACTTGAAGCACTTCCCTTGGCAGCCCATTCCAAAGCCTGACCACCCTCTCTATGAAGAAATTCTTCCTAAGAATACAGCACCCTGAATCATTAAAGAATGAGTCACTCCTGGCTACTCATGCTTTAAAAACAAAAGTCTGCTAGTTGTTGGACACCTAGGCTAAGGCCAGGAGGACCTTCTACCTCTGTTTTAGCTTGACAATTATTTATTCTCAGCTGTGCATGAGATAACAGCTTCAACCAAGGCTTTGGAATGTCTTCTGTCCTCATTACCCTTTCCTTTGTTATACAGGCTGAGGATAATTCAAATTGTTTTCAGCTGTTTTTCCTTCCTGTGGTTTGACACCATCCTGGACAGAAAGCCATGTCAGACTGTGGGGTTTCCTCCAGAGAAGCTGCATGCATAGGTTTCCACCAGCACCCACCAGACTGAAGGGGCAGGAAGGAAACTGTAACATGTGCTAGTATATACTCACATGGAGTCAGCTGTAACCTAAATGATAAGGTACAAAAATGGTGCATGTCTGTGTCTCAGTCAGAAGGGAGTTCTCATGGCCAGAGTGTGTGCAATGCACAGCACTGTGGATTGTACCCACTGTACCCCATATCAAAACATTCACCCTGCCAAAGGAACGTCATAATGCTGGATCCCTTTACTTTAAAAAAAATTGTTCGGATTTAAAACTCATAATTTTGGTGCCATTGCATTTTATGCTATGGCTGTATAATGTAATCATATCTTACTTACAAAATAATGGTGGCTAATACTGCATATAACCATAAAAATTAAATGAAATAACACCTAACCCACAAATTGGATGAATGATAATCACATTTTAATATTGCAAAACATCTCAGCACAGGAAGGATGTTAAGTATTTGTCCATCTTTAAGTAGGTGTTTGCAATCTATTTAAAAGATACAAGTGTGTGAGTCCATTAAAGACATGAGAATAAATAAGACATATATATCTAAATTATATATCTAAATTTATTAGTAACACTATAACAAATAGGAAATAAGGATGTGCTTAAATTTAAATGTGAATTTAAGTTCTTTTTGCTGAATTAGGACTTTAATTTTAACTTTAATTATGAGGAAACTCAATGTCTACTAAAGCTGTGTTAAAAAGCACTAGTATTTTCTGTGCTCTTCTGATTATTTATTTATTTATTTATTTTTTCCAAAAAATACCTTATCACTAGCAGAATAGCAAGCTAATGGATGACATTTTCAAATCTGCTGACAAAGGATGTGGGAATAGAAAGCAGAAAGTTTGTATGATTTTAGAATGATACAGGTTGGGAGGAATGTCAAAAGGTTTCTGGTATTAACCCTGTTCCTTCATAGCTATGAGATCTGATCAAGATGGCTCAGATGGTCTTGAAAAGCTCCAAGAAGAACCCTTCTCAGTGTCTGGCTGTTGTCATTTTTCTGTATATTTGTTCTGACTCTCTTTGTCTTACACCTGTGGTCTCTTGTCATCCCACCATGCTCCACTTTTATGAATCTGGCTGTCTTCCTGATGTCCTCCTTGTACGTATTGGCAGGATGCTGTCACACCCTCCTGAAGACATTTTTTCTCCAGTTCAAACAAGGCGAGGTCCCTCATTACCCTGTCAAAGAGCAAGTGCTCCATCCCCCCTCATTGGTGGCCTATCACTGAGCTCATGTCAATTTCTCAATTTCTTTCTGTTTTGTGTGGCTGAAAACTGGATGCAATATTCCAGTTGTGGTCTAATTACTGCTGATTTGAGGGAAATAATATTTTCCCTCCATCTCCTGACTCTGTTCCTGCATTAGCAACCTGGAATACTGCTGCTTTTTGCTGCCAGGTCATGCTGCTGGCTCATACTCAGGTTGCTGCTCACCAGAATCTCTAAAGCCTTTTCAGCAGAGCTGCTCCCTATCTATGCAGAGGTAGTCCTTCTAGAGTGCAGAATTTTGCAATTTTTCCCCTGGTGAATTTAATGAATATCCTGGTGGCCTTGTCCTCCAAACTGCCTAGATCCCTCTGAGTGGAAGCTCTGCTCTCATTGGGAATAATGACTCATTCTCAATTTGATGAAAAAGCTCATACATGGTACCTAAGAAAAGTTGTCAAATTGATTTTTTTTCAGCACAGTTTTCATCTAAAAGAAAAATAAATAAATATACTATTACTTATTACTCCATGTAATCAAAATAATTTGACCTCTTTCTAGAAAAGAAGAGCATATTTTAACCTGAGTACAGAGGTTTTAGGCAAAATACTATGGTATCCCTGCTTTGAGAAATCTTGCAGTTTAGATAAAGCCCTGCATTAGCTCAGTCTCTGAGCTTGGGTTAATAGCAATAGGTAGTGACTATTGCTCAGTGTCACTCAAGAAATACATCTTTAACTGCACCAAAAAAAAAAAAAAGTTCCAGGAAAAAATACTTGGCTTCTCTCCTGCAGCCATTGCTGTAGTGAACACTGAATAAAAGAGAGACAAAAACAAAGCATCACAAAGGAAAAATCAGCTCGTCTTATGTCTTCATCATAGCTGACTAAAGTTGTATTTCAAAGTACTTTTCAAGCTGTTTGGATACACATCAACTTGTAAGGGTAAAGGGAAGAAAAAAGGAAAGGAAAGAAACTCACCAGCTTTTCAGCCCTGAGCGCCAATGAATTATATTTTTCCCCATGTTTCTTTGCAAGTCTGCTCTCTCTTTTTCATACAGTTTTATTTATGTGGCAAAGTATTAACTCAGCAGTAAGCTAACAGCCACATGGAGTTATGAGAGGACACGTTTGACTTTTCTGCTGAAACATGATATTCTTTATGAAACTATAGTTTGTACAGAGGAAATAATGATTCCTGGGAGACTGAATGTCTCAGGGGGTTGGGATGTGCAATGGGGTTTTCAAAGTCTACCTCAGCACTTTGCATGTCAACCAGATTAATAATGACCTGAAACTTCCGTCTCACACCTCAGCAGTTCTTCATACTTTGCCATTTGTAAGGGAGCATTGGGAATGGACAGCTGCTTTTCATTTAGGGAATGGAAGGGAAAACAAATTATTTTCATCATATCATAGAATCATAGAATGCTTGGGTTGGAAGGGAAATTAAAGCCCATCCAGTTCCATCCCCCCTAGGTGCCACCCACTAGATCAGATCGTCCAGAGTTTCATCCAACCTGACCTCGAACACCTGGAAAGATGGGGCATCCACAGCTTCTCTGGGCAGCCTGTGCCAGGGCCTCACCACCCTCATAGTAAATAATTTCCTCCTAACATACAATCTAAATCGTCATTCTTTTACTTTAACACCCCCCCCCCCCACACACACACACACACCACCACCCCTTCCCCCCCTTTTCATGTTATCTGCCCATGTAAAAAGTTGTGTTCCGTCTTATTTATAAGCCCTCTTTAAGTACTGGAATGTTGCATTGATGTCTTCCCAAAGCCTTCTCTTCTTCAGGCTGAACAGCCCCAGCTCTCTCAGCCTTTCTTTGTAGGAGAGGTGCTCCAGCCCTCTGATCATATTTGTGGCCCTCCTCTGGACCCGTTCTAACAGACCCACATCCTTCTTGTGCTGGGGGCCCCAAACCTGGATGCAGTACTCCAAGTGGGACCTCATAAGGACAGAGAAGAGGGGCACAATCCCCTCCCTCACCCTGCTGGCCCCTCCTCTGTTGATGCAGCCCAGGATGCAGTTCACCTTTTGGGCTGCAAGCACCCATTACCAGCTCATGTCAAGCTTTTCACCCACCAGAACCCCCAGATCCTTCTCAGCAAGGCTGCTTTCCCTGAGTTCTTCTCCCAGTCTATCCTCACGTCTGGGATTGCCCCAACTCAAGTGCAGCACCTTGCAGTTAGACTTGTTGAGCCTCATTAAGTTCTGCTGTACTAAATGTCAAGGCTTTGCCTCCACTCTGATTTAAACTCTGAAGATCTCAAGGAGAATCTCTGAACACTCTCACAAGGCCATTAGGGCTGTTGTCCCTGCAGAACCATGTCCCCACCATGACATCACTGAATACTTCACTCACCAGTTACCTAATTTCCCCTTGGATGTTAGATCAGACCCCAAAAGGATAATATGCAAAAGCAAGCCTAAGGTAATTCATCAAAGCTATTAACATAGTCATAATAAGCATATTACTGGCAGAACATGAGACTTATTGTTGGCAGAACTGGCTAAAGTGATATTCCTGGATCCTGAAAAGACCTTTTAGTAAGATTCATAGAGCTAACAGGGACTGAACCATTCAAAACTACCCAGCTTTCTGGTCTGTTGTGTACATGATGTCTTGTGATAGTTTGAGCTGTACTATAGGGGATACAGAAAACGATGCTTTAAAAAAAAAAAAAGTTAAAAGGAAGTGTCTTTAACCTGTATGTAACCTTGCTGTCAGGTAGCCTGTTTAACAGCTGTAGTACAAAAAAATGCTCTTAGGTTTAGTCTCACAATGTTCTTATTAAATTTAGCTGCATCAGGAGCTTGAATTTAGTCATCCAGTAGGGAAACATTTGGTCCAAGCTCCCTTTTGTAATTCATGGAGAGAGAGAAAGAGTACATGTATTAGTCTGAAATAAGTGTTCAGGATGAGCAACAGCATTTGCCCTCTGGAAGTACTTACCCTGTTCCATTTCCTAAAGACAGACCACAGACAATTGGCACAGACAAGACACATAGCTTCTACATAGGTTATATAAAATGAGAAGAAACTCACTCATAAGTCCTCAGAACTTACATCAAGGCCATGAAAGTTCCTTTCTGATTTACAGAGCTATCTTAAGGAAATTCCAGGCAAACAGATATTTCACACTATAAATGCATTTTACATTTATATAATGTTTGAAAAACACATTGATTTTATAATGGAAAAAAAAAAAGTTGTATATTTGTGAGGTTATACAGGAAAGAATCCTGGAATCTAAGATATTTTTGAATATCTTTAAATATCCAGAACTCAATGCTAAGCCATTCATTGATTCTCTCAATATAAAAGACAACTCTCAGCTACACATTTTTCATCATGACCTACTCTTGTTGTTGCTCCACAGTCTGTAGGTCTAGCTCAGGAAGCAGACACCTATATTTTGGTTATGGAGTTCAAACACTATTGACAGTCTACTGGAATTTCATGATCTTTCAGGAATGAAATAATACCACTGATTGGAAGTGGGAATGTGGAATAATCCCCACAGCAATTAACAGCCCAGGGCAGTTTGCTAAGTAGGTTTTCATCCCACTGTGCTATGGGAAAAATCACAGTCTTTCTAAAGCCAAAGTGGTCGCACACAACTAAGTTTCATTTAAATCTTGCTAAGCATAAATCCAGCTTTCTAGTTAGTGGTCTCTCCAAGGTTTTTCTAAATGTCACAGCAACCTTTATGTTTACATTTTCTTTTCATTCCATCCACTCCTTTCTCTACTTCTCATATAATTTTCACTTCTTAATATAAAAGTTGCCTGGTAGCAGCAGAGAATACATTTCAGATTTTGAAAAAGGGAGGAAGAGAGCTGATTTCACTGTAATACCTCTCACAGAGGGCCACACTACAGCCTGATGGCAAAATGTCTTCTTAACACCCAGACAATGTTTTCTGTTTGATAATCAGTCAGAGAGCTGAATGAGAGAACAGCTTATAGCAAGCATGATAGAGATGGTAGCAGTTAGATTCAATTTCACTAAGGGTACTCGAATATCTGCCTATAATAAAGCTAAATAGTATCTGTTGTCATATCCTGATGTGTATATTGACTTGTTTTCCTTTGTGCCAAGGACTTTCATGGTCTTTTTATTATCAGCGCTTGCAGAACAGGGCAACACTTGTTTGAACTCAATCTGTGGCTTTGAATTTGTTAGGTATAAGAGGACAATTGTGCAATGCTATTTTTCATTTTATAAATGACAGTAGGTATGTTCAAACTGTCTGTGTGATCTGGATCAGAACCAAAGGCTTTGTGATTTTCTGTCCAAAGTTATGACTACTTTCATAGAAATACAAATGTGCACGAAAACCATTTAAAGTGATTAACAACACCCACAAGTAAGTGATAAAAGTCATTACTTTCAGGCCTGCTATCTACTCCTTGGGTAATAGCTGCAGGAGCGGACCACTGACCGTGTTGAAAAGCCAGTAGATTTTCGATTCGGTCTGGCAGAGAGGCAGAAGGGACAAAATTCCTGACTTGATTCCCCTTGATCTTTGGTTTTCTACGACTATAAAGAGTCATTTTCAGCAGGATCACTGAGTGTTTCTCTTTGGCAGTGTCCTATATCCTATTGTGGACTTTTTGATGTGAGAGAGAAGAGCTCTTCACCCTTTAGGCTGATAACTTAGATCTCCCACTTTTTGGTTATTTACCTTTGCTGGCGTGTAAGTCTCATTGTTGCTGCTGTTTTTCTTCTCAGCAAGCTTCAGATCTACTCTTTTTGGTATTTTGTCTTAAAAGACGAGTATGCAGCGTCTGTCTCAGCTTGATGGAAAAGCCTGTACACCCTGTACACTAATAAAAAGGAATAGAGATCTAACCTAGATGTTTGGAATCGTCATTTAGAAATGTTTGTGTTCCTGGGGTAATCAACAGACTCAAGAAGACCAGATAATCCTATGGCTGTCCACCTCTCTGCGTAAACCATCCTGAGAAATTAGTTGTTTCTTTTGGGAAGGGTGAACTGGTGCCTTCAGGACTATGTAGCTGAAATTCAGTCACCTAACAGACTAAGGTAGGTATGGTCCAAACATTAGATCTTGCTTAATGTCATATTCTACAGCATAAGATTTTGAGGCCCGAGGGACAGCTATGAACTCCATTCCAAACCAACATGAATTTATCACAATATTCCATAATTCCACAGATTGAACAGTGTTAACATGCATTTTTCATAAAGCTGTATTTCTTTCTTCTTTTTTAAAAGAAGGCACTGTAGGTTTTCAAATTTTGAGATTTCCCTGCCTCCCCCATTTGTCTTGTCATTGTTAAACCTTATCTTTACTTCTTTGTTTCCACCATTCTTTTTAAAGAATCATAATTGGTACGATTATCCTTGCTATGAGAATAATTAGCTATAGCTTTTTGACACATTAAAGGGGGAACATTACAGTTTAAGCAGCAGGCACTGAAACACTAAACAATACTGCTTTGAATAGGACTATAGAGAAGAGCCTCAGGTGAAACAATTGCTAATTTTAGCAACTTGAACTTTATACCTTTATGGAAGAAAATTAGTCTCACAGTATTTTTTGGCTGTGAAATAGACAAAGCACTTTGGCCTCTTCTAAAATAGACCTTTGATATTTTCAGTAGTGGAAGACGGTTGCACAGTGAATCATCCTCTGATGTATCCAACAGAGTTTTGCTCATATGATGAAAAGAAAGTGTTTGATTCCTCTCCTGTGTGGCTGGATAAGTCAAATATCCAGTGTAATACAAATAACAACATCCAGAAACACTTACATTTTAGATATGGAATATGTCAATACAGAACTGGGCAGCCTTACATCTCAAAAAATAAAGGTTACTGAATTTCAAATACTCCAGCAATGAAAACTCTGTTCCATGTTTAGCTTTGTTCTTGTAGGAAACAGGTACGTATGGGTACCTTCCTGATGTTTGAGATATCAGATTAGTTTTGGTACCTTCCAAAACATCTTTCCTTCACTGAACATAATGGGATTTTTGCAATTAAATTGACAAGACTATTTTGAGAAAGTCAGTACATCTTACTGAAGTATTTCAGTTTTGCAAAAATATGCATAGGAAAAGTATAGGTCTAAGAAACTTGCTTGACATAAGTGAATTACAGTGATGACTTGGGCTAGTAATCATCCTGCTAACAGCACAGCAGTTATGAAGCTTTTTTATCAGTTAAAATGGAAAATGAAGATGTGATAATTCTATTGAAATAGTTTTTAATTGTTTGATAGAGTTGCCTTTGGTCAGCTGTGAACTGTAGTATTATTATAATAATATAACTCTTCCAGTGTTCAATATAAGTAAGTGATGATGTAAGTTTGATGGAACTAATTGCTGTAACTAACATAATTGACATCTTAATATATTGGAAAATAGTATTAAGAAATTCTTTTAAAACAGCATGTTAAATAAATTAAAAATGGCACTATTAATAGAGTTATCACCTTTGCAGCTTTTCCCAGGTTGCTGTTTCTGCCAAAAAAAATTAAGCTAAACAAGATAAAAAACTATTTGGATTTCAGCAATGAAGAAATCGACTTTATTTCTGCTTAAATGAGTCTGATTTCTATACTGATTTTGGCATGATTCATCTGAAGCAAACATAATAAAGCTAAGAGGTACTATTCAGACCCTCATCTAAACTGATATATAATATGGGCTTAAATTTGGATTAACCTTGGGATTTAGATCCCTGGAACATACTTGAAATGATTTTGGTGATGGGTTATCACCTAAAAAGTGAATGCATTTCTTGTCATCCTCTTTTCTCCAGACATGCATTGTGGTATCAGTCTGGGTAGGAAACATCTCCTCAGGGAGCAGGAATCTCAAGACTTCAAGTTTCTTCTTTCCATCTGAATATTTAACAGAAAGAAAATCCATCTTCTTGCCCTGCACTAAGAATGCAGTCATTAAAAGAAGAAATAGGAAATGACAGTCAGTTTGAAGCCCATTATAGCACTGAGAAATATATGCTCAGTTCCTGGAATTGCTGCATTTGTTGTTCTGCAAAACTGAGCAGGTTGTTTGATCCTCTGTGTCTTAATGACTGTAAATGTAACTGGGACTAAGTCTTGTTTTAGTCCCAAGTAAGATTACATATCCCCAAAGCAAGACTTCCATTATTCATTCATCACAGCTAATTGTATTGCAAATTCTGTGGTGCAGGGATTAATTATTATTATGTGCTTTTCATCTGGCACATTGGGCCATAACTGTGCTACCACAGTATAAACAAAGAAAAGTAAAATTACAGGTACTTTAGGTCCCCCAAAGAAGAATAAAAATTAGCAAGTACTCTTGATTCTTAATTCTACTTCTTTCTGCCAGATACTTAATTCTATTTTGTTCTGCCAGAATATTTGGTACTTCCATAACCAACCCTCTTCCATTTTGCTTAAATTATATAATTGTTAATTATCACAAACATTTTGCATCTGCTGATTATTTGTCCACAAAGAAATGTGCAGTTTACGCATGGCTGCATGCCCAGTTGATTGCCCTTCTAAACTAGACATTACCAGAACCAGTGCCATATCATTAAGGGGACACTCTCTGTTTCAGAATACAACTGAAACTGCCTTGGCTTTTTCTTTCTTTGGAAGGTGTGTTCGGGGTCCTCCCCTGTTAGAGATGCTTTTCAACTTCTGTCACTGTTTTGACATTTTGATGCATCACTGGGGAATGCTGAAATAGTTGGTTTGACACTAGTGTCACAACCTTCCATCTTTGCGTGAAAGCATCTATTACTGTATTTCCACATCTAACCACAATCTAGACACTCATGACAAACCACAATAGTCATGTTAGCCCAAGTGAAGGAGAGAAAAAGAAAATCTTCACAGCTCACTGGCAAATCACCTTGACTCTGCTAAAGCAAGATGTGAGTGCTGATCTTTCACAGAGTCCCTTGGAACAAAAGCAACTCTCCATGCTAAAAGACAGGGGCAAATGATATAAAAAAAATAAGTGAAGTGTTTGGACATATGGAGAAAAAAAATCATTGTAAGAATAACTATTAATTGGAACAAGTTAGATGTGTTTATGGAATCTCCATCCTTGGAAATTTTCATAACTTTTATGAAAAACACTCTAAGCAACCTTATCTAATGTTGAAATTAACTCTCTGTTGTGCACAGGTGGTGGTGGGTGGACTAGATGAACTGTAGAGCTCACCTCTGCCTAAAATATTGTGTGATATCAGGATTCATTCTGCCTGCCTTTATCAGATACAGAGGCTACCTCTTGACTGCATGTCTAAATTTTAGATGATTAGATTAAATGAGATAAAGCCCATTCTAAGTTGAGGCAACCTGTAAGGATGTAATAGAAGTGTGCAAAGCAACATTAGGAAACAGATACAGTAAAGCTATCATACAAGGGACCTGCGTGCTCATGTATGGCTGAGGCCAACAGAAAATTCAAAATTCAAAGGCAAGTTCTTTAGTAATTATGTGTGGAGAATGTACGCTGTGACTTCAGACCCCGGTACCATTGGAATTAAATAATAACAGGACAAAGTCTGATTGAAAATGTACTGTCTTTGGTGTCATGAAGTCTGTATCAAACCCAACTTCCAATTACCTATAGGCAGGTGAGATTCATCTCACCCTTTTGGCAGAATTTACTTGGGGAAAAAAAAAAAAAAGAGTCATTTATCCCCTTTATAATGATAGCATGTTTATTTGAAATAGGTTCAGTTTAGTTTCTCCCTGTAAAAGCAGTGGAGAGATAAAACCATCTTAACAGCACACTACAGTCCATTTAACATCTGGCTCTCCTTCTGGACACACTTCTTTCTACCCATTTGCCACACGGGGAAATTAAGACAATCCTGTTTCTAATTTAATTCCCTCAGGTACATAGAGATTTAGCAAAGGCCACTGTCTGCATTAAGAATTGGTGCAGAGTGACTACTTTGATACAACTTCATATCCTCAGTGAGCATTTATTTCTCTACATAGGCTCCCCCCTGCGCTCTACATGTTTCAATACTATGTGGATACTGAATATTATCTCAAACAGAAAGTCATTGCATTAACAAGACAACATGTGAAGGAAAGTAGCCTAAAAGAGTGCATACAGCTGTTAATTTGGAAAAATAGATTACTCAATATTTAAGTCTTTCTAAAAAAAATATTATTTTTTTTCTTCTTAGCAGTTATTTATGGTCATTCATTTGAATGTTAAACACTCAGATGTTTCTATGGTTTCCTTTTTGGTAGTTTTCTTGAATATACTTTGAAAATCTGGCACTCATATGGTATTTCTTTATGTTGTATATGCTAACTAGCTGATTTTTATTGAGAGAGCTATGAAAATCTCAGTAGCAAAAGCTTAGAAAAACTACTGTTCAGAGTTCTGCCTTCTCTTGTAAAAAGGAAAAAAAAATTAAACACACTGCACATCACTCTGTTTGTAAGTACAGCTCAGACTAGATAATCACAGGTATACTTTTAAGACCTGAGCTCACTCCTTTCTTTCTCTTCTACTGCACCTTGCTGTCACTCATTACATCACTGATAAAATTATTTGACAAGATCCTCGGGCCAAAAACTATTTATTTGTTCTGCAAAATGCTCAGCAAACTTTAGTGGATGAATTGAACAATAGTGTTGGCGGGAGAGTGGGTGGCTTTGATAGAGCCAACTTGCTGTCAGAGGCAATCATCTGCAAATCCATAACCATTCTTACATTTGGCATTACATCCTGGAGAATTTTGCTGTGCTGCATTTTAGAAAGGGTGAGATACATTCATGATATTGAACAGAATTTTATAAATTACCATGTTCCAGATCTTAAAATTCATTTAGGATTTTCCTTTGCTTTAAACTGTGGTAGCTGGTATGTTAATTGGTTAACCATCACTTAAGGTGTAGATGGCAAAAGAGCTTGATTGCACCACATACAGGCATATCTTTTCTAGCTTTACTCTAGATTACCTTGTGAAAAATATATAATTTAACGTCGCATTATCCTCTTTCTTAGTAGACTAACAGCCCAGAGACTCGTGTTGTGATCCATGCCTACTCTGAAACCCAGGCAGCTGCATTTTCTCTGCTGCATTTATCCAGTTAGCTAACAATTAAACAAATGGTTAATTATCTGATTAACCAACAGTGGCTGGCTCTCTGTACTACAGTTGCTCCTTCATTTTATTGTGTATAGACATATCTTTTAGCTTTTAGATCTGATTGTGATCTACCATTGGTAGATGTTTATTACTGATTTTTCTTGTATTCATTGTTTGTGTATTTTAGCTATTATATTTTAAGGTCCTACCTATTCCTCCAAGCTGAAAAAATGCCTATAACATCCATGTGTGACTCCAGCCAGGCAACCATACCCCTGAGAAGATAATTTGTACATGGAATTTTCTTTTTCTTGTTCTGGCATAATCTGTCTATGCCACAAGAAATTTTTTTCTTTTCTTTTTTTTTTTTTTGATGCTCATTCACTACAATTGGCACTGAACACTCAAGTGCAATGATTCTATGTTCAGACACACAGAATTACAGCCATTTTAGGAGATAAAATATTACTCTCTGTACATGTTATTGTGGATGTTAGTACTCGATTTAGGGACTCTGAATGTGAAAGTCCTCAAAATGACATAGTTAATTGTAGAAGCAACCATTGGTGTCTTCAGTTTCCTAATTCTATATTTCTTTGTGAATAGCATGTAATTATAAAGGAAGATACTAACTGTGTCCTTTCACTTGTAGTACTGTATGTTGTTTAGAATAGTTGTCAATATTAAAAAGAAATGGTTAATGCATTTCTTGCTGTGTATTTCAATACCTACTCACCATTAAACTCCTACTGGTCAAATTTTCCTTTGGTATATTGGCGAAAGCATTTGTCAGACTGACAGATATGGATATAATTTATAGATTTCTAAGTAAGCAAACAGGGAACATGCATAAATATAGATCTCTACAGTAAGAGTCAAGAGTATGAGCCAATGAATGAATGCACTTTGATATACTCCTGCAAAGTTCTGGTGTCCTCTTAACCACAATTATTTGATGAAGGTTTTAAGCTTTTTAAAGTAATGTTCCTCATTGACTGTGAAACCAACAGCAGCTTGGAAAAAGAAGCAAAAGTGATAAATAGCATCTGTTTTACTGAACAATCTGCTGGAGTTAAACTTCCTCTAATGTATAGAAGAATGAACTAGTAATTTATACAGCAGTAACAACAAAAAAGTATTCAAAGATGATTAATTGTATAAGTCTGTTTCAATAGCACCAGTTTTCAAGGGGGGAAAAGCTTCATATTGACATTTGACAAAGTTAGTTTTAGTAACTGATAATTGATGAATCATTTTTTTTCTGCTCTAATCTGGTTTCTTGATCTCTTGATCTCTGCTCTGCCTTCAAATAGGGTCCATTTATTTGATTTAACTTAGCAGCTTGATTATGCAAAATAAGGGCATTTTCATTAATTAAGATCTGAAATATCTAATGCTCTATGTGTCCTTTTGCTAAAGATAAAAATGCAAAAGAATAACAGACTGGTACAATACAGAAGGGTTTAGACAGTGACACAAATATTCAGTGTTAAAATAAGGCACCCAAATTCTCCCAACTAGCTAGAGCTCATTAGTTGAAACCTTCAGATCTGAGAAGCCAGGCTGTGGTCTAGTGAACAGTCTGGACCATGTCTCTGCAGTATAAACCTGAAGAAGAGACTTCAGTTCTTTGCTTACTTCCCTGTTTACAGAATGGAGTTTCAAATGGGGGAGAAAAAGAATGAACAGACGCTACAGTGCACTTGGGGGCTGTGAGTGGAGACAAAGAAATATATCTTCCCACTGACATCTGCCACAAGTCTTGGCAATCAGTGCCTTTAAGAGTTTTTATTGGTGCAAGCAGTTTTTCAAGCTTTAGTATTCTCTGTAAGGCATTATCCCGTGTTAGTCCCCTCCGAGCTGTGGGCAGAAGATGAAGCCCTCCTGCCCTTACCCACAGTTTTCCTTGGGATCCTATGGGTTCTTGTTGCACAGTGCCTCCAATCTATTTCTGACCTCACAAATAGGAGATTTGTACTATGTCTTGCTCTGCCTGTGCAGAAATATAAAATCTTTGTGCAGGAGCTGTTATCTCTATGAATGCAATGAATTTTTTTTCTTTAATCAGTCCTAAATACTCCTATTTCCACTTTGTCTACTGGAAGCTGTTTGAAGAAGGGTTTTTTGCTATGTTGTTAGCTGAATTCATACAAATAAAAGAAGGTATTTGCAATGCTGCATAGAAGAAGGAATAGTAGTGTTTGAGAAACAGTCATCCTGCTAACATCAGACTACAGCTGTCTGATTTTTTTCCCTTGACAAATTCACCAGACAATTTTTTTTTTTACAGTGACTGTGACTGTTAAATTTTCTGATTTCCTCTGAAATGATCCCTTTCCCCGTTTCACTTGTTACAGCTCAAATGACATTTTGAAATAAAGCTTGTGACTGAAGATATGGCTCGATGACTGCTTCACAATTGAGTTAATGTGTTAATAAGTTATCCCCACAGTACTAATGCAGTAACAGACAACATGCTAGGGGGTTGCAAGGCAGGTGTCTCAGTGGACTCACCTCACATGGAACTGAGCATGCTCCTAGCCCAATTCAAGTAAAATGGTATCACTTAAACCCTCTGTCCCAGCCAAGGGGATGGATATTGTATCTAGCAGTTAAGGATAGTAAATTTTTCAAGTGCGGAATACAACTGCTGGCTTTATCATTAAATTACTTAATCAAAACTAGAAGCCATTTCAAATTTTTGAATACAGTTTAGGATTATATATATATTCCATTCCTTCTCTCTTTTTTATTTCTTTTCTTTTTTCTCTATCTCTTTCCCTCTTTTGCTCAGCGATTTCCTCTAACAGCGAAAAAACTGACCTCTTGTACAAAAAAAAAAAAAAAGGAAAAAAAATTTTCTTTACAGATGTACATTCTTTATCTTTTCCCAAGTGTTTTTTTGCTTTTGCTTTTGTTTTTGGTAAAGAAAGAGGTAACAACAGAAGGAAATGGAGAAAATAACATCCATAACCTGAAAATTCCAGGTAGTTAAAATATTGCCATGCTTAAGCTGAAATTGAAGCTCAATGACATTTGAAACTTTTTGATTTTTTTTAAGAGAAAGCTATAGTTTTTAATTTTTCAGTTAAAACCCTGAATAACTCAAAGTACATTTTGTGATGTGAACATTAATCTCAAGTGATATTTTAGACTAAAAAAAATCATTTTAAATTAAATACAATGATAGATTTATTTTTTTTTCATACAATATGGAATTAAAAAAGACGATACTACCTCCAACTGTTGACTTATTTATCAGAGTGCGATATCTTCTTTTTATTTTTGTAGCTGAGTTTATGTTTATTTTTAGGATACTTTTCTGAATTTCTCATTTTACTATTGCAAAGGTTTTCACAAAATTAATAAAACCCCTTACAGAAGTATAGTCATACAAATAAAGGAATTTAATAAATTTTAGAAAACATACATAAAATTGGTATCTTCAATAATAAAGGGCATCTTATAAGGGCCATCATTTGAGAAGGTTTAGTTGCTAGGAGACCATCACTAAAACTGGCAGGACAAAAAGAAGTTTTATTTTAAATAAAAATGTTAATTAGTGTGCATGTTTAACAGGTAATATATAAAGATATCAGGTGTCTGTTGATGTAAAAGTATATGCCTGAAAAAGCGGGATCAGGTTAAATTTTCAGTGGAAATCAAACAACCTCAGCAGGCACAAGGAATTCTCTTTATTGCTTAAAATATATCTGTAAAAGCACACAATTATTAATAAGGAACCTAACACTGTATGCAAAGTTCATTCTGCTGGCTATGACATACATTAATTATGTTGTCATAAGATCTTTTCATTAAAGGTATAAAAACACAAGGTAAAATAATTCATTTCATAAAAAGTGCACTTGCAGATTTTGACACACATATAAAGACCCAAACTTCCTATTTGGAAAACTTTGGACTTTGGAAAGAGAATATTGATATTGAAAAAATAATAATAATAATGGATTAGGTTGAATTCTCACGTATGCTAGAGTATAAGCATAGTGAGAGAAAGATGGACAGATACAATAAAAATTGAGCAAGATTACAAAATTATTCTGAGGTTTGAATTTATGGGTGAGTGATACATCCCCATGCTAAGGTCACAATCTCATCTTTATCAAAATTCACAGCCCCACAGAAATCCTCATGTTACCCTAAGTCCTTAGTTGTTTAAACTATTGAAATAATAAGAAAATTAGAATGTCACAAACCTTTGGGGATGAGGAGATCTTTGGATCATTGTTCTGGTAGCAGCACCTTAGCTGATGGAAGCTCCTACTTGGTTACATGGGGGTTACAGCTTTGTCAATGGACTGGGAGAAAATGGTACCTGAAATACATCTCATGCTCCAGTTGGGAGAAAAAGCATAACAGGGAGAAAAAGAATACAAGTACACATCATTTAAATCTGACACTGATGAGTGATTTGAATCCCTACTTGCCCATCAAAAATTAAATGCTTAAGGTAAATTTTAAGAACAGTTTCTGCCAAACCAGAGCAGGGTCTGTAGCTGATAGCAGTCTTCGTGAATGATATGTGAGCTTTACTCAATTGTAATATTTCCATGCTTATTTACTAGGTGTAACATTACATGCTCATTGGCATATAGAGAAAAAAACAAAACAAACAAACAAAAAAACCCACATAATTTGTAATCATTTTCAGGGGTAGAATTACTTTATAATTCATTTTTATTGTTGACTCTCTTTTCACAATATGAAATACACTGTTTGCAAATCTCATCACAAATCTAGCAAAATTGGTTAAAAAAAAATCAGAAATCTGCACTATGAAAAGCAGTTCATTTTAATAAAAATCTTTTTCAAAAGACTGCTTAGTTGTCTTCCCAAGTCTAAAGACTGCAGGGTTTTATAAAAAGCTTCTTCAGGCTTTAAAAATCTGCATAAAAATTAATCGTGCAAATGAATGTAAGTTTGCAATATTTGTATCACAAAGATTTCTGTCAAAAAAACACAGTTGGAAATAACATGCTGTTTGTCGTGTAATTGTTACTATTCACTAAAGCAGAAAAAGCAAGTGCAGAGAGCTAAAAAACTGACAGGCTAGTCATTTAAAACTACAGGTTGTCTCCTGGATGACAATAGTTTTCGAAGTAGAGTCTAACCCATGCCGAGAAGTTGCTTGCTGGAAGTATATATAGGATAATATTTTAACACTTTAGTTGAAAAGAGACTTTTTATTTTTTTCTTAAAGAAAAATTAAGGGAATCCTATTCAGAAAACGTGGTGAATCAAAGAATGGCATATGATCTCTGCTCTTCTTATTTTACTGTGTTTGTTTATGCAAAAGTTCCTAAATTCTAGATTAATTATCGAAGTTGATTTAAACCTCATCATTGGAGACTTAAGAACTGAATTTTCTGTTATTCTCCAGGAGGCTGAAACTAGTGATAGGGATTTATTTAGTCTGCTGAAAAATAAAACGTTTTCTAATATGTGGTTGTCTGTATGAGCAGCCTCCACATAGGGGTGAGTATTGCCCTAGTGACACTCTCATGTTCGCATTGTCCATTGTCAAACACACTGACATACAGATCTGCAAAATGCAGATATTTGCAAGGCGCAAGAGAGAATATTCATAACTGAGCTGTGGAGCAGTAGGGAGGAATTCAGAGAACTCAACTCTCTACACTTGAGAAAAAAAAAATATTATTTTTTCTAGACAATAATTACCCATGTACAAACTAAAGATAAAAAATCCTTCTTGTCTGCTAGGTAGAAGTGCTAGGGATAAAAAAAAAAAAAAAAAAAAAGTAGTGTTTTTATCGTAAGTTTGTGGAAGTAGATTAAAAAAAATGGCAGGTGCAAGAACTGTTTCTTAAACATAGTTAACAAGAAAAGTGTATATATTCATCACCCTGCCAGATAGATAGCCCTTATTTTTAATTTGTGTATATTGAAATAACAATTCTTCACAAAATGGGATGCTTAGGTTGATAAAATTATGCCCTACAGGTCTTTATTAGTGTAGAAAGACTCTCATGCTGAAGTTCCAGGCAGGTCTTCTTGGCTGATTCAGAATTATTCTATTAAAATGACTGAAGATTAGATCTAGTTGATCAACAGAGATTGAGTAGAATTAACAGTTTCTATTGTCGCTGGATAATTACTGACTGGAGCTGGTATCTGCACAAAGACAGCCAGATCTCCCACCGAAAATCAAACAAAGCAGGTACCAGTAAGTATGAGTTCGTGTAGCTCAAAGAGACTTTTGTAAGGTTTAACAAAACCACAAAAAAAAACCAGAGCTTTGGATAATACTATTCTTTAGACTGTATGGGAAATAAAATAAAATAAATAAAATAAAATAAAATAAAATATTAAAATAAAATAAAATAAAAATTTAAAAAAACCTTCATTGAATAGAGGACTTCTTTGCTTTATGCTAACAAAACTTGTCACATTAACAAATCCCCAGAGAAGCTGAAGTAACTGCAACTAGATTGGAAGGTAAGACATATGACACATTAGATTTGAAGAGGATTTGCAAAGCCCTCAGCAGTTTTGTCCCAACTGCTACTACTATTTATTTTGTCTATTTGCTCTTCCTGGTTCACCCACCTAGCTCTAGGCACTTAAATTAAACTCCTGGTCTTGAGGCAGGTTCATGTCTTAGGTGAATTAAATTGTCCTCTGAAGCAGCTGATATTTTTCTGTTGACCAGAGTGAAAGCCAGGGCTCCTACCTCAGGTACGTCACTTTAAATGACAGATCCAATCTTTAGTGGTTTGCTCACGGTTATACAGGTCATAGGTTCTTGATGAACCTCTATCTTTTATTCATGCATCACCTATCTATATTTTTCCTTAGATGTTGCATTAAATGTAATGCTTGCTTAGAGCTCTTTTGGTGTTGTTTTTATTTAATTTCAATAGTCAACTTGTGTTTGAACCTGGAGAAATGAAATAAATAGGTATTAAAATAAATAAATTATAAAAATAAATAAATAAATAAATAAATAATATATTTAAATATATATGTAGTATAATAAATATATAATAAATATATAATAAAAAATAAAATAAAAAATAAATAATAGGTATTCTAGCACTGACTTCAAGTTCAGCAGGTGCATCCTACTCCTCATCTTAAATTCTGTGTGCTTAAAAATAAGTCACATAATTGATATATACCAGTTGCTATAGTTAGTTGTTATATACCAGTTAAGGACCTAGATCTGGAAAAATTATGGACTGGAATTTGTAACAATGCTCTTTAATAAGGAATTCAATACTATAAAAGTAGTGAAGGATAATTATTTTCTGACCGTGAATGAGAGCAATATTCACGATCCCCTGAGCTTCATGAACTTTTGTCTCTGATTTTAATGAAGCTTGAGTTTGATGGTAATAGCATTTTCCTGTCTGCATTTGTGCAAACTTTGTTGTACTGGGCACAGAAAATTAGTGAGCACACAATGAATTACACTTGGGGGGTGCAACAATGCTCTTGCCTTTCTTGGGTGTTATTCACAGACATAAATTCAAATTCCATCAACAGTGTTGTACTATATGAACAGTGCAAACTGAATCCTGTTTTTCACTTAGCTATGAAGTATTTCAACAGCAAAGGATGTTTTTAATGGCTATTTAGTGCTGTGTATGTTTTCCTGACTTAAGAACTTAGAAATACTGTGTAACAAATATATATATATATATATATTTTTTTTTTCTGTTAAACATCAGACCTTACATCAAAGTAAAAAATGACCGAGATGGTTTCACTTATTACAAGTATAGAAAAATATTTCTATATAATGAATTCTGAAAGTAAGGTTTATATCTGTTACTAAAGAACAGACGTTTGTTCCCTGCTTTATTCTATATATTTCTTTGCCTTCAGCTAGTAATCTTTCTTTGAAATACCATGGAAACAAGCAAATATGCCTCATTAAACTTTCCTTGCAGGGAAGAAGAGAAAAAAATAAAAAAGCAGAAAAAGCAGAGAATTTTAAAATTGTGGAGTAGGAAAGAATAGAAAGGTTTATTAGATTGCTCTTAATCCTGCTAGGTAAAGTAGGATAATTTCTGGGAAAAAAAAAAAGCCAAAAACCCCACACATTACCTCCTGATTCCCCTCTCTTTAGTTGGGCTTTTTTCCAGCTGTATACTGCATTATTACTTTATGCTTTACAGTCTTGCCCATTACTGTAAGTTATGAGTCACAGCTGATATCTAGCAGTTCCTTAACATAGCTAAAATAATGTTTACATATATATGATTCTCTAAGTTGTTTTTTTTTTTAGATTCCTATAAAATAGTATTTAAAAATGCAAACCTTGTATAAATTAACATCTAGCTGTCAGTTTATACACAGATATGTTTAGAAATATTTCCTTGCTGTATAAAAAGAGGGACAGATTTCTAATGACACCCAACTAAATTCAGTGAAGCTATGTTGCTATATACCAGTTAAGGATCTAGATCAAGAAAAATTATGAACTGGAATTTGTAACTACACTCTTTAATAAGGACTTCAAAATTGCTTTGTACTTAGAAGCATTTTCAGCTTTCAGCAATATCTGCCTTCAGATGTCATTGAGATCTTAATGAATCGGTTGTGGAAGATCCACACATCACTGTTAGTTAGAATCCCCTATCCACGTTTGCCCAATACATGTCCTGTAGCCTTAACTGAGGCAATGTCTGTGAGGGACATGTCTTGAAATTAAACTCCACTCTTTAGAACAGCCCATAATCTTAAAGACAAACTTGGTAGCGAAAGGGATATTGATTTAACTGAGTTAGTATTTTGCACCCTGAAATCTACTTTAACAAAAGAACGATCAATAAATGGCTTTCTTAGATCAGTCTGTGTTTTTATTTAGCTGGCAGGTGGTATAATTCATTTCCCAACGTGTTAATTCCTAACAGCACAAAGGCAAAGGTTTTCATGAATCCTTTACGCTAAGACAACCCAAAGCTAAGGGGAGAAATAATGAAACCTGCATACCAGTGAGGACCTGGAAGCAGCCAGAGCACGTATCTAGAGACTGAGAGCAAGTATGGATGCATATTAAGCAATAAGGACTGTTTGCACAGGCAGATTCCTACTTCAGTTCCTTAAACCTTTGTATCTGGGTTACATCCCTGTTTAAGACAGTCCTGAAGTACCCAGACACATGCTTATTTTCACTACCTTTTCACTCATTTAAAATATCTCAGAAGGCCACAATGGGTGAACAAGCTGAGTGAGGAAGCGGCACACTTCATTCATCCATGACTTCCACTGTGGATTTTCCACCTTCCCCACCTCTGGAGAGCTGCCAGATCACAGGATCCCAGCAGCTGGAACTCTGCTGGAGTTAAATACAATGCTGAGAAGTTTTCCTGCTGTATGTCCTGATGTTTATCTACGTGTAGTAGGTTTAAGTAACTAAACCTGTATCATCCAGTTCCTGTTTTCATCCCAGGCCATTTTCAGAGAAAAGGGGGGACAGATTCAGCAGAACATACTAATCAACCAGATCCAGAGTTTGATTTCCAAATAAAGGTTTTTAAAAAACAAACTAAGAAACAAAAAAAATCCCCAGGAAGATTGGAAATATAATAGCATTAACCCTGTGCAAAGAAAAGAGAGAGATCTTAAAATGATTGCCTATTCAGGCAAAGAAATTAGTCATGTCAAAAAAATTCCCACACTTCGAAAATCATTTGGTAAAGCATCTCAAGCTGTGCAATCTTGCTGCAGCCACATTGCTAATGGGAGGTAAAGGCAATAATTGTCTAGGATTTCCTGCCATATTCATTGCCTTTTTGCTGACCCCTAAAATCCAAAATGCCAGTGTCTCCAGGAGGGAAACTGCCTATAACAAGATTGTCAAGTGGCTGTAGACCAGGAGAACACTGCTAGTACCACACAGCCCTACCAGTCATTAAAGATTTGACCCAAGAAAAGACTTTTATCAAAAAGAAAAAAAGAAGTTTTTATAAATGACTGAAAATCACAGTTCTCTGAGGCAAAAAGAAAATTCACCATCACGTTCAGTGAGGGTTGTTCTTTTTGAAAGACGAAGATGTTATTCAAAAGATTTTAATGGCAAAAGATGTTCTAGTTATTTGACTTCCTACATGACAAATATCACTTTATATTCCCTGCACTTAAACTTTATAATCTGTAGTTGAACTAGAGCACATCTCTTAGAAAGACCTCCAGCCTTGATGTAAAAAATTGAAGTGACAGAGATTAGGAGAGGCTGAGAGAGCTGGGCTTGTTTAACCTAGAAAGAGAAGGCTTGTGGGGGTCTTATCAATGCGAAGAAATACCTGATGGGGGAGTAAAGAAGATATCTCCAGAGATTTCTCACACTTTGCCCAGCAACAGAACAACAGGCAGTGGGAACAAATTCAAAAAGAAAAAAAATCCATTTAAACATAAAATAAAACGTTAACTGTATGGGTGATCAAATATCAAAAGAAGTTGTTCAGAAAGGTGGTAGATTCACTGTCCTTAGAGGTATTCAAGTCCCACCTGGACACAGACCTGAGCAACGTTCTGTAATGACCCTGCTTTCGGCAGAGGGGTTGAACAAGATGATCTCCAGAGGCCTTTTCCAACCTTGACCATCTTGTGTTTCTGTGATCAACAACTTCTTCCTGTAATCTAATAACCAACAGCAAATAACAGCTAATTACCCTCCAGAGAAAAAATCTGCATTTATTTCCTATCTAATTTCATCTTCAATTTCTAGCTGTTGGATCTTGGCTTGTGTTTGGCCACTTGATTAAAGAGCTCTCTTCTAACCACTCCTTAGGTACTCTTAGCTCAAGCCACCTGTTAACCTTCTCTTTGATAAGCCAAAGGGTATTTCCATAAATAAATACTCAATGTTCTCTGTTAGAATGGAAATTGAACCCTTAATCTAGTCAATTTGCAGGCATAGATACTTTACTGTCCAACTGCAGTCCGTACAGATTCTGACTATTGAGCTCACATTGCTCATTCTCTCTCACAGAATCAAGACAGTAAAAAGCAAAAAACAAACAAACATCATCATCAACAACAAAAATAAACATACCATCCCCCTGCTGCCCCAGCACACATCCAAAAGTGTCCCCCATCCCCAAATCCAGCAAGAAGTGCTAATTATTATATTAGGTGTTCAAGAGTTTCGTTAAGATTCTGGCATTTTATATAAATGACCTGTAAAACTGTCAACACTAAAAAAAAAGTCAGTTTTAAGTGCAAAAGCACAGAAACTCTCTGATCCATCTTTTTCTGATATTGTTTATTTTTGGTTATAACTTTACTGGGATTGCTATTGGCTGTCTACAATACTGTGACTAGATAATAATAAAAGATATTGCTAGCTTAATAGGCTAGAGATTTGGTCAAAATTCAAAGAAGAATTTGCAGTTGTGGGAAACAGATTGCCATGGTACAGTGAAAACAGACTAGAGTAAGGATTCTCAAATCAGTGCTGTTATGAAGCTTAAAAACTGGAAGAATGTAGCAACCCCAGTAGATGACAAGATCCAGACGGAGAGAGATTTTTTAAGGCTGTACACTGAATCTATCTCCCCATCTCCATGAGATTTTTTTATTGATGAGTTCTTGTGTTTAAAGGGGTTTGGGCATAAACATTAAAAAATAGAGAACATATATATATTGAAAACATGTTTCTTTTTAGCTGAAAACTGTACTTAATTAACGGTCATAGCAGTGGGCTTCTTACTGGCAAATCTCAAATGCAATCTTGAATGATGTTAGTAATGAGGTGGTGCAGAAGCCCAGGCGTCAGAGCCTCTCTGTAAATTCATTCCTACCTTTCATGGCCTTATTGCTCAAAGTCCATCTTACGCTCTGAAGATTAAGGGTTCATGACATGGACTATAAATGCTACTTATCAAAGCAAAGTTTATCCACTTTCCCCCATTACATTTTCCATATATTTTCTATCAGTGTTTTTTACTGCTTCTACTAGTCTTATTTAACCCTCATGTAATCATGTAATCTCCTACATAACTGAACAAGAGTACCAATAAATAGTTCAGCAGGATATAATCACCTTGCTCCTTATGCCAAGATTGGTGTCTTTTTTTTTTTTTTTTTCTTACGCTGTTGATGTTTTTTATCATTCCAATACGGTAGAAGGGAGTTTTGTTTATTTATTTGCTACTGTCTATTGTTCCTGCACCTGTCTATTTTTCTCTGAAAATAAATTTTGTTGTTGTTTTCTTAGCTTCTTTGTATAAAAAAGCAAGTTCAAATAGATTATCTTTTCAAAAGGGATAGAAGATATAAAAGTACAGCTGCTTAAGCAATTAACAGAGCAGCATGACATTTGAAAGCCTAAAGCTATTGGAAACTCACCTGGCTTTAGATGCTGTAATAAACTCAGAGTTTGGTCTGGGTGATTGAGAGGGACAGGAAACATTGGAGCAGAACCAAATGTGCTGGTGAGCTCCTCTCTTTTAAAGGAACAAGTTTTAAGCGCTACAGATGTGAAATAACACTACTTAAACATTCAGTGTACTTAAACATTCAATTCCAGAATAATAAAGATAAATTTATGTGTCTAAGTGTTTCCCTCTGAACATTTGTGAGGTGTGTATGCTTGCATCACTGTTGAAGCAGATAAAACCAATCCTTCCAACAGACTAGAAGGATAAATACCCTGCTGACCAGTGACTGTGTGTCTACTTCTTGGTGAACTAATCTGCATAGGGTACTTAGGAGAACTGCATTTTTCTGGTAGGGTGGTTACAAACTAAATTCAGTCCCTTAGGGCATGTTAAATGTCATGAAACACCCATATCTGGAGAGCTGATCTTCTTCCTTCCCCCCCCACTTTTTTTGTTGTTTGTTTGTTTTTTTGTTTGTTTTTCCTTGGAACGTATCCTCCAGGTTTCACTTGTGTGGAATTTTTGTAAGTACTTGGCATTATTTTAATCCAATTTTACCTTATGCATCAGAAAGATCAGACTTATCCACTACTGATCACCATAGAGAACCTCATCCAAATTTTATTGTAGCAGATTCCCAAAGTCCTCTTCGGTTACACAACCATGCTCATATGATGAAGATGATTATCTTCCCCAGTCACTTTGTTCCCTTCACTGGGGACTTTAGCTTAGTTATCTAATTGCATGTGAGATAATAGATAATGTCCACAATAAAACAAACAAACAAACAAATAAATAAATAAAATCTCATCATACATCAATAAAGCAACTTTAGGGAAGAAAGAGGTATTCTTGCTTCCATTTTACAGAGAGAAAAAAGGACAAAGAACAATCAGTGAGATTTAGGAAATTCCAGTTTAACCAGGAACTGAATCTAGTCCCTTGAAACCTGGTTTCCTTCTTCAGACACCGGCCCATGAACTTCCCCAGACCTCTACCAGATTTCTCAACAATAACAAAAATTAGGCAAAGCAGAGAAATCACTTACTTAATCTCCATAGTATATTTGTTGTTGAGGATATGAGGGAGAAGAAATGACGAAAGAAAGAGCATAAGTGAAGGAAAGAAAGGAACAATATGGTTTCTGGCAGTGCTCTAAGTTCTGGGGATCACAAGTTAAATCAGTGCTTGGCCTAATTTACAGCAACTTGAGGTGGAAAACTCTTCAGGCCAGGTGAATATCAGTCAATCTGACCTTTGCTTTCAAGATGGGTACACTTGTATTTTGGGAAAATATTCTGAAAAAATGTTGTTCCCATCCCAGTGCAGAGCAAGAAGAAAGAAGGAGGTGACAGGAGACCTCAAATAGTTTCTATAGCATGAAATTTTCACCTTCCATTCTCATCATCAGCGATGTACCATGCCAGCAAAGAAGGGATGAGTTTACAGCAGCTCCCACTTACACTTATACTGAAGATTGTGCTAGGTCATCTGCTGCTCTCATCTATGGATACAGTTTACAGTGACAGCCAAAAAAATGTCATTTTTCAGCACACAACAGTGTGTGTGTGTGAGAGGGAGAGAGAGAGTGATTAGTGGGTCTTGGTTTCTACCGTAATAAAAATAAAGAATATTAATAAGCTAAATTACATTCTGAATCCTTTTATTGTAGCTTTGCAACAAAAGAAAAATTGCACTAGATTGTGGAGGCACTTCACTAATGTTTAATGAATATTTATTATTCTTGAAGAAGAATTATAAAACTATGTCAGGATGTTATATGACCATCAGCAATGGTTTGCCATTGCCTTTTTCTTTCCATCAACTGCCTCAGTCAAGGTCTGAAAGAAATATTCCTTCTTTTTATTTAGGCTGCATAGATGATATCCTTCCTGTTTAGAAAGGCCCAGGAGAAAGCATAACATTTCCAAACCTTGTGATCAACCCAGTGAAAAATCCCCAAAGTCCCACTTCTCATACCATAGAATCACAGAATTGTAGGGGTTGGAAGGGACCTCGAAAGATCATCGGGTCCAACCCCCCTGCCAAAGCAGGTTCCTTAGAGCAGGCTGCCCAGCTAGGCATCCAGAATATCTTGAATATCTCCAGAGAAGGAGACTCCACAGCCTCCCTGGGCAGCCTGTCCCAGTGCTCCATCACCCTCCCATGAAGAAGTTCGTTCTCATGTTGGTGCGGAACTTCCTGTGCTCCACCTTGTGGCCATTGCCCCTTGTCCTATCCCCACAAACCGCTGAAAAGAGGTTGGCCAAATCCCTCTGTCTCCCACCCTTCAGGTATTTATACACATTGATGAGATCGCCTCTCAGACTTCTCTTTTCCAGGCTGAACAGACCTAGGTCTCCCAACCTTTCTTCATAGGGATGATGCTCCAGGCCCCGTATCATTTTTGTGGCCCTCCACTGGACTCTTTCCAGGAGATCCCTGTCCTTTTTGTACCGGGGAGCCCAGAACTGGACACAGTACTCCAGGTGAGGCCTGACCAGGGCAGAGTAGAGGGGGAGGATCACCTCCCTTGACCTGCTGGCCACATTCCTTTTAATGCACGCCAGGATCCCATTGGCCCTCTTGGCCACCAGGGCACACTGCTGGCTCATGGTCAACCGGTCGTCCACCAGGACCTCCAGGTCCTTCTCCTCAGAGCTCCTCTCCAGCAGGTTGTTCCCCAGCCTGTACTGATACGTCCAGTTGTTCCTTCCCAGGTGCAGGACTCTACACTTGCTCGTGTTAAACCTCATTTGGTTTCTTCCTGCCCATCTTTCCAGCCTGTCCAGGTCTCGCTGAATGGCAGCACAGCCTTCTGGCATGTCAGCCACTCCTCCCAGCTTTGTGTCATTGGCGTACTTGCTGAGGGCAGACACTATTCCCTCATCAAGGTCGTTGATGAAGATGTTGAACAAGACCTGACCCAGCTCCGACCCCTGGGGAACACCGCTAGTCACAGGTCTCCACCTGGACTCTGCGCCACCGATCAACACTCTCTGAGCTCGGCCAGTCAGCCAGTTCTCAACCCACCTTACTGTCCACTCCTCTATCCCACACTTTCTCAGCTTTATTAGCAGGATGTCATGGGAGACAGTATCGAAAGCCTTGCTAAAGTCAAGGTAGATGACAACCACTGCTCTCCCCCCATCTACCCAGCTGGTGATACCATCATAGAAGGCAACGAGGTTGGTCGAGCACGACTTCCCCTTGGTGAATCCATGCTGACTACTCCTCACAACATTCTTCTCTTCCAATTGCTTGGAGATGGCATCCAGAACAAGCTGTTCCAACACCTTTCCAGGGACAGAGGTGAGACTGACTGGCCTGTAGTTTCCCGGATACTCCTTGCCCTTCTTGAAGACCCGAGTGACATTGGCTATCCTCCAGTCTTCAGGCACCTCTCCTGTTCTCCAGGACCTTTCAAAGATAATAGAGAGCTGTTCGGTGATCACCTCTGCCAACTCCCTCAGCACACGTGGATATATCCCATCGGGACCCATGGATTTGTGCGTGTTGAGCCCACTCAAATGCTCCCGAACCACTCCCTCATAAACCATATGATCTATTAGATCATATGATCTATTAGAGAATGTGGATGCTTAAAGGTAAATGTCACATTCCCAGTGATTCTATAAGTAGGAGCAACAATGATCTTTGGGCTACAGGCAGTTCAGAACTAACCCGAGAAAAATGATCAGATGAGCACATCTATCCATAATATTCTCGTATATAAATTTTGGCAGAAAAGGAAGAGTCTTTGATAGTTTTTCTTGGAACTAATAAACTTTCAAAACTTTTTTTCCCCCTATTTTCTTCGAATTAGGCTTCAAACTTTCAGCGACTCTGTTTCTTAAGAATAGCCTTTTCTACTTCTCTTTGTATTGGACTTAAGCCCTGATGATTTGGGAAAAAAATAAAATACAATTAAAAAAAATAAATAAATAAAAAGAGGGGCTGTGCTTGTGATAAAGGTATTTTTTGTTTTTATGTTCCATTTGCTAGTTTAACATAGACACAACTAAATTGGATTCAGAGGCTTTGCATTAGTTTTCTATGGTGTGAGTAAAGTAAATAGAGCCCTCAGTATTTTTAGTGCATGCTTGTGTGCTCATTAACATTCCTTTGTCTTTAAGGCAGAGACATGAAACTCACAAAACATCCATTTTGCTATTGATCACACATTTTTTAATCTTCTCTTTTTTGAGTTCATAAAAGGTTAGTTTTTTTTTTTTTTTCCAGTCTCTTTTAAAATCACTTGTAGAAAAATCTTGTTTTTTTTTCCAGCTAGGGATTTCCATTGGCAGATTGAGATTTATTTAATTAAAATACTAACAGAAGGAGACAAATAAATTTCCCAAGTTTTACCTTTCATAAACACCAGTTTATTAGATACTGGAAACCAACTATTCTTTGGTGTGCATTTCAACATTTTATTTTCCTATGTAACTGATTCATGCAGGCATGTCTATCACCCATAAACAGCCTCAATCTCCCTTTGCACATATGTCTATGTATAAATGAAATCAACCAACAGTATAAACCCAAGCAGTGAAAAAGCAAGACCCAAAGCACAAAGACTTTAAATTCTTGAAGTGAGCAAGTGATGTGGCCTGTGGTGTAACATAAAGATGAGGAAGTGTATCTGCATTATGTAGATGTTTTTGAAAGACATATGTGAAATATAAAACTCCAGTGGTGGTTGAAAATATATCCAGTGGTGGTTTACAATCCTCTTCAGCAGTCCAAATTTAACCGATGTAGAAGAGATGCAGGATTGAATGTCAGTATTTCTGATTGGGAGACCCTCCTGATCACCTATTTCTCATGTGTTGGATAGTCAGCATGGATATAAAAGTCTATCTGGGGAATGACATTGCAGCCATGATTCTTGGGGGATTTATGGATTGAGTCCTTACTTCTACTGTGTAACTATTTTTTCATGCATATTACCTGATTTTGCTCCAAAGAATTACTTACGTGTCCAGGTAAGTGCTGGCTCCAAAAAGAATTGTGACAGCTCAGATCACAAGGAGCAATTTTTAAGGATGGCACCTTTACCTTCTAATGGCTTTAGAAGACTTTCAGTACACTTTGAGGATTTTTTTTTATTTTCAAAGTTTTACATGACTGCTTAGACATGAAGGGTTGTATAGTACATAATAGCATCCCACTCTTAATATTCTAGTGCACACTTACTGTGTAAGGCCCAATCACAAATATTTACTAAGGCTGACAGTTGTATTGTGCACCGTAACATCCCTGGGCACATTATATAGGTACAGAACAAAGCATCAGCTATAGGACAGAATAGTGTGTATTTTATCAACAGAAGCAACTGTTATGAAAAAATAAAAGGTTCTGTCATTTAGGAACTTTTTCCTTTAACTTAGATCTGTAAACTCAGTTTTAGGAGACATCATAAGAAACTCACCAATTTGTTACTTAAATTTTTATGGTCACAGAACTACAATTTCCCTCTACCTCTTGCCTTGTCCCCACACCCAAGCAGATGCTCTCTTGTCACTACAGCTAAATATTGAGTGTATTTGTTGAGAACATGTCTAAAGTCTTTCTGTAGTCACTAATATTTTTGCACATTTAACTGCTGTACTAAATTGCATTGTATGGGTCTGATCCAAAGGCTATTGATGTCAACTGAAGAAAAAAATCCCATTGACTTCAGTGAGATTTTTTTTTGTATTTTTGTTGTTGTTGTTGTTTTTTCCTAAATGGAAAATAATTATGTACTTGTACTGTTAAACATTTATAATGAAGCACCATCAAATTTTATATATATATATATATATATATATATATATATAAATGTCAGTATCTGAAAAACCAGGGCAGATGAGCTTTCAAGATCTGTTAGTCCATCAGCATTGTAGAGTTAAAAAGGCACCACATGTACTTAGTCTTCTGAACAAGACTGTGGACAAGAAAACACTCTGATTCAGTATTTTTCTAGTAAAAGAAGTTTGATCTTGGAGCCAGATTATGACTCGGACCTTTTCTACAATATTTTGTGTTCAACATTATTACATTGATGTAATCCTTAAGAAATCTGTGAGAAATAATTTTATGCCTTTACTCTACCAAGTGTTTCTGTTTAAAAAACAAGAAAGTTCCTAGATAAATCCCACCATATTTTAAGATAAAAATAATATATATGTTAGTTATGTTTACTTCTCATGTATGGTTTTAAATTTTTAAAAATAAATTTCAAAGAGTTTTAGGATAGAGGTCCACATTTTCCAAATAAGGAAGTAGAGGAGATAAGGTTGGCCAGAAGAAAAATTGAACATGGAAGTTGGGCATCTTCAGCTTTGTACTCTAACCTCCTGAGAACATTGCATCTTCATTATACTTAGCATGCTAAGGTCTGTCTTTTTCACATCTGATTTTAAACATAACTGAAATTCTCAAATTTGGAATGTAGTCAGTTAAGTTTGTTCCTTAATCACCGAAATACAAGCATCCCTCCAGAACTGACTATCTTTCTCGAACTACCATGATCAGTTGGATTGCATCCTTGGGGCCCTAGACAAATATTGAAAAATACAGACCCATAAAGCACATACCAAAGGTTTTGGGATTGTAGGGTGGAAAGCCAATTTCACTGACAGAAGACATCTTCAGAACTGTGGGGCTACTAAAACAGTTGTTCAGAAAAATTCTAAACAATGTTAAAAATTTAATTCTTCTTCTGTATTAGATAAAGAATTTTATTTGACTCATATTTCTGTGGGAAGAAATATTTTCTAGTACCTAAATTGTGTACTGGCTGTTACCTAACAAAAATCTAGACTTGTGGATAGTTCATCACTTATGCTAGTTATGATATTAAATTTGACCCCTTTTTCATTTATTTTCTTTACTTTGGATGGTTGCTGTTTAGAACAATTTTAGAACAACTCTGATGAATTGTAGGAAGATAATGTACAAAGATCATACATGATAGTCTTCTTTTAATACAGTAGAAGTATTAAAGAAAGAAGATATATATTAATGATATATGAGTTTTTTGAATGTAGACATACTATAATAATTAAAAAGTAAACTTTAGAAATGTGTGTAAAATAGTTACTTAATGATTTTATTAAAGTGGTGTGGTGACATTTATAGTTACAATTATTGCAGATAAAGTTGAAAGAACTGAATAACAATTGAAAACAATTTTAAAATCTTTTACACAAGTTGATATAACTAAAAAGTAGAATACAGTGTCAATCAGAGTTTTCTATATATATTTTTTTGATATTCAACTGCATTTAGAGTGTGTACTATTGTAATATGCTCATCTGCTCAGTATTTTAATTCTATTTTTGTTTCTAATTATTTTTTTTTTTATGTCTGTACTACATACTCCTTTTATCATTCCTTAGATCAATCAAAGTAGCTCTTTGTGAATAAATGCACATATATGGAGATCACCTGTCTTTACAAGACAAGGTAAGTTTTTGAATTCACTACAATATAAAATGTTAGTTTTCACTATGTATGATAAAACACTCTTTGGAACATAACATAATCTTAAACTCCCTTTAGATGTTTCCAACATCCGCATCAATCTTGAATCATAAAATATATGATGGAATCAATATTGTGATGACAAACTGTAAAAAATTGCTTTTGTCTGGATTCAGTAGAAAACACAAGTGGTCTGATTCAGCTTGGGAACACTGGAACCAGCTTCCTAAAATGAGAAGGCTGTTCAAAAATAAAGTTAAGTTTGGGTTAGGTGAAAGTGGGTTTATTTCCTTTATATGTTACTAACCAAACCTTTTTTTCTTTTGCCCTTACACAACCTCCCCCTGCTGAATCAACTTTTATTTATTTATTTATTTATTTATTTATTTATTTATTTATTTATTTATGTTTTGGCTAATTGGGTGAATTCTGGATTGCAGTTGAGATGCTAAAGCTAATCTCCTATCATAGTACAAAATATCTTATCCTATCAGTTTTCTATATGGAGGTCATGTATTGACTTTGCAACGTCTGACAAATGTTACCATCCACTACTACCAAAATAGAAATAAGTAGCATTCCTATCTGAAACTTATTAACAACAATATATTTAGAATATGGAGTGTGACTTGATGACTACTGGTCTACTGAAGAATTGTTAATAACCAAGATTTCCTATTAGTCATACAGAAATGACAAAATTATTATCAGTTCCATGAATTCTATATTGAAGATGTTCATGATGTCTTAATGTCATGATGACAGACCATTGCAACATTGTGAACAACCATGCTTGCTGTTTATGATCTAGGAATTAAACATATATTGATGGATACTTGCAAAATATTGAATCATATCCTGAATGAAAGTTCCTAATATTTTCTTGGGTACCTTAGGCAGCCAGTTAGCATGATTATATGCCCGAGGAAAGTGCCTTACCAGACATCAGCAGAGTGGTGGCCATGAAGACAGGTTATGCGGAATGGACTGTAGATAGAAGATACCTCTTCTGCTTTGTTATTGACCTTTGACTCCAGAGATATTGGAGGTGGCTCTGATCCCCAGCTCCACACTGAGCCGACAGGACAAAGACAATATGAAGAAATGGGACTATTCTAATGATAGTCGCTTGCATCTGCAGAGAAACATGGAACTTTGAACACTGTGTTATTCATGTGCTCTTAAATGTGTCACTCAAAGCCATAGAGCTAGCCAGACTATGTATTGACTGACAATGCATGCCTGATTGGGGGAAAATAACAACAATAACAAAGAACAACAAAAAAACCAACAGAAAAAATACATAGGGTATAATTAATCTCTTTTATTTTTCACTTTCAAAAAGTGATCTGTCTAGTGTAAACTAGTCCTCTAATTGCCTTCTAAAGTTAATAGAGAGAGAAAACATATTGACATTTCCTGTGTGGCTCAGGGCACATTATGTGATATGAGCTTACTGAAAATGTTACTTCAGGTATTTTCTGTTCAAATGATATTAGGTTATCTTTATTGAACAAAGACAATATGTAGCAAATCCTTGTGTTTATTCTCTGAATGATTTCCATACTTGATTCGTGATGCTTCTTTTTTGCTACTAAGTCATTTAGGGTGAATTAATCTCCCCTAAATTTATGTGTCTCATACATACAATTGAAGTAGATGTTCAGACTTCATTCATTATTTACACACAAAACCACATTTCTGGAGAAAGTTTATGACATTACAGAGCATGTATTAGGATGAAAATAAAGTACTCCTCAAAAACTTCCATTCCTTTTAATTTGTAATAAATGAGCATAAATGTATAACTCAGGCAGATGTAGATGAGATTAATCTTTCTCGTTAAGTTTCCCCTCTGCAATGTTCTAACTATTGTACTTCATGAACGGTTGACTTTGCTCATAATTTTTGTGACCAGCAACAGAAAAGAAGAGAAACAGAAAACTTCACTGATGTTACTGAAAGACAATGGAAGGAAGTTATATCACTTGATTTTTAATAATGAATGGGCTTACTTGCTGACTCTTACTATCTCTAAGAATCAGTACAGCTTCACTTTTTCTTCTCTTCTTTCATAACACAGTTAACCTATATGCAAACAAGGACTAATCTAAAACTCTACAGAGACCTTGTGGTTATTTCACTGCTTGCATAGTTGTGACAGCTTGTGCTCTGGGACATGGGAATTAGCAAGGTTATTTTTTATTTTTTTATTTCTTTCCCGACCCTCACCCCCCCCCCCCCCCCCCCCCCCCACACCCCCCACCCCCCAGGGGTAAATGTGGATGCCATCAGCATGGAATCTGAGAAGAGTCAGAAAAAAAATCTGTTCTGATGACAATATGAAGGTAGCTTGGGCTAGTATAATCAAGAAAATTTACATTGTTTAGAGACCTGAGGAAACAATTGCCTTATTGTACTGATGTTATATAGGTTCCTGGATTTCCAGATCTAGAAGAATGCAGAATATTTGCAAACAGGTTTAAAATGTGAACAGTAGGCAATGACACCAGACTTCTGAGTTAGGTTTCTTATGAAATGTAAATACATTGAAGAAAATCCCTCTAGAGGTAGAAAAAATAATTTCTTATCCCCCAAAATGAGTTTGAATCACATGAGATTAATAGCTTTTAAAAGTGTTTGTGACTATTCAGTGTAGAAGGATCCTAGATATTAAACTAGATGACTAACTTTTAGAAAGATATATCAACTGAATTAAATACCACCTGTGGTTGTGATGGGTAGTTTACATCCATGGAGATCTTCAAAAGCCTTTTTGACATGGTTCTGGGCAACCAAGGTGGCCATGCTCGAGCAGGGGTTTGGACTAGATGACCTCCAGAGGTCCCTTCTAACCAAAAAGACATTCTTTGTGATAAAAATTTGAAAATGTAATAGCCTGTTCATGTACATGTTGCTGATGTGATTCACGCAGCACATGACAGTGCTTTGTCATGCATGGAAATATGTGGTCCTTGCTTCCAGAAGGCCTGTTAAGATCTGTGGGACCCATCGGAACCTCCAATTGCATTCAGCTACGTGAGAGACAGCTATACAGCACCATGGTTCTTCCTATGATTTTTTTTTTTTTTTTTGGGACAGAGGCTGCAGTATTGCTGAAAAAAGACTAATGAGCTGAAGGAAAAGTACAAAATAATATTGCCTGTGGAAAGGTACAGCTCCTCCAACAGGGCATGTATACATCTTTGTGCTCAGTAATCTAAAAAGTCCAAGCTCAGCCTTATTTTGTGGAAGCTGATGAGGTGAATTCAATTTGCTTTTGGGTGTGAAAAAATGGATTATTTCATGAGGCTTATATGCAGCAACAGTCAATGAAATAGTTCTTACAAATATGGATGGTCAGTAAAGAAAGAGCTTTAAAAAAATCCTATTACTGCAGAAGAATTTAAATGTGTATATAATGAGTAGCTACAAATGCACAAAAGTAGCTGTCACACACTATGTAGTATTCATAAAAGCTCCAACAAGTTGCACAGTATGAGGAATAGTTGCTTCTGGATCAGCGCGCAGTCATTTAGTAGTCCTATCAAGCTGACAGTGAGAGTACCAGGCCTGATACACATGACTGCCCAAGAAGAGTGTCTCTGGATGTCAGCCTTGTGTACGTCAACGAAACAAGAGTAGAGCAGAATCAAAACAAGTTAACAAACCAGCAGCGAGCTTGTTTCTGCTACAATAACAGAACCATAGGCTAACTGAGGTTTTCTTTACAAAACTTGTAAGCCTATGCCAGTGACCTCAGAATCACTGACCCACAGATGCTGGATACAGTGAACATGAAAGAGTTTTTTTCCCCCTTTTTTTCTTTTTCTTTTTCTTTTTCTTTTTCTTTTTCTTTTTCTTTTTCTTTTTCTTTTTCTTTTTCTTTTTCTTTTTCTTTTTCTTTTTCTTTTTCTTTTTCTTTTTCTTTTTCTTTTTCTTTTTCTTTTTCTTTTTCTTTTTCTTTTTCTTTTTCTTTTTCTTTTTCTTTTTCTTTTTCTTTTTCTTTTTCTTTTTCTTTTTCTTTTTCTTTTTCTTTTTCTTTTTCTTTTTCTTTTTCTTTTTCTTTTTCTTTTTCTTTTTCTTTTTCTTTTTCTTTTTCTTTTTCTTTTTTTTTTTTCCTTTTTGAGTTTCCAGGTGTTTAGCACTGATACTATCTATCAGTGTTTCTGACTGAAACACTGGCTATTGTTCTTCCTCTACTATTCTGAAAAATCCCTCTTTGCTTGTGTTGGTTAAACATGATTCAAGGTCTGCTGTAATGAGCACGGTGAGCTAGTCACTTCTGATCATTTTAATGGTCTTTTTGAAGGCTGAGATTCATTTTGTGGTTTGAATCTTCTGTATGTGTCAAAAGATCAATAGCTTGCAATACCTTAGTTGTTTAATACATATCAAACACTATCACTCCAACCAGAAATATTCACTGGACCAATTTCATGCCAGGCTGGAGAGCTAACATGTAGTTTAGATTGATTAGCAGATAAATTATTTCAGGAAAGAAATGTGAACATGGTCACTTTAGGGAAAATTGGCTATGGGTTCTTTCATTGGATGCTGCCCCTATGCATTACCTTTCCTCTTTGCACAATGGTAACCTAAGCTTGTCATTATTTAGGACTGCTTGGCTGGAAGGAACTTCCTTCGAGAAACTGACACTGAAGATAATATTTCCCATATCATTGTTAAAACAAATGTTTTCATTTTTAGGTTTCACGGCTGTAAGTACACCTGGAGTAGAGGTACCTCAAACAGCTGCAAACAAATGGTTAAATATAACTTTCAGCATGGACTAGCTACTCTAAGATCTTGATTTTGTGGGCATTGCAGCCAGCCTACATTGAGCTCTGCAACAGCAAAACTGTCACAAGTGTCAGGATAGGGACTTTAAAGCTATGTCAAGGATTGAATTGCAGGTGCCATAATGATCTCTAATTCAACTGATACGTATTCTTAGTGTTTTTCTTTCCTAAGAATGTGCTTAGGAAAGCACATTCCCTAACTAACTGTTAAAATGCTCACTATCCAACCAGAAACTTGTTGGAAAAACATAATTTGAATTACTTAAATACTTTTAAGCTCAGAGGTGAAAGTCCCTCAAAACTGAGGTTTTAACAATACAGACACTGCTGTGTCTTCCTGTAAATCCAGCTTCAATGTATTTTAGAGAAGGTAAATTAATTAAAGAAGAATGTGCTGTGCACATATAATATTAATGTTGAAAGCACACAGGAAATGCGCAGGACACCTTGCTCATATGGAAAACACTTTGCTTTAGAGGTCTGTTAGAGAGTTTAAGATAAAAGGAATTCTTATAAGTTCAGACTGATAAACACAATCACAAATACATCTCCACATCTGCTCCATTTTCACAACTGAATTAAGGAACATTTTCCCCCCAATGAGTTTAATTAACTTTAAGAACAAGCTAAATTAGTTTAAAAGGCAATTAAAATGCAAGCGTATAAATTGTAATTAAAACTGCATGCTGTTTATAGATATTTTTTCTAAATATTTAAAGAAGATATTTTCCAAATGAAAAAACAGAAGTTCTGCAGTCAGTGAATAATTCAGTTCAGAAAAAAAAAAATATAAAAAGCTCTTCTTACCCATGTAGAATTATTTAAAAAAGTAATTTGTTAGAAATGAAAATTACAGAATATTATATCAGTGTCCCACTGGAAAATAACAATAATTTGATTCACAGATGCACTGTTTTGCCTTATGTTGAGATTGGTTCTACTGTTTTATTGTTTTCGGCATCTTCAGAGATATTGGGAGCTATTGTGCATGTCTAGTTCAGCTTCCCCTGAACTTTAATTCTCCCTATGCATGATGTGGTCTGCTTTCCACACCTGGTGTTTTTCTTTTTCTTCTGTATATCTTCCTTCCCTCCATCCATGTTCATTATCTGGAGTGGATGACTTCCTTGGTAGTGCCCTCAAAACTGAAGAGTTAACCCAAGTAACATTTAAAAGGCACATCATTTTTGCCTTCTGTTTTCCCTTTGGGCAATCCAGAAGATGTGGATTGTGTACAGATTAAGCCTATTCTCTGAAATGGGCATCATCATGCTATTCCCAGCTCTACATCTCATATATACAGTTACACATACTGTGGCCACAGGAAAATTACTTCACCTCTCTGCGTCCATCTTCTCTTCTGCCCAAACACTTTCCAGTGAATTGGTGATTGCCTTTCACTGTTGTCTGGATCATTCCTAGGAAAATCAAGATATTGTCTTGGTGACATCAGGAACAACAGCCAGAAATTACTATGAGTGGCAAACATTACTTTGAGGCTGAGCTTATATCTGACAGAGCATGAATAATTACATGAATATCCATGGTAAAAATATGACAGTCCAGTGATTTGTAAACTTTTTCCTCAGATATCACATAACTTGAGGGGTTGTCTTTGAGTAAGTAATGGTGATCACATACTGTTGCAAACTAAAATGTTATGTTATTTGCTCCCTTACATCTACATTTTGATCCCATCCAACTCAAAAGCAGAATTCCTATTTACTGTTTTGCAGATAGAATTCAAATGCCATAAAAGATAGATTCACGTTATTCTTCAAATATATCCCAAAGAAATGAACTATATGTTTAATAAATAATTTTAAAAATGGTAGATTTTAAAATCTGGTTTTGAACTTCAAGAATTAGTGTGAATAACTAAACAATGTTTTTGGTTTGATTTTGTTTTCATGGTTTGAAAGAGAAAATGTGCTTAAGCAGTTTCACATAAACCTATAGAAACTAATGAAATAGATTTCTGACTACAACGAGCTATACTCATTGAAAACCATTTTGATGTTAGAATGTGATTCCTATTATAAATCAGAAATTCAAGCTGTGAAAATAAACTTAAAATAAATATCATAGTTCCCAATCTTTACAGCTTACAGTAACTAAAGTTCTTGAAAGTGTAAGAGTTCTAAAAGATTTGAGACAGTTTAAAAATCTGTCAGTCATTAGCTTTCAAAAAGAAAGATACATGAATATAAAGAATAAGATAACAGTACAAAAAGTCTTTGTAACTGCCCACGAAACAAAACTGCATATTTCATCAGAGATATAAATGTTACATTTTAAAAATAAAAATGGATAGAAAAGGAATGGCTTGTTCTTTCTTCAAATTGGCAGATTTGAAGGGGTTAGCTTTGTTTCTGACTCAGGAGAAGGTTTCTTTTTCATGCTATATGATCAAAAAAAGAGAAAAGCATTCAGGTGGAAAGATGGCTCCTGTGTATAATATGAATAGTTGGATATGAACCCTTATTTATGGTAAGGATGCTTCATAAGAAGCTTATGAATTTATATCTTAATCCAACAACTAGTTTTCATTTGCAACTACTTGCAAAATAACACAAGAACCCTCCTGGATTGTTGGTTCAAAGAAATACAAAATATGTTAAACTTATTTTGGGCTCTGACTTAATTCACATCTGCAGTTTGAGAAAAGAAATACAAAATATGTTAAACTGATTTTGGGCTCTGACTTAATTCACAACTGCAGTTTGAGAAACTCTTCACCAGGAAGAATCTTGAATCTGGTCCATCTTTAAATACAACCAGTCATTCAGGGCACACACACGGACCACCAGGAATGAAAAGTCATAATTGCATTAGCTAGTTGACAAGTAACATGATGTGTAAAGAGAATCAAGCATGTCTCAGCTGCCAGGCCCTAGGGAAAACCCACTGTAGATTCTAGAAATAATGAGGCAATGGAAACGATACAATTTATGTGATGAAATTATGCCAAAAGAGTAAAGAGATCTTGTGCTTTAGGGAAGCTTAGTTGTTACTATTGGGGCAGAATGATATCACTGCTTATTATCCAAATTCTTGGTTCACAGTTTATGTGGACAGATTCATTGATAAGGTAACTGTTGTTTGTAAAACGTCAGATATTGGGTATTCTTGAGAATAGTTGAACTAAGACTGAATCATCTATAAAAAATTTACTTCAAAGTATCTCACAGAATTAATTATCATAATTGAGTTAACAATAACATATTACTTTTGTTTATTATTATTTCTCAGATTTGGGGAACACCTTTGGAAATAACATCTTTTGAGTTTCATACCAGGAAGTCTGTTACTTTAGTTTTTTTTTTTTTCCTCTGTAGTTTAATAAAACAGCCATTTTTATATTAATGGTAAGCTTCAAAATCGAAGAAACTTTAAAAAAAAAAGGAAAAGGAAAAGGAAAAGGAAAAGGAAAAGGAAAAGGAAAAGGAAAAGGAAAAGGAAAAGGAAAAGGAAAAGGAAAAGGAAAAGGAAAAGGAAAAGGAAAAGGAAAAGGAAAAGGAAAAGGAAAAGGAAAAGGAAAAGGAAAAGGAAAAGGAAAAGGAAAAAAAGAAAAAGGAAAAGGAAAAGGAAAAGAAAAAGGAAAAGGAAAAGGAAAAGAAAAAGGAAAAGGAAAAGGAAAAGGAAAAGGAAAAGGAAAAGGAAAAGGAAAAGGAAAAGGAAAAGGAAAAGGAAAAGGAAAAGGGAAAAGGAAAAGGAAAAGGAAAAGGAAAAGGAAAAGGAAAAGGAAAAGGAAAAGGAAAAGGAAAAGGAAAAGGAAAAGGAAAAGGAAAAGAAAAAGAAAAAGAAAAAGAAAAAGAAAAAAAAAGAAAAAGAAAAAGAAAAAGAAAAAGAAAAAGAAAAAGAAAAAGAAAAAGAAAAAGAAAAAGAAAAAGAAAAAGAAAAAGAAAAAGAAAAAGAAAAAGAAAAAGAAAAAGAAAAAGAAAAAGAAAAAGAAAAAGAAAAAGAAAAAGAAAAAGAAAAAGAAAAAGAAAAAGAAAAAGGAAAAGAAAAAGAAAAAGAAAAAGAAAAAGAAAAAGAAAAAGAAAAAGAAAAAGAAAAAGAAAAAGAAAAAGAAAAAGAAAGAAAAAGAAAAAGAAAAATGGGGTGCAGAGAAATATATATTTTTTTATCAGTGATGAATCCCAAAGGCTGATGAATTTTGGATAGCTTCAGCTATATTTTTTTTTTCTTTTACCTATTAATTTCTTGGATTCCAGGATACCTGCCTTAAGTTAATCCATTTATTGAAGTTCTGACAGGGAAGTAAGGATAATATAATGGATCATATTTCGAAGAGGGTGAAAATGTCAAATGTTCAAAAGTTGTCCCCTCTAGTCATCAGAATCTCTTTGCTGGTGGATTAAATTTATTTTTTTGCTAAAGTTTTTTTTTTTTCCAGTGATGTTGTAATTGTGAAAATAAAAATGTCCCCTCAACCTTCATCTAACAAACTGAAAGTTTTGACAAAGACCTCAGTAAAGTGACTTGAAAACACCTCTGTAATAGTAAGCATGTATCCATTCATAATTGAGAGAAAACCTTCATTTATTCAGAGCCTTATTTAGAATCTCATTATCTTCTTCTAGCCTTTGATAATAGGGTCATGGGTTTCTAGAATACACATTGAGTTTTAAAGTAAAATGCAAATTACCAATGTGCTTTCTCTTACCATTTATGTGAACTTTATTCGTACAAGTACACCATAGCTTCCTAATGAATACTGTTCGATGTCCATGAAAGTTTTCATTCTGTATGAGTGTAAAGAGTTGAGTCAAAAAGCCTAAATGAAAGTCATTTAGTGGAAAAAACTCCCATTGACTCCCATGAACTTTAGGAGTGTGATCTTAAATCACTGCATTTATGTATTAAGTTTTCTACATATGTGTTGGAAGGATACTCATGGCAATAGGAGACAAACTGGTCTGTGATGCTTTTGTTGAATTAAAACCTTAGAGTATCAATTGTGTTTTAGAAGTGCTTCTTTCCTTTCAAAGCTTTAAATTATCAAGTTAAATGGTTTTACAAAAATGAAAATAAATTTGTGTTTAATTGAGAAACTTTGAACTCAGTGAGACCTAAAGTGAGCTTGTGGGCCCAGAAATGTGTCTATTTACTTTTTTTTTTTTTTTTCCCCAGCTGTGTCAATTGGGGTGATAAGAAATATTATCTCTAAAGACTTATTTGAAGTGCAGCCAGAATGTCATATAACTGGAAACTAGGAATCTCCATCTATTTAATTCTTTGAAGAGTAGATTACTCACACTCTTCATGAACAGAGAGAAGATATTTTTTACTGTAAACAGCTCACTAATCTAGCATGCCAGGATCCAGTAGCTGGAAGCTGAAAGTAGACAGATTCAGATTAGAAATAAGACATCCCTTCTTAACAGTTAGGAGAAATTGCAACAGCTTCCAAAGTGAGATAGGTATTTAAGATAGGTGGGATATATCGCACTGGAGATGTCTCTCTGTCTCTCTCTCCTTTGGCTGTTGAGAAATCCCAGATAAGCAGACTAGATGTCTAAGTTTTAAAATGGATAAATCTAGGTGAGATAAATATGAATTTGTTAAACTGAGATAATATTCTATGTGTTTCCTTATTGTGAAACAGTTACCTCTAATGGTGATTTAGCTGTAGTACTTCAGAAAATTGTTATGGAATATTTTAATAGCTTTTAATAACTGAGACAAGTTTAGGAGGAATTTAATGTCCAAAAGTATTTAACTGCATCTGTGCAATTAAATGCATTCAGTTATAAATAGGGATTACTGTCTTGATTTTTAAACCACTCTTCAGTTTACCTCTAAAACAGGGCAGATTAGATTTGCTAAATCAAATAATCTGAATGGCATTTGCATGACTGTTTTCTAAGAGCATAAAATTGACAGAGAAGGAAGCATCGGTTATGCATTTAGTGCAGATTTGCTAATGATAATGATGGTCACACTACTTTCAGAATATGTACTACAGAGAGATTTTTGATACCTAAGAAATATATCTTAGCATACTCTTTTTTTTTTTCTTTTTTTTTCTGTTAATATATCTTTTTCGGGACATGAAGATAAAGGAATGTCACTGAGGCTAAGCAAATATATGGCCATGGACAGTCTCATGAGTAAGCCTGAGTACAAGTTCGCATAGGGTTTGGATGACTTCTGGGAAGCAGCAAGACCTGGGAAAGTCCCTGTTTGGATCCTAAAACAGAATGCAAGTGCATACAGCTACGTAAGCTCTGTAGTGCTCTGCATAGATGACCCAAACCACCCACATATGTAAAAAGCATTTTTATCTCAGTCAGATACTTAAAGCTTTTCATATTAAGCAGTCATTGGCTAAATAACAGAATTAAATTGCAGTCATTGGCTAAATAACATAATTATTTCATTATCAAGGCTTAAAATTCAGTTTTCTCTCTATCTCCAAGAACAGATTTCTTAACAAACAAGTTAAAAAATCAAGTTCCTTCCTGGTTGCTCATACCATGACTGTTGCTTCATGGGTTGGCTTATCCCAGTTTTATAGCCTAGTAGTTAAAAAGTGCCTTAGGAATTGGAAAATGTGTTTGAAATTCTTTGAGTGTAAGAGAATTGAACATAAAATTGAAGTCAGTTTAACACTTCCTGGGAGAATTCTCTATTTAGCTGTCTGTTTGGCAAGACAAGGATTCCACCAGTGCCAGATTGCAAAGGGAGTGTGGTCTGCTCAAACAAAAGTCTGTAAAGAATATCTCCAAGTGAATTGAAACACAAGATATGACCAAATACAGATAACTGCCATAGTGCTGTAGAAATCTGAGTGAGTTAAATTGGCATATCTTAAGAACAATTCACCTCCACCCTAAGGTGTGTATCTAAAATGCCTCAGATGACTCATACTTTAAATTTAATTATACAGCTCTCCCAGTTTTGGCAGCTAACAAGCTTGGACTCTACATGTTTAAAGCTACCGAGAAAAATCTCTGTCTTTCTATAAAATCAGGTGCCAAAACTCTAGAAAAGAATGGGAAGTTAAATAGATGTGCTTTTAAGTGACTTCAAAGAGCTTCACCTCCAGGCTTGGCTGTATCTTTATAGACAGTATATTTTCTGTATTTATTGCAGCAGGAATCCATGGGTGATAGTGCAAACTAAAATTTTATTCACACATAAATATAACCAAATATGAGTTGTTTTGTTTTGTTTTGTTTTGACTGCATAGCTTTTGATATTCTTCAGCATCACCTTTTCGGTTTGGCTCTCTTTACATCTCTTTAGATAGTAAACCCTGACAGAAACCCTGAACCTTCTCTTGTCTCAATTCTATATTCATGGAACAAAACCATTAATCCAACTGCTGTTGGTCTGGTCATTGTGGGCTAGGTACTCTTCTAATAGTGCCTCACAGATTGTTTAATCAATCCCCTGAGATGATTCTCATTGCAGTTGGCTACAATATAATTATAATTAGAGAAAAGATCGTTTTAATCTGATTTCCAATTTGGATTCTGTTAAAAGTACACACTTGAATGCAGCCTGCTTTTCATAAAAGAGGACTTCCGCATTTCTCAGGCATCTGATCTGGATGCAGGCATCAAAATCTAGATGTGGGAGTTGAACGCATAGTTAGTAAGCTCACTGACAATACTGAACTGGGAGGTGCTATTGACTCTATAAGGATGAGACACATTGGAACATTGGATAATCAGCAATAGCATTAAATTCAACAAAGATAAATGCCAGGGACAGAATAATGATGGACACAAGTACAGATTGCGAGACAAAATGGCTAGAAAGTAGCTTGTAAGAAAGAGATCTGGGGGCGCTGGTCAACTGCAAGATCAATATAAGCCACCAGTGAGCCCTGGAAGACAAGAGGGCAAACTGTATTTTGGGATGCATTAAATGCTTCATAGCCAGCCTCTCAAAAGAGGAAATTAACTCACTATATTTAATGTTGGTCAGATCTCACCTTGAATATTGTATGTGGTTCTGAGTTCCACAATATAAAAATTATATTAAAATCCCTGACTGCATCCAGAGGAGGGCAACAAAGCTGGTAAAAGGGATGAAAGACAAGTCTTATAAGGAGAAGCTGAGGACTTTTGGGTTGTCTAGTCTGGAGAAAATGAGGTCAAGAGGTGATCTTGTTGCTCTCTGCAACTTCTTGAGGAGGGGAAATTGAGAGTGAGGTGCAGGTCTCTTCTCCCTCCTAACTGATGACAGGATGCATGGGAATGACACAAAGTTGTAGAAGGAGAGGTTCAGGCTGGGTATTAGGAAAAAAAATATTTACTGTGAGGGTGGTCAAACAGGCTTTTTAGAGAAGTGGTTGATACCCCATGACTATAATGTCCAAAAGGTATTTGAATAATGTATTCAAAAACATGATTTAAGTTTTGGTTAGCTCTGAAATGGGCAGGCAGTTGGATTCGATGATCTTTGCAGGTCCTTTCCAACTCTTCTTTACTGGATGTGGAAAGCTCCTACCATCTCAGTGGTGAGGATGTGAGATAGACTGGGAGATGCTTCTCTATCATGAAGTAGCAGTCACTTACCAAAGTGACAAGTCCCTTCCTTTTGCAGTAATTCTCAGGATAGTAATGGCCATAGATTCCCTATGCTGCAAATGCACTTTGAAGCATCCTATATGCACGTAAAGTACTCATAGATAGGAAAGCAGTATTCCAACTGTATGTCACATTGTAAAACTGCATTTTTTTTCTAAGAAAAAAATATTTCATGAAAACATATTAAAAGAGGTTTTCAATGGTCTGAATAAAGCACAAATCACAGAGAACATCAAGACATAATTACACACTTATAGAGAAGCCTACCATGAAAAAAAAAAGAGTTTTTTCCTTTTTTTTTTCCTGAAAACTGAAAATGACAAGCTCAAATTATGAAGTACACTGTGCACAATCGAGTGTGAGGAAATATCAGCTCACGAATCATTAACAGCCCCAGTCTTATGAACAGAGCATTATCAGCTCTGTGAGTCTGAACAAAACAATTGTCAGCTGCCACCCTTTCTCAACTAGACAATTAAAAATTTCATGTTGTGCAAAGTGAAAAAGTGAGACCAAATTCAGCAATCCATTTGCCTAGTGGATGCAAAAAGATCCTTCTGCCTGACAAAGTGTATTCTCTTCCAGGGAGCATGTAAGAAGATGGACATTAATATTCAGGGGAAGGTCTGGTGAGAGATCTGAGTGTGGCCATGAGGACATCTGGGTGCTCTCTGGGTGCATGAGCAAGGTTATTCTGGGCAAATCCTACTCTGCTGGTGAGGTAAGGGTGAAAGGATTGGAGCAGAGGTAACATCTGCTTTGGACTCATGCCAGCTTGGAGAACATGGAAGAAGAAGGGTTGGGAGGCAGATGGGGCTCATTTTACTGCTGCTTAAAAAGAAAAGCATTCATGTTGGGAGAATGTGCATTGGGGTCTTCAGTACCTGTGCAGCTCAGCAGAAAAGATGAACGTGCCCTCTTGCTGGCAAACTACACTCCTTTGTGAATGTGTTGTATGAGTAAATACAGCTACAGCTGCACTGCTATTGTATTATCTTGCAGAGATTATCTTTCAGCTTTCCTGCTAGAGGAAAAAGGCTCTTTGTGATGCTTAATCCCCTAAAATATCACAGCACAGCACCACACAGGATCTAACCCTTTACCTTAGCACATTCAAGTTTATCCATCTATGAAATTAGTATAATAGCATTGTTCTGCCTCACAGGGATGTTGTGCGTCTGCCTGTTTCTAAAGTACTGCTCCAGGCACTTTTTGAAATACTTTCTGTTTCAAAAGTGCTTTGTGGGCCATGGACAGAAAAGAGCATGTTAATTTTGAGTGGCAAAGACAGCAGATTCCTGCACTGAGCTATGATAAAGATGGATGGAGTGGGATGAGGAATGGGTGGTGGATGTGGGGAGACTTCATTTCACAGTCCCAGTGCTGTAGTGTGCAGGGGACATAAGAAGGCTCTGCAAACTTTCCCTCCTCTTGTGCAAAGCTCTTTGAAGATAATTATCAAGCAGCTTGCTATTGAAAAGAAACAAGATTTTTTCTTTTAGTAGCTGTCACTGCATGGGAGCATGTTTAAAAAAAAAACAAACCAAAAAACTGCTTTCAAGAAAGCCCAGCATCAACACACAAATAAAATATTTTTCCAACTTAAAAATAGATTGGAACCCACCTGTCATGTTGTGGATTGACTCCCTGTATGAGTCAGTCCCATTTCCTGATAAGTGTTTTATATTACCAACATTCAATTACACTGGAAGTTATTTAGGACAGAATGAATGTTTATGCCTATGAAAGTTTACTGTAGTGAGACATTTGTTCAGAATCTACTGTAAGATGAATAATGATAACAGTGACATATTTAAATCAGAAAACGCAATCGTCCATTTGTATTCTTACAACTCTGATCACTGTTTCTCAAGAGCTTCTCAGTCCGTATTTGTACCTAAAGGAACCATATTCGTCAGGCTATCTGCTCTGGAGGCTATTTTCTTGAAAAACAAGTTGCCTAACTGAGTCAGGACTGAATGAGAAAAAGAGGGAGAGGAAAGACCAGCCAACTGAAAGCCAAGAGAAAGCAGTAGAGAAAGAAAGGGACCCAGCTGTCCCTTTGGGCTATTCACGTAAAATTGTTCAGCTCTGCAAAACCGAATCTATCTTTTTAAGAATGATATTTTTGCTGATTTCAAGATATTTATAGTATACATGCTTTTTTTTTTTTTTTTTTCTCTATGTTTCTCATTGACACAGTAATGTTGATCTCCTTGGTGTCCTCTGCAAGAACTACCTGTGGTCTTCTGCTTCTGTATCAGTAGAGATCTGTACTGATAACATATGGGAAGTCATGAGATTGTCCCCTCCTCAGAGGACAAGGTCCAAAGTAAAAAAAATAAAAATAAAATCTAAGTATAAAGTGATCACAGAACTAATTCTATTTGTTTTTCATCTAGTTTTAAAAGCTGTTTTACATTTTCAGATTTATTTCTGGATGGCAAGAAGAAGAAGCTAATCTCTCACTAAATAAAAATTGATTCTTGCATAACAGGACTCCTGAAGCTAGGTATGTTCGAACAATAAAGCAAATGTTGAGCCTCATGAGCATCAGTAGCACCACATCATTAAACTCATGTCAGCTCAAAGCAGTATTTCAAAGGAACCCAAAGTTTCTAACAGACTAAGTTCCTCTCATGAAAACAATTAAACGTTAATGTTTAATTATTTGTAGTTAGGAGAATATTAGGTAAAGAAGTATTTCCCTAGTAGGTAGGAGATGAGGGGCTTTTGAAGACTTTAACTTACAGGTATATGTTGTCATAGTCATGCAACTACCTTTGAAAATCTGACCTCAAGTAATTTTCTAAAATGAAACTCATAAGATTTAGACTATTCATCTTTGGCACCATGGATTCTCAGCTGGATCATAAATGAGTCCCCCAGGGCTCAGTACTGGGGCCAGTCCTCTTCAATATCTTTATCGATGATCTGGATAAGGGGATGGAGTGCACCCTCAGTAAGTTTGCAGATGACACCAAGTTAGGTCTGATCTGCTCGAGGGTAGGAAGGCTCTGCAGGAGGATCTGGATAGGCTGGACTGATGGGCTGAGGTCAACTGTATGAAGTTCAACAAGGCCAAGTGCCGGGTCCTGCACCTGGGACGTAACAACCCCAAGCAGCGCTACAGGCTGGGAGATGAGTGGTTGGAAAGCTGCCTGGCAGAAAAGGACCTGGGAGTACTGGTTGATAGTCGGCTGAATATGAGCCAGCAGTGTGCTCAGGTGGCCAAGAAGGCCAACAGCATCCTGGCTTGTATAAGAAGTAGCGTGGCCAGCAGGTCTAGGGAAGTGATTGTCCTCCTGTACTTGGCTCTGGTGAGGCCGCACCCCGAGTACTGTGTTCAGTTTTGGGCCCCTTGCTACATGAAGGACATGGAGGTGCTCAAGAGAGTCCAGAGAAGGGCGACGAGGCTGGTGAGGGGTCTGGAGAACAACTCTTACGAGGAGTGGCTGAGGGAGCTGGGCTTGTTCAGCCTGGAGAAGAGGAGGCTCAGGGGCGACCTCATCGCTCTCTACAGGTACCTTAAAGGAGGCTGTAGCGAGGTGGGGGTTGGTCTATTCTCCCACGTGCCTTGTGACAGGGCAAGGGGGAATGGGCTAAAGTTGTGCCAGGGGAGGTTTAGGTTGGATATTAGGAAGAACTTCTTTACTGAAAGGGTTGTTAGGCATTGGAATGGGCTGCCCAGGGAAGTGGTTGAGTCACCATCCCTGGAGGTCTTTAAGAGACGTTTAGATGTTGAGCTTAGTGATATGGTTTAGTGGAGGACTTGTTAGTATTAGGTCAGAGGTTGGACTGGGTGATCTTGGAGGTCTCTTCCAACCTAGACGATTCTGTGATTCTGTGATAATCCTACCTTTAATTCTAATCAGTTCTCAAGACTGTAAGCTAGCCCTTAGCTTGGATAGTCAATTCAATCAATTAGTACCCACTGAGCACCAGCTTTAAATCAGTTAAAACAAAATTTTGAGTGATTTGTGCCCAGTTTCTAATCCTGTTTTTGTCTTTATACTGTGGTTTGATTTTTTATTTTTATTTTTTAAATATCAAACTAAGAAAAAAAGCACTAGAATCTCCAAATCTCCTTTTCAATTTGAGTTTCTTCTTCTTCTTCTTCTTCTTCTTCTTCTTCTTCTTCTTCTTCTTCTTTTTAATTCCCTTTGTTTATTAAGATTTAAATATAATTCACAGCAAAAACTGCCTACAGCATCTATCTACTCTAGTCTTATGTACAGATCCTAAATGAAAAAAATATTATAAATAGTCACAGTAATTAGCTATTAAACTGCCTAATAATTGTCCTTTCACTACAAGGTCATGTCAATTTCCAATTATTCCCTGAAAGTTTTATTGACATCCCATCTTCCCTGGGTAAATTTTTCCATACCCTATTTTATCCTCAAAAAATCCCAGGACAATTACCTTAGACAGTAGAGTAATTATCTAAAATATTGCTTTTATTTACCTGGAGTACTTGCAAAGCCATATTTGCTGAACTTAAGTATATTAAACAGAAGATCTTTGAGATCAATTGCTTTCTGCCCGTAGGATCTGCAGAGTTAAATTTAATTTACTATCTGGAAAGCTTGACAAAGTCTCTTATTACATCTTTAACATGCTTTTACTCAAATTAAAATATAGACCATTATATATTTAGTCCAGTAGAAATCCTCCAAGACTTGGACAAGTTTTAATTACACCATTTTAACAGCATATGTAATGTCAAAAGAAATTTCTTTCAAATAATAATTTCTGTTTCTATTTATTTATTTATTTTTCTGAAGTAAAAATAACTTACAGAAATATAAATTCTTATCTGTCCAGTCATGCCATTTTAAGAGTTGTCTTCTCAGAGGGCACAAGTTCTGGATTTCTGAAAACTCTCTTTAAAGTACCTCAGTCTCATATCCCAAGTCCCGAAACTTCTGAACTCAAAGGTAAGTGATGAAAATTAAAATTCTGCTGTTGAAATGATTTGTTTAAGTTCATTTATGGAATATATTTCTATAGGATTTAAAAATGAGCACCTGGTGAACGCACAGTTTTTTCCTCTGTGGTTTGCCTCTTCCAGTTCTTAGAAGATGATGCATGTTGCTCACAGTTTACCAGAAGAATTAGGGGGTCATCAAAAAAAAAAAAAAAAAAAAAAAAGAAAAAGATGATTTATTTTTTATCCCATTTGACTGTTTTGTGAAATTCTTTATTTAAAATATTTACTTGTAATACTATCAGCAACATTATGAAATGACGAATAATTCATTCACTTCACTTGGGATTTCTGAAAATGCACTTTTCTTTAGTATTTTGGGAATATTTTTTAGGTTTGTGATAAATATTAATTTCATACAAAATAATTAATGTAAGAAAAAAAAAATGGCGCATTTCCTATGAAAGGAGGGCAACGACCCCAATGAGTATTTTAGTTTCAAAGTGCTTGGTGCCTACTAACAGGGCAAGAGACAATGGGCACAGCGTGAAACACAGGAGGTTCCCTCTGGATACAATGAAACACTTTTTCACTGAGCACTGGCACAAGTTGCCCAAAGAGATAGTGGAGCTGCCCTCCCTTGAGATAATCAAAAGCCACTGGGACATATATGGTCCTTGACAGCCTGCTCTGGGTGGCCCTGCTTGAGCAGGGGGGTTGGATCAGACAGTCCCCAGTGGTTCATTCCAACGTCAGCCATTTTGTGATTTTGTGATTTCTTTAATACCTCACGTAATATAATGTTCAGTTTTTATGCCTCCACTTTAATAATACAAAACAAAGAAAAAATGTCAGAAGTGTTTGTTGCTCCTGGACCTAACATATGAAGAGAGATTACTTTTTGTCTTTTCTAAGCTTTCTCTGTATCCTCAGTGGTAATGAGGATAAATAAATTAAAAAATATATATCTTTAAATGACAGGTCCATTTTTGCTAATGTTGTGTAAGCAAAGCTGAAGTTTCCCAAGATTTTTTATGATCCTTGCTGAGGAGCATAGACAACTCCTGAGCTCAGGAACACAGCAGAACCAACACAGGCACAGAAAATCTATATCAGAACTCACCATATGACACATGCATACATTACAGCCATTTTGTAATCATTGCTACTGTCTTCTTATTTTCAATTTCACAACATCCTTTCTTGTGCTGAAGCATTATATTTATGATTTCTGTTGTAGTCTTTGTACCTCCTTAACTCCAAGCTAGCAACCTCCCTGTATCTATCCTTACTGTGAAGTAAGGCAGTTTTATCACCGAGATCCGAGTCTCAGCCACACAGAAAGCTGGAGCTGCAGTAGCAATGGCTTCTGAGCTGCCAAAACACTGAACATTCAGGCACCCGCTTTTCGGGACAGACTCCACAGCACTGCCTCTATGTGGTACATTGAGACAGGTACACATCTGAGAGCTGTATTCATAGCAAGTGTGTTAGATGACAACCTACCTTAAACAGATGGGAGGAAACAGAATGTTGTAACATAAACCTTCAGCTTTGCTGATTTCTAGACCTTTGGCTACTAACTGGCCTACATGAAACAATCCACTGAGTATTCACATTTCATGGGTGGGCTTCATCTCACCTAATACAGACTGGGCTTCATCTCACCTAAACACAGACTTTGAAGCATGAGTTATCAAAGTCCGTTAGTCACTCACGGATAACAGACTGTGTTCTTTAAATAAAGAACTAAAAGGCAATTCCAGAAGGCAATTTAGACAAGTGCTTGGGATAGCTGGCATGAATCACACACGGGAAGTGCCTATTTCTTTCTTTTCATAAGAAGAGGCAACTGAATGACTGCTTCAAGAGTCTCCATGTGAGCTTGTCACCCTTGATTCCCTTCACAGACAATGGAAAAAAATAGACACTTTTCAAATGCAATTCATCTAACCAAATGTACACAGATGATTCACACCCTACATATGCCTGTTTTTCCTCTGTCACTGTTTAGGAGCTTGGGAAGGCTAGCTCAGACAAATGTGTCTACTGTAGATGTTTCATTCCTTTAATGAATCCTGTTAAATCTCCACCATAAATTGGGTCCATGTTTTTTATTTTAATTTAATTTAATTTAATTTAATTTAATTTAATTTAATTTAATTTAATTGTATTGTATTTTATTTTATTTTATTTTATTTGTAATCACATACGAAACTAGTAGATCTGCTAAATATGATATCCAGGCTTCCTGAATCTTAGAGTAGTGTCTTGAAACAAGGGACAATCCTGAGTTATCTTTAGGTTGCATAAATCTTCCTCAAGTCCTGTTGCCAGCTCACAGGACTCAGTCCTTTCCATACAGTGACCATATGAACCATATACATTTAGCAGCAATATCTATTTCCTCCACAGCCTTGGAATGCTGCATGTCCTGTCCCATCTCCAGGCATCTCGTCTCAATTGCTTTTTCAATTCACTCAGGTCTGCTGGTCTACCCCACTTCAGCTGTTGCTGATATTAGCAATTCTTTATCCATGTTTTCCTCCTCTTTCCTCCTCCCCTCTTGCAACAGTTGCCATTAAGCTTCTACCTGTATCTTAGACTTCATTTTCCAGAAATAGAATGTGGGTACAAGATTTATCTTATGCTATGTGGCACGCACCTTGAAAATTTTCCAAAACAGAAACTTGTGTCTCTCTTTGACTATGTAACACCCAGTTTCAGTTAGCTTCAGTTAGGACAGGACAGAAGAATTAATGGAATAAGTTTAAAACATTATGATATGAATAAAACCAGATAAATGGCTGCATGTGCTGAAAATTGATATATCTTCTAAGATGAAAGTTCATACTTTGTTTCTTCTCTGATAGAAGTATAAATGTCTTGAAATAATTGAACTACAACCAGCACATATTTCTTGTTACATACAAAAGAATAATTTGCAGTTCTATATTTTAACTTATAGGTGGTGATAGAAAATTGATACATTATTTACCATGCTTTAGCTTAAAGATACTCCACAGATACTAGAGAAATGAATTTTTCCAGACTTTTAAAATGATGGATTTTTTGTTGTTTTTGTTGTTTTGTGCACCAAGACATTTGTAGAAAGTCATTTTAAATTGTGTTTGCACATCAAACTTACCCAGGTATACCTCTCCAGGCAAGTATGGAGAGAGAATGAAGCTTTTGATCTTCCTTCCTTCCTTCCTTCTTTCCTTCCTTCCTTCCTTCCTTCCTTCCTTCCTTCCTTCCTTCCTTCCTTCCTTCCTTCCTTCCTTCCTTCCTTCCTTCCTTCCTTCCTTCCTTCCTTCCTTCCTTCCTTCCTTCCTTCCTTCCTTCCTTCCTTCCTTCCTTCCTTCCTTCCTTCCTTCCTTCCTTCCTTCCTTCCTTCCCTCCCTCCCTCCCTCCCTCCCTCCCTCCCTCCCTCCCTCTCCCTCCTTTCCACCCTCCCTCCATCCCTCCCTTTCCCTCCCTTTCCCTCCCTTGTCCACTCCTCTCCTTTCCATACCTCCTTCTTTTCCTTCTTCTCAACTTCCTTCCCTCCCTTCTTCCCTCTGTAAAAAACTAAACAGTTGGCTTTACTATTTTATCCCTCTTGACTTTCAAATGAAATGGAACTAAGGGATCTCCCTGGCTTTATATGTGTGTGTATGTGAAAGCAGATGCTGATACCTTTTCTAATACTCACTCTACCAAATGCATCAAAAGACACAAATGGTTGTTCCCAATGACAATCCCAATATGTTCACTTTTCCTATTCACAGCTGTCAGAATGATGTAATAAAAAGTAAACTGTACTTTATGGTAAATGCCTCAGGGTAAATGTAGCTCACATATGCCAATAGAGTATTTCTTTGTTTTGTTCTCAAAATACAAATTCCTTCATCTTGAAATACTGCATATTAGCTTCAGATCAGAAAAGAAATGGTAAAAAGAATTTTTTAAAACAAAATCCTATCATATTTCCTTTTTCTTTTCCTTTTTTTTTTTTTTCTTTTCCTAACAAGTGATCATAGTGAAGGGCATTCACACTACTTAAACTAGAGCATTTCAATTAAACTAGAAATCAGAGACACAATCATCCTTATGGTCAATGGTTTATTTGGTGATTGAACTTGTTCCCTGGAACACTCAGGTAGCCTATTGAAAAAAATCTGTCACATCAAGGAAACTAAAAGGAATTATTCTGAAAAATAAACGTTTATCATTTCAGGATATTATCAGGATAACCAGCATGGAAATAGATACACAGATGCATCTGACCAATCTTTTCACATTTAAATGAGTTATGCAAGTTCAGCAGTAATTGTACTGGTCTCCTTGTACAGAAAATGGACAGAGGTTTTAGGAGAGCAAGTCAGATCTGAATTGGGCTAACTCAATTTTCCAGCTGATCCAACAATTACATATGTTTAAATAAAGCAGGAATACATCAAGATTTATATTCCACAAATATAAACCTGTAATAGGCAAAACATCTTTCTGCAGTTTGAATTGTTCTAATTCCTACATTAATTTAGAGACTCAATCTTCATGCTGCTAAACCAGAACAAATCTGACAGACAAGTTGTTCTGGCATTATGTTTCCCACTGTGAACAATACAGGAAGTTTATAATGAAGAAGGCCTAATAGGCTCAGTAAAAACAATAAAGAAAATTATCTTCCTGACTTGGCACTGAAAACTGAGTTGGCCTTATTATTTTTGTCCTCAAACGTACAGTAAAACATTTGGAAGGATTGGAAGGTAGCAAAGTGTGAAAGGATTTTTTTGTTGTTGTTTTGTTTTGTTTTTGTTTTTGTTTTGTTTTGTTTTGTTTTGTTTTGTGTGTTTTGTTTTGCTTTGCATTTATTTATTTATTTTTCTTTCTTCCTGCAAAAAAAATATTGTGCAATTCAATTTCCAAATCATGAATGGGATGACAAGAAAATTTTCCTAGGGTGAACTTTGCTCTCCAGTGTCTCTTGGAAACAAACAATCCCAGACTCCAGTAAAGGAGTTATCTCAGCCCTCAGTGGCTGTCATTTGCCCAGTCCAGCTGTTCTTTGGTCCTCAACTAGTTCTCAGATCAATTTTACGGCAGCTTAGTAAGTTTGTGACTGTTTTGATTTGTGCTGCAATCACTTTTTCTGAGAGCTCATGGGAAGATTATTTGCATGCACCTTGCTGCAGAGAGTACCAGTTCCAAGATAAAATAAAACTTTGCTGGAGAATCAGACAATACACAAATGCCTACCTACAACAAAATGTGCATAAACTGTGCTCTCACTGGAGCTCATCAGCACAGTCCAGCTGCTTTTTGTTTACAGTGAGGGCAATGTTTTCCCTTACCGGAATAAGTATGGCCAGTCTTTTGCAACAAACATGAGAAGTCCCAAGAGCTCTTTCAACAAATATTTAGAAAGTTATGGCATGATAAAGACTAAAGCTAAAACTAAACAATGAGTCTGAGGTTGGATTTCAGCTCCACTCTTAAGTTCAAGGCTGATGTTTTGATTTCTGTTTTTGGTGCATCTCTAACAAAAACTGCTCTGTTCTGGTGATTGAGCTGAGAAAACAATTAACAATAGATTATGCCTTGCTATCATATTAATCCTTCAAACTTATGAATGTACAAGTAATGAAAATCTTCAGTGAACTCATTATTCATGCATTAATACTAATGTGTATGTTTAGCAAACAACCTTTTTTTCTGCTTTTTTTTCAAAATATGGAATGTTGAATGTTAATACTGTATACACATTCTATATTTTGTTCCATACTACTTACCAGTTATGATTAGAAGGGAAAAAAACAAAACAAAACAAAACAAAAAAGTACAGCCTAAAAAGAGCAGTACAAGGATAGAATGAAATAAGTACAGAAATTATGAAATTTCAAAGACAGTTTTCTTCTTCCTCACCCACCCCAATCCTTTGCTCTTTTCCCTTTTACTTTTCCTCATTTTTCCATCTTAAAATTTTAAAAAGTCTGGAAAAGAAAAATTTAGAAGTTCACATTTCTCCAGTTTTATAATTTTTCATAATTACATAGGGAAACTAATATTTTTAAACAACAAGTAAAAAAAAATCTAAAAACTATGTCAATTTATGACTGAAAAGTATCACCTGATAAATAAATTTCAGCTAACTTTCACACTCACTGGTTTCAGACCATTGGAATATCTGAGTAAAACTAATATGTAAGAGTTATAAAGTTGTACACTTTTTTTGCCTTCAGGTGTTGCCTAGTATTTGGGCAGTCATTTGGGAACTTCTTAATTTCTTAGTTCTGAAAGAAATCACTAGTGGTTTTTTTTGTTTGTTTGTTTTGTTTGTTTGTTTGTTTGTTTTTTTTATTAGGTTTTTGTACTTTTCTCTTAGAATCACCTCACCACTGTGTTTGTTAAAGACAGACTATTAAAGAAATGGTACAAAACATGCCCTCCAAGAGGTGCAGGAATATCTACAAAGGTGAGGGAATAATCTTTCAAGGTTTCTTTGTTATTTTGTAACTCTCTTCACTCAGAGAACTTCAGTCCTTTTTCTGAGATAAATGGGGCATACCATTAATCAACTTCTGTAATCACAGAGGACCAAATCACAACCTTGTCAAACCTTAGGATTTCATTCTGAACAACATGATTTTCATTTATTTATTTATTTTTCTACATAAGCTCCTGCATCTCTTTCATTTCAAAAGAACTAAGCTTTTTGGCCCTCTAGAATACAGGGAGAAGTTGGAAAATGTGAGTTTCTGTAGTCTCAGAAATGCTAAGATTATAGAATCATAGAATAGCTCAAGTTGGAAGGAACCCACAAGGATCTTCAAGTCCACCTCCTGAGTCCACAGTACTTCCTACTTTTAACATATCAAAAGAAAAATTAATATGTCCCATACAGGTTATGTTTAGTCCACGTTTCAATCTTTAGGGAATACCTGTACTCCTGGCTTAGCAATAGAGAGCTTGTGAAGTTTATTAAATTGTGAATAGGTACTCAAGAAGGATAAGCTATTAATGTCATTAAGTCCAACATACATTTAAATGAAAACTCTTTAATAAAATTTTGAAAATGTATATAATTTTCAGTTACAATAAAAGGAGAAAGATAAGGAGACATCCCGAAGGTGTGTTTCATTCATGTCCAATTAGAATATGTCTTCCCAAGGAAAGATTTTCTTCCCTGCACTGTAAAATATGTCCAGAGTTACCACTTGGAGATAAGTCTTTTGGGATTTGTCCTATCTTCATTTTAACCTTGCAGAGTGTGCTCAGATTTTTTGCTTGACTTTCAAAAGATAAATCCATACGACCAAAAATTGCTATTCTTTAAGATACAGATTGTCAAAATAAATAAACAAATAAATAAAAATGATCCAAGAAAACAACTCATGTAAATATTTATATGTTAGGTTAGCATCCTGTATGTTGTTGGAGACTAGATCACCAAATCATAATTAATTTCAGAGACTATTGAGTTTCTAAACAGTCATCTCCTAATAAGGAGTAGAAGCATTGATATCTTTGTTAACCAAACCCACAGAAGCTTATTTGGACAGCAAAATCTGTGCCAGTATTCACTGTTTAATTTAATTTGATGGAAGTCAATGGAAAAAACTCCAAGAGGGCCGTTGTAAGCTAAACATGGGTACCTTTCCCTTACTCAGAGAGAAATAGATTTCTTGAGCACCTGGATTGTACCACAAACTCTCACACACTGTAAAGTGACCGTGAGTCATATAAAATGAATTCTCAAGCTGTGTCTGGTCCAGAAGATATAGATTGCCTACTTTTGCTTCAGGATTTGATCAGTGATAGACTGAATTTATCATGGAGCATTAAAGGAAAGTCTCCTGTGATGGGAGGCTGAAATTAGACATCTGTCTTGAGATCTTTATCTTTTTTCTCTTGTTAGTGCATTTATTGAAACAGAAAAATCTTCAGGGTAGAGATTTCACCTTTTGAAATGTGTCCGACTTTCCAAATTGAGTAAAGGTACTAATTTTAGAAGAGATAAAGCACCTGCAACAATTACTAAAGCTGAAAGAATTTGTAGGTGTTCAGCGTTTGTTTTACATCTTTACTTCCACTTAAGTTTCTACAGTGTAAATGCTAGTTGAGGCACTCAAATGAAGGCTTTCAAAAGCACCCTTCTTTTATGTGTGAACACAACACCCTTGCAACACCATTGCAGAAGTAACTAAGATCTGTGTTTCTAAATCTTTGGCTGGCTTACCTTAAAATTAAAAAAAAAAATAAAATAAAATAAAGAAATTTCTAAATATTTTTGGCTTCAGAAATGATGAAGGATAGCATACTTACTTTATTTGATTACTTACTATTAATCAAATTAAGGTGATGACTAACCCTGGGAAACATAGGGAAGGAAAGGAGGTTTCTAACAGTAATATGGGAAAATCAAAGAAAAAAGAGAAGACTTTCGCAGCTTCAGAAAGGAGTCCACATACCATTTTGCCAGGTGGCAGAGGGGAGAAGTGAGATTAAAGTGTGGCTAGCATAAGGAAAACAGAAACTGAGCTGCCAGTGAAAGGTGTCACAATGAGAGACCAGCAAATGCAAATGTCAATGCCATTTCTGAGTTACAACAGAGAATTCTCCCAATCATGTTCAGTGCTCCCAAGCCCTGCATACATCTAGTTAAAAGTCACTAGTTTAAATACTTCATAGTTAATTTATACCTGATACGGTAAACCACTGTTGCTAAAGCCTTTTATCATAATTTAGCCTACAGCAACATATTAGAATTCATGCCCCCAGCATTGTTGTAGTCAGGAGTATCTTAGTTTTCTGTTGTGTCAACATAATGAAAGTGTTATAGATTTGCCTTTAATACTACGAAGATACTCAAAAATAATAATAATTATTTAACTGGGAGGGTTTATGTTCATGTTGGGTGTTAAAAATTAGTAGGAACCTAGAAAAGCAATTGAGAGAGCAAGCATAGTACTTTAATATATTTATTTATTTTTAATGTATAGAATTTAATTTTCCAAGATCTGGAACCTAGTAAAGCTTAATTAAAGTCAGTAGAACTCATTTTCTTAAGAAAAGGAAAACTTAAGGGAGCAAAAATTGTGACAATAATTTGAAACTTAAAGCTCTCTAACTGGAACTAGAGGTAGCTAATTGAAAAGCTTCTGTGATGAATAGAGTTGAGTATGTGATGGTGTTGGAAAGAGGTGTTGAAGGCACACCGGAGAGATAACCACTACAAATCAATGCATAGTAATGCCAGGACACAATAGCTGTGACCCAGATTTTTCAAATGAGAAAATGAGAAGGGAGTTAGGCACAGATATTCTGTTGAAATTCAATTTCGGTAGAGTCTATCTTCTTTTCATCAGGGTTCTGCTAAGTTATTGCTTTTTCTCTTTACTTTTTTATTTTTTTTTATTTTTTTTTAGAAGAATCATGTTAGAGTTGATCTGAACTGAGATATATTGGGGGGGGGAGGCTTTTTTGTTTATAGTCAAATAAAATATTTGACTCATCTAGAAACATAATTTTTCTTTTTTAAAATGAAGTCTTGAATCAGAAGTGGTAAAGTAGCTGAGTGCTCTCCTCACTTACGAGCTCAGAGCTTTAGATATTTCTGTTCATTTTCCTTTTTCACTGACCTGAATAGCCCTGTCCATCCACTTAGGAAAACTGCCTGACCATGCAGCCATGCAGTACAATGTGCTGAAGTCACCTGTTCAAAAATCTCTTGTTGCTTGGTCCACTTGTAGAAATATAATTTTTGATGGACCACAGGAAAACAAAAACAAACAAAACAAGAACATATAAACAAACAAGAGAGCAAAACAAAACAAAACAAGCAGACCTCCATCATGATGCTGGTTGGTCTTTCCATGAAGAAGTAAGACATACATCACAGTTCCCATTCTAATTCATATTTAACTACTTTATGCAGAGCAGAGTGGTATCAGTATTGAAACAGCAGCCTCCCTGGACAAAATAAAAGTACATACCAAGAAACACAATTCATATGAGGAAGATGAATACTGAGTCACAGATCCTTCGGGCCAGAGTCGTCCATCAGGATGAGATAAGTATGCAGTCTGCATTGTACAATATTTTAAGAGAACTCTTTGTTTTATAGATCAGGAGAGCAGAGATTTGGGAAGCAGGAGCAAAAGGGAGAGTCCTAGCCACCATAGAACAAAGATGATGATCATGTGAGGTGTGGGGAACTCAAATCAATAAAGAAGCTCTGCCGGCCCTGCACTGGCTCTGTCTAAGGGTCTGGTGAAAGGTGTCCCTGCCCATGGCAGAGGGGTTGGAATTAGATGGTCTTTAAGACCTCTTCTAACCCAAATCATTATATGATTCTAAGGGTCTCCACAAGACACACATAAAAAATAGACTAAGTTTCATCCAGTATTTACTTTCTAGGTAAGACTGTTAAGCCACAAACAAGGAGACAGGAAGCATTGCTCTAGCATATGAGGAGCTGGCCCAGTGCAGAGTATTGCCAATTTTTTTCAAGAGAAACTTTGGAAAGAAAGAGTTGGGAGCCACCTGATTTACATTACGTAACAAGGAATGACAGTCAAGTATGAAAAGCAGGGAAGCAGGTCAATAGTCCTTACTACATGAGAAATCGAGCTTTCTCTATAATAGATATATAAGGTAACCCTGACTTCTAAATTCACATATTATTTATTGCTGCATGTTGGCTGTGACACTGAGATGCAGGACAAATGAAATCTGAATGCAGTACATCTAGGAGAATAGAAGTCTTCCTTCTGCACACCTACTGTTTAGCAAAGGCAGCAACTGTCATTTTTTTCTGAAAATATCGAATGGAAGAAATGTGCCTAAGGTAAGACAATTTGTTCAGATTAATTTATCTCTTGACAAAAAATGGAGCTAAAGTAGCTTGGATTTTATATTGATTTAGAGTCCGCTATAGACTTACAGATCCATACAAACACTTCTCATTGCCAAGCTGATCCTGAGATACTTCAGATATGTTACTCTGAGAAATTTCAATACCTGTATTGACTTGATGAAATGCAAAAGTCCCAGAACAATTTACCTGCAGGTGTCTACACATCTGCTAAGCGTCGAAGGTTCTGGTATAGTTAAAGAAAATGTAATTAAGACAGTCAAAGGGTTCTAGAACTACACTAATTTGCTTAAATGAATGTATCTATTGCCATTTGAGATTCCCTTGTGTATCCCACTTGGCTCACTGTTGCATTTTCAGTAGGTCTTGTGTGTCCTGCAGGGCCTGTGTCATTTGTCCAAGTGATGCAACTGTCTCAAATGCTCTAGGATGTCTCCTTGTCTGAGAGCAGAGACATCTGTATTGCTCCGATTACCAGCTCACCCTAAAGTAGTTAGCTAGGGAGACATGCAGTTGCTTAAATGCAGAATCTTGTGTCATTTTAGATTCTGAAAAATATCTTGGTTGGCCTCTAGCTGTTGCTTCACAATGGTGTTGTCTCCCATAAACCCTATCTTATATGTGTCAGTCCAGTAGGAATGCCTTAGGCATTTCAAAGAGCCCCAGTTATTTAAGCTTCAGAAAGTTTGAAAAGTTGAATTTTACCCTTAATATCAGGTCAGCCAAATAATTTTCTGGATGCAATGTCTGTTGACTGTAACTATCAGGAAATTAAATACTCAGTTCAAATATAAGCGCTTATACATAAGCACTTTAATCTTAAATGGGATCCCACCCCTAGGAGTAACAGATGAATAATTAGGAGTGTGTATTAACCTTGAGCATAATGGCTACCAGAAAAAAAATATTTTCATTCAGTTTTACAGCAAAGATCGTGGTTGTATCAGCTTGATCTCACTGAAGAATGAAACATCTTAGGAGTAATGACGAACAAAGACCAAAATGAATACAGACCAGAGTGAATTTCTCAGCAACAAGACCGAAGGTCCTATTGCTCCTATTGCAGATCAAGGGAATCTTGTAGCCAAAGGTTCATCAATGGTCATTCCTGGTGATGGGAAACCAATCTCTGGCAGTAAACTATTTAACAATCCTACACATCTGTAACTTCTCTTAGAGCAAATATTCTGAATAATAAATAAAGATACAGGTGAGGAAGAAAATGAGTGTTTTCTGTGGAATGTCAAACAGCAGACTGTCAAAGAGTTTGCTCATCATACATCTGCGATGAAAAGCCCATTTTTGCAACGCCCATTACATTTATATATCAAAAAGTCTTAAATTAAAATAATGCACTCATTCTCCCTCCTGAACCAGTAATACTGATCTTATCTACAGTATCCAATGCATTATTTTCAGATGGATATTTTCCCCATTCTTTCAAATATACTCAGCAAATATTGAAGAAACTATTTCTGAATCTATCAATAGTTCTATCCATCCATGAATCAGTGTCAAATGTCCCATTACAAATGAAGCTGGTAGAAGAGCTAGTCAAAATCAAATATAAACTTGTAAATAAAAGCCAGCATTTTGAGTTCAGGTCAGGGCATGGTGCTGGAAGCATTTTTTGTCACTGATATACATCTCCCTTATGTTAGAGGACAGAGGACAAAAAGGTATACTGCACCATTCAGAAATTTTGATCTTGAGACATCATTGCCTCACATGAGAAATTAAGGTCAGCAATTTTACTTCCCTAGCATAACATTTGTTATAGTCTATCTAAAATTGCATTCTGCAAGAAACATTATAGTTCTGGGGACTACTCAACTTACATAATGAACTTGATCATAAACCATTACAAAGAACTTCATAATGCTTAAAGAGCTTAAAAATTAATGAACAAGAATAAGGTATCTTTCTTTAATGTTACCTTTCTGAAAATAGTATTTAAAATTTAATAGAAGATGCAAAACCGAAAAGTTACAATAACAAGACACTGCTGCGCATTCTTTCTCTTCTCTGTAGGAGATGAGAAGACAAAAGCATTCTGATATTGAAAATAAATAAATAAATGAAAGTAATCAGATAAAGACTTGTATGGAATAGAATAGATTCTATTTGGAGTTGGATTGAAATATGAAAGAGCTTGAATTTGAAGGGATGTTGTGGTCTTGGAACAAATGAGGAAAGAGAACAATATTGGAAGAAGGACGAAAGTATCTTTCAAAGGGAGCTTTGTAATATTTGGAAGAATAAAAGAATCATTCAATACTTAACCAAAATGAATTGACATTCCAGTCCTTTTGAGGTTTGTCTATCTCTAGCCTTAGTTACTCTGAAATTCCTTGACAACAGTAATAAAGCATTTACACTGAGAGTCTTGACTTGTGCCCAACTGAAACATTCTTCTTCTATTGACTGAGAAAACTTTGGGGGCAAAAATTGTGTGAAGCAATGAGCCTATTCAATATTAGACAAAGGGAAAAAGCATACAATACTGGAGACATATTTTCCCTTTGCCTATAAAATGTTTCAAGTGAAAACTGCTTCTTTCAACACTGCAGACCTTGTGGGAAATGACCTGTATGCTGGATAAGTTGACAGGCACAGTAGGGGATTTCATTACACCTCAGAATTTGACTGGCACAACCAGCTCTCTCTGTCTCTCTGTAACCCCTGGCAAGTGCTTGGAATTGAATCTGTAAATGTTAATCAATATTTCGGGCCTATTAAATAAAGGAAGGCATTGTGGAAATCAAAGCACTAGCAACTAGCGTGGTGCTATACAATGACTTCCAGGCCATCAAAAATCTTGTAGGGAGCAAAAGAGCAAATATTTGAATAAAACAATTACCTCTACAGTTCAAACCCGCAGAAGAATGTTACATCTCCAACCCTATCACACTAACTTAATTTTCATTTCAAACAGGTCAGTGAACAGGAGCAACTCAATAGACATTTAATGAGTCTTTAAAAAGCTATCCTAAATCTTTGGGAAAGTAAAGGACCACCATGTGTTTTAAATGGTTTTTATACCATCTGTATTAAAACCTTACTGATTTCAAATTTCTTCTCCCCTTTGCAAAACAAAAATTCAGCTGTCCAACCACAAAGGGGCAACTGCTGCAGTATGATGTAACAGTTCTTTTGTTTTTACCTCAATAGATGTGGAAGCTGGATGCTGCTAAGCACGATATATTGCTTGTCTATTTGTATCAGTTTGGCAAGACTAGGCTGCCTCTGAGAGAAGAAAGAGTCTCCAGGTTGCTTTATTTGCCTTTGAGTTGGAGTTTAAGAAGCCTTTGGACTGTGCTCTTAGTCATATTGTCTGAATTTTTGGTAGACCTGTGTGGAGCCAGGAGTTGGACTCGATGATCCTTGTGGGTCCCTTCCAACTTGGGATATTCTATGATTCTATAAGAATTTCAGAAGTACTGGGTATATGACCAAATACCAAGGCAAGATATAAGTCCTTCAGTTGCTATTGAGCAAACTGTCTCCAGTGATACTAAATTTCTATTTTTCTGCAAGGTGAACACCATGAAACATTGAAATCAAGCAGAGAAATTTTCAAATTCTTTCAGAATTAGATTTTTAAAATGTTGATGTTGGAAGTTTTAAAATGGTGAAATGTTAGTCTGCCATGTGCATCCCATTGTGAACAACGAAGATAAGAGAAAGTTTTTTTTTTTTTTTTCCTTCTTTGCCTTCTTGTATTGTGTTGAAATTAAAGAAATGAAAAAGGAAGACTGCTGCTTATGTGTTTTGATAGAATAAGAAATGCAAAGAAACTGGTGACTTGCTGGACATCTTGTGTACCTTCTGGATACCTCTGCTATGCTGTCTCTGATAATCATTCCATTGTAACCTCAGTAAGAATTTCCTTGCTTGACTATACAGAACAACATGACAACGTGCCAAATTCCTCATAGGTCCTATTTATATAGTGATTGAGAGAGGGTCATTCACGGTTGCTAGTCACAATATGGAGTTCATAAGATGTTGCACTGGACACCTGGCCCAGAAGCCCCACCTGAAATGATATTTATCCTCTGCCCTTCTGCGACACTACAGATCTGTCCTTGAAGGAATGTTATAGGTGTGGAATCTACAGCTCTTTGCAAGGACAGGCATGTTACTGCAGATTTGTGCATTTACGGAAGATCTTCAGACCTCCTGCCTCTGAGCCTACACACAGACAAAGGAACAGAAAAAGTTAGAGTACCTCACTCCTCCCTGTCATATCCTCACCCTCCAACACTCTTGGTGAAACATAAGTCCTAATCATTTTCTTTAATTTCATTCTCATGTTCTCTCTCCCAGGTGCTCCCTAAAGCACCTGTTATTTACAGCTCTCATCAGCCTGCTCTCAATCCAATGAGACTGCAGAAAGTTTGCCTGCAAACTCCCACTCCTTCTGTCAGCTTGATTGTCTGGGAATGTCTTGTGAAACTATTCATGCTCTATCACCACCTCCTGCTTCCTCACCTTCTTTCCACTGTCCTTAGCTGAGGCTTGTGCTTGCCTGTCATCTTCTCTCATGTCATTCCCACTGGGTTGTGTAAGGTGCAAAAAGCAGCAAAAGCACATTTAATTTACCAGTGTTCTAACATGGACCTTCCCCCATCATGTTTCAACTACCTGCACTGTAATTTGAGGATGCCTTATACTCTCACAGTGATGGTGCAAATTCTCGCGGTGCTCTGGATTTCCCTTTGGGCCTAGATGAAAGACATGAAGACTGGAAAAGGTAGCTTTAATCTCTAGTAACCATGAAAAAGGTTTGAGGCTGTACACTCAGAGCAGATCATGCAGGCTAAAGTATTAAGAGAATACTCCTTCAAGAGGACAGGGTCACTGATGGTGTCTTATGTGAAGCTGCTTCATGGGAATCAACATAAAGTGCTAAGGAAACCCATTGAAAAAAAAAGTGCCATGAAGATGCTTACTGAAAAGCCAGTTCTAGGAAAGGTGGCTGATAAGTACATAAACTGTACAGTAGCAAGTCATGGGCTTTGGGGACCAGCCTAGGAACCTGGTGAAAATGTGAGTGAACTTCAAATGTATTAGAGACCGATATTCTGTGTATGCAGTCCAGCACTTACAGGTTGGTTGTGATTAAAATCTTGCTTACAGACATCCCCCAAACCCAGAAAAAAAAAATCTTGATAAATTCTATTGGTACATTAGTGTACTTTTACTTGTGGTCTTTGGAAAGATCTACCAAATGAGTGCAAACACTATTACAAACAAGGAAGGCAACAACGTTTTCTGAAGTACTTGAGGTGTACCTGGATCTGAAATCCTTGAGAGGACATTTTTCAGAGGAGAATAATAAGTGTTGGTGCTGCGGTGGTGAGGCTTAAAGAACCAACTATGGAATCCATAAGAAAAATATATAACTGATATTATTTCATTAAATGCTGTTAGAGCACAACTAAATTATACCCTTAGCACACAACAGCGAGGTCCATCTACAAAACTGTCCTAATCCTGACTGCTCAGTTATCCTTGCCTGCTTAATGTTCCTGTCTCTGCTTCTTTCTACCCTTCTCTCCAGGCCTTGCTACAGAAGCAGATTTGTCTGTCCAAGCGAGGTAGAAGTACATAACCTAAGCAAAATGAACTGAAAAAAAACACAAAAACAAACAAAAAAAAAACCACTAGATGAAGCACCATTTTTCATACTGCACCATGCATAAGCATGACTCTGCCATGCTTAGATAGTTAAGGAAACTGAGTTGCACAGTACCTGCATGTACTGAAGCAGGTGTACATTATTCATCTTCAAGCACATGGAAGAAAAACAGGCCTGTAAAATGGGTGGGGAGACATGTAGTGCATAAATGCTGTCAAATTTGGTGGGATGATCTGGATCTCTCTACATCTCTACATATATTTCTCCTCAATTTCAAGGGTGTACAATATTCCTTCTCTCTTTGTGATTCAAACATTCAAACTGTTGAATTTTTAAAATAGATACTCTCCTCCTTTTCAGGGTTGGCTGTAGTACAGGAATCAATGATTGTAATATTGGGAAGGTGTCTGCAATACTTTACTAGACTTTTTTTTTTTTTTTTTTTTCAAGAGAGATGGAGGAATCTCCCTCCTTGGAGTTCTTCCAAAGCCACCTGGACAGGGTTCTGGGCACCGTGCTGTAGGTGGCCTTATTTGAGCAGGGGGGTTGGATCAGATGACTGTCAGAGGTCCCTTCCAACCTCAACCAGTCTGTGATTCTGTGATTCTGTGATCCATACAAAGATCAAACATGACAAATTTTGTGGTAAAATTGGAAATAAACTCAACAGTACATCTTCTTCTCCAGAAACATTGCACTGTTTAAACATTGTACAGCTACAATAATGACACTTCATATTTCTTAGGCCTGTCCAGCATAACTTCAGCCTGTGCAGAAATCTTGTGTTCACCTAAACTCATCCCAATGTCACATAGCTGCTAATCTGACCTCAGGGGTCTTATTCTTGGTTGGTATGAGTGACTCACAGTTTAAACTCAAATGTTTGTGAAAACAGATGTCCAGTTAACTATTGCAGACATCTTTTCAATATTGCAATCAATGGTCTCGTTAAAAAGTGAATGGTAGTCTAATAAGGTGATTGCATAAAAGACATTATATTTAAAATTAATATAACTTCCTACTGTCTTCAGAAGGATGATCTATAAAAAGGCAGGCTTGAAGGAACAGAGAGGCAAATTAGGCAGCAAAATACATGTTTTAGCAAGGAATATGGAGAGATGTTGCAAACCCTGGGAACTCACTGAGCTCTTTGTAAAGCAGAATCAGTTTCAAAAGGCACATTCCAAGAATATAGCCAAAGATTTATTGGTCAGATTTGTCTCCGATTTCATCATGCATTGACACACACAAGCCAAAAGGATAGTTTATTTCTCTGTTTTTATATTATTATTACTATTTTTGTGCACATCTAGTAACATTCTAAGTGTGCTGATCAATTTTTTATCTTATCCTCATAGGCCTCAAGCAGACCAAGAAATCTTCCCACCCTTTTTAGCAGTCTAAATCACTAAATCACGTTGGTGACCAAAATTTTAGCAGGAAATGAATCAACTAATTGATACTCAGAGTGTCTCCTGTTTCCAGGCTCTCCAAATAACATTTCTGGCAGCTCTATTCTGTCCCCAGGCCTTTCTCTGTTATTTGGTTTAACCTTCGACAAACGTGGAAACATACTTCATAATAGTTACAGCCTCTCAAATCATAATAGGAATGATAATTAAGGGTAGGACCCCAGCCTATTGATAAACACTGGAAGGCAGTGAGAGTTAAAGTAAGTGCCAAGCAGCCAACTCTAAGATATTTTCTATCAGTACTTCTATACAAACATTAGGGAGAGTAATAACAACAGGATACAATGCTACAGATGCATAAGATCCATTTAAAACACAGTATCAGAAATATGGGAGTTAGAATAGTTGCATGTAATCTGATTTAAATTGTTGAATACTGGGACTGGGGCAAGGAGTTTATGGATTAAAGCAGGTTATTAGGAAGTTATTTCATCATTATAGGCATAAGCATCCTTCTTTTAGGAAGACTTTTTTATTATTATTTTTGCTTCAGAAAGCTGCTGAGTGAAACTCATATAATGACACCAACTGTCAAACTTATCATGTCTCAATTATATTAACACCTTCTTTTGAAGTTCCTAAATGTAAAATGCAATTTACTATAAAAGGTTTCAACACCGACTGAAAAGAATTCAAGAACAGAGAAATGCTGCATTTCAGCACAAGCTTTGGAGAGTTCAGGAGGTTCTTCTGTTGCTGCTTAGAAATCTTGTTTGCTGCGGAAATTGGTAGTGTACACTTCTAGCATAATCATGAAAAAATAAAAAATAAAATAAAAAAATCATTGTTTATTTGAGAGGTTTGCAAATTTCCAGATGTAAAGTGGATGATGATCAGAGATCAACAAAGCAGGTAAGGCAGCACAAAACCAGCCTCAACTTGAATTTAGTAACAAACCTTGTTTACATGTGGTTCAAATTCAAAGTCACTTGATGAACTCTGATCCTCCTCTTCATTTTTACCTTGTAGAGCTAAAGAAAATCTGTTGAAATAAAAAGTAAAACCATCGTTGCAAAACCTGCACATGAGGGGCAATATACTATTTTATTTTTTTTGCTGATTTTTGAAACTTAAACTCTTTTGAGTAGGTTTATGTAACCATTTCACTGGAGCAAATATGTAAGATCTTGTAAACACATCAAACTTGGTGTTTCCATTGTAATGTTACTATATCACTGAACAAAACAGTTGAAATTATAACACTCCTGCGACATAGTTATTAGGGATTCATTTTAGGAAAGAAAAAAAATTCTTTATCATTGTTTTAGTTTCATACCGCTATAACTGATACCAAATACAGTCATATTGAAACATTTACTTGTTTCAGTAAATAATCAGGGCCCTTTCTGAAAAAGGCTTTTGAGCACAAAATTAATATTTACATTAGGTCATGTGTTACTATTTAGATCGATAGGAAAACTTTCAATATTTCTTTTCTTTGGGTTCATTATATTTCACAAGCTTAAATTATCCCATATTAATATGTTCCTCTGGCTGCAGCAGCCATACATCTTCTCATAGGCAAAGATTTTGTTCCTCCATTTCTAGATGCTTATTTATTTATTTATTTATTTTGACAAGGAAACTTTTTTTTTTTTCAGGGAGCTGGAAATCAATAGTATTATAAAGGCTCCTTTCAGAGTCGTTCCAAACTGGACACCCAAAACAGCACATAGGTATTCAAATCCCAGAGTCTTTTTGGAAATCTTATCAATAATCTTTCAGTACCAAACTGCACAAAACTAGTTTTAGAGAGCTGTTCTCCATTTGCTTCTACCTGGAAGTCATGATTCTGCAACTGAAATGGAAGCTCTTTGAAAGCTATTCTTCTCCTCCCTAGGTACAAACGAGCTATTTATGTATGACTGAAGGAGTGTTTTCCTGTTCTGCTATCTTTACTATTATTATTATTATTATTATAGTTAAGTTATAAATAACTCTTGTAATAAAGCCTGAGGCTTCTGAGGTCCAGATAAGGCTGAATGCACTTTATGAGAAGCAGAACATCATGAGACAGAATGCCTAAAACGGTAACAACAAAGACAAGTGGATTATGTAATCTGAACACAAACAGGCCTCTTCCCCCACTTTGGATCACTGTCCATTGAATTCTGCATCATGCACAAAGCACAGCATGCATTCAAACGAAGCTCTAATGTGTCATTGTCATTACCTTGTGCTGCATTATTTACTACTGCTATGTAAGATTTCTTTGGGGAAAATTTCACAGCTGAGAGAGATCTTGTTTTATTGTGAACAAAAGTAATGTTATTTTTGTTTCTAAAGAACAAAGACAATGAAACTAAGAGACTGACATTTTCCCCTCCAACTGCCCATGATTTCTCTCTCTTTTTTTTTTTTTCCCCTACAGTTCTTCAAAAGAGGAAATCAAGATAAAAACTGCTGAACAGATAAAATTTGCCTTTACATAAAGCCACAATTTGACTCTCAAAGCAGGTGGCCAGTTCTTCACAAATAGTGGATAACCTTGTGCTCTCAATGTAATCCTGTTGGGGGGGAGTCATGAAATAATTCATACCGAAAACAGAGCAAAACAAAACAAAAATCTTTAAAAGTTGACTTTGCTTGTAAATAAGATTCCATGGTTTTTAAGAGCTTTCCTAAATAAAAAATTCTGGCCATGTTTACGTCTTTGCATCCAAGTTCAGCAAGTAAGCATGTATTTAGACATCTAAACAAATGATAGACCATTTCTTAAGTTGCATAAGTACTTGTGACTTGTAAAAAGAAGCTTAAAACACTATTTAATATTTTTGAATGCATAAGGAATATATAAAGTCTCTTCCCCCTCCCCCCCCCCCCTTAAGTCTTGACACCAAATGTTAATACATAATTCATTAACAAATTGGTTAAAATCTAATGATGACCACATCACTTGGGGAATGCAATAGATGCAGGCAGCATTATGAGTAGACAATGAACAGGAATGGCAGGAACTAATGCCATTTCCAATAGAGTTACTGCCAGCTCTCATCATTCCCAGATTTGTTGCCTCTCCCCTAAATCTGCATTGCAGTGGTATTTTAGCTGGGAGACACCCATGTCCCTACATAGCTATGCCTGAATTTTGATATCCAGGAAAATTTGAATAGAAAAAGAAATCATAGTAAATTTAGGGACATGCAGTCTTGGAAAGCATGTATGATGAATGGGAAGTATAGGTAGCTACACTCTTTGTTGTTGTAGACATGTGACAGATATACTGTAAAGAAAACTAGTAATCTACGAAGGTGATGATTTGTGGGAATAGAATTACAACAGACTCCTCCAATAACAAATGTAATAGACCTGGTTACCCCCCGAAAGTGCCTGCCATGTGTGGTTGACTTGTATGTATTCCAGAAAGACAGTCAAGACATGGGCTATTTAGCAGAACAGTCAGAGCAAACTGAGGTATAGCACAAACTTCAGTTGCCAGCAAGATATTTTGAGAGATCTTTCAAGAAAAATGTCCAGGAGGAAAGGCTAAGATCTGTCTGGGGTGTACCTTTACTTCACAGTCAGTTGGTTATTACCTGTCCATGATTTGGGGATGATTTTAAATTGGCTTCTGAGCTCTATATTTTCCCGGTTTTGCTGAATCTGAGCCAGCTAGGCTACAAAGATATATTTATCCTATAATCACAATAACAATAAACTGCATTGCTGTGATAATACTGTGCTATATGTACTTTGCAAAAGGCTCTAGTCACAGGTGAATTAGTGTTGGGCTTTTCTTTTTCCTGGCTGGGATGGTTGAGCTGTTTGTAGGGAAGCCATGATAGTGTTTTCTGGGCTTTTTTTTTTTTTTTTTTTTTTCCCAAGGAAATAAAAGACAGAATTCTGACAACACATGCTCAAAACACTGTGCAGACGTTAATTAACAAGCGAGAGATGATGAACAAGTGGTGAAAAGTTTCGACGCTTCTGTCTCGCCTTGAAAACCTGAGCAGAATGGCCCATGCTTCTATGGACCAGCCAACTATAAATGCCAACTGGGAACAGCATGACAGGATTCAGACTCAAAGCCTGCAGTCAAACTGTCAGCGGCATCTAATTAGCAGAGATCTAGATCAAGAATAAAATGTGTTTGACTCTTTATAAATATGATGTGTAAAAATGTTACATAATGACATGCTGCTGCTCTACATCCCCCTTAATGTTTTGACAAGGGGCGTCAAGTGGTGAAAAACTGCAGAGTGCCAAAGTATTTCAGCGACTGCGTGCTAGGGGCTGAATTCTCCATTTCAACTTCTTAAGCACCAAGATTCAGAAATGGGCTAGGCTCTGGGGATAAGTGAAGAGGTTGTTCAGTTTAATGAGCTGTTAGGATTAATTTCAGGTTTTTTTTTTTTGGTTTTTTTTTTTTTTTTTTTTCAGAAATTGGAATATGTATAACATGTTAGAGAGTAGATTGCAGGAAGAGAAAATGTAGTCTGCTGGCAGACGCAGCTGAAGTCTATCCATGGAGGACTCGAGTTCAGAGCTGCTTCCTCAGGACACCCTCTGTATTCCTAGGCAAGTTTAAAGGAAAATTCCCACTGTCAGCTATTAAATGTGTGTTTCACACTTTGTGGGTACTTGGCATGGGATCTGGAGGTCATCTGTTTTGCAGACATCAAAGAATTCATGAGTAGTGTACAGGACTATTCCTTCAATAAAAGTATAAGATGACGGAAACAAATGCATCTGTTAATGGGCTTGTTTGTTATTCCCATGAAAAATTAAGCTTCGAATAACTCACTTGTAAATGGGAGGCTGGATCTGCCCCAGCTAATTTTTAGCACTTATTAGAATTAGAATCACTGTTTCCTTATGCTTTATTGTTAGATGATACAGAGAGGAAGCGAGTTGATGTCCGTGTTGTTCTGCAAAGATTCTGCTTCTTTCCTCTGACTATGGGTCAAATCTGAAGTTAGTAGGTTGTTGAGTCAGGTACCAGAGTTATGCAACTAAAATAAGTGAGGTAAATCCAGGTCAAACACTGTCTTCCCTTCTCCTTCTCCAAGATGGGAATAATATAATCTCTTTGTCTAACGGAAGTGTTATGCATAAAAATTCAATAATCTTTGTGAAACCAATGGATGTTACAAAAGACAAGCTGTGTGGAAATGCTAGGAGGAAATCAATCATTCTGTCTTCAGAACAAAGTCTGAATATTGTACAGTAAATAAAGCTTGAGAACATTGAACAAAATGAAAAAACAAGGTATTGCCTGGCTGTTCATTAAGAGCTGACTGTCCAGCCTCTTCTCTAAATGAGGTTGGGACCTTGCAGAAAAGCAATTATGTATATAAAATAAAGGGCAGGAGGGGCAAGTAAAGAATCCCCCTCACCCAACCCCCCACACACCCCAGTGTTTAAACAATTGGCTTTTTAATCATGAATTTAGTTAAAAGATTTTTTGTATAATTATTCATATATGCAAGCTATAAGTTTACTTTTTCTCTGATTATATTTATCAGACATAAAATTCTTTCTGGTGATTTGCTGGAAAATATAACCAATACAAGAATATTAATACATTAGTAAGTTAGATATTACAGAGGCATACCAGCCGTGAGATGCAGGTGGTTACGTATACGGAATATAAATGCCAGATAATGTAGTACAAGAGTGCAGAGTGACTAACTAAAATTACCTAACTGTTACAAACAGGTCTCCACAGCTATAAAGCAAAGATCTGAATCTTATCTCATTTACACGAGTTTTATGCTTAGGGAGTTCCTAATTTACACAGATGTCAGAGAAAAGAGAATCAGCCCAATTATAGTCTGAATTTATTGTGCCATCACATCAGCCAATTTAGCTATTTCAGTGATGACCACATCATTAACATCTTTTCAGGACAGCAATAACTGAGTCATTTTTATTGCTGTAATTAATATTGATGGCAATGAAACAAGCAGTATATGTACTTGACTCATATGTAATGCAGATAAGTATTGCAAATGTAAGTAACTTCCCAATCATTTTTTCTTGTTATTTTTAGTTATACAAGTTCATACTTGCCATAGTTATTTCAGTAATTAATGCAGAAATATATAAAAATAATCAAAATTATCCTCAAAATAAATTTCAGCCCTAACATGAAAACCTTTCAAAAGTCACAGACAAGTAACCTTGTCATCTGTCTTAGGAAATAAAAAAAATCTAGCTATTAGAAATTCAGTGTTCCTTAAGGAATCTTATGATAGAATAATAGAAAAATAAAGAATGAACTATATACTGAACATTCATTTTGGGATAATCCCCAAAGAAAAAAAAATAAAAATCTTCACCTACAAATTATTATCTAGCAGAAGAACGGAGCAAGTAAAAGGTATGCTTTTGTGTTACTCTAAAAGCATAGGACATTGGAAGAAGTCTTTAGTGGTGATAATGTACTTTTACAACATAAATCATAGATCATCTGTACCTTAATTCTTCTGTATCTCACAGAAAAGAGACTTTTAAAGATATATTGTAAAGTTTATTATTTCTCTCACAAATTTGAAGAGCATTTTTAGTTTCATTACTTAAAATAAGATAAACATATCTGTGATTTAGAAACCAAAGAAGTCTTTCAAGTAGGATGTCATCCAAGTTTCCATGATGTTATAGAATTGACCAAAGCAGGCTAGAAGGGAAGACAACAATTTATCTGTCAGAATTAAATTGCATATATTATTACTCACCAACACACGTGTACATTCAAAAACACATGCAAGTTCTCAATTTATTCAGAAGACTTACAGATCTAACTGATCTCCACATAATGTTATTTATATTGATCTTTTAAAATTACTTTCCATTCAAATCCACTAGATCGTTCTCTTTTTTATTATTATTTTTTTTTTCACTCTAAGAGTTTTTTAAAGAGTCCAGTAGCAGTGTTAACTAGCTAAAATCATTGGCAGTTATCTCCCATGTAAAAACACTACAGAAAATTTCACAGACTATTTTTTTTTAAATTTTAAAAATACGTTTTCCCTCTTCTTCTCAGTAGAAGAAGATGGACATGGCTCCTTCGAGTCAGTTAGCTCCATCATTTTGTATCTTTCAGGGCTCAGAAATTTAGATTTTACAAGAGGCTCTCCATAGAGGAGGATCTTTTTAACCACAGAGGGCTAATGTCTAATTTGATATAATAGAAGAATAATTTTCTTCTAGTGAACTAACTCCCCTATATAAACCCTGAAAGGTTCTTATAATTTCCTTATACATGCTTATTTCCCTTTCATATGTCAGCTGGTTATTTTAAAGTGGAAACACAAGTATGTTTGAGAAGAAAACCTTTAAACTGCCCTGCTTTCTCTGCTTTGCTTTCCTTTCAAATAAACACTACGTAAAAATAAATAAATAAATACGAACTACAACTCTCTAGCAAAAGAGTAGGCATTAACACCAATAATTTAACCAGCACTGATATATTAATCTGGATTTTGGAGAGGAAAGGAAATCTATCTACCATTTAAAGGAAAACTCCAGTATGTCTGGAAATCTACTATAAGCATTTATAGGAAAATTGCAGTATGGTTTTTGCATTTTAAAATTATTTCTTCAGTTTTTCAGACTTTTCTTTATACTATGGTGGACCAAATTTTTGCAACAGAGGAGAATTTATTCATATAACTTTCCAGCGGAACAGAAACCATCTGCATTTCACATAAAATTTGTTAGGACGCCCACAAAACAAAAAGTGTTGCAATTTTAATTTCATGTGAAACTTTTTCCCCATATCTGGAGTGACTGAGATCTGTTACTCTCAAATGATCTCTGTTCTCTGAAGATCCTTTCCCATTCTGTTGTTGTTGTTTTACTTAGCGATTTGGACTTTTTTTTTCTTCAGTCTTTAATGTGATGCAAACAAAACTGTACAAAAACGCAAACAAAACACAGCAACGTAATATTACAAGGCAATAAAATAATCAGTCTTTAAATCCTTAAGCTACAGAGGGAAAAAGTAGACATTTCCAGAAAGATAATTAAAATAGATAAAAATTATACACAAAAAAAAAAAGGAAAAAGTATATTTTTTATATGTCAAGTTTCAGAATACACCTTTTTTTTTTTTTTTTTCTTCTTTTTTTTTCAGCTAGGGCTACATTTTACATCCTTTTGAATTACCAGTCTACTTCCCTAAGTGGTTCAGGATGGCATAATGCTTTAAAATGTACATAATGTTTTATCTATATATGATTTAAATAAAATTATGACCATTACAAATGATCTGGCTGCTATATCAGGGTTTTATGTTTGTCATAAATTTTTAACACGTAAGAAAATGAATCAAAATGTATCTCCCCTATGGTCATTAAATAATAACTACATTGTCTATCATACTTAGGTATCCTATTTTAAAACTTTGTGAAGAAAAGGGATGTAATTAGGTTGATGGATATTTTTGATAGGGGAATAGTAATGTCTTTTTCAATGATAATGCAAAAGAATGAGATTCCATCTAGTAATTCTGCTGACTTTTATTACTCAGGCATTACACAAATGCAGTTTTGGGTAATGAACTGAAGGGAATCAACTGAATATTTTGAGGGGAAAAAAAAAAAAGAAAAAATGATTAATATGTTGGAAAGAGTTAGAACATATTTGACGTCTTAAACACTTTCCCATGCTGGGGTGAAGAGAAACATAAAGAGATCCTGGGGGAAAAAAAAAAAAAAAAAAAGGAAAAAAAAGGATGTAAGAGTATAAACTGTCTCTATGTGCAAACCACACTGAAAACCTGTATATGAGTTATTTGAAGGAATATGATTAGAGGGCAGTGTGAGTTTCACTACTTTTTTATTACTCTCTCATCTCCATAGAGAAGGCAACACTGAAACAAGGTGGGATTCCATTAATCTAATGTTGTTGCCTAAATGTTTCCATGGCTCTCAAATATCCCACCTGTAAAACGGGAAAAAAGTGGGAAAACTTCATGACTGTTGCTACATTGTTAAAATGCAATCTTGCCTCAAGGCCATCAAACATTACTATTTTTTTTTTTGGTGTTTTATTTATTTAGGTAGTAGAAGAGAAATTATACTAAAGACACATTTAAGGAAGTAATATCCTAAAAATGCAAGTGTGTGTCAATTTTTTGCTCTCAGTGGCAAAATGTAGAATAGAAATATGTGTATCTTCACTGAACTCACCCACTCAGTAGACACCCCAAAATTACTAAATTATGGAATATATGTTGGAATAAATAAATAAATAAGTGCCAAACTTTGTGGGACTGTTACTATGATAGCTCTGAAAACCAAGGCTATTCTATATTTTATGGACTTTTAAAGGTCACGTTGTCTGTTATTACAAATCAAATAATTGTTTGCAGAGATTCCTCATTCTCAGTCAACACTGTTGAGAAAAAATTTAACACATTAGAGGGTGCTGTAAATTTTTAAAGAAAATAATAATAGAAAAATATCTATAGTTGTTTACAGTGAGATAAAGTTTATCACTGAATAAGTGTGCCTTTTCTGTAGAAATCTGTACAATTGTTCTAAGCAACTCTACAGTGATTATGGTTTTCAATCGTATTTTTTTCTAATTTTCATGTATTTTCTGTAATTGATGGTGGATGAACAATTATGAAGTGATTGTTTCAATGTTTTTTCTAAGGCAAATTTCAAATATAATTAATTCGCTGTAGCTAATATGCAATTGTGATTTTTATATTCAAAGTTGAAGTCACCAGAATGATTCCTATTAATTTCTCAAGAAGTTAAGGACTCCAGTGAAGAAACACCACCTTACCACCTTGAGCTGGGGGAGTGTAAATAGTAGGAAGGAATCTAGCTATTTTCACTCTATAGACATTGTTCCTTTCAAATCATCAGGCCTAATTATTAATTAATAAGTGAAGTAATAAAAGTAATCAAAAAACATCGAAAATCACTTTCTTAAACAATAGTTCACATGTTGAATTCTCATGGCCTGTAAATATCACTTCCATTCTGTATGAGAGCAGTTGTGAACTGACTCCAATTAGTGACTCTTTTAGGGACATTTCCTTGAACTTGGGTAAACAAATGCTGTATTTCATTGAAAGAGAGCTAAAACCTGCCCTTAGCAGGAAGCTGGAGGTTCAGTGATGAGGTGGAAATTTACTGTAAACCACAGTTTCCCTCAACAAGGGCTGCCTGTTGGTATGGCCAAGCCAGAAAAATAAGAGGCTTATAAATGCAACCATGTAACACATACTGGACTACCCAAAACTCAGCAGTTTGTATTAGGTCTCCAAATTTTTGCAATCCATGGACAGTGACAATCTAATGCAAAGCATATAAAATCACATATTAAATATGGTCTTTACCAAACATGTGGAGGTCCGTATTTCAATCCTCATTATCAGACAAGCTGGTAGTTTCATACTGACGGTTATGAATGATCCTAGGGACACTTCTTAGCAAAATAAAACCTACAGTTTGTGGCCAGGAATGTCAGAGTTTAAAATCTGCTGAAATATTGATAAAGTTCTGACACTTAGAGTCTGATCAACCAAAGAAACAGAGTTTATACCACTATCCTGCTGCCTGTATTGTTCTAATAATTTTAAGACTCACTGATTAATTTGGCAGGTAGGTGAGGGCTCAAATAATGACATTCCATGGAGAACAGAGAGCAGAGAAGCCAAACAGATAGCCAAGGTCCAAATTCAGAAGTTATCATTTTGTGTCCAACCATCCTGATTACTGAGGAGTCAGTAGTGCCATCAAGATAGAAATGGGCCTTGCTGGGAGGAGGCACTTGAGGCACTTAAGGACCTGGGGGTACTGTAGCAAAGAAGATGTTACACCGCATTGTCTCCACTACATTATAATATGGGGAAGTGGAGAGAGGCAGGACACCAAATTGTAGAGAATCAGGCCTCTGAAGAAGAAAAAAAAAAGAAAAAAAAAAGAAGAAGAAAAAAGATTGGTCTTTGTAGTGCAGAATTATTAGCAATGAACTAAAATACATAGTCCCAATTTTATTTTCAGTTCAGTAGATGTGCTTAGTGAGCTTCTAATTTGCAACAGAATAACTAATATTTGAGACTGAGCTTCTCTGGGATCATAAAAAAGAGTACATTTTTTTTCTGCATTTTTCATATTCAGTAGATTGTAATTATGACCCTTGACTACCTTATAATGAAGTCTACGCGCTTCTCCAGAACAACCCTAAGAGTGGAAAATACTGAGCTTTAATTTGTATATATTTTCTTTGAGATTTAGAGTTTTTTGTTTTTTTTAACCCTTCCCTTATCAACCCTTTATACATAAATATGTACAATTTAATGCTTAAAAAAAGCCTACATTTAAAAATTTGAAAGCATTCACTCATTCTTTTAATGATAAACAGCTGAGAATGAGGAAACATATTTAGTTTGGATACAATTTGAAATCAAAAGCAAAAAATAAAAAATAAAAAAAAATAAAGTTGAACTGTGTTCTATAAATTCAGAACGCAAGTTTCCTTCTACTAGACTTTGGCATATTTGCTCACTGACTTTGAACCTGAGAAGCTAGATTGCAGTTTTGAGCCTTTGGGGAGCTTGTCTGTATTTGAAAATATTTTATTGTTTCTAGCAATAATAGCAGAATCATAATGGCACTTAGGTCTTCTATACCAAAGAGCACTGCATATTGTTATAGATACCCGAACTATTTACTCCTCATTATGAATCCAGGCAACATTTCTGACAGTTTGATATTTGACATCATTTCTTCTTACATACAGAACAATTGAGGAAAACATATGAAGGTTTTTTTTTTTTTTTTTCACTGAAATAATCAATTATGAAAAATGAAAAGAAAAAGAAAGGGGAAAAAAAAAACAACTCCAGAGTTAACATCAGCATTAATCTTCCTCTCATTATCCATTTTCAGTGCCAAGATTCAAAAGCATTAAAAACATGTCCTTTCAACCCAAAGGAAGTGAAATAAAATCAAACAGATAAAAACACATATTCTTAATAATTTAATGATTTTTTTTTGTCTTATTCATTCAAGAAGGAGGAATTTAAGTTACTTTGTCTATTTCTTCAATTTTGACTAATTCCTCTTTTCCTGGGGATCCCAATATTCCTCGTTGCATAAGGTTGTGTTGACATAGTCTGTGGCAACAGCAGGGATGACTATGACCATTGCCTCACACACATTATTCCAAAGAAATTTTCACTGGAAAATATTAGAATGAATTGAACAGAAAATTAACAAAAAATGAAAAAGACACTCCCAACAACATTAGGATCAGGCTCTGATTCCTCCCATAGATGATGATGATGATGATGATGATGATGATGATGGTGATTATTATTATTATTATTATTATTATTATTATTATTATTATTATTATTATTATTATTATTATTTTAATTAGGCCTTGCTGTGTGTTTCTTGCCTGCATCATGTTAAAACAGAAACGGTTTACAATTCAGCACTGCAGGTGTAAACCATAAGCTGTACTAGGTCTGTGAATGTACTTGTGATTAAACACTAAATTGGATGCTCTGGTCTCCTAGGTTTGACTCCCAGGTCTGTCACTGATTTTCAGTCATTCACTGGATCATTTGGTGCTCAGGTCACCCATGGGGAATAAATGAATCCAGATAAATATTTAGATCTTTGAAAATCTGCTGGCATTTATGCTTTCACTACATAATTTCTAGCAAACCTGGCAGTCTCTCTTCTGTCCCCAAAGCTGCCACCAACTTGGCAGGGCACAGTGAGTCATTGCCAGGCCTGCCCAGGACACAGCTTTTCTCCATCTCACATCCCTTGGCGGCCTAATGTGATGAGTATATTCAGAAGGCGCCTAACAGCAGAAAACACTGATCTTCAGTTATTTTTTTCTGCAAAACCCTAGCAAGAGAAGGAGGAAGAGGAGGTGTTATCTGCTTTTATGGAAGGTTCAGAAAGGTGTGCAAGACTTTTAAAGGTAGAGAGAGAGCAGTGGTGAGCCAAAATTTTGTGGGGCACCATCTTGGAGTGATGATCCTTTCATTCCTGCTCCAGGGCCTGTTAATGCAGTTAATATCCTTACAGCAAAATGAAGACAGATATGGGACCAGTAAACAAGCTGACCCACCCACAGCTAATTCTTTTGTAGGTATTCTTTCTCTGAATATTCTTTTCACTATGTTCATTACCATTCTCTCTAAAGTTCCTAGAACCTGACAGATAAGGCACCCTTACAACAAGAAGGAGATGTGGGACCAAATTTGGTCAGGCTGAGAGGTGTGGTTTAACCTGGCAGGCAGCTAAGCACTACACAGCCATTCACTGCACCCCAATCCCACTCATCCCTCCCACCTCCGCCCCCCCCCCCCCCCGACCAATGTGATGGGGGGGAGACAATAAAAAAAAAAAAAAAAGGCAAAACAATGTGAGAACTCATAGGCTGAGATAAAGACAGTTTAATAAGACAGGGAAGAAAATAAAAATAAATAAAAATAAAAATAAAAATTAAAATTAAAATATATAAAAATAAAACACACTACCACCAACAAAAAAAGCACAAGTGATTCACGAGTCAGGTGCACCCCCCTAGCCAACTCCTTCCTGTTTTATTGTTCAGCATGATGCCACATGGTATGGGATACCTCTTTGGTTAGCCTGGGCCAGCTGTCCTAGCTGCCTCCCCTCCCAGCTCCTGGTGTACCCCCAGCCTCCTCACTGGCAGGGCAGCATGAGAAGCAGAAGAGTTCTTGGCTCTGTGTAAGAAGTGCTCTGCAACAACTCAAAGATTGGTTTATTATGAGCATTATTCTAATCCTAAATCCAAATCACAACACCATACTAGATACGAGGGAAAAAAAAAATTAACGCTATCACAGCTGAAAACAGGACAATTAAGAAGGTAGATAAAAATTATGGCTGGGACTATGAATGCTACTAGGCCAAAGATTTTGTGGGATGTTGCTGTAAGGACAGCAATAAGAAGGCCTTAAAGTATTTCATATACTTCTGCGTTTAGTGAAATATGTAGGGATTTCAGTTTAACTTTGCTTTAACATTTTTTTTCCAGTGATTTTATATAGGTTGGAGTACTGTGAAGGTGAAGAAAGTTTTCCTCCACTGAGGGAATGTTTTCAGTATCCTGCCATTATTATCTACAATGAGTCATAGAAAAAAAGCTTGTCTTACCCCTGCTTCATAACAACTTTAATGCTGAAGAAGGGACTTGTTGAAAATACCTAATTGAAGGGAGCAGAAAAGGGCAATGAATGAATTATGCCTGTAGTTTTATGAAGTCAAAAATAATCAGTTCCAAACTGGGAAGTTCTCTTTTTGTATAATTTGATAATTATAGTGGCAACTTACATGAGTTTGCCCCTGGCATCAACGTTGTCTGCTGTTTTATCACTTATACTTTATCATTGTCTTTTCCTTTCTATACTAAACAGTCAGGGACATATCTTATTTTGGAAGATGTTCAGCATAAGCTGGTAAGAGGAATGCACAAAAGTTTTCAGAAATAATGAATAGAGAATATAGAGTATTTATGCATTGTTTGGGCCCTATGGTGTTCGAATGACAGTTTCAAGCTCTTCACTTTGTTATGATTTTTTTTTTTTTTGGTGTGGTTTTACTAAACAACTCAGCCCAAATGACGAAAAAATGACTCCAAAGAAGCTATTATGTTCTGTTGCATATGCAAGTGCATAAATACACGTGCAAAAACATAACTTTTTTTCTTTAAGTTTTTAAACTTTAAGTTTTTTAATTCTTCCAACATTTGGTCAAGTTTGTTCCCCTTCCTATGGAGATGTCCATCCTCAGATCCCTACCGTCTAATCATAGGCTTTAACATTCTGATTCCAAAAGCACCTACCGCTTGAATCTCTGTTCATGTTCAATGCAATAGCTAATGCATCCATCTCATGAGGACCAGGCTCATCACAACTTGGATTTTTTTCTGCATTTGGAACAGGAACATTCTAAATTTTCACTTTGCCCAAGTTCTTGCGAGCAAAGCTGGCTGGAGAAGTGAGATCTGAGGCTAGAAACAGGGACAAGTCACCTCTGGTCCTCTGGTGCTCACTGTCTGCACACAAAAGCTTAATCTCAGATGAGGGAAGATATCCCTGCAGAAAGCTTACAGTTCATTTTGCATGTCGTTTGAAGTGTTTTATATACTACTTATCTTTGCTGTGACATCTTGGAAATTTCTGAGTTATAGCCAAGTGATTTATGAGGTCTTACTAATTTGACACACCCAAGTGATTCAAACAGAACCATTATGGTCAAATTAAACATTTAACTTCTCATCAAACAGCTAGTCAGGATTGTATACATTAAGCTGTAGAAGTGTCTTTTGAAGAGGTGTAGTTGGGTGTTGTCAGTATTGATAAGTCAAAATCTTCTAATGTATCTCTTAAATTTTTACAGTGCTATGGATAGTATGTAGATCCACAATACGTTGGCCACACCAAGTTGTGCCACTGGAGAAAATTATAAATATTTTGAAAATTAGTGATTGTATATCAGATGCATTAGTCTGATTGTAAAACAGTTCCGTAATATGGATTAAAATCAATGGCTGAAAGCAATTCAGAAAATAACTCTCATTTCCAAAATGTGCTCGCCAAATGAGATGCTTTGCCCATACACACAACCAGGTTAAACAGGAGCAAATATGTATGAGATTAATGTTATTTGTATTATTGTAAAATATGGAGGTCTTGTGAGACCAAGACCCCTTTCTGTACATAACAAGAGAGTCTCTACCCCAGAGAATTTACAGATTAAGCAGACAAGAGTTCCAAAAGAAAGAAAAAAAAAAGTATATTGAAGCTGGGAAACCAGCTGCATTCAGAGTATGGAATGACCTTTGCATGGTTCACACTTGTCTGGCAGGCAAGCTGGGAATGCAATTCCAAGGCTCCTAAATTTCCAAACTAGTGTTCTGTCATCTGGAACATAAATATTAACATTATTACAGTACCAGTGATGTAGAATAGTTGATTGTTTACTGCAGTGCACACATGGTGATAGGGACTTTCCTAAGAAATTCACAGAGGGGAATTTTGGTCCTGAAGGTGAAAGTCTATATTCACCTGATCTCTATCACTCCTTCACCAGTCCTCCTCCACAGTCATTCTGTGAGGAGCAGATGGAAAGAGGGTGAGTTTTTGGTCTACCAAAATCTTAAATAATTATCTACTCTGTAAGTTCAAATGGTAATAAGCTTCCAATTAATCATTGTTGTTTTTGTTGTTTAAATCAGTTGTTTTTTGTTTGTTTGTTTGTTTGTTTTTAAATTCTGATCAGATATGATCAGAAATGATATCAGATATTATCTTTTAACTTGTGTTTGTCATATGTTCAGCTAGGAGTTACATCTGTGTTCATGCTTTTCAGACTTCAAGTCCAGAAAATAATTATATACATATAAACCAAATTCAGATTTTAGGAATTAAGGTTTTATGAAAGACCAGAAAATATTGTTGATATTGTCATATAATGGGGAAAGATGGTACTGTTGAAGGGGTCATACACACCAAGAAGCTTTGACTTAGGTATTGAGATGGACATTTATGTATGTGAGCTAGATGTCTCAGCTCTCCTTACAGCCATATATGTAATACAGCCGGCATAGACTAGAAAAATATGTAGCCATCATTGTGAATGTCTACTTTGGGCTAAAGTTCATTTCTTGACTTTGTCCGATATATTCATTAGAACTCCATTACAGTAGGAGGTTAGACCGCTAGCAAGTGTATACACATATAAATATATGAACACATCAAAATAAGTATGTAAATTCTCACTTGCACAAATATGGGTAACAGGAAATTGATAACAAGGGAGGTGTTCAGAGGTGATCATGACAGCCTAAATCATTAGTGAAGTCAAAATATAAGTAGTTTCTACCGGTGCTTCTGATTTCTAATGTCACTTAGGACTAACTGTAGCAAGGAAGAATATGTTGTGTTTAATCTGGTTTGAGCTTTATCATCAGCAAGCTTAATTAAGATCCAACGACAAAACCTCTCACTGGAAGCAATATAGCAGTCAGAAAGCACACAGTTTGGCACTCCTGAATGGATGTGTCAATCTGGCATCTTCCTATGCATAACAGAAACACATTTATGCTGGAGATAACTGTCTGGTAATGAAAATGGAGCCCAGTATGCTTTTAAGGTTATTTTCTGCAGTCAAAACATATTTGTTTTATTAATATTTGTAAAGAATTATGAAAGATTTACAGAAATGATGCTAAAATACTTGTGCTTTTTGTGTGGATTACTGATTAATTTTAATCTTCCTGGCTCTTATCAATCAAACTTCACTTTAAACATACATTTAGGTGATTAATTAATTACCATAATCTCAGCAACCATGCATCATTTTGCTACACATTGATCTGATCAATTTTATGCTTTGAAGTAAATTACAACTATTCTATTACAACTATTCTCAAATAACACTTTTAACACATATTAAAAACAAGGTACTGACACTATTCTAATTTTTAGTCCTACACATTAATTAAATCTGTTCAACTCAAATTTAAATGTCTCTCTATGATTAAAGATGAATTCTTTCCAGATATTTTTTTTTACAAAAGGAAGGGGAAGTGGAGTGGAAATTAGGGGAATTTAGGAAAAGAGTGTCTGATGGATAGTAATAATTAAAGTCACCATATTTATTCAGTGGACTTAAAGCAGAAAATGTTGTACTGTACTATACAGACTTGAACTGGTGTGATGGATTCCTGTATATTGCAGGGGAAAGGTTTGGTCTGGTGATGCTGCAGAGAGAGAAAGCACAGGCAGAATCTGCAGAATAATGACACCAGTGGATGAATTCAGCAAGCAGAAAAAATGTGCCTGCTTATGAGTGACAGGGCAGATGCAGCTCCTTTCTCACAGTTAATGTTGCTGTTACCCAGTGTTTCCATCTCTACAGCTGACTGAGCAGATATGCTACCAAATTTCCTTCCTGGTACCTGACTGCTTTCCATATGAGCTCTGCTGTGTCCTCAGTCTCTGTGAATGAACATACTCTGAGAAATATTCACACTGCCTGGTCTTGAGGCTGCCCACTCACTCCTGCATATTTCTGCACTTTTTTTGATTTCTAATGCCCGGGCCTGAGCTTTCAACAGAGGTTAAACACAGAATAATAGACAGATTTCCACATAAAACTGGAAAAAAATAAAAGTGTGAAGTTACATTTGAAATCAGGAGAATCCTGAAGCCAGGAAATCTTGGAGAATATATCTCAGTCGAGGAACTAAAATAGTGGCTGATTTTATATGGGTTACAGCTCCAGCATTAGTTTCCTATAAATAACTCACAGATGTCATTTGAATTACAGTCTTCTGCAAATAAGGGGGCTGCAGGCATACCCAGAAGACTGTTAACAAGGAGATGACAAGCTTCAGGCATCTAATTGCTTTAGCTCATCACCAGCAAGACACTAGCAGTCCTACAGCTAATCTGACCACCAATTGACTGAAAATTGAATCTAAACCAGGAGAGTTATTTCACTGACTTCAAAGGCCCGTCCACCTCCAAAAAGAAACCTTAACCCTCTATCTGTTCAGCCAGCTGTTATGCAAGAAGGCCAAGAGCTTTTGTGATTTTTCTTAGCACTGTTTTCTTAGCACCTGATGTCTGTAGAGAACAGTCTAAGTACATGAAGTTAATTGCTTTTCCAAATCCAATGCAGACAGCCACAGATAATTAAAATAATCTTCAAAAACCAAAGCAAAACCAATACCAGACCTTGTCCTCCAATTTTGTGAAGTGTGGTAAGAGAAAAACACCAAGGATGCACATTATATTGTCTCTAGCAAGTTACACTGACATAGGATACTTAACTGTGTCATGCAGGATTCATATTCAAAGAAGACATGTGCTCTCCCCCCCCCCCCCCCCCTCAGGAAAAGAAAAAAAAAAAAAAAAAAAGATCACTAAAACATTATCCTGAAGCTATGAATCTTAAATGCTGAGTAAGTATTTCTTCTAGCACAGATGTTTTAGGGACCCTGTGAAGACAAAAACTGAGGATGTGGGGCGGGGTCTGGTGGGCAAGAAAGTTGTCCGTTTTCATACACTGCTGGAGAAGAGTCAAGCCTGCAATTTCGGTCCTGTTTCTTGGGAGGCTCTGTTGCCCACCCCAATGAGTTTTCTCTCCACCAGAACACTGCCCAGAGGAGCTGCCTGCACACCAGAGGGACACAGGTGAACTGTGGAGCATGGTTGTGTGGATATTCCACACTGACCTCTAGGAGCATCCACTTGGCCTTAGGACTAAGAAAATACTCAGGAGATATGATGCTTTGTGCATATTCCCAGTTCTGGCTTTGTATTGAATGCAGTTCAGCCATTAAGAGGTCAAACCATGCAGAGACTTCTTGGTATGCCAAGGATGTTGTGAGTTAGCAAAGTTAGAGCCAGTAGTCTTAGTGAAAGCAAATATGAAACACTTTAAGACGGTTTGGTTTTTTTTTTTTTTTTTTGAACAGCTTGAAGAAATCATTCGTTTCAGATGTCTTCACAATCTTTAAACTCTATAATGTGGACACCATTTTACATAGGTTTCCAGCCTAAGCAACTCTGGAAAATAGACTGTTCTGTATGGGATCTGGGCACCCTCATTCTGCCAAAACATCTATTTTACTCTCCCAAGTAGGTGTAGCAAGTGTTGCCCTTTGTATTCTGAAATGTGACATATATCACCAAACAGTGGTGGAGTCACCATGCCTGCGGGTGTTGAAGGAAAGGTTCGACGTAGTGCTTAGGGACATGATTTAGTGGGTGTTACTGGTGGTAGGGGGATGGTCAGACCAGATGATCTTGGAGGTCTTTTTCAACCGTAACAGAGTGGATGTAGTAGAGTCAGATATGCACTATAGCTTGTAATATGGGGTGTGTACATGACATGGGTGTGGCTTCAGAATTGGTTCTCAAAAAGTATGGGGGCTGACCTGCTGGAGAGCAGCTCTGCAGAGAGGGACCCAGGAGTCCAGGTAGATAGCAGGCTAACCATGAGTCTGCAATGTGCCCCTGTGGCCAAGAAGGCCAATGGTATCCTGAGGTACATTCAGAAGAGTGTTGCCAGCAGGTCAAGGGAGGTGATCCTCCCCCTCTACTCAGCCCTGGTATTGTGTCCAGTTCTGGACTCCCCAGTAGAAGAGGGACATAGAACTACTGGAGCAAGTCCAGAGGAGGGCTACTAAGATGATGAGAGGACTGGAGCACCTATTGTACAAGGACAGGCTGAGAGAGCTGGGCCAGTTTAGCCTGAAAAAGAGGAGACTGAGGGGACACCTCATCAATGCATATAAATATCTGAGAGGAAGTTGTCAAGAGGTTGGAGCCAGTCTCTTATCAGCTGTGCCCAGCGACAGGATGAGAGGCAATGGGCACAAACTGAAGCACAGGAAATTCTGACTGAATATGAGAGGGTACTTTACTGTGAGGGTGACAGATCACAGGGCAGGTTGCCCAGAGAGGTTGTGGAGTCTCCTTCTCTGAAGATATTCAAAACCTGCCTGGATGCCATCCTGTGCAATATGCTCTAGGTGATCCTATTCTGCAGGGGGCTTGGACTAGATGATCTTCTCAGGTCCCTTCTGACCTCAGCCATTCTGTGACTCTGTGATTCTGTGATTCTGTGATATCATCATGGTACCAGAAAGAAGGGCAGAGAGCACCAAGAGATACATGTTCAGAACAGTTATTCATAGTCTGTTTATATCCCTTTTGCATGAAAGTCATGGGATCACTCAGGGCAGAGGGCATAGTCCTGCTCTATTCTGGTGTTTTAAAGTGATAATAAACTCATGCCCACAGTATTTGTTGCTGAAAACATTACCTGATTTGAAACTTGTGAAGACAAATGTTGCAAGTTAGTTTTTACCCACGGGTGTAGGGATTTCTTTCATCACAATCCCACTGTCCTGGAAATTGCTTCCTTTTGTGATGATTTAATGTGTTCCTCATTTTCTACTGTAAGGATCATATTGGGCACGTTGGCCAGCAATATACGCGTCATAAGTTTAATGTAAACACCTAAGTGGTCCACCTGAAGGCAATCGGACTTTTCGAACAATTTATGTTTATGTGCTTTGTTGACCCTGAACCGTGAAAACTTTAGAACTACTTACACATACAAGCATTTGCAGGATCTTTCTCTTAGTTCACATCTTCCTAACTCCAGCTTTCTTACAAAAAGCAGCTTATTGGCTATGCTATTTTCCTACTGCTGCACTATCCTGAAAGCTCAGGGAAATTATGCTACAAACTCATTGAAATCCTTTGTTGCTTTCAGTGACCACATAAGCCCTGCTCTCTATTCATAGTGAGGAGCTAAAATGGTAAACATTCTGCTTCAAAGAAATAAAGATATGTAAACACATTCATTCCCCATCACGAGGCTTAGCCTGTGAACCCAAAGAACATTTCTATATCAATAGAATTGCACAAATATATGCTTTTCTTTCCAACAGTACAAACTTAGGTTCTATCATTTTCATCATTCTCAAATACACAGAGATATTCTGTACAATGCATTTGACACACTGCACTGCTCAGAGACCCATTGTTAGTTTCCATTCTGAGTAACTGCAACATTTTAGAAAAATGGAAGGACACTACAGAAACTGTAAAATGTTTTGAAACAATGGGTATGGTCAAAAGACTTTGATAAAATAAAACATAAAACCTTATATTTAGCAAATGTTTCACTTGCTGGTAGAAAAGTCTCTCCCAGAGCAATAAGAAAGCAAGAATCTTTCTTGTAGGCTTCAATGGAATAAAGAAAAGAAAAGAAAAGCTTCCATCAGGATTTTAAAGTTTCTAATAAGAAGTGTTTGAATGTCTATTGTAATTTGAACAAATGTCTTATTGTCTAAACAAAACAGACTCCACAAGAAACTCTTCATCTATTACAGATTTTTCAAGCACTGAAGGTGATCTTTTAATCCCCTCTTCGCTGTATCTGTCGTCCTTCCTTTAATATTAACACTGACACTTCTCTATTAACTCATTAGGGGCTTGTGAAACAGGGTACAAAGACACCATAATTACTATTCTTGCAATTCCACTTGAAGGTTTCCACCAAGGCTGAAACTTCTAGTTCTATACACTGTACAGACACAGGAAAAAAGCCATCTGTGTCCCGGAAAGTATTGTATTTGAAAGGACAAAGCTGATGAAACCAACAAAGAAAGAGCGAAGACTTAAATAGATTTGTCCAAGATCATACAACAGGCTTTTATTTTATTTTATTTTATTTTATTTTATTTTATTTTATTTTATTTTATATTTTATTTTATTATTTTTATTTTTTTAAAAGGGGGTAGAACTGAGGTTAAATCCATGTTTGTTGACTTTCAATTAGCTTCTCATCTACCTCTTCATAATCCCATGTAATTAATCTTTAGCAATTTCAAAGTGTTTGCGCTCTCAGGTCACATTCATCTTACTAAGTTTAAATGGTCAGGTGGTGCCTTATGGTATGACCAGTGAGGGTTGGAAACACTGTAGAAAGAAAACAAAGTCAAAGAAGTATTGGACTATGACAAAACCCAGTGTATTATTATCTTATGGAAAAGAAAGTCTGATGGGAAAAATACATCTTATAAATAAATAATTAATAAATAAATAAACTACATATTTAACAAAATATTCGGAGTTCTATTCACATTGCATGGTTCTGGGCAAGGTCATTTCATAGAATCACAGAATAGTTTGGTTTGGAAGGGATTTTAAAGGCTGTCTAGTTCCAGCCCAAATGTCCAGTTTCACCCTCGCACCACCCCAGGCTGCCCAAAGGCCCATCCAGCCTGGCCTTGAACACTGCCAGGGATGAGGCATCCACAGCTTCTATGGGCTGTGGACTGCCTGTGCCAGTGTCTCACCACCCTCCCTCTGAATGAAGAATATTCTCCTAACCCCTAATCTAAATCTTCCCTCTTTTAGTTTAAAACCATTCTCCCTTGTCCTATTATTATCTGCCTGAGTAAAAAGTCCTTCTCCATCTTTTTTATAAGCTCCCTTTAAGTATTGAAAGGCTGCAATGAGGTCTCCCCAGAGCCTTGACTTCAAGCTGAACTTCCCCAACTCCCTCAGTCTTTATTCACAGCAGAGGTGCTTCAACACTGATAATTCTTATGGCCTCCTTTGGACTCACTCTAACATATCCATATCCTACTTGTGCTGGGGGCCCCATATGTGGATGCAGTGCTCCAACTGGGGCCTCACAAGGGCTGAGTAGAACGGTACAAATCCCTCCTGCTGGCCACTCCTCTGTTGATGCAGCCCAGGATGCAGTTGATTTTCTGGGCTGCAAGCATTGGCTTTTTGGCCTGCAAACGAGAGCTGTAATTTAGAGATAAACCAGTCTTCAAGACTTTAGGATGAACTCTAAATAAGCTTAGAATTTCAAGATTATGATATTAGGACTACGAGTTTGCTTTTGTTCAACTATATCTTAAAAACAACTTTAAATATTGAGCTCACTGTTCCCACTGTTTCTGAGCAGATGGGCTGCAGGTGGTAGGTGGGTTTGTAGAGGTCCCTGAATTCAGACTCTTTTATCTGACTGTTTGCCAAAGAAGCTCAAGATAACACTTGTCAAGCGATATACCTCTCAGTTATTGAACAATTAATATTATCTGCTTACAGACAGAATCTTGCATCTACAGACTCTAATGACCTCACTTCTCCCCCAGTCTGTTAGGTGAAAGATGCTTGGAAAGTGCAGTGTAGCCATGAAGAATGACTAGCCTTGAAGAAAGGTGCAAGGTGCTTACCTTGTGTGAGAGCATTCAAAGTTAGATTTACCTAACGTCATTCACTCAGATAAGCTGCTCTGGGATATGTGCTCATTCTTTGGCTCAGAGAATGACTGCCTTCTTCCATTCACTTGTTCCTTGTGATATGGGAATGAAGTTCAAGTCTGAAAGGATGAAATAACTTTCTCCTCTTTTGCTATATTCCTCTTTTCCAGTGATCTGGGCAGCTTTTTTTTCTTTTTTTCTTTTTTTTTTTCAGTTCTAGGATTTCATTCTTACAGATGACACACCATAATCAGTCTGAGGTTGGTAAGATGTAAGATGCATATAGTTTAATGGCCAGATTTATGTCCAGATAACGTTTTGTTGCCAAGGCAACTGAGAATCTAGGAATAAGAAGAATGAAAAAAGATTTTAAATAATAGACAATGTTAACAATGTGAAAACAATCAACTGGATGCTGAGAGTTGTGTCAGGAAGTCATATCCTTTGATGTGTATTATCCTCACATTACTTTTTCTTCTTTTTAGTTAGGGTTTGGCTTTGGATCCTTGTTCAGGCGTTGATTTTGACTGGGCATCATGAGACATGGAAGAGAATGGTACAAATCTTTCATGCCAATGAGATCTGGCAGGGTTGTCTTTCTACCTCTGGCACTTTGGCCCATGTTGTCTAACCAGCTTTCCAGATGGGTAAATGGATGTGTATAAACACTGAGCACAATAGTTGAGATGAAAAAAAAAAAAAAAAAAAGATAAAGAAACAGCAGAGATGCTATCATTAAAAAGATTTCTTCACAGTAAAATGTTTTACTGGTTTGCACAGGGCAAAAATATACAAATAAGAGATGCAGTGGAAGAAAAAGCTCTGAAGACTTTTCTTAATCTCACAGAAGACTGTGAGTTATTGTAGTGAGTTGTAACATCCTCTTAAAGCCAGTGAGACTTTATGAGCAAGTAGGAAGTAGAAAAGAGATTTCAGGAGAAAAGCTGATAAGAAACTGCCAGTTCGAGGGGCAAATACTTGCTTCAAGTCTGGAAGATAGTATTTTAAAGAATAGGTGGTGTCTACAAACCTGAAGAGAACCAGAAACAACCATCACCTTGTCTGGTGCTGACTCTTCCAGTCCCTGGAAAGGAAGGACCATAGACATGACTTTCACAATGGGAAGAGAAAAAAAAAAAAAAAAAAAAAGAGAAAAATACCAGGGGGGATCAAGATGACAAGAAGATGAGGAAGATCTATGATGATTATAGAGAAATTAAAAGCAGAGGATTTGCAGAGAGGGCAAAGAATAAAAAACTAGGAGGCCAAAGCAATTTAGCATGATTAGTGTGAAACCAGATCTGGTGTTGAAACTATGTGCTGAACCCCTGTACTAATTCCTTTTTAACTTGAAAATTCGAAGTAATAAAGAACATAGTAATTATTTCCAAGGTGCCATACAGATTTCAGGTGGCCCCAAACGTTCTTCATCCAGTGAGTTCCCACTAAATCATTATTCAGGTCCAACTCCTACTACCTCATTCCCTTACCAGCTCAATGGCTCAGGTGCAGAGTATTTTAACTGTGTGTGGAAGGCAATAGTCAATAACAGCACTCTCACATATGAGGAAACACATGCTATATTGGTGAAGATAAAGCTGGAGGTGCAGAATGGGTCTGTGGAATGAACTCCTCACAATTAGCATGCACCTTATTACTCTCTGATTGGAATGCAGGGTCTTTGGCTTTATTTTGGCTTTCCTCCACATGAAGGATGGAGTCAACTTTCTAAAATAACAGTCCTACTAAATAACATTCATTGCAGCATCCACCAATGACATCCACCAGCAGAAGGCCTGTTGAATAAATAGCACCAAACAGATGAATTTCCTAACAAACTAAGGGTATGACTACAGATATCACTACAGATATTTTGAATTGAGGCAGGACCTTCACCACTGAATAATCTCTCTAAAATTCAAAGTGGTCTTCATAGTTTCCTAATATCCTCTTCAGCCATTTTTCTTCCTGCTCTGTTCTGTGATGCCTTTTCTGGTCTTAACACTTCACATGTCTGAGGGCTGTGGTCCCAGTCCAACAAAATATTTGAGCATATATTCTTCAAAAACTTTGCATAAATTTGTGATCTAATGATGCTGACTGATGGTACCCAATCTCTGAAAGTACTGAAGTCATTGTCTCTTCAGCATCTCTGTTTGAACTAGTTCCACCACTTGGAGTAATTCCATCAATAAACCTACTGGTCCTTCCAAAGCATTGCAGTGATGCAAAGAACAACAAAATAAATCAATTTGATTAACAAGACTGGTTATTTGCATTGGTTAGCAAGAGAAGGAAAAGAAATATATAATTTCTGCTTGGCATCTTTTTTTGCTGTCCATCCCACATACTAATTTCTGCAGTCTTTTGCAACATGATATTATTGCATTTGGTATAATTTGGGGAATGGTAAATCTTTTCTTTTTTGGACCTGCAAAATTTCTTTTGCAGGTCCAAATGTAATGCTACTTTTCAGAAAATAAAATAAAACAAAATAAAAAAATAAAAATAAAAATAAAAATAAAAATAAAAATAAAAATTAAAAATAAAAATAAAAATAAAAATAAAAATAAAAATAAAAATAAAAATAAAAATAAAAATAAAAATAAAAATAAAAATAAAATAAAAATAAAAATCCCTCCCAAGAGAAATGGGTCTGGAATCTTTCATAGAACTCGGCATGAGTAATACAAGACTTCATTTTGAACACAAGGAACTAATATTCATAGCAGCCTGGCCAGATTGCAAACAGATGTTGGTAGAAAGTAAATGTATTATTAAATTAATTTGCCTTTTCACCCCCAAGAGACTGTAGAGCATAAACCAGCTATGTTTAATAAAAATCAAGTTTGACAAAAAAAGTTCAGCACTCAAGCACATGCAATGTGATTTTGCCAGAACCATCTTTTTTTCACAGTCCTGAGCATTATTGGTTAAAGAGCCCAGTACTCAGAGATGCTAGCCACAGCTCGTTTTAGTGGCAAAATCACTCAGGGTGGGTCCCCATGAACTTTGTAGGGAGAAAGCAGATGGACCTTCGAAGCTGATGCCGGCCTATACATGTCCATTTGCTTTCAGTTGATGGGCAGTCCCATCATACTAGTCAGTATGGTTTGTAAAATCCAGCAACAGGAAAAGCTATGCAGGAAAAAGTGCAGAAAAAGATTTGTCTTAGATCGTGGATTAGGAATGGCACGTGACACTGCTGAGCATTTCTGGGTGTTAGGGAAGAAATCTCTTCTGGTGACAAACTAAGCTGCAATAAATCACTTTTGTTGTTTTTTAAGAGAAAGTGGAAGAAAGCAGAGAAAATTTACAGGTGCTTAAGAAGTGATTTTATGTCTACTGGTATCCGACTTTCAGGTTATTGCAACATTCTTATTGCAGATATCCAAGGAATGATAAAAGAAAATGTAAATAGCATGTTCAGTGAATAACGAACTCATAGAGTTACATGAGAAGCTATCAAGTCATGGTGCATAAGCCCACACACTTATCCAGAACAAACTTGGTACAACTTGTGTAGCAGACCAAAGCAGAGGCCTGTACTCATGAAGCATCTGTTACTGTATTATATCCACCAGTGCTCTGCCTCGGTCATTGAGCATCTTAATAAAAAAGCAGTAAAGTTAAGAATTCCCTGAAAACTGTATATTGCCTGACATTCTGGGGTAGCAAGTACAGAGCAGGTCTTTTGCTTGAGATCCACATAAATTTGCTTCTAACAAGGAAAACTCAGACTGGAGTGATGCTTGCCTTTTGAAGTGTTATTTCAGATAAAAACTTAAGTAGGTGTTTAATGGAAGTACATGCTTAAACCAGGAAGTAACAAATGGGGATGACAACTCATTTACATTTTCACTCAGCTGGACTTTTCAAAACTATTTTGCTGATCTTTTAGACTGTGCTAGTTTACAGAGAACCAAGTAGATAGCTACCATAACTGAGGGCAACCGTGATGCCTTCTTTACTTTTTTATTTGTAAGCTGTTTTGTCTGAAGTCCCTTTAAGATTTGGAAATTCATTTTGAATTGAATTCTTGGAAATCGATACAATGATTCTGAAAGACTGTATATAGCAATAGCAATGCTGTGGAGATGAAAAAAAAATAATAAAAAGAAATCATTTAAAATGTTCTTGGCTAGAAATAGGACGAAAGTGTATTCTGACAAGTAATAAGATCACATTTGGGCTGTCAGGACGGATTTTTATTTTAATGAAGTTATGACTGGGGGCCAAACTCATTATTTCCATCTTTCATAAAAGTTTGAGCAAAAGCAGTAAGGAAGAAACTCTTTTCCCTTCCATTGCTTCCTGCCAAACAGTGAAGGATGAGAGCTGAGGCCCCGTACTGGCTCTCTCCAACCTTTCCATTTACTCCAAGAGCTCGGGCTGTCAGCATCACTATGAAATAGCTGTGAACTGGAAGCAAGCTCTGGGACTGAAATCTTTCTGATGCTCCCATATCCTCCTTGCCTAGCCAGAACACACAGAGCTTTGAAACGCCGCTGGAGCAGGCTTTTCCCAGCCAGCCATGAGAATGCTTGGCCCCATTAAGGCTAAATTAACACGACACCAGCCAACTGGTGTGGCTTATGCATCTCTCCTTTGCATCCAAATACCCAGAATGCCTTTCCAGTAGTTTTTATTTTTAATTTTTATTATTAGTTTTTAATTTCTAATTGCTGTAATTCTGGGGACAAAGTTGAATCTGTAAGTATCCATCTTTGCTTGGATTTAGCTGTTTTTAATTGTGGCTTCCTGCTCCCAGGAACAGTAAGTACAGCCTGTAGGAAGTTGCAGTTTGACTTGCACTCAGCTGGAGCGAGTCACTTCTGTCTGGATGCTGTTTCTTACACAGATGCCATCCTGGCAGCCCAGAAATATTTTAGGCAGTATTGATTATGATAATAATGAGCAACAATGGGCAGTTCACAAGTCTGGGAGAGTTCATTATATTTTGAAAACACAAACTTCTTCTCACTGCTATTGATTACTGCTGTTTATCAACTAAATGTCTAAGACCTAAAATCTGAATAATCCTCACAGTATGTTAGAGGAAGAAACAATAATAAAAACTTCCTATTCTCTTCAGAAACATAGGTTTTTATTTTGATAATGTAATGAAGCTAGAAAGACTTATGTTACTATTAGAGTATAAAATAAACCAAATGGAACCATTTGTAATCAGGATTTTATCTGAGCAATGTGCTCTCTGTATCACCCACTGCCTATAAGATTGTGTTCCATTATACTACAGCAGTAATAGGAAAGAAACTAAACTATTTGCATCAACAATAATGCAACCAATTTTCAAGACTTGCATGTCAAAAATCCATTATTCCAGACATGATTACCTGGAACTGACGATAACAATTGTCACCAATTACACTTTTTTTTTTTTTTTTACAATGTAGCAAGATTTTTATTTCTTTTTCCCCACCCCATCTTTTCTTACTTTTTTTTTTTTTTTTTTCTTCAAGGGTGTGGGGTAATGTCTCCATTACTTAGATTAGAACATCACATTTAGTACAAGCAGCAGATGTTAATACAGAAAGACAGAACATCTCAATTTTCACACTGTTAATTCAGCTTACTGAGCCAATTTCACAATTCTCACATTCCTTAGTCCTAAGAGAAAATGCTAATTTAGATTGTTAAAATTGACACAGGTTAGGGTATAAAGGGTAATTAGCATAAGATCCTACACAAAGTGTTTTTAGCACCATTAATCAACACCCACCTATGCATACACTTTTTTAGTCAGAAGTGTACTGAATAGTTCTGAAAAAAAAAAAATCTCTAAAATATTCTGTACCAGTTTAAAAAAAAAAATAGAATTTGGTTGGAAGCATTTTCCAGTGAAAGCACCTAATGTGCAGTTAAAACAGAGCTTTTATTTTACACATGGGAATTATTAAAAGCTCATAAAAGCATTCTGCAAAAAACACATTTATGATCCTCAAGATTATAGGGGGATCTGCTAAAATGCAGAAACACGTCAAAATGCATTAGATGTTTTGGGGTTTTTCCACTTTCTCTTCCTCTATCTTTTCATCAGAAAACTTAGTTGGAGTTATACAAAAAAAATCATTCTTCTTTGCATTTCATTTCATTAACACACATAGAGTTCAAGTAAATTAGGTTTTCATTAGTACAGACTGATTTAATATTCCTTGAAAATACTACTTTGGATGGGAAAATTCAATATTATTTTAGAATAGTTAATCTAGGAGTAAATCCTACATAAAATCTACATTGCAGTTGCAGCTAATATGAATTATTTTAAGTGATACAAAGTGATCTGATGAACTGCCCTGGAAGGAATTCTTAAAACTAATAAAGAGAATAAAGAGATTAGGTGCATTAGTTTAATAAAGAATGGAATTCTAGAATTTGGGCAATCTTCTTGCTGATCATTCACAGAATCACAGATTGGTTGAAATTGGCAGGGACCTCTGGATACCATCCAGTCCAACCTGCCTTCTCAAGAAGGGCGACCCAGAGCAGGTTGCCCAGGACCATGTCCAGGTGGCTTTTAAAGAAATCCAAAGAGGAGACTCCACAACTCTGGGCAACCTGTGCCACTGCTCTGTTACCTGCACAGTAAAGAAGTGTTTTCTGGTGTCCAGACAGAACCTCTTGTTTGTGCCCATTGCCTCTTGTCCTGGCACTGGGCACCACGCAAAAGAGCCTGGCTCTGTCTTTGCACCCTCCCTTCAGGTGTTTATAGACATTGATAAGATCCCCCTGAGCCCTCCTTCTCCAGGTTGAACATTCGCAGCTCCCTCAGCCTCTCCTCATAGCAGAGGTGCTCCAGTCCCTTGATCATCTTGACGTCCTCTCACTGGAGTATTTCCAAGTATGTCCAGGCGTGTCTTGAACTGGTGGGCCCAGAATACTCCAGGTGTGGCCTCACCAATGCTGAGTAAAGTGAAATCACGAAATCAGATTCCATAATAAAAGTGTGTTTCCTAAATCAGATAAGCTTAGAAATAAAAATTCCATCTGCCAAGGACAAAAAGTGCTAGGCATTTTAATGCTATAGCAGACAAGTCAAGTAATTATTGTCTCTAATTGGCACTTCCACAAGATGTAGCAATTTTTACAGTACCTGCAGCCAAGTGGCACTTAAAAAGGTGAGAAATTATTAATTATTTCCTGCCTTGGAAAAAAAAAAGGCAGGAAAAAATAAAAGGTAAGAGAAAATCTTAGTTTTGTGAAGGGAAAGACTGATAGAGCATCTTAAGGTCTGAATCAACAAATCTGAATCAACTTAAGCACATGCTGAATTTTAAGCATGTGTGTATAACACTTGCCCAAAGTTTATTTTGATGGCATACTTAAATGCTTTACTGTTTTAATGTGTTCAGTTCAGGAGGTCACTACTTTTTGGGTGGGATTCAGCTCCAAGTTTTAACAATTAATTTTGGTTCTGCAGGAGCCTCTGTGGGAGCTAGAACTTGCTACTCCTTATACAGGCTAGACCCAGGGCATTATTCAGCTCTCCAGTGATATTGTAGGTAATGCAGGTAATCTTAACCTCCATCTCCTGATCATGAGGGGCCTGAGTCTTCCTGAGGTCTATGTCATATCTTCCAGCCCTAGGGAGATCAAGGCATTTTAAGCGCCAGTAGATGCCTACTTTAGCAACTAAATCAAGTCCTTCACCAGTACTGTCAGAAGGGTTTGAATCAGTTGTCTGTATTTCAGTATGTACTGCTAGTGAAGATACCATAGTGTCCCACCTGGGTAACAGCTGCCACTCCAGAAGACACAAGTTCCTGTATGTCATGTGTCCTTGTAAGCACCATGTAAATGTCTTAAATACACTCAAAGTTCTAAAATATTGCTAAATGTTTTCATGGGGAGATAAACTGAGCTCAGTGAAGAGTGAGCTATTATGGTGGTCCCTGTAGTACAGTCCTACACCTGCTGACTGAAAAGCTTTAGAGTATCCGTGGACAAGAAGTCAGAAACCAAATCTGCCTGTGAACCCTTACATACTACACACCTTATCTAAATCTTGAACTGCATCCTATCCTTAGAGATAAATTAATTTGCCTATGCATAGACATCTGGTGCCATTTGAGATGCCTGGGGGTATCCAAGACTTCTGTATAGATCTGACAAATATGCAGGACCTAGGGTAGACCTGTGACCTTTTGGAATAATAACAGCAAGCAAGAAGATGCTTACGTCCTGATAACTGGATTGAATTTAATACTACACTAACAGGCTTACAGAGAAGTATCCACTAATGCATTTCTTGTTAAATAAGACCTGAGCAACCAGTAATAATAACATTACTTGCATTAATGACGTGAAATCAGGGAAGGATTCAAGGAGGAAAAAATACACAATTTAACTTTAGAAAAGAAGAATTTAACTGCAAAAACTAAGTTACAATGGAGGTAGCTATCTCTCGAAACAAAATTCTACTGCACAGGCAACCAAGCTGATTAATTAATCTATCACTGCAGTATGATGGAATATTCATGTTTAGTCCATACCTAGTAAAAAGCTATAAAACACTGTTGACTTTTGCAGGATTTTACTGTATGACATCCACACTTGGAGCTGTATACTTTTCATTCACAATTATCACTAAGCAACTCATTGCATAAAGCATTATCATTACTAGATTGCAAATGCAGAGGACAGATGCATTGACAGAGATGAAGTTACTGGCCTAAGGTCAAAGAAAGAAAAAAAATTCTGACTTCCTCCAGAGCTGTAGGAAATCTTCTATGTTCACACTGAGAGAGAAAAGCAAGCAAACAATCAACAACAAAAAAAAGAACCAACACAACAAAGAACCAAACCAACACAGAACAGAAACAAAACAAAACAAAACAAACAACAAATCAAACAACCCAAACCAAAGCAATTTTAACCAAACAAAAACTTGTTACTACCAACCCAATTGAAGTTCTTAATTATGTTAAAATAATTGTTTACCTTTAATCACCTTTAAATGAAGATTTTACTTAAAGGTACAGTGAAGTCAAATTTCCCTACTTTACTCCCTGTTTGCAAGTGAATAGACAGATAACACAATCCTATACAGTGTTCAAATGAAGCTAGATATGCTGTGGCCAGACTAAACCACATCTTCTTGTATAATGAAGCTAGCCTTCCCTGTATCAGAGGTACTCATCCTTTAGACCCTGACTTCATATCTGCATCTATACAGATAAACTGAATTGTTAAATTTAACAGTGCATAGTCCACAAGGTTTTCCAGCTTCCTGGTTCTATGCTTCTACCATCTTGAGAAGTCTTTATGAGCAGGCTGTAGACTGGGAACTTTCTTGTAATAAAAGGTTCATATCTACTTCATACCTCCGAGGGTACATCGTCTTTCCTGGGCACTCTGGATTTCATTCCTTGTCATGGACTAGAAGCACATCTGATCATAGGATCCAATCTCACAAGGTGAGAACATCAAGAGAAAGATGATGGCCAGGAATGTGTTAACACCTCTAGAAATTTTCAAGCATAATTCAAACTTTGGAGGAATTTAGCTGTAGACCATAATTGTCTGTGCATACAGGACATAGAGAGAGTGTGCTTGGCCCAGCACTTCCAAAAGCATAAAATTTATGACAGGCAGATTAACTGTACTGGCTATGAAAATAAATTATAGTACATAAAGTATAATCCACTTTTTCTGCTCTTTGTAGGCTAAGTTAGATTTTCATTAGATAAAAGGTTTGATGCTGATGGTTACCACCAAACAGAAATAAACATAAACATTGTAGATAGGGTGGAAGCTTTTTTTTTTTTTTTTTTTTTTAACTGCCATATGACTGCCTTTGTTATAAGGAATTATTACTAACCACAGAAAGCAGAACTTCAGAATAGACATTGTCCAAAAAGACCATGATGGAAAAGACAGATTCTTTACACTGGAACCATTTAAGGATATCACTATGAGGTCTATGATGAAAGAAAGAACAAACCATCAAACTAATTTACACATCCAAGCTGTTAGTATGACAAATAAAGCCAAAGGGAGGATATCCTCAGTCTCTAAGGGACAGATTTATCTCACATCAGATATAGCTGGCCCACACATAGAGGTTAGAACTAAATTTACTTTAGTCTTCATGCACATTTAATCGTTGGCCTATGCTGAGACTAACAACAAGAACTGGTTTTTTTTTTTGTGTGTGTGTGTGTGTGTGTTGGTGGTGCCTTTTTTCCCTATATTTTTTTTTTCTTAGTGAACAGTAAATTACAGAAAAATAAATCTTCAAAGGAGGAATAGAAAATCTCTAGAAATGGATAAAAATATAGTAATGATTTTCAACCAGAAAGAAAATGAGAAATGGAGGAAGTCCTTTGAGAATGTCATACTTTATCTCATTATTTAAAAACGTATGTTATTACTTTCTGCAGAACTAACTCTCTACGCATTCTGGAGTAGTATCTTGCACTTAAACAAATCATCTATACTTAAAGAAAAAAATCAAATAATAACATCAACTAACTTTGGAAAGAAAATAAAAATATATAGATAGTTTTATTGACATAACAGTTGAATAAAGCAGAAAACATTTTTTTTTTGATGTAAGATTTTTCCTGTTACAAATTTCCCCACTTTTTTTTTATTTTCTTTTGTGTGTGTGTTTGTGTGTAGTTTGGCTACAAAATAGAAAAAAAAAAAAAAAAAAAAAAAGAATTATTCACCCAGCTCTAGTGCCAACAAGTATGTCAATTAGTGTTAAGTATTGTAGGTTTTTCATTCAACCATATGTCCAGTTTGGCTAGGATGGAGGCCAGCTGCTAATTTTATACAAGACATAAACAGCTGCTGGGTAACGAATCTTAATGTTTGCTTGCCTTTCTTTAATGATAATTGCAGGTCAGCAATGACTACAGTAGTGATCATTTAAGATGAAAACACTTTTGTAGAAATGCCTTGATGAATGCTTTTCTTTTCACTTTCTTCAACATGGCTGACAAAGGAAGCAAATATCCATGAGCAAATATCCACGAGCAAATATCCACAAGTACCTGAGAA